>NC_083316.1:41564939-42171351 GCF_963455315.2 Globicephala melas | reverse complement strand
CAACTACTAAGCCTGTGCTCTAGAGCCCATGAGCCACAACTACTGAACATATGAGCCATAACTACTGAAGCCTGCGTGCCTAGAGTCCGAGCTCGCAACAAGAGAAGCCACCTCAATGAGAAGCCCGTGCACCACAACGAAGAGTAGCCTCCACTTGCTGCAGCTAGAGAAAGCCTGAGTGCAACAATGAAGACCCAACACAGCAAAAAAAAAAAAAAAAAAAAAAAAAAAAAGGCATAAGCATCATGTTTTTTTTTAATTTTTATTTTTTAAAACATCTTTATTGTAGTATAATTCCTCTACAATAGTGTGTTAGTTTCTGCTTTATAACAAAGTGAATCAGCCATACATATACATATATTCCCATATCTCCTCCCTATTGTGTCTCCCTCCCACCCTTCCTATCCCACCCATCAAGGTGGTCACAAAGCATGGAGCTGATCTCCCTGTGCTCTGCGGTTGCTTCCTACTAGCTATCTATTTTACATTTGGTAGTGTATATATGTCCATGTCACTCTCTCTTCATCCCAGCTTACCCTTCCCACTCCCCGTGTCCTCAAGTACATTCTCTACGTCTGCGTCTTTATTCCTGACCTGTCCCTAGGTTCTTCAGAACCATTTTTTTTCTTTTTTTTAGATTCCATATATGTGTGTTAGCATATGGTATTTTTTTTTCTCTTTCTGACTTACTTCACTCTGTATGACAGACTCTAGGTCCATCCACCTTACAAATAACTCAATTTCGTTTCTTTTTATGGCTAAGTAATATTCCATTGTATATATGTGCCACATCTTCTTTATCCATTCATCTGTCGATGGACACTTAGGTTGCTTCCATGTCCTGGCTACTGTAAATAGAGCTGCAATGAACATTGTGGTACATGACTGTTTTTGAAATATGGTTTTCTCAGGGTATATGCCTAGTAGCAGGATTGCAGGGTCGTATGGTAGTTATATTTTTAGTTTTTTAAGGAAACTTCATACTGTTCTCCATAGTGTCTGTATCAATTTACATTCCCACCAACAGTGCAGGAGGGTTCCCTTTTCTCCACACTCTCTCCAGCATTCACTGTGTGTAGATTTTTTGATGATGGCCATTCTGACTAGTGTGAGGTGATACCTCATAGTTTTGATTTACATTTCTCTAATGATTAGTGATGTTGAGCATCCTTTCATGTGTTTGTTGGCAATCTGTATATCTTCTTTGGAGAAATGTCTATTTAGGTCTTCTGCCAATTTTTGGACTGGGTTGTTTGTTTTTTTGATATTGAGCTGCATGAGCTGCTTGTAAATTTTGAAGATTAATCCTTTGTCACTTGCTTCATTTGCAAACACTTTCTCCCATTCTAAGGGTTGTCTTTTAGTCTTGTTTATGGTTTCCGTTGCTGGGCAAAAGCTTTTAAGTTTTTAAGTTAGGTCCCATTTGTTTATTTTTGTTTTTATTTCCGTGTCTCTGGGAGATGTGTTAAAAAGGATCTTGCTGTGATTTATGTCATAGAGTGTTCCTGCCTATGTTTTCCTCTAAGAGTTTTATAGTGTCTGGCCTTACATTTAGGTCTTTAATCCATTTTGAGTTTATTTTTGTGTATGGTGTTTGGAGTGTTCTAACTTCATTCTTTTACATGTAGCTGTCCAGTTTTCCCAGCACCACTTATTGAAGAGGCTGTCTGTTCTCCATTGTATATTCTCGCCTCCTTTATCAAAAATAAGGTGACCGGGTTTCCCTGGTGGCGCAGTGGTTGAGAGTCCGCCTGCTGATGCAGGGGACACGGGTTCATGCCCCGGTCCGGCAAGATCCCACATGCCACTGAGCGGCTTGGCCCATGAGCCAAGGCCGCTGAGCCTGCGCGTCCGGAGCCTGTGCTCCACAATGGGAGAGGCCCACGTACCACAAAAAAAAAAAAAAAAAAAAAAAAGGTTACCATATGTGCATAAGTTTATCTCTGGGCTTTCTATCCTGTTCCATTGATCTATATTTCTGTTTTTGTGCCAGTACCATGCTGTCTTGATTACTGTAGCTTTGTAGTATAGTCTGAAGTCAGGGAGCCTGATTCCTCCAGCTCTGTTTTTCTTTCTCAAGATTGCTATGGGTATTTGGGGTCTTTTCTGTTTCCATACAAATTGTGAAAGTTTTTGTTCTAGTTCTGTGAAAAATGATATAGATAGTTTGATAGGGATTGCACTGAATCTGTAGATTGCTTTGGATAGTATAGTCATTTTCACAATGTTGATTCTTCCAATCCAAGAACATGGTATATCTCTCCATCTGTTTGTATCATCTTTAATTTCTTTCATCAGTGCCTTATAGTTTTCTGCATACAGGTATTTTGTCTCCTTAGGTAGGTTTATTCCTAGGTATTCTATTGTTTTTGTTGCAGTGGTAAATGGGAGTGTTTCCTTAATTTCTCTTTCAGATTTTTCATCATTAGTGTATAGGAATGCAAGAGATTTCTGTGCATTAATTTTGTTTCCTGCTACTTTACCAAATTCATTGATTAATTCTAGTAGTTTTCTGGTAGCATCTTTAGGATTCTCTATGTATAGTATCATGGCATCTGCAAACAGTGACAGTTTTACTTCTTTTCCAGTTTGGATTCCTTTTATTTCTTTTTCTTCTCTGATTGTTGAGGCTGAAACTTCCAAAACTATGTTGAATTATAGTGTTGAGAGTGGACAACTTTGTCTTGTGCCTGATCTTAGAGGAAATGCTTTCAGTTTTTCACCATTGAGAATGATGTTGGGTCTGGGTTTGTCATATATGGCCTTTATTATGTTGAGGTAAGTTCCCTCTATGTCTACTTTCTGTAGGGTTTTTAGCATAAATTGGTGTTGAATTTTGTCGAAAGCTTTTTCTGCATCTATGGAGATGATCATACGGTTTTTCTCCTTCAATTTGTTAATACGGTTTATCACACTGAATGATATGCCTATATTAAAGAATGCTTGCATTCCTGGGATAAACCCCACGTGATCATGGTGTATGATCCTTTTAATGTGCTGTTGGATTCTGTTTGCTAGTATTTTTTGAGGATTTTTGCATCTATTTTCATCAGTGATATTGACCTGTAGTTTTCTTTCTTTGTGACATCTTTGTCTGGTTTTGGTATCAAGGTGATGGTGACCACATAGAATGAATTGGGGAGTGTTCCTCCTTCTGCTATATTTTGGAAGACTTTAAGAAGGATAGGTGTTATCTCTTCTCTAAATGTTTGCTAGAATTCGCCTGTGAAGCCATCTGGTGCTGGGCTTTTGTTTGTTGGAAGATTTTAAATCACAGTTTCAGGTTCAGTGCTTGTGATTAGTCTTTTGATATTTTCCATTTCTTCCTGGTTCAGTCTCGGACTGTTGTGCTTTTCTAAGAATTTGTCCATTTCTTCCAGGTTGTCCATTTTATTGGCATAGAGTTGCTTGTAGTAATCTCTCATGATCCTTTGTACCTATGCAGTGTCTGTTGTTACTTCTCCTTTTTCATTTCTAATTCTATTGATTTGAGTCTTCTCCCTTTTTTTTTTGATAAGTCTGGTTAATGGTTTATCAATTTTGTTTATCTTCTCAAAGAACCAGCTTTTAGTTTTATTGGTCTTTGCTATTGTTTCCTTCATTTCTTTTTCATTTATTTCTGATCTTATCTTTATGATTCCTTTCCTTCTGCTAACTTTGGGGTTTTTGTTCTTTCTCTAATTGCTTTAGGTGTCAGGTTAGCTTGTTTATTTGAGATGTTTCTTGTTTCTTGAGGTAGGATTGTATTGACTCAAAGTCCACACCACCTCAATTTTGGGATGATTCGTTGTCTATTCAGGTATTCCAGAGATGCAGGGTACATCAAGTTGATTGTGGAGTTTTAATCCTCTGCTCCTGAGGCTGCTGTGAAAAATTTCCCTTTCTCTTCTTTGTTCGCACAGCTCCCGGGGTTCAGCTTTGGATGTGGCCCCGCCTCTGCATGTAGGTCGCCTGAGGGCGTCTGTTCCCGCTCTGACAGGATGAGGTTAAAGGAGCAGCTGATTCGGGGGTTCTGGCTCACTCAGGCCGGGGGGAGGGAGGGGTTCGGATGCGGGGCGAGCCTGCGGCAGCAGAGGCCAGCGTGATGTTGCAACAGCCTGAGACACGCCATGCGTTCTCCCCGGGAAGCTGTCCCTCGATCACGGGACCCTGGCAGTGGCGGGCTGCACAGGCTCCCGGGAGGGGCGGTGTGGACAGTGACCTGTGCTTGCACACAGGCTTCTTGGTGGCGGCAAGCTTCTTGGTGGCGGCAAGCTTAGCGTCTCATGCTCGTCTCTGAGGTCCGCGCTGATAGCTGAGGCTCGCACCGGTCTCTGGACCTCCTTTAAGCGGCGCTCTTAATCCCCTCTCCTCTCGCACCAGGAAACAAAGAGGCAAGAAAAAGTCTCTTGTCTCTTCGGCAGCTCCAGACTTTCTCCCAGACTCCCTACCGGCTAGCCGTGGCGCACTAAGCCCCTGCAGGCTGTGTTCACGCCGCCAACCCCGTCCTCTCCCTGGGCTCTGACCGAAGCCCGAGCCTCAGCTCCCAGCCCCGCCCTCCCCGGCGGGGGAGCAGACAAGCCTCTTGGGCTGGTGAGTGCCGGTTGGCCCTGATCCTCTGTGCCGGAATCTCTCTGCTTTGCCCTCCGCACCCCTGTTGCTGTGCTCTCCTCCGTGGCTCTGAAGCTTCCCCGCTCCGTCACCCGCAGTCTCCGCCCACGAAGGGGCTTCTAGTGTGTGGAAACCTTTCCTCCTTCACAGCTCCCTCCCACTGGTGCCGGTCCCCTCCCTATCCTTTTGTCTCTGTTTTTTCTTTTTTCTTTTGCCCTACCCAGGTACGTGGGGAGTTTCTTGCCTTTTGGGAGGTCTGAGGTCTTTTGCCAGCGTTCAGTAGGTGTTCTGTAGGAGTTGTTCCACATGTAGATGTATTTCTGATGTATTTGTGGGGAGGAAGGTGATCTCCACGTCTTACTCCTCCGCCATCTTGAAGGTCTCCTCAGCATCATGTTTACGTCAATTCACCTTGCCCTCAGATCCCACAGGGATGATGTAAAGGGTCCAAATAGATGCCTTCCCCCACAGTGGGTTGCATTAGAGAAGAATGCATAGGTTGGGAAATCTACTGATTTTACAGTAAGCAGAAGGAAGCTTGCTCTTTGTCTCAGATGGAGAGGTTACCCCATCCCTCAAGATTGCTTGTTGCAAATCAATTCTGAGAAATGCTTTAGATAAAGAGTATTCCAGACCCTGCATCCCATCCTTAGCATATTCAACAAGACATGCAGGAATGTGAGAGACCCAAGGGAAATAGTAATAATGTCTACTTCACATGTTGCTGTAAAGGTCAAATGAAAAAGAAATTGAGGAAAGGTTTGTAAAAGGTAAGAGGCAATCTCCAAAAACTGGAAACAACCCAAATCAACCCAGATGTTCTTCATCTGGTGAATGAATAGGCAAACTGCGCTAAATCCACACAATGGACTCAGCAACACGGAAGAATGACCCACTGATGCAAATAACATCGTGGGTGTATCGCAAATGCATGATGCTAAGCGAAAGAAGCCAGACTCAAAAGGCTACAGACCATATGATTCCATTTATGTGACATTCTGCAACAGACAAAACTATAGGAAGAGAAAATAGACCCATGGTGGCCAGAAGCTGAAGATGGGGTGAGGAAATGACTATAAAAGGGGCACTGAGGAATTGTTGGAAGTGATGGGGCTGTTCTACATCTTGATTGTGAGGGTGGTTACAGGACTGTATGAATTTGTCAGCACTCATAGGATTGTCCACTAAAAAAGAGTGAAGGTATTTGAGTCAAGATAGAAGAAAACTGCAAATGAATTGCTATAAGTACACCTGTATGAACTTTGCCATTTACACTTACTTGCTTCAGCCCATAGTCCAGATTTGTGCTGTAAAGCCTCAAGACACACAGGCTATTTGTAGGACTCTACGCAGTTACAGAGCCATTCCCCCAGTGAGTGCATCGGTGGGATGATGTTCCCTCCTTGGTTTCAGAGAATATTCTCCAAGTATTCCTCTCCTTTTACCACCACAACACCCAAATACCTAATTATAGCAAGTCTAATTCAATATACCATGATATAGTCAGTTCCCACCTATATAGCTAGTAGAGGAGAATAGTTTTAAGAATTTAGAAATACAGAAACAATCCTAAAATCTACTTTAAGCAATAGTGTCAGCCATATCATCCTACCATTATTTGTTCTACTTCTCAGATGAAGAAGCTGAGACTCTGGAGGGGAGCGTTAGGTGACTTGGCCGAGTTCACACAGCAATAAATGAAAAAGCTAGGATTCTAAACCCAGGCAGTCTGGCTCCAAAGTCTCGTGTTTTCATAACTCTATGCTACAAAGGAACAGAAGGACAAGAAGGCACATATTATGCGGCTTCCCTGGTGGCGCAGTGGTTGAGAGTCCGCCTGCCGATGTAGGGGACACGGGTTCGTGCCCCAGTCCGGGAAGATCCCACATGCCGCGGAGCGGCTGGGACCGTGAGCCATGGCCGCTGAGCCTGCGCATCCGGAGCCTGTGCTCCGCAACGGGAGAGGCCACAACAGTGAGAGGCCCGCATACCGCAAAAACAAAAACAAACAAACAAACAAAAAGGCACATATTTTGTCTCACTCCGAGTTAAAAAAAATAAAATTCAATAAAAATAAAATTGGGGGTAGGAGAAATGAGTGAAGGGAGCCAAAAGGTGAAAATAAAAAAGAATAATGCCCAAAATAAAACATGTGACAATAAAGCAATAAAAAAAATTGTAAAGACCTAAATGTAAGACTGGATACATAAAACTCCTAGAGGAATACATAGGCGGAACACTCTTTGACATAAATTGCAGCAATATTTTTTGGATCCACCTCCTAGAGTAATGGAAAGAAAACCAAAAATAAACAAATGGGACCTAAATAAACTTAAAAGCTTTTGCACAGCAAAGGAAACCATAAACAAAAGGAAAAGACAACCTACGGAATGGGAGAAAATATTTGCAAACAATGCTACCAACAAGGGATTAATTTCCAAAATATACAAATAGCTCATGTAGCTTAATATCGAAAAAACAAACAACCCAATCATAAAATGGGCAGGAGACGTAAATAAACATTTCTCCAAAGAAGCCAACAAGCACATGAAAAGATGCTCAACATCTCTAATTATTAGAGAAATGCAAATCAAAACTACAATGAGGTATCACCTCATATCAGTCAGAATGGCCATTATTAAAAAGTCTACAAATAATAAATGCTGGCGAGCATGTGGAGAAAAAGGAGCCCTCCTGCAATGTTGGTGGGAATGTAAATTGGTGCAGCCACTATGGGGAACAGTATGGAAGTTCCTTAAAAACCTTAAAACTAGAGTTATCGTATGATTCTGCAATTCCACTCCTGAGTATATATCTGGAGAAAACTCTAATTCAAAAAGATACATGTGCCCCAATGTTCATAGGAGCACTATTTACAATAGCCAAGACATGGAAACAACCTGAGTGTGCATTGATAGATGAATGGATAAAGGAGATGTGGTACATATACACAATGGAATATTACTCAGCCATAAAAATGAATGAAATAATGCCATTTGCAGCACCATGGATGGACCTAGAGATTATCATATTAAGTCAAGTAAGTCAGACAGAGAAAGACAAATATATGATATCCCTTATATGTGGAGTCTAAAAATGATATAAATGAACTTATTTACAAAACAGAAATAGATTCACAGACATAGAAAACAAATTTATGGTTACCAGAAGGAATAGTGGGGTAGGGGAGATAAATTAGGAGTTTGGGACTAACATATACACACTACTTTATATAAAATAGATAAACAACAAGGACCCGCTCTGTAGCACAGGGAACTATATTCAATGTCTTGTAATAACCTATAATGGAAAAGAATCTGGAAAAGAATATATATATGTATAACTGAATCATTTTGCTATACACCTGATGCTAACACAACATTGTAAATTAAAGATACATCAATTTAAAATGCTTAGAAAAAATAAATAAATAAAAATAAAATTGATTAGGAGCAGAAACCCTAACATTTGTCTTGAAGACACTCCCACATGGGTCTCTCATGTTCCTGAATGTCTTGCTGAATATGCTAAGCATGGGTTGCAAGGTCTGGATGACTCTATCTAAACCATTTCTCAGAATTGATTTGCAACAGGCAATCTTGAGGGATGGGGTAACCTCTCCATCTGGGGCAAAGAGCAAGCTTTCTTCTGCTTACTGCAAAAGCAGTGGATTCCCCAATCTAATGCAGTCCTCTCTAATACAACCGACTGTGGGGGAAGGCACCTATTTGGGTCCTTCATGCAATCCCTGTGGGATTTGGGGGCAAGGTGAACTGATATAAACATGGTGCTCATGTTGCTTGCTGTGTTGTGAGTAATAAAATCCTTTGTCTCTGACCCAGGAGTCTTGTGTCTTCTGTCAGCTTACATGAAACAGTAATAGGCTAACTTATTAGGTTGTAAATAGGATAAGATCAAATCCCAGACCCCAAAGTTTGTATCTAAGTTTAGATACAAACTTTAATGTGTTAATGGTTCCTAGAAAACTTGGAAAAATGAAGGTATAAGAGCAAGCAATCATAAAATAGGAAAGAAGGGACAAGTATGAATTTTTTAATTAGCGAACTTTTTGCATGGATTTATCTAAGCTGCCTCTCCAACTCTTTACCTTCTGGCTTTGTAAAAAGAAGCCCTTGCTTTAGGGCTAATTGTTCCTTAATGGCACTCTGCTTCTCATGCTAAACTTGAGGAAACTAACTTCTATGTTGGTGGGAACTGTTCCAGTGGGCATTCGTGTTGCATGGTCAGATATGGTGAAAAGATGACTAGCTGTGACTTAAGGCAGAGAACTACTAAGTTGATAGTACCAATTTCAATTGGTAATTTGTGAACTGTATGATACAGAGGTGGAAAGAATGTTAGAGCTCCTCATTTTATAAGTAATCTGACTTTTGGGAGAGGAGTAACTTGGCCAAAACCACAGTGCAAGTTAATGGCAGAGCAAGAGTATCTGGCTTGGAGTAGAAGTCCGCTGTTCATTTCACCACTCCAGTTCTATTCTACTTCTCCAGAACTATTCCCAATTCATAGCAATTATGGGATATTGATTTACATTAACCAAGCTCAAATCCGGTGGATAAACCACAATTCAATTCATTTCCAGTTGTAGGTGTGTAACTGTCTAGAGTAGGGGCACTTCCCTGTCAGGGGTAAGTCTTCCCAGACTTAAACTTAAGTCTTAAATCAGAAGGTTGCTTGGTGAGCACAGAATTGGAACACATTTAAATGTGTATTCTCTCTGCCTGCCAATGCAGGGGACAGGGGTTCGATCCCTGGTCCAGGAAGATCCTACATGCCATGGAGCAACTACTACATGCCATGGAGCAACTCCTCCAGTGCCACAACTACTGGGTCTGTGCTCTAGAGCCCACGCGCCACAACTACTGAGCCCACATGCCACAACTACTGAAGCCCGTGCGCCCTGGAGCCCATGCTCCATAACAAGAGAAGCCACCGCAATGAGAAGCACGTGCACTACAACGAAGAGTAGGCCTCTCCCGCTGCACCTAGAGAAAGTCCGCGTGCAGCAGCGAACACCCAGTGCAGCCAAAAAAAGTAATAAACAAATAAATAAATGTGTATTCTAGTGACATAATCATCAAACTAGAGAAGCCATATGGATTGCTCTTGATTTAGTATATTTCTATTTAGACAATGAGGTTGGAAGTTTAGAATTTATTCACTCAAATTTATTGACCACCTACTATGTGTCAAGCATCTACTATGTGTAGGATCTGGGCCCAAGGATAGTGTTCTCTGGACAAGTGCTTTATAGAGACATATTTATTATCCAAATAATTTTTAAATTTAGACATCTAAGTACCATTACTTTATCTCAAAGGAAAAATTTATTATTTTAGGTGCTTTCTATGAGTTATCTTAATTTCATCATAAATATGTACAGTAGAAAATAATTATCACATTTTGCAGATGAGGAACCTGAGACTTAAAGGGGCAAAATATCATTTTCAATACCTGTCACACAATTAGCAAGTGGCAGGCCTAGGAAGACCCAGGTCTACCTTGCCCAAGCAGCTTTGCTTTCCACTACACCTTTTAACTCACAAATTTCTTAAAATTGAGTTTATTACATTCTAAGCATAGCCATATTAAGGTTTTCTTTTGTGACTCTATAATCCTAGTTCCATGATTTAGGAAAGGTACTAAGCTCATCTACAAATCAATTCAACAAACATTTATTGTATTGTACAATGATGTACAAAGCTTACTATATACAAGACAGTTAGCCATTCTCTGAAGAGGACACAAATATGAAAAAGACAAGATCCTTGTATTCTTGGAGTTACAACATAGTGGAGAACACACACACACACACACACACACACACACACAAGCTGGAACTAAGTAGACAAACAGTACAAAAGATATGCTATGGGAACTTAGGGAAGAGAAAAGAATTCCAACTAGGAAGATCTGAGAAGGGTTTTTGGAAATGGGAACTGAAATTTCATGGATAAGACTGCCAGGAGAAGATAGGGAAAAAGAACCCAAAGGTGAGGCAGCCTTAGCAAAGGCCAGAAGGCAGGAGAGTGCTGGGCATTCCCTACATTGTGGGGGACCGGAGATGCTGGTGGGATTGTGAGAGAGGATGCAAGAAAGGTAGAGAGATGTTAAAATAATAGAGGACTTGTACGTGAGCTAGGAAGTTTAGAACTTAATTCTATGTGTAAGAAAGATCCTTTCACAGATTTAGGGCACAGGAGAAATATGATCAGCGCAAGATCGTGCTTATTGCCTTCTATAGTTTTGTCACTGGATCTCCACTACTTTGCCTAGTGCATGGCACTTGCTGGGTGCAAATAAACATGTTAAATGAACGGACTAGAGGAGAATAGACTGGAGGTTGAATTATCAGTTAGGTTCTTGTAATCATTGAAGAAGAGGACAGATGTAATCCATACTACAGAGGTGAAAATGACTGTCTTTGATAGTTGGATTTGGGCACATGGGAAAGAGAGAGTTAAGGCTGGCTTTGACTTTGCTGTACAAGGAAGATAAGTGATACTGGGAACAAGGTGCATGCAGAGGAATAGGTGGTTTGGGGAGAATGGGAATAGGGAAAGATTCCCAATTCTGTTTGGATTATGTTGTATTTGAAGTGCTGGTAGGATATCCAGTAAAAGGATTATCAGGTCTAGAGCATTTATGAGCCCTCTTTTGAGGAGGGTACCATGTTCATAAGCCCGACTTCATCAGTTGTTTTATACAGATATGTACTCATTTCAGTTTGATAGTTTCCTTACATTCCTTAAAATCATGGGGAGGTAACTTAGTACCCTATGCAAGAGCTATACCACAGAGAAAAAGAGAAGGGGAAAATGCTTGAAGTGGTTGGAGGTGAAGTGATATGATTTTCGTACTTTCAGCTGGGCAGACTTTATTCCCCATCTTCATTAACTGGGGTATGGATGGAGAAGATATTTTATTTTATTTATTTTTTTGAACAAAGTGAGGGCACATTTATTGAGAGACAAAATGAGAGCTGCACAAAAGAAAAGTCATCCCATGTTCTTGGACGGGAAGAAATTATGTTACAATATGTAATTATCTCTAAATTAATATATACATTTAGTACAATTAACCTAATCTCGAATGCTCTCTAAATCTAGTTATTGAAAACTTTAGAAGTACTTCATAAGGTAAGAAGGTAATTAGAAAGTGTCAGGACAACAACCTAAAATATTTTCTAGTTATTATTGAGTTACTTACAAAGTTACCCAGACATTCTCATATCTTGAACTTCTGCTCAGTTCTGGAACTTTCTGGTGACTGTGGTGAGAGTTTAACTGCAATACATCATAAGTTATTTGGCTCACCATATATTATTTTGTATTGAAGAAAGACATTTTAAAGGATAGACTACTTAGAAATCATTCAGTAACGGGACAATATGCGTATACACAAACTACTTATAATTGATAAATAATAAGTCATGTAACCAGAGGTGACGTAGTTTATTGACTGCTCTTCTGACTGAGGCTTTTTTACGTTGCTAAAACCTTCTCAGGTTACTTTTTTATTGTCCTACTGAGTCTGAATTATAAGGGATTCACTGATTCCTTCCCCAGCGCTATTTTGAGCTATACATTCTGGGGAGCAGTCCTGCTCAGAGAGTTTATTAGTCCGGGACACGATGGTCTCCTTCCCTTCCTTTCCCCTCACTCCTCCGCAGTGAGGGAAGTCCCCCTTCATCCAGCGTCCCCACCTGTCCCACGCAGGCTGGAGCTGGATACATCCCCATCAGCGGGCGCTTTTCCCACCCACCACCCGGCGGGGCACGTGCCCCGGGGACCGTTGGAGCGAACCCCAACCGTCCCTTTTGTCCAGTAAGGAGCGCGCAGGGAGGGTCGGGCTGGCGCGCGGGAGCTGCGGGCGCGAGCCGGGCTGGCTGGCGCAGGGGAGGTGGGGCGCCCGGGGGAGGTCCGGCCGGGACGCGGGACCAGCCTCCAGTCCGGCGGGAGGAGCAGCGGCCAGAGGGACGCGAC
Source organism: Globicephala melas (assembly GCF_963455315.2). Taxonomy (NCBI): domain Eukaryota; kingdom Metazoa; phylum Chordata; class Mammalia; order Artiodactyla; family Delphinidae; genus Globicephala; species Globicephala melas. The sequence goes on along the minus strand of NC_083316.1, from coordinate 42,158,755 downwards.
AACCGACCGTTGGAGTTGGGGATGAGGGGCTCTCCGGTTTGCATTTCTGGAAAGCAACTGAAATCAGTGAAGTAGAAAAAGCAAGTTGCAAAACCGATAAGTATAGTAAGATCCCATTTATGTAGAAAGATTCACAGCGCCAAATTATCTATGTGTACGTATGTAAATGCACTGGAAGGGAGGGAGCTTACTTTGTACATTTCTGAGCTACTTAACATTATTATTATTTAGCATGAAAATGTGATCATGTAACTGAAAAATAATCTGCATTTGGGAAGCTTGGCTATCCTTTTGCTTCCCATAGGTAGGGACCTGCTCAGACTCAGAGCACCGGCAAGAGATGAGTCAGGAAAAGCTTCTTCCCACTCGCCTTTCTCTCTGCCTCACTACTCTACCTGTTTCCCCCTCACCTTCTTATTCGAAGTCTTTCCAAGTGGCCTTTGCCCTTTGCCGAGGAGTCCTCACAGCCTTTCTCATTATTATAAATCTACCTTCCAAACCCACTCTCAAAGAGGAAACATTTTGAAAACAGGTTATTACTCACAGGCACCTGAACATTTGAACTAGCCATTATTCCTAAAACATATTTGATACAAATTAAGATAAAATGTTTATAGAATATATCTTTTTTCTCCTAAACAGGTGTACCATAGTTTTTCTATTTGTATGACCACATGATGTTAATTTTTTTATTTTAAGTTTTCATTTTGAACTAACTTGACTTAGAAAAAGTTACAAAAATGGTACAAAGAATCCCATTGTATCCTTCACCCAACTTCCCTAAATATTAACACTTAACCATAATAAATGATTATATACAGGAAATTAGCATTACTATTACTCTATTAACTAATCTACAGATATTATTCACATTTCTACAATTATTCAACAAATGTCCTTTTTTTTTTCTGGTCTAGATTTCAATCCAGGATCTCATAATGCATTCAGTTGTCATGTCTACTTAGTTTCTTCTGATCTGTGACAGTTTCTCAGTCTTTCTTCATGACTGACCCTTTCGAAGAGTACCACTGGCCAATTATTTTGTGGATGTCCTTCAATTTGGGTTTGTTTAGTATTTTCATTATTCAAGTTATAATTTTTTTTGGCAAAAATATTACAGAGGTAATATTGTACCCTTCCCAGTACATTATATCAAGAGGCACATGATGTCCGTGTGTCATTAATGGTGACCTTAATCGATTACTTTGTTAAGGTGGTGTCTGCCAGGTTTGTCCAATGAAAAGCTGTAATTTTTCTTTTTGTATTTAATCATAGGAGGCAAACATCCTCATCACATGCACACCAATTTTAGCATTCATGGTTCCTGACTGAGACAGTATGTGGTGTTTGCCAAATGGTGATTTTTCTGTTGACATTATTCTGAAGTTAAATTTCAATCTGAATATTTAAATGCGCAATAACTTTTAAAAGGAAGATTTTGACTAATATTTTTCTACTTTACACTAGGGGGGAAAAGGCATTTGGAGGCTGTGTGATATGCCATGGAATTAGTGGCTAAAATAGAATTGTTGAATGTATTACTTATAGATAACTGAATTCTAAATGAATAATTCACTATTCTTAGTACTTGTAAGGAACATGGGATCTGAAATCCCAATTTACATGAATTTACAAGCTCATTAATTGAATTGGTTTTTATTACTCCCATGTTTGTACCCATTCTTATAAATGGGTGAATATAAAATGGTATTTTAAATAGAACTAAGATTAGAAGTTTTTAATTTTATTTCAATGTATTGCTATTTTTAGTTGGTATTGAAAACTAATCCTTTAAATCAACAATACTTCTGACTCTCATCCAACGATATTTCACTTTACTTAGCCTCAATGTTTGCTGAAAGGATTTACTGGAAGTTGGAATGAGTATCCTTTGAATGCACTGCAAGGAAGGTGGAATTCTTGTGGGTGAAACTTAGAGGTCTTTTAATTTGAAGGTTATTTGACTAGCAAGCATTTTGATAAATCTCATTTGAAGATTAAGTTACCCTGTGCAGCATTTCCTCTAACCCTTTATCATGTAAATGGAGAACTGGCCTAAGATTGGATCTTAGCCTTGAGGCCATTTTTATTTCAGTATGAAGGAAAGCAGGAGAAATGAGTTTAGATTTTAAAACTCACTGACCATTTTGACTATCTGATATCTATTAACCCTTCCCCCTCCCCAAATGCACAAACCCACATGTTGCATAGGAGGGAAAGCAATCCAATGTCAATTGTGGGGGGGGTGTGAGGACGCTGTGAGGAGGTAATGAGGGGGGAAAAGCAGACTGCTAGAATGTCAGAGGTTTCCCAGACAGTTTCCCCCCATGCCATACGGCACAGCTCTCCTCTCCTGGCAGCTCAGGTGTGCACAGCCCAGCTGGCTTATTTTCCTACAAACCCCTCCCTCAACCCCGAATATCATCGTCTCCTTTATCACTTAGCCCCCAGTCTGCTCAGCTTTCTTGCTGGGTCTTCACTCCCTATCAGGTCCTTCCCGTCACCGGCCGTTTCACCAACTTTCACTAACCATTGTTAGGAGGGAAAGCTCAGAAGCTGACGTGAGAGAACATGACCACTGCCAAATGGTTAGAGCAAAGAAGAATTTCTTGAATAAATATGTCAATGATTCCCCCCCTTTCTCATTAGCATAGAAATCTTGCCACGTTTTCTTGTCCGTTTGAAGATGGAGGAAGAGCTGATGACACGTTGAGGGAACACGCCTAGACTCAGTAGCTTAAGCAAAGGGTGATTAGCGTCAAAAGAGAGGAGGCCGGAGAGTTATGCACCCCTCCGATCCCTCAGAGGCAGAGGCAGGATGATGGGGTTGGAGAGTGAGAAGTGGGGGCCGAGGAAAATGGAGCAGAGTTCGTTATTACAGAACATTTTTGTTTCTAAAATGAAAAGAACGTGAATTCCCAGAACCCGCTTCTTCGCCCGCCAACGGCCTTGCCTCCTGCAGCTGTCCAGCCCTCCGCTCCTGGCCCGGCTCAGGCCCGCCACCGCTCGCGGCAAAGCTTGGCGCTCCTGTGCGCGCCTCCGCGGACAAAGAGCTGGAGGCTGCGGGGCGCGGCCGCCGGCCGGGAGGGGGAGGGAGAGAGAGAGAGAGAGAGAGAGAGAGAGAGAGAGAGAGAGAGTGAGGACCCAGGCGCGCGCAGGGGGAAGCCCTCCCGGGCTCTGACGTCACCGAAGCGCCGGCCAATGAGAAGCCGGAGAGGGGGATTCCCGCTCTGGCTGCCGCCCCGCCGGCTTTTTAAACCGTACCCTGGGGAAAGCTCGCTGAGAGCGGTGGGAGGAGTGGGGAAAAATGGGAGGTTAGGGGTTAAATATGATCGTCCTGGGGGACAAGACTCCAGAGGTTTGATGATTAAGAGTCAAGACTGGCTTAGACCTGGGGGGCAAAACCAAAAGCGGTCGAGGAGAGGCTACTCTCCAGCCAGGTAGGGCAAACTCCTCCAGAGATGGAGTGGAAACTTGAGCGCACCGCCCGGAGGAGGGTCCGGACCGAAGAAGAGATCCTATGGGTGAGTAACGCCCTTTTGTTTCCTCGCCCCAACTCCCTAAAGGGACTTCTTGTCGAAGGCACCGCTTATAATACCTGTTTAGGACCAAGAGGTAGTTCAAAACTCTAAATCCTGATTTTAATTTTGAGTTGTGTAATTTAGTTATATTCTGGCGGTGCCTGTTTTCTTTCAAAGAAAAGTGAATGTAGTTTGACTAAGTAAGGATTTAGAAACATTCCACGCCTAATATTATGATTTTCCTAAACAGTTTATATTCATATATGTTGTCTGTATTTTCAAAGGAGGAGGTCATGCGGGTGCTCGCCAAAGACATGAAACAGAAGAGAGCTCAAGATTCTCCCAAGGTGAGTGTCCAGTGCTTATTCCAGTTCTCTGTCTTGAATATGACCTCGAACAAACTAATTCTTGCTGAAGATATTTGCTGGAAGTATGAATTGGTCTGAAAATACGAAAAATTTAAAAAATCTCATACTATCACTAACTACAGTCTATATATTAAAGAGTATATATTAAAACATTTTTGTAAGAAACTGAAGATCTCTGACTGACAAATAATGGTAATCATTTTAATCTGAATGTTACGTTCTAGTTTTTGCCTCTACAGCAAAGATGAAGCTTGGGTGTATCAGGTAGGCAGTGCATCTTTAGCTGGCTGTTATAATTTCATTTTAACAGTTGCTAGTTGCACTCCCCTCTGTTGCGTTCATAAGCTTGCCCCCCAAAGAAACGGAAATGGTGCTATCTTGTGGTCAAGAGGAGAAGTGGCATAATCTACGGTCCTTAGGTTAGTAATTTAACAGTTGATCCCATGTAGTACTTTCTCACCTTGAAAGTCCGAACCCAAAGGCCTTTAGCGTCTCTTGTAATCAGTGTAAATCATTATCAGGATTCACCTTGCTTCTCTCTAGGCTAAATAGTTCACATTCCTTTAGTCTTTACTTATAGATTTTAGTTTCAAAACCATCACCAGTTTTATAGATTTTTTTCTAGACCTTCTTTAAATTTTTCTGTATTTAATTGGTGACACAATAAATTGAACACATAACTTTCAGAATGCAATGACTAATAGCCTTTGTAGCCAGAGAAAACAAATGACATTTGACTCCTAAAATTCCCTAAATACTTTAATATTTATTTTTCCCAAACAAAGCTGAAGATTTGTCTTGCCTACCTTTTGTATCACCATGGCTCCTAGATATTTGACTACCTGATACACACAACTGGTCTTTTCGTCAGTAAATAGAAGTAATGGGAAAAGCTACAGTTATGTATAACTTTGTTAATTCACTTGTATAGCAGTATCTGAGCCTTTAATTTGTAAAGCCTAAGTGGAAGTATTTTGAAAGTTTTCTTTTTAAGTTTTTGAATAGATTAAAGAAAATATTGGTTTTATTTCTTATAGTATTTTTGGAGGAACAGGTTTTGCCTGTAAGTTGTCTTTAATGTGACTATTAAGATGAAAGTTCTGCCACTGTTTCATGTTACAAATTTAGCCTCAGTGACTTTATGGGCCATGAAAAGCAGTGGTGACCTGAATCAGGTAGGCAGTGTATTGTTAGCTGGCTGCTTTGGGTCAATTCAGCAGCCACAACTACCCTGCCACTTGCTTCTGGATAAATTCTTCTTGTTAACGAAGTACACTGGTTACCTGTGTGTGATGGGTTGGCAGTGTATTGTTAGCTGGTTGAATATGTGAATGGCATCAGCTAACATGCAACTGCTATCTCATTGCATGTACAATGAACATCAGAGTATAATTAAATCTGTAAGTAATATGTGTGTATGTTTGTGTGTATGTGTACTTTTTGCCATGAACCGGGTCACTCTTTACCATAATGTTTATTACTACTTTTCAGTTATAATACAACAAACAGCTTTATAATGCTGAAGAAACTACTCCAATTAATTATTTTAAAAATTTCAGGTAATATTCTGGAGTCTCTAATACTTGTAGACAGTATTAAAGTATTTGTGAAATTATATATTTATTTTAAATATAAAATTTAGAATATAATGACAATTTGGAACGGAAAACCTAAAATGTTTCCTCAAATTTTCAACTTTCAACTAAGTCTTTAGAATTCTTTCTGGATCATTAGTTTCTTAATTTGACATTAGAGTAGGTTTCAGTTACCAAGGGTGTGTACAGCTAAAGGGAGAACTGAAGTAACTTTCCAGATGAGTCAGTCAACTAAAACATTTTCACTTGAATATCAAGAGAATTGGGGATTTTGGGGGTTAGGGGATGGGGCTAAATTGTTTGGAAGATTTGCCTTGAGTCTTCATTTTCTGTAAAATCACAGACTCATACAGTGTTTGGAAGAGAGCATGATATTTAGCTTGTGAAGGGGGAGAACTGACCGCACAATATAATTTAAAATATTTTCTCATTCCCTTGGAGGCCATTTTGACTCATGGAGCCGTGTCAGGTGTGTGCTGTGTCCCAGACACACTGTGGTTGTATAAACATTTGCAGCAAGTTCATGGAACTGACTTTGGTGGTCTGGTCAATTATTTACACCCTAAATGAGAAATGTATCACATTCTCTACTGCATTGGACTATAAGTTATGGGTAAAGTTAAATTCTTACCTTATTTAAATGTAAACATTTCTAGAACCATGGGTTAAAGAGGTAACTATAATTTGATTCTTATGCATATTGCTACTTTCAAATCTCATCCTCTTTTTGTTGTTGCCTAGTATCATTCCATTTTCAGCATCTTTGTGTTTAAGTATTCCTTTAATGTAAATATTGTTTTCATCTTTTTTTTAAGGTTAAATTTCAACATGTTATTTTCTATAGAAAATCACTGATCTGTTGATAAAAATAAAACCTACTAAATTTAGAAGGCTTGTCCTTTGTGTTTTACTTAAAAAAATTTTTTTTAAAGAGCAAGACATAAAATGCCAACATTTATACTCAATAAAAAGAATACATAGTTCAGTTCCTATTATTGAGATGATGAGAAAGGAAAGAAAGAATCGAGTGTAGTAAAGATAAACAAGGAAGTCAATGGGTAAGGAGGTGATTGAATGTTTAAATTCAAAAAGAAAACGTTTTCGTAAGAGTGAGAAGGAAAGAGAGGGATCCACACTTGGGATGTCAGAGGAAGAGAAGACGGAAGTGGGTTGGAAAAAAGAGGAGGAGGGAGGCAAAGCTGGTTGGAAGTATCTTCTCTGGGGGCAGCCACTGCTGTTCACTGGTGCTGGGGATGTAATTGCTTCCCATCACACCCTCTGGAAAATGTCCGAGTTTCTCAGTGCTCTTTAATGGCTCTCCCCCACCAGCCTCTGCCCCCAAAAGAGAATGCTTCCCTTGGCAAGGTGTGGCCTTAACCGTTCAGAGGGAGGAGGGAACAAGAAGAGTGGGAAGAAGTGTGATGTATTAGTTTCTTGGTGTAACAGTTATTAGGATTTTATTATTCCCTGGGGAACATGAAGTCAAGCTGAGGGATAAATACAGAGCGTCCCCATGTTAGCTGCACCCAAACATGACATTTTTCTTTCAAAGGAACACGTTAGCAGGAATACACATGATTTTGTACAGGGATCACCCAAGACCTTCCCGCTCACATCGGGCAGTCTTGAAACAGTTAATATGTTTAAAGAAAATAAATGTAGAGAACTAGTTTTTGTTTTCCTTCTTAGACTTTGTCTCTCTCTCTCTCTCTCTCTCTCTCTCTCTATTTTTTTTTCTTATTTTTTACTGGAGTGTTTTCCTACTTGAAATTACCTGCAGGCAATCCAGTTACGTCGTTCGATTATAGTGTGATTATACAGTTATAATGTTAGCAGCTTTTCATAATTCAGTATAACTGCATATACATCCACATTTATATATAACCTGTCAAAATAATATATTTGTAATAAAAATAAAGAGTATATGTGATATGTTTTTGCTTTAGGTTTTTCTCTGTGGAGATCCTTATTACCGTAAGTCTGATTTTAAAAATTTTGTTGTGCTGGAGCCAGCTTGTCCTGGTCTGTGAGAATTGATTGTTAAATTTTCAGAAATTTTACAAGCCAGTTATCAAACCATTAGTGGATTAAAATTGACCATGTGGGAGCATTCACACCATAGAAATTGCAAATGCTGCAAATTGGGACTCCTCCTCCAGAGATTTGGTTGTTAAACATTTACCAGTCATCACTGTATATATGCTATATATACTATAGTTATTAAGAATCATGTATATGTACATATATACATACTATAGGTATGCTATAATTAGTACACAATTTCAAAAATGAAGTACAATTTTTTGGGAATATTTCAGGCAAATTCATATTTATTCCACTCTCCAACACTCTGTATTTTTACATCTGCCATAAGATGATGATCAGAAGTTAGTAGGAAGTACTCCTCTCCACTTCCCAAATAAACAAAAACAAACTTCGTCAATGAATTATTTACCACAGATAAAAGCATTTGATTTTGTCCCTTTCCTTTGTCAGGAGGACAACTGCTGAATACTCTTTTATGGGATGCCTACTATTTTTGTTATACTTCTCAGTTCAGGCAGCTCGTAGCAGTTTATGTCCCAGACTTTTTTTTTTTTTTTTTTTTTTTAGCGGTACGCGGGCCTCTCACTCTTGTGGCCTCTCCCGTTGCGGAGCACAGGCTCCGGACGCGCAGGCTCAGTGTCCGGACGCGCAGGCTCAGTGTCCGGACGCGCAGGCTCAGCGGCCATGGCTCCAGGAACCAGCTGCTCTGTGGCACGTGGGATCCTCCCGGACCGGGGCACGAACCCGTGTCCCTTGCATCGGCAGGCGGACTCTCAACCACTGAGCCACCAGGGAAGCCCTGTCCCAGACTTTTTGATGCTGAGATAGAGAAGGTATTGTGCTCAGTTCAAGAAAAATGCATTTTTTTCCTCTGTGTGTTTGCCTGACGGTATTCATATGAGACATTTGAGGTCTGGGTGGCGGCACATCAGCAAATGGCTCTCCTCTCTTTCATCACACATAGCCTGGTTGTTACAGAACCCTGAATGGACACCTGTATGACACACTTTCAAATCCCTACCTGCCTTCCCTGCATACTCAGAGGGGCAAGAGGAGAGAATCAAGCCTAACCTAGCAGAGATTATAGGTTGAATAAGGCAACCAAGTTTGGAGATATATAAGTGAAAAACCCACTTTTTATGGCTTTGGAGAGAACTAGTGATTTGGGGCAGGATGGACACCTCAACTGCGTTCTCTGGGACAGTCCTGGTCGTCCCGCAGCTCATTACCCTCTGTCTGGCAGTGGGGTGTCTACGTAACCTCTGTGGTGCTGGCAGATACACTTCTGCTCACACCCTGATTGTGAGCACATAAACACCCCAGCCGTCCTGGAGCACTGATATGAATTCATGGAAGTCGTAAGCGGGGGTAAACAGCAAGAGTGTTCCAGAAGCAACACTTGGAGGGATTATCCTACATAAAATTTTGCTTAGAGGCCCAGAATTCAAATTGCTAACAGGCATTTTTGGGGCAAGCTTGCAAAAGACAGATAGAGGTGAGGTGGCTTCCATTTCTTCAACAACAATCCAGGTTAGTATTGATTCCTGATCACTTGAAAGCCCTTGGGAACTTGGAAGGGGCTTTTTGTTCACTCTGACCCCACCCCCAATTTATAGGTGAGGAAACTGAAAAGTAGTCGAGCTTGGCCCAAGGACCTGCCGCTGGTGAGAGGTAGAAGTGGGCTTTGCTCACACAGTGACCACCATTCTTTTTTTTTTTTTTATGTCTTTTTTATTGTGGTAAAAGTCACATAATATAGAACATACTATTTTAACCATATTGACTGCTATTCTTGAGGTGCCTCTGCACATCCTCTTGACCTGAGGGGAACCACACCTCCGCCCCCATCAGAGAGCTTACTAAATACATTCAGAGCTGGGGGTTGGACATCTATGTTGAAGTAGAAGGTATTCCGGGAAATATATTTGATTTTTTTAAGAACTTTAAACACTTTTGCAGAATTACTGAGGTGGCACTACTGATTTCACCATAAAAAAAACATCTTCACTTTCACTCATCAGGTCAGAATTGGAGAGCCAATTCACGGTTATTTAGATTGCGTCTTCCTTCTTAGCCAAATTCTACATGACTGTTTTTTCACACTGGTTTTTGGCTCCAGTATTCCTGTTTAACTCCTTTATGAAATGAATATATATTTCATGGGGCAATAATTAACCTTCATCAACTTGGCAGGTTGCTTTTTTTCCAATAATTAGAAGGCTGACAAAACGTAAAGATCAGGACTTTGGGAGAAAAGGTATGTTGTGACTCTATCAAAAGGCTCAGTGGTTGCTGATGTTTCTAAGACTCACGTAGTTGCAGTCACTCCCTTTTCTTCGTTAAGAGTTTTGACTGTTTGCAGTTGATTCTTCTTACTACAGCCATGAGAATGATGCAGCATTGAATTCTTTCCAAATGGCTAATCTAGTCTGACTAGATTAGCAACCAAAATTAACCTGTAAGGAACCTGTAAGGAATTAACCTGTAAAGAATTAACCAAAACCTGTAAGGAATTAACCTGTAACGAATTTATCAAAATTAACCTGAAGGGGAATCAAGCTGAATGATCATATACTCATGGCTTTTTTCTTACACTTGGGATTTTCACTCAAAAATACAGACTGACTCAAGTGTTAATATTCTAATTATGGAATTTGAGTTGCTTCTAGAAAATAATAAATATTGAGAAAGATGAAGGCTTTTTCAAATGTTGTGATAATGTCATTTATAAGTGACTATTTGGCCAGGTGTAGTAAAACATACCATGAACCTGTACTTAAAAAAAAACCCCCAAAAAACCCAAAATCCTGTACCTGAAACAAATAAAAATACATAAGGATTAGAATCTATATTTCACATTTTCAATGTTTATTTTGTTTTTTATTACATAAAAATAATCATTTATAATTAGTTACTCTGGAAATGTCACACAGTGTCTTGAATTCAAGCAGTGGTCTAGTGTGTTGGCATTTCCATCAAGAACGATACTAGAAAATGTCAAGTCAGACAATAGGATATTGAAGCACATTGGTGACTGTATTCTGAATTATTTAGTGTGGTCAGATGAAGTATTTAATATATTTCATTTAGAGTCTTTGGCTACTCTTCATTTTTGCTTTAGGTAACATCTCTATCGTGGGGACATTCATTACCAGTCACTGACAAGATAATATAAAAGGAAAGTCATCCTTCAGTGCCACATTTAATTGTCAGAGTATTTAAAATGGTATCAAACCCTCATGGAGACATTTCTGTATTCTGACTATTGCCTTAGAATGATTCAATGGCATTTTCATAGATCCTCTTTCTTTTTTATGATCATTTGTCTAATCAGAGCTGCTATCTCAGGCCTGATGATTTCAATGGGTTCCTCTGGCCTCCAAGATTTCACAACTTGACCTTCAGGGTTGACCAGATACTTCCAGAAATTCCATCTTGGTTCCTTGTTTGACGAATCTAAAATATCAGAATATATTTTCATGAGTAAATTCTTTTTCAAGATTTTCATTTTTGTTACTATCTGCATAAATTACAACTTTAGAATCAAGTTCTAGTATTGTCATCATTTTAAAAACCAAACTAAACAAAAAGCAAAACACCCAAACAAAACAACTCAAAGTTTGTGTAAACAGATTTATAGAAATACTTGGTGACTTCACTGATGATTCTACTGACCTAGAATCAAGAAATGAAATAAATTAGTTTATTTTAGATTTGTTGATCTCCACCACAAAAAATTTACCCTGTCACTAGGTGAAAACTTTCAGTTTCTTAAAATTTTTTTAAAGATAAAGTGATGTTCTAAATGTCTTTGGTAATAGGAATGTATGGATTACTTTTTGTAGTAAATATATATATGTTTTTAATATTGTTGCATGTTATATAGTAAGGAATTCTAAATAATTGTAGATATCCTTTGATACATCTTAATTTAGGTAAGAAATGTAGAAGTTTTTTTCTATTTATATCATTCAGGATTTGTGTGCATTATTATTGACTAACATGAGAAAAAATATAATTATTATGTGCCTAGTAATGTATGCTCAGTGCTTTAAATGGATCCTCTCCTTTAATCTTTACAGCAACCCTGTAAACATTGGATATTATTATTATCCCCATTTTGCAGATGAGACAAATGGAGGCCTGGACTCACAGTCACATGCTAGTGAGTGGTAGAGCCTGGACTGATATCTAGACCTTCCTATTTGCAGAGCTCGTGCTGTTAAAATAGGGAACATGGCAAAGCAAACAGATTTTAGGAGGAAGATGACAAATTCATTTTTGTACACAAGGAGATTCAGGTTATGTGGGACACCCAATCAGAGGAGGCTTCGGAGCTTAAGAGCAAGGGCTCACCCAGGGAAAGGGGACAGAGTAAGGAGAGCCCATGTGGATGTGGCAGAATCCTGAGGATCAGTAGCGTTAAGGGTGGAGGAAAAGAGGAACCTGCAAGGGAGGAAGAGAAGGGGCCAGAGTAGAAGTCACAGGCAACGAGACCCACCAGGCTCAGGAGAGTTATGGAGTGAGAGGCCAAACACAGTGATCTAAGAAGGAAGCAGAGACAGGGAAGTGGAGAAAACAAATGTTAACTATCCTTTCAAAAACGTTGCTGATGAGGTAGGTAGAAGGAACACACTGCCTAGAGTTTTTAAAATTGAGGGATACTTTGCTTTACGCTGGGGAAAGAACAAATGCGGGAGCACAGGTTAAAAATAATGAATGAAAAGTAGCCTAATATTTACTTACACATGTTTTATTTTGTGTACTGTGCCAAGCATTTACACTGGTTATTTCATTTTTAATAGTGTTGCCGATTAGCTCAAACATCAGTGACTTGGTATGAACATCATATTATTAACTAAAGCCTTCTTAAAATCGCTTTGAAAAATAGCCATTTTTATGATGGAAAATGTGTTTTTAAAGATAATGCCCATCAGGGCAGGGCTCTCTCTAGTCAGTGTAACATCTTCGTGTGAATTAGAAAAAGATACCCTTCCAGGTGGGGACAGTCCCTCGGCACATACCTTGCACTCGCCTGTGTTTCAGCCCCCGTTTGCCTACTTACTCCTGTTTAGTGGACAACCTGTACACCTGTACAGAGCCATCTTGTTTGTGAGTGCATGATCAGGTACTGTCCATTGTGGCCAGTTTTCAAAGATCTAATTTTCATTTGGCCGTCAACTCATAATCTTTGTCTCTGGAGCTTCATCTAACTTTAGTGAAACCTTAAATCACTGTTATGTTTTGATCACACAGGGTAAGTGGAGTTTCAGAAGCTTTCTTAGTGACAAAGGGGAAGAACCTAGGAGCTATTGTGCCCAAATATTTGCCTGCTGTAATTGAGAGATGATTACAGGGCACATGCTCTGGCTTTTTTTTTCCTGTGCACCCTGGAAATAAAAGGAATGAAGACCTCACTCTAGTTGCTATTTGTGGTGTTAGGCATTATATTGACTTTCCCTAGAAACTGAATATAATGTTTTTGGATGATTCTGATTTCATACTTAAATGAAATATTATAGGACATCATTAGCTGGTTTGTTTGATTGGAAGCTTGATTGCCTGGATGAGGTCATGGTTTTAGCAAAACTCAAATTACCCACAGTGAAAATGACTGAGGCTGTCATCTATATAAGTTAGATGAGAGGACATGAGCTGAATGTCCTTTAGAATAGTGTCTGCCACAGTGTAAGCTGTATGTGAATAAGTACTTTACTTTTATTATTAACACACTTAATCCTCCAGGCAATCTTAGAGGGTAGATACTATCGATAACGTCATTTTACAAACGAGGAAACGGGCACAGAGAAATTATGTGCCTAATGCCACCCAGCAAAAGTAAAGGAGCAGGGGTTTCAACACAGACTGGGGCCAAAGTTTGGCTTTTAGTCACTATACTGCACCACGCTTATGCTGGAAAATCTTTAAATAGGTTTCTGTAGCTAGCTTAATTACAGAGATAGCCTAACACTACCCTCCTCCAAAAAAAATCAAGATATATTGTTTTGAATTTTGCCAAAAACCACCTGGCAAACAGATATTATTCACCCTTGAGGATAACATCTTAGATAAGTAAGGCAACATAAAAATAACCACAAAGATAAGTTCAACTAATAATGCTCAGCAATATTGATGTGGGACGTATAGCTTTAATATTGGGGAGGGATATTTGCCCACGTTAGTTAAATGAGAATTGAAATATTTTGTGAAAATAGCCATGACCACACTTAAAGTAAATTCTTCAGGAAAATGATCATAAAAATAAAATACACTGGAGTAGATTTATTTTGCCATCCAAGAAGTTAAAACATTGATTTCAGGGAAGCATAACTTCTAGAAAGTCACAAAGGATGAGAATCTAGCTCTTTGATAGTTTTATAAAACTTCCCCACTAAAACATTTCAAATGAATGTATTGTCCTGGTATATTTGTTTTAAAAATGAAAAGCAATTAAAAACATTAAATTGGTGAGGCAAGGTAGATATTTACCAACAAGAAATCTAAATGCAGGTTCTGCTTCAGGTCCTAGAATCTTAATCTTGTGGAAGATGGGGAACGTTACTCCGAAGTTATTTCTTGCAAAAGATACTACTTCCTTGCTTGGGCGGGGCTCCGATTCTCCAAACTGATTGCATGGAAAAGCCAAGACGCTGAAGTGGAATGGTCCAAACTCTTTGTGCAGTTCCTGCAGTGCTAAGTAATTTCTGTCTGTGAGTTGGCAGTCACTAGCCACGTTTACAACTAGTGCAACCTCCCGGAAAAAGAAAAAAATCCAACCAGAAAGTGAAGCAAATAAAAGATTAAAAAAAATATTTGCAAGTAGTTAAAATCCTAAACCATTTTGGAGGAATACAACCTTTGATAGATGGTTATCTCATATTTTTAGATATACCCAATTCTGCTGAAAATCATAACATGGATGCATGAGTTAAAACTCTGAAAAATCACGACCATTGAAAAAGCCCTATGTACTCAACTATTAAGTTTTTTTTAAAAAAATAAAAGATAAAATATGATTATTGATAGAGTACTTTTTAATGTTGTTAGATTATGGAATTAATACTTTCATATTCACATTATATGGAATACTCCATATTCACATTACTAACTCTAAGAATTTCCTAAGCAACTTAAAGTATTGATCCATCACTTAAAGCAAACAGTTAACATAATCAGTTATCAATTAGAAGTATATAAACAGAGCTCTGATGGCTAAAGTGATATACTAATAACATTACATTGAAGACTAAATTATAATATGACCGTTTAACAGTGAAAAATGGACTATTAAGAGAATAAGCAGAGAACACGGACAAACAACAGAAATAAAAATCAGAAGATACAACTTACTTTGCCTTTAAACTTTTCCAGAGAAACCGTTCTTCCATTTGCATCTTTCACTTCAAATGTATAAAAGCTGTTGATTTTAGGTTTTAGGAATTTTAGTTGTAGAAGAAATAACATTACTGTACATAGAACCATAGACAGCAAAACTGCAAATACCTTTGCTTTGGGCCCTGAACATCTCAGAGGGTAGGCTGTGAGAGGCTCCATTTTGGATGATTCTAGAGGGAAGTCTCAGCAGGCTGGAATTCAAGGAGGAGCTGAAACTTGAAACCAGCCTAGTGTAACGGAAAGTCAGGAAGGACAGACTAGCTCCTCTCACTGCTGAGGAATAGAAAGACCTTTCTCAGATTGGGAATGGAGTGAAACTCCTGAATGAAGTAAAAAGCTCTAAAGAATATCAATGTATATATGATGTCAGTTGCAATTTTTGCTTGAAAAATCAGGACATTTTTTGGTAGCTCTTTAATATCGGCCCAACAAAGAAAATATTTCACCAGAAGATGGTGCCCTTGTAACTTGAAAGCTGTGAGGTGCTCCCAGCAATTGACTGGATGTAGGGAATTGGGTGTATAATACCCAGGAATAGTTCAGAGTGTCAATTAAATTGGTCTATTAGTATGACACATGATCTATAGGAATTTAATATTATATGTGTATATATAATGCATATGGCTTAAGCATGCTATATGAGTTCAAGGAATTTATAGTGGAAAGGGCAGTGAAATTTCTGAAAAGGCTACTCGCTATGACCTCATCTAGCTAAGGCAATGCCAGGTGAATATAGTAAAAATAAATAGATTAAAAACAATGATGGCTCTAAAAAAACCCTCCTCTACCATAAAGCAAGCTATAGTTCACTGATTTTTCAAATTTTTGATTATGATGCATAGTAAGAAATGCACTTTACAGTATAGCTCAGTACATAGACAGGTGTAACTGAGACATTTCATTAAATGATACTTCCCCTTTGAACTGCGTTGCACCCTGGTCTACTGCATTTTTAAAACAGCCTGGTTCTGAACCATGAAAATGATTTCAAGGTTCACCAATGGGCTGCAAACTGTAGATAGAAAGATACTGAACTGTATAATAAAGCAGGACTTTAATAATTAAATAAGATATTTCTACACTAAAGGCAAAAACACTCCATCCCCCATCCTACTTGGGTGCATCACCTAGTTGCTTATTATCTTCATTTTTTTCTGTGGCTGTCACTTTCTACAGGAGGCCTAACTTTGTTGAAAACTTTAGGGGCAGATATGGAAAGGGAATTGAGGGCTGCATATCCTGAAATCCATGGTTCCTTTAGCCACCTTAGAAAATGCCCTGTTTAGAGCACAAAGCAAGTTTTTTTTTTAACATCTTTATTAGAGTATAATTGCTTTACAATGACGCGTTAGTTTCTGCTTTATAACAAAGTGAATCAGCTATACGTATACATATATCACCATATCTCCTCCCTCCTGCATCTCCCTGCCACCCCCCCATCGCACCCCTCTAGGTGGTCACAAAGCACAGAGCTGATCTCCCTGTGCTATGAGGCTGCTTCCCACTAGCTAATGATTTTACATTTGGTAGTGTTTATATGTCCATGCCACTCTCTCACTTTTTCCCAGGTTACCCTTCCCCCTCCCCGTGTCCTCAAGTCCATTCTCTAGTAAGTCTGCATCTTTATTCCTGACCTGCCCCTAGGTTCTTCATAATCATTTTTTTTTTTTAGATTCCATATATATGTGTTAGCATACGGTATTTGTTTTTCTCTTTCTGACTTACTTCACTCTGTATGACAGACTCTAGGTCCATCCACCTCACTACAAATAACTCAATTTCGTTTCTTTTTATGGCTGAGTAATATTCCATTGTATATATGTGCCACATCTTCTTTATCCATTCATCTGTCGATGGACACTTAGGTTGCTTCCATGTCCTGGCTATTGTAAATAGAGCTGCAATGAACATTGTGGTACATGACTCTTTTTGAATTATGGTTTTCTCAGGGTATATGCTCAGTAGTGGGGTTGCTGTGTCATATGGTAGTTCTATTTTTAGTTTTTTAAGGAACCTTCATACTGTTCTCCACAGTGGCTGTATCAATTTACATTCCCACCAACAGTGCAAGAGGGTTCCCTTTTCTCCACACCCTCTCCAGCACTTATTGTTTGTAGATTTTTCGATGATGGCCATTCTGACTGGTGTGAGGTGATACCTCATTGTAGTTTTTTTTTTTTTTTTCGGTACGCGGGCCTCTCACTGTTGTGGCCTCTCCCGTTGCGGAGCACAGACTCTGGATGCGCAGGCTCAGCGGTCATGGCTCACGGCCTAGCCACTCTGTGGCATGTGGGAACTTCCCGGACTGGGGCACGAACCTGTGTCCCCTGCATCGGCAGGCGGACTCTCAACCACTGTGCCACCAGGGAAGCCCCTCGTTGTAGTTTTGATTTGCAGTTCTCTAATTATTAGTGATGTTGAGCATCTTTACATGTGTTTGTTGGCAATCTGTATATCTTCTCTGGAGAAATGTCTATTTAGGTCTTCTGCCCATTTTTGGATTGGGTTGTTTTTTTGATATTGAGCTGCAGGAGCTGCTTGTATATTCTGGAGATTAATCCTTTGTCAGTTGCTTCATTTGCAAATATTTTCTCCCATTCTGAGGGTTGTCTTTTCGTCTTGTTTATGGTTTCCTTTGCTGTGCAAAAGCTTTAAAGTTTCATTAGGTCCCATTTGCTTATTTTTGTTTCCATTTCTCTAGGAGGTGGGTCAGAAATGATCTTGCTGTGATTTATGTCATGGAGTGCTCTGCCTATGTTTTCCTCTAAGAGTTTTATAGTGTCTGGCCTTACATTTAGGTCTTTAATCCATTTTGAGTTTATTTTTGTGTATGGTGTTAGGGAGTGTTCTAATTTCACTCTTTTACATGTAGCTGTCCAGTTTTCCCAGCACCACTTATTGAAGAGGCTGTCTGTTCTCCATTGTATATTCTTGCCTCCTTTATCAAATATAAGGTGACCATATGTGTGTGAGTTTATCTCTGGACTTTCTATCCTGTTCCATTGATCTATATTTCTGTTTTTGTGCCAGTACCATACTGTCTTGATTACTGTAGCTTTGTAGTATAGTCTGAAGTCCAGGCACCTGATTCCTCCAGCTCCATTTTTCTTTCTCAAGATTGCTTTGGCTATTCAGGGTCTTTTGTGTTTCCATACAAATTATGAAATTTTTTGTTCTAGGACACATAGCAGGTTTTGAATGAAGGTACTTTGTTCCACTAGGGCCTGACTGTTGGTGTTGTGGTAAGTTTCCAGAAAGTGCTAGAAAACACAGAATGATCTGAGAAGCTGTGAGAGTCCCTTCCCATCATCATTAGGTATTTGGAGCTTTAGAGGACATGCTAAGGAGGCTATCAGCCCTGCTCTGGTCCCTGCTCCTGGGGTATGTATTTGGAGGTAGCTGAGCAAAGCCCACGGCTTAAGCACATAAACCTGTCAGAGAACATAAACCACTTCACTCCCACTCTTGGGACCTGATAAGAATGGATACAAAAGAAAACTATTCTCTTGTAAATTTAATTTCTAGTAAAAACTAGAAATACAAATACTAATACAAAATGTATTATATCACTTCTTAACGGTGATAACTTTACTTTGGTGCTCTCTAGCTGAGTTGTTGAAAGAGACAAAGTGCCTGTGTTTATATTACCTCCGAACACTGCTATGTAGCTTAAATTCTCTGCCCTTGCTCCTCCAAGTCAGGTCCTTGTCTGCAGCACTGCCATCGCCTGAGTGCTTGTTAGAAACTCAGCCTTTCAGGCCCCATCCCAGCCTTTTTTGAATCAAAATCTGCATTTTTACAAGATCCCTTCATGACTCAAATGCACATTTAAGTCTGAGAAATTAGACTTCAATCTTTTTCTGGTTTGCAGAGTAACAAGCTTCTTTGGTTTCCCTTTATCTTCCACAGTAGATGTGTTTCGTGTCTCTGTGTCTACACTAGCTACTTTAACTCCGCAGGCTGTTTAAGCAAATAGCTTTAAAAGTTGATTCATAGAACCTGTTGTAATTTGAACCATGTAAACTCATTCCATTATAACTGTGCTTTGAGGGAGGAGACAGAGGGATAACTCTGGAAGGGATGTTGACTGACCATCTCCCAGGCAGGACTCCATAGGGTGATATTATTTTGATAAAATCATTATGCTAGCGTCTAGTCCATTGTTTTCTATGAATCTCCCATTGAGTGATCCAGAGCTGAAAGGACTTGAGAAGGCCAATATTATGCTGTATGAACTTATGAGAGATTGCTATATAAGCATGCCAGTTTTTACAACCAGAAATAAAACAATTGTGCAGACCTGATGTTTCCTGTTCGTTTGACCAGAAAATTCACTCTATATGAAAACTACTTGGAAAGCTTAAGTAAGTCTCTTGTTAAGGACGAAATCAGATCAGAGCCAGTTTGTTAATTTTATAATTCTTGAGGCTTAGGAGCATGAGATATAAATATAAACATATGTGTATATATATATCTATGATATCTAAATATCCATACAGGCCCATTAACCAAACATTTAAGACAGTAGTTTGGAGAACACCCACCCTAGACAGTGGTGACCACAGATAGATTTTGGACCTTGCTAGAGTCTTTCTCTGTATATATTTGATTTCATCATCTCTCAGCTTTCTGGGGATCATCATCATTGCTTACATGTTCTGTCTACACTAAGACCATCCTCAGATTATAAATAAATCCACATTGCAAATTACTCTGCTTAGGGGATCATATGTTAGAAAACCCACCAGTTCTCTTTCAGAAGCTCTAGGAAGGCTTCCTAAAGGAGGGGAAGACATTGATGAGGTAGAAGGTCAAGGTTAAGGGAAGCTACTGGGTCAAAAATGGGATAAAGCAGTGGACTCAGTCAACCAACTAAGGCACTGCAGAAGATACAATAAAGTGTAAGTGATGGAAGCAGCCTCACACAAGTATGAAATCAAGCTTGCAGACAAAACACACATGAAACAAGGGAACAATTATAAGGCAGCAAATAACCAAGTGCTAAAGAAATGACATGTTGGTAAGAGCTTTGTACTACCCATGATTCTAAACAAATAACATGTTTGTAGAAAGCTATTTTTAATATTTAGTATATAAATATGGATATATTTATATTACAGGGGATCAAGTGTAGTATAAAGCTCTTTACAATGTAACAATTCTTTGAAATATGTAACAATTCTTTGTAACAATTCTTTGAAATATGAAGAAGTTAATAACTCACCCAGGATCACAGAACTAGTAAGTGGGACAACCAAGACTAGAGTTTAGGACTTTCAACTTTATAACCAAAATTATTTTAATGACATTAAACTATTTCTCTGTGATAGACAAAATATGTTTACTTAGAAGAAAATGTGATATGTGAGATTGCTGTAGTACTCTGGTGAAGGGGTTTTATTCATCACTAGATATTTAGATTTTTTTTAAAGATTTTTTTTAATGTGGTACATTGTTTTTTAAAAGTCTTTATTGAATTTGTTACAATACTGCTTCTGTTTTATGTTTTGATTTTTTTGTTTGAGAGGCATGTGGGATCTTAGCTCCCCCACCAGGGATGGAACCCGCACCCCCTGCACTGGAAGGTGAAGTCTTAACCACTGGACCGCCAAGGAAGTCCCGACATTTAGTTTTATAAGAAATCACTGTAAGGGTCTGAAGAGGGAAGGGAATGGAGAACAACAAACAAAACCTTGGCCACGTGTACTGAAGTTATGTGGAAGGGGTCAGAGCCTGCAGAGCAACAAGTCAAGCTGAGAGATGATAGTGTACTTAACGAAGGCAACCGTGATGAGGGAGATAGAAAGGAAGGGGTAGATGCTAAAGACACTCTGGAGCCCCCAGTGGCAGGTGTTGGCAATGCAGAATAAAGGATATCTGACCTTGATTGTTTTTGCTTGGGTTGTATTGCTCCCTAGGATGAGGGGGCATTGGAAGTTAAAAAATGAGACGGTAAATATTTTGTTCTTCACGATCAATTTTAAATAATATTTAGACCCTGATTTCGAAATGTCCTGTGGACAGAATGCTGCCGTGTTGGGCTGCTGCTGGTGGGGCAGGTGGGAAGGGCAGACATTCAGAGGCTAAGGAAGAGCGGTTGGTGGGATATGCCTGAGAGCTAAGGACCATCTTTGTTACTTTTGTCTCTTTCATAAGGTTCTAGAAAGACCGTGGCATCACCAGCATGTCTTTCCTTGGAATGTCTAGGTTTTTCCCACCCACTGAATATTTGTGTGTCAGATTATTTATCACTAGATATATATTTGTTTCTGTTTTCCCAGTTGTTTCATTTTGTTACTTCCTGACCTTATTTTTAACCTCTCTAGGTTCCTTTCTATTTATTTTTTGGCCCCGGTGCCCTGAATTCCTCCCGATTTAGTGTCAATATGATGTGAACTCTAAAGGTAAACAAGGCACACTGATGTGCTTGGAGTATCAAGTCATTCATACCTTTTCCCTTCTTTGTCTTATTTTCCTTATCTCCCTCTTCCTCTCTATTAATAAATACTTGAGTCATTTAAAACTATGCGACAGGCATTTCCTCAGCAGGAGATAGATCCTGGAACAGAAGTTTAAAAACATTGAAGATGAAATACCACAACCTACAGCAGTGTTTCCTAAGCTGTAGTTATTTGCATACTGCCTCAGTGATTTGCCCTGTCTGCATACCATTTGTTAGTTACTTAACTTTTTTTGTCCAAATCGAGTCACTTATTTTACTCAAATTAATTTTTATAAGGGAAAATTTTCTATCAACAATGAAAAATTTAAACATTAAAAAAATGCACGTTAAAATACATAACTATTAAAAAATGTTCATCTGTGCCATTACAGACCATATGTCCTTAGTGGAGGGGCTGACTGAGAACAATATATTCAAAATGTTACGAACAATTGCGTTCTAACTCTTTGAACGTTCTTTGTGTTGAATACAGACTTGCCTCTTCCCATGCATCGGTCCTAGTTTTGTCATAGGGAGCAACACAAAATAAGTTTTGCTTTTTTGTCATAAATTGCTTCTCTTTAAAGAAGACAGTTCCTTTTGGGTCTCCTTTCCTCTGGACTAGATACCCCAGGTGCCCTCACTCCATTCATGTGTGGCTCTTTTACTGTGTGTTCCCTGCCCTCCTATCACTGCAGTCTCTTTCCTCCAAATAAAATCAAGTTTTGAATCCTGGCTTGTCCATCTCCTTCCGAAAGAACAGTTCTGAGACTGGCCACGGTTCTCCAGATGAGTTTTGACCGGTGCAGAGATAATCAGATTTTGCTTGCTTTTCTTCTGGACACTGTTTTTCTCTTAACAAGGCCTAGAATTGTACTACTTAAAAAAAAAGTAATTGCATTATACTGTTGACTCATATTCTGGATGTGGCTGTCTAATACTGCCCATCATTTTCACTTCTTATCAGTTCTTTCCCATGTTAGGCCTGTGCTGTGAAAAAAATCTAAATGGGAAAAATGTTCACATATTCTTATTGAATTGAATTTTGCTGATTTTGGTCTTTGTCCCAGACTTTATTCTGAATCCTACTCTGTCCTTTAATATTTTAACTCTCTTCTCACCTTAGGAAAAACCATTTCGATAAATAAATTTCCATTCAAACTACTGATAACAAACTCAACAGCATTAGGCCAGGGACAGAACCCCTTCTGTACATCACAGGCGGATTCATTCAGGCCAACATAGATCCAGTAAGACTCGTGTGATCCAGGCCACTGGTGACAAAAGCTACTTATTTCTAGTTACTTGTTCTTCCTATTGGAAAACCATGGAGAACACTTGTCTATCTAAATTTGGGGGGGAGGGCATTTTCTCACTTGTCATCATAGATCACTAATCAGTATCCATTCTGGAAGTGTCGTCAGTGTTCTGAGGTTTCATTTATCTGGTCCCAGAGACTTGAACTTATTTAAATTGCCCAGATGAATATCTATTGCTTAATTAAAACTCACTCTCCAGTTTCTGCAGAAATGTTTATTATGTCCTGTCCAATTTGACAATCATTCTTCTTAATGGAAAAGAAAGAAAGAAAATAGCTTATTTCCTTGCCTCTGGATTCTTTCTTAAATCCCTTGTGGTTTTTTAGGATTCACTGCCTCTGAGGGAAGAGATTCATTCATTTATTCATGAGCTCCTAGATGCCCTAAATGTCTTATAATCTGAGGATAGTAAGAGAAAATATGAAGTCTCTGGTCTTAATGAATTGATAATATAGTAGAAGGACATAATAATAATCAGAAAAGTGGAATATAAGCCATCTTAGTCTTTGTGGGCTGCTGTAACAAAATACCATAGACTGGGTAGCTTATAAACAACAGAAATTTATTTCTCACAGTTCTGGAGGCTAGAAGTCTGAGATCAGGGTCCCAGCATGGTCGGTTGAAGGCTGTTTTCTGGGCTGCAGACTTCTTGTTGTACCCTCACATGATAGAAGGGGCTTGAGAGCTCTGTGGGGCCTCTTTTATAAGGGCACTAATCCCATTCATTAGGGCTCTGCCCTCACGACCTAATCACTTCCCAAAGGCCCCACCTACTCACACCATTACCTTTAAGGGTTAGGATTTCAACATGATTTTTTTGTGGGGGGAGGAGGGACACAAACATTGAGACTACAGTATGAGCAGAGGTGCTAAAAGCACGGGGACTGAATCACTTTGTGAGTTTAAACCTTGGGTTACCCTGGTTGGTTTTGAGGTTGTGCACTGCATGCTCCAGGGGCTACCATTCATAAAGGCAATGTTGTGTACAATTGTGTGCAGTGGTCTGAATCCTGGATCCGCTACTTATCAGCGCTATATCTTTTCTCAAGTTATCCTTGTTCAAACCTATTAACCTTCACTTTCCGACTCTGGAGAATGGGGGATATAACTGTACCTATCTCATAGGGTTGTGATGAAGTTTAAATAAAAACCCTCTAATACATTTATCTCAGTGCTTGGCACTTATTGAGTGCTTGATAAATGCTGTTATTATTAATAAAATGTGACCAGGCTCTATTGGAAGCACACATAGTGAGCTATAGAAGCACAAGAGTGCTGTGTATTAGCGTCCAATGACTGATGTAACAAATTACCACAAATGTGGAGGCTTAAAACAGGACACATTTATTCTCTTACAGTTATGGAGGTTAGAGGTTCAAAATCAGTTTCCCTGGCATAAGGCAAGAAATCAGCAGGGGAGGCTTTAGGGGAGAAGCCATTCCTTGCCTTTTCCTGTTTCTGGTGAACCAGCATTTCTTGGTTGTGCATTACCCCAGTCTCTGTCTCTGTGGTCACATTTCCTTCTCCTCCTCTGTGTGTAGTCAAATCTCCCTCTGCCTCCTTCTAGAAGGACATGTTATTTCATTTAGGGGTTACCCAGATAATCCAAGATGTTCTCCCTATCTCAAGATTCTTAACTTAAACACATCTGCGAAAGCCCTTTGCCATAGAAAGTAACATTCATAGGTTCTAGGGATTAGGATATGGATATCTTACGGGGCCATTATTGTATTAGGATTTCTCTAGAGAAACAGAATGAATAGGATATATAGATATAGACAGAGATATAGGTATAGATATAGATATACATATAGATAAGAGGCTCATGAGGTTATGGAAGCTAAGTCACACAACCCTGCCATTTGCAAGCCGGAGAACCGGGAAAGCTGGTGGTATGATTCAGTCCAAGTCCAAAGGCCCGAGAACTGGGGGACTGCTGTTGTAAGTTAAGGAGTCTGAAGATCTGTGGACCAGGAGCTCTGATGTCTGAGGCCAGGAAAAGATGGATGTCTCAGTTCACAAAGGGAGAGAATTTGCCCTTCCTTTGCCTTTTTGTTCCATTTGGGGCCCTGGTGGTTTGGATGGTGCCCACCCATATTTGTGAAGGTGGATCTCTTTACTCAGTCTACTGAATCAAATGCTTCCAGAAACACCCTCACAGACACATCCAGAAATTACATTTTATGAGCTATCTGGGCATCTCTTAGCTCAATCAAGTTGATGCATAATATTAACCATCACAATTATATAGCCCACCACAGGCTGCCCAACCCAGTTTAGAATGGGGAGGAAAGGAATGTCAGAGACACTTTCCTGAAGGAGTTGGTGGCTGACCCCAGCCATGAGGGTGGGCTAGAGAACTGCTGAAGAGCATCCCAGGTGGGGAAACCATATGGAGAGAGTGACAGTGGACAAGCCAGAGAAACATGGCTCATTGTCAGTTCAGTGTGAAATTTTTAAATCATTTTTCTTAGCTGACATATCAAATTCTTTATTTTCCCTCTTTTAAACTCAGGATTATTTTGTTTTTAAATGTATATTTAAATTTGGGACTCCAGGAAAACCTTGATCAAGAGTATCATGTTTGTTGCAAGTTAAATATATCTTCAAATATGGTGGCTGCTCCCTTTCTTGCTGCCTAGAAGGGTGAGGGCTGCTTCGCTGGTGTTTGCAGAGGTTGCAGACCTAGCCCAGCCCACAGCCTGAATGGGGCCCACAGACATGCTTTGCTTAATCCCACGCATTTTAAAATTTTTGAATCACTTGAAAACTTTGAAAAGTAGGGAAATTGATAGGGAAAGTCTCAATTTATAACTTCTGTTAAAACATGGGACAACGTACCCCTCTGACTATCTTTCTTGCTGAAACACGAGCATTCTGATCAGAGAGAGATTCCCACCACCCAGTCTCCTTCTGACTGGGGCTGAGTCTCTCCAGTCTTTGAGCTGGATCTGTGGTTTCCTTGTCTGAGAGAAACCAAGAAGTAGGAGATGAAAGTCTGAGTGGGCCACATTTCTCCCTCCAGGCCCACTTCTGCCAGCTCCTTCCCTGCTGCTCCCTTGTCTGGGCTTCTGAGGATGAGATGCCAGATTTACGTTTCCAGGGCTCTATCTTTCCCGCTTTTCAGCTTTTCCTGTTCCTACTCAAAAACAAGAACAAGGGTAGAACAATCGAAAGGCAAAAAAATTGACCCCAGACAACACTGTTCACAACAGCAAAGGCCTCGGGCTCCTGACTTCTCTTTTTCTGGAGAAGGTGCCCTTTTTGGTGCAGTTTCTGGAGGAAAACAGAGCAGCAGTAGGGGAGAGATATCCACCCACCAGCTGGAGTGGCTGCAGACGACCAGGTGATCACCTTACACACACTTACTAAAAAACCCAAACAAAACCAATATTCGCTGCCTTAATGTTCTGGCATATTTCCTTCCTATCTTTCATTTATAGATAGGAAGTAAGACCACATTGGAATACTCTTTTATGGTGTCCATTTTTCACTTGGTAGTATAGTATAAGCATTTTTGTGTTTTATTGAATTTAATCCTATCTTTAAAGATTTTTAAATTGAGGTGAAATCATAAAAATTAAAAAACATGAAATTAAACATAAAATTAAACATTTTCAAGTGAAAAATTCAATGGCCTTTAGTACATTCACAGTGTTGTACAACCACCACCTCTATCTCATTCCAAAATATTTTCATCGTCCCAAAAGAAGACTCAAAAAAAAAAAAAAAAAAGACTCCGTACCCATTAGGCAGTTTCTCCCCATTTCCTTCTTCCCCCAATCCATGGAAACTACTGATCTGTGTTCTGTCTCTATGGAGTTACCTATTCTGGATATTTCATATACATGGAATCATACAATATGTGACTTTTTTTGTGTCTGCTTCTTTCACTTTTCATAATATTTTCAAGGTTTATCCACATTATAGCATTTTATTAGTACTTCATTCCTTTTTATAGCTGAGTAATATTCATATACATATTGTTATACAGGCATATATATACTCCATTGCACACATACATTCCCCCCTCAATTTGTTTATCCATTTCCACCTCTGGCTATTATAAATAATGCTGCTGTGAACATCTGTGTACCTGTAGTTGAGTACCTGTTTTCATTTCTTTGGGGTATATACCTAAGAGTTGAATTGCTGGTCATATGGTAATTCGAGGTTTAAATTTTTTTTTTTTTTTTTGCGGTATGCGGGCCTCTCACTGTTGTGGCCTCTCCCGTTGCGGAGCACAGGCTCCAGACGCGCAGGCTCAGCGGCCATGGCTCACGGGCCCAGCCGCTCCGCGGCATGTGGGATCTCCCCGGACCGGGGCACGAACCCGTGTCCCCTGCATCGGCAGGCGGACTCTCAACCACTGCGCCACCAGGGAAGCCCGAGGTTTAAATTTTTGAGGAACTGCCAAACTTTTTCCACAGCAGCTGCACCATTTTGCATTCTCATAAGCAATGTACAGAGGTTCTAATTTCTCCACATCCTCACCAATAGTTGTTATAGATAGGTCGACTGATTGACTATAGCCATCTTAGTGGGTATGAAGTGGTGCTTCATTGTGGTTTTGATTTCATTTCCCTAATTTCTAATGGCTGCAGAGTATTCCCTTTTATGGATGCCACATAGTTTACCTAGTCAATTCTCCACTGGTAAACACTGAGTCCCTCTCATCTTTTTGCCCTTACATATATACTTCAGTACACACCCTCACGTTCTCAGTTGAAAGCATGGACTGTGGAGTCAGACAGATGAGTTTAGGGTATAGCATCTCCATTTACTCCTAGTGTGGTCTTAGGCAATTCATTTAACTTCTAAATCTCAGTTTCTTCATTGGTAAAATGGGAATAAATAACAGACCTGCTTCACCAAGTGTTTCAGAGGATTAAATATGAATGTGCATAAAACCATTAACATATGGGTTTGTATGTGGTATGCAATCAATAGATGCTGGAATCTTTGATTTCTTCCTTAAATTCTTAGAGGTGACATTGCTGGGTCAGTACAGGTTAGGCACATATTTGAGGGCTTTTGACACACATTGCCAAATTGTCCTTTCCAGATACTAATTGACATTCCACCAGCACTGTATGCCAGTGTTTGTTTCTAGAACCTTCAACATTGGGAATTGTCATTTAAAAAAATCATTGCTAACATCTCAATATTGTTTTAAATTTGCATTTTTGATTATTAATGAGCTTGAATATATTTGGGGCATTTATATATCTCTTTAATGTACTGTCTTTTTATGTCCCATGCTCACTTTTCTCTTGGGATGATAAACTTGTCTAAATTTCTATAAGAGCCCTTTATACAAAGATATTAACCTAACATGCCTGTCATTTTGTTAAAAAATAATTCATTTTCAGTTTGTCATTTGCATTTTAATTTCATATAACTACATGGCATGGCTCACCACTAAAGGATCTGTAAATACCAAACTCTTGGTGTTTCTCAGAGGGGATGGACAGAAGTTGAGCAAGTTAGGCCTCAGTTTTCCCGTCTGAAAAATGGGATTGGACTAGAAAATTGCTATTTATTTCCAGACTTTATGATATTTTATGCTTTTATAAAAATTTATGATTTTATATTAACATCTTCTATGATCAGTATATAGTGTTATTCAACTTCATATTTTATATTTGTATGTAATAGTAATAAGCATAAACATAATTACTCCTGAAACTGCTTTGGTACGTCTTCAGACCCTTGAGCAGAGGCTCTAAGTGTGGTATATATATATATATATATACATACATATATAAAATGTACTAGGTGAGTTGTTTATAATTCTCTTTTAAGGAATTTTAACTTTTGTATCATTGAGGCTACTATAAATCATGTATCTGTTTGTTGTTAAATAGGTATTTGATGCAGTTAATCCAACATACTCTAACTTCAAGAGCAACTTTGCGAAGAGGCTATCGGCTGAAGTTCCTGTTGCCAGTAGCCCAATTACCACAAGATGGCGGCAAAGCCAAACCAGGGATGTGGCAGCCCATTCCTTTGGGGGAGAGCATTCAACAGCTGACCTCCCAGAAACTGTGCTGAAGATAACTCCTGAGAAAGAGACCTTGATTCCAGGTGAGGTAATAAAAATGCCACAGGCCAGTTTTGAAATCTTAAAAAAAAGATGTATTCCTGAGAGACTCTTTGTCTTACAGAAATATCTGATGTCACATTTAGTCAACTGCTTTTCTCTTTTTCTCCCTTTGAATAAGAAATTTGCAGGGGCAGGGGGAAGGGGAGGCCTGAAACAAAACCAGAAGAAAGTATGTTGTATTTTAAGTGTGTCTCTGAGATTTGCATTGGTAGATTATTGCTTTTGTAAAGACTTTATGTATGTATAAATATGTGTATGTATACATATGTATACACACAAATATGTTTCTCTTATGTTTTGTAAAGTATAGAGTTTTTGATGACTCTGGTAAGATTCCTTGTCTACAACAGTCAGGAAAAAGATGTATTAGTAATGAAATAATTAGGTATGAAATAGAAGAAAAAGATGAAAACAGGAGAGGATGAGTGGAAGAGAAAGAAAAGGAAGGAAGAGGAGAGAGATGGAGAGTAGAGAGGAGACAGAGAGAGAGAGGAGGAATAAGAAGAAAGAAGAGAAGAGATGAGGGGAGTGGAGGGAAACAAGAAGAGAGGGAAAGAGGGAAGAGGGAAGCAAAGAGAAGGAAAGATGAGAGTGGGACAGTCTAATGCCTGCCTGGGACAGAGATGGGGAATGGGCAGCAAAGCTGTGATCTGGTGGGCAGGGATCCAGGATTAACCTGTCAAAGCTTTGAAACACAAGCTCTCCTTCTAAAATATGTCTCATTAGCACAACTTTAAAAAAAATTTCCCAGCTTTATTGAGATTTATTTATTTTGGCTGTGCTGGGTCTTTGTTGTGGCATGGGTTGTGGCATGTGGACTCTTAGTTGTGGCATGCATGCAGGATCTAGTTCCCGGACCAGGGATCAAACCCGGGCCCCCTGCATTGGGAGTGCTGAGTCTCACCCACTGGACCACCAGGGAAGTCCCAGTTGAGAAATAATTGACATATAATACTGTGTGGGTTTAAGGTGTATGACATGATGACACAATGCACTTATGTATTGCAAAATGATTACCACAATAGAGTTAGTTAACATTGCCATCACGTCACATAATTACCATTTTTTTTGTGGTGAGAACATTTAAGATCTATTCTCTTAACAGTTTTCAAGTTTATAATACAGTATTGTTAACAATAATCATCATGTCATACATTAGATCCCCAGAGTTTATTCATTTTCTAATGGGAAATTTGTGCCCTTTGACTGATACCTCCCCATTTTCCCCACCCGCTAGCCCCTGGCAACCACCATTCTACTCTCTTTCTCTGAGTACGGCTTTTTTAGACTCCAGGTATAAGTGATATCATACAGTATTTGTCTTTCTCTGTCTGACTATTTCACTTAGCATAATGCCTTCAGGGTCTATCCATGTTGTTGAAAATGGCAGGATTTCCTTCTTTCTCATGGCTGAATAATATTTCATTGTATGTTTATGTACTCCATCTTCTTTGTCTATCCGTTGATGAACACTTAGGTTGTTTCCATATCTTGGCTACTGTGGATATCTCTTCAAGATCCTATTTTCATTTCCTTTGGATAAGTACCCAGAAGTGGAATTGCTGGATCATTGCTGATAGTTCTATTTTTACGTTTCTGAGGAACCTCCATACTGTTTTCCATAGTGACTGCATGAATTTACATTCCCACCAATAGGAGCACAACCTTTTTTATTCCCATCCTTCAGAAGCAAAACTTGACACTTAGTGATTTAATTTCTGTTCTTCCTTTTTAAAATCCTAGGCAATGTAATTCATTGTCTTATCAGCATGTTTAAGACAAATGGTAACTTACTGCCACTCTTTTCTCAATGACATTAGACACAGTGAGGCACCATAGTCCTGCAGATGGAAAGGGAGCTCAAATCATTTTTTTTTTTTTTTGATAGTTAAGAAGTGGATTTATTTAGAGAGAAACACACTCCACAGACAGAGTGTGGGCCATCTCAGAGGTGAGAAAGGCCTCAAATCATTTTTAAACCAATGAAATTTTCCTGTAATAGTAAGTATCAACACAGAAAATAGCTGATTGAAACAGTAGGAGATAAAGGGTTGTAAGAAAGGTCATTCTTATGGCTATCTTCTGAAAGATGTTTTAATTGAGGGGTGATTTTAATGCTAATTGTATCAAGGAATTTCTGGCTAAAATTAAGGGCTCCCTTTTCCTTCATAGTTCCTTAATTAATTAATTATTTTCAAATAAAGCATTGCATGAGAAATTCAGAATTCTAAGAGAGATTATCAGTCAAAATAATTTTACAAGAAAGTATATTTCATTTTCTATTAAGTTAATACTGCATATTAATCAGAAACATTGGTTTCTCAATGTTTTGCTGGTGGGGTTTCTTTCTTTTTGTTCCAGAAGGGTGAACACTGAAGACCCGCCCATCCTAAAAGGAATGTTTGCAGAGAGGTTCATTTGCAGTCATGCTCTGTGAACAAAGCCTGAGAGGTCCTGGATTCCTTAGGCTGGTGGACCTGACCTCTTTGTTGATAACTGGGGTGATTGTCAATACTAGCATCCAACTGTAACGTTTTATTTCTCATTTGAGTTTCAGAGAGACGGCTTCTTCTCCTCTTGTCTACAAATAGGACAAAACAAGGATGCATAATTTTGCAAGACAAAGAGTAAGATCTAAAACGTTGCAGAAGGGGCTTCCCTGGTGGCACAGTGGTTGAGAATCCGCCTGCCAATGCAGGGGACACGGGTTCAATCCCTGGTCCGGGAAGATCCCACATGCTGCGGGGCAACTAAGCCTGTGCTCCACAACTACTGAGCCCACAAGCCATAAGTACTGAGTCTGTGTGCTGCAACTACTGAAGCCCGCGTGCCTAGAGCCCATGCTCCACAGCAAGGGAAGCCACTGCAATGAGAAGTCCGTGCACCGCAACGAAGAGTAACCCCCCCTTGCCACAACTAGAGAAAGTCCGCACGCAGCAACGAAGACCCAGCACAGCCAAAAATAAATAAATAAATAAAATACATTAAAATAAAAAAGCCTTTAAAGAAAATAAAACTTTGCAGAACATTTCATGTTTTCATCCCTCTTTCCTCCTTGAAATTAGATTTTGCATTCCTCCTTCCTCTTAGACTTTGGATAGCCCAGAAATTGAGGTGTTGGGCTCTAGGAACATTAGTGACAGTTTATCTAGCACACATTTGTCCAAATGAAGAAGGGATTGTCATATCGCAAAAGGCCAAGTTACTTAATCTAGTGGTCCCTCGGTTCCGCTGATGAACAAGTGATATAGCAGATATTTAGCTTTAGAAGATGACTTGTCAAAGTTTTCAGTGCAGTTAAGTATGGTAAAGGGCTTTCTCAGTTGTGGGAAGAGAATAGAAATGGACAGTAACAATGCAAATAACATTGACTCTTCCATGACTGTAACTTAGGAAGTATTTTACTAAAGTCATCTCAAACTAGCTTTACGTCTTTGTGCAATAGGAAGAGGGAGAGGCAAAGTGATTTGCTTATGATCATGTAGTGAACGTCAATGATTGGAAAGCAAGCATCCCATAGTGATTTCCTGGCAGGATGATCACAGCCTGGGCAAACCAGGTACGCTTCGCTCCATCATTTTAAACTATTGAACTGTTTGTATCCATTCTTCAAATCTGCAAATGTGTCCTTTCCAGGCAGACATAAAGCATTTCTGCTGCTGCTGCTGTTGGGGTCAGGTCTTTAATCTTAGCATTTCCTCCTGGTTTTGGAAGCCATTGAGGCACTTTCTTACCCAGTGTTCACTTATGAACCCAGTGCTCTGCATAGGCCCTGTGCCGCCCTCTCCACCCCACCCCACCCAGGATTTTGCAGAGACCAGGGCCTGTATCTTCACATTCTGTTCTATGGTACATGCCAAGGGCTGACCTCCAACCAAAGGTTTAAAAGATTATATTGTTTTAAAAACCAAATTCAAAGCTAAATGTTTTTCTGGCAGGATCCTACAAAGAGCCACTGAAGACCCCCAACAAAGGAAGTTTTGAAACAAATAGCTCTGCTCTCCATTTTTGCAAGGCACCCCATGCACTGGACGGAGGCAAGAGGAAAACTGTTGCCTCAAAAGGCCAGGTAGGTAAAGAGGGAAAACTGAAGATCCCACATCTTGAGAAGCTCAGACAACTGAGTCCCAAATGTGAGGTAAGAGCTGGCTTAGCTGCTATGACAAATCAATAAGAAAATGATGGGTTCCTAATAGAAAAAAATGAGTCTGTGAAGGACATGAAAAGAGGCATTTCCAAAAAGAAATAGAATACCTGGCAAATACACAAAAAAGTGTTTAATTAGCATCAGTCAAAAAAGTGAAAATGAGATTAACCATCAACAAGGTAAAGACTAAAAATAGAATAAAATTATACGTACTATGGTATGTTTCCTCTCAGCCCAAAGGTCTTTTGTACGATCATTTCCCAACTATTTGGAAAGTATGTGGTGACTTGGTCTGCCCTTTGGGGTGTCTCAGGATCAGTTTGACTCTTCGTCTATAAGATGGTCTTTTAAATATTTCCCTTATGTCTTTGTTGTTTTTTAGTTTCTCTACTAAGTTAATTTAATTCTTTTAAGTATCTTATTTATTATGGTTTTAAGATCATAGGAGTCTGCCCTAAATCCTTTGTGCACATTAAATATCAGTAGCATGTTTTTAGGTTTATCAGATCGCATGAAGAGCCTCTGAAGAAATCAATGTTTCATTTAGAAAACTTTGAACTAGGAATGTCATAGATTCTCAATTTAGGCAAAGCTACTACTCATTGAGTGTGTGCTTCCTGTGTTTGGCATATATATCTTGCTGGAGGAACAATAAAATATTGTGAATGTAAATTTTAATTATTTGAACTCATATGCAGTTGGAAACAAATGTTATTAGAGCAGGTCTTTTGCTGGGTGCTTATTGTTGGGTAAGGGTTTGGGGTGGGTGGATGGCCAAGGGGTTCTATTGAGGTAACTATGGGTGCTGTTGAGCTCAAGCCCAGGCCCGGCTATTAACACACCTGTCCTTTCCACTCTCTAGTGCTGTTTGGAGTTTTTACTGCCCTGGCCATCACGACTTCCCTTTTCCTTCCCCTTGTGCTGTCTGGTAACTCGTGGCAGCAAAGTTGGTGGCTCTGTCTGTGGGGTCACGATGGTGTTGGCAAGTTGCTATTGTTATAGCAATTGTTATCCAGCCAGAACATCATCCCAGCATCACTGAAGAACCTGGGCAGGGAATAATGGAAGCCTTTTTACTACTTTATGTAGAGCATTTGTTGTCATGACTAATTGGAAGTCAAACATCAGCAAGAACGGTGCAGATATAAAGTGAGGTCTTTTACCTCGACAGTAAACGTGTGTCTCATGTGGTCCTTAGAGATCACCTGGGGGGTGTTTCTGCAATGAGACCTGCCTAACTCTAGAGATTTCAGAATTCTCATATCCAGTTGGCTGTATGCCAAGTTGCTCATTAAAGTATTGGGTTGGCCCAAAAGTTCGTTTGGGTTTTTCCATAAGATCTTACAGGAAAACCCGAATGAACTTCTTGGCCAACCCAATAATAAGTGGATCTCACCTAGGGAAGAGTATCCCCGGGTATACTGAGCAGAAGCACACTGTCTGGGCAATGCCTTGGTCAGCTTTGAGGTAACTATGGGATTCTGAAGAAGTGAATCTGTGAAGAGTTACATTGAGCTATTGACCATCAAGTCATTGTAGGAATGTTATTTTATACCACTGCTTCTCAAACGGGGGCTACTTTGCTCCCCAGGGGACATTTGACAAAGTCTGAAAACATCTTTTTTTTTTTGTGGTACATGGGCCTCTCACTGTTGTGGCCTCTCCTGTTGCGGAGCACAGGCTCCGGACACGCAGGCTCAGCGGCCATGGCTCACGGGCCCAGCCGCTCCGCGGCACGTGGAATCTTCCCGGACCGGGGCACGAACCCGTGTCCCCTGCATCAGCAGGCGGACTCTTAACCACTGTGCCACCAGGGAAGCCCTGAAGACATTTTTGATTATCACAACCAGGGATAGGTATCTAGTAGACCACAATAATGCATTACCTGCCAATAGTTCTGAAGTTGTGAAGCCCTGCTTTATAATTAATTGTTTTACTTTGAATACCTAAAAATCCATGATTCATTGACTGGCAATGCCTATTATGTGATACAATATCTGGGAAGAAACCCAAAATATCAAAATGATGCTCAGCAGAGAGACTTCTGTCTGAATTATGGTGATCCAGTGATTAAATGTATTGTTGTGAAAGAGATAAAAGAGAATCTTCTCTGTTTTAACTCTTTACTATTGTATTTCTAGAATAAGTACTTTTCTTTCCCTTTTTACTAATTTGCCCATCTGTTTTTGATTGGAGCTGGAAGTAAGAACATCAGAGTGCTCTTTTTATACTGGCCCAGAGAGATAGCAATCAGAGTTTTGTGCTCATGGAAATTTAGGCAATTTACTTAAGCTGTCTCTGACTTGATAGTCCCAGTTCTCATGGGTAAAGGTGTTAGTGGAAAAGGACCTTTAAGATAATAAGTTTAATCCCAACATATTACAGATGAGGAAAATTGAGGTCCAGAGAAAATCTCAGTAACAGACTGAGAGACCATCTCTGGGTTGGATGCTGAGAGGCACCCCTTGAAATAAATCTTTCTTGGGGAAAGTATTCTAATACTCAACTTTATTGTTTTTTTTTTTTTTTTTTTTTTTTTTTTTCGGTACGCGGGCCTCTCACTGTTGTGGTCTCTCCCGTTGTGGAGCACAGGCTCCGGACGCGCAGGCTCAGCGGCCATGGCTAATGGGCCCAGCTGCTCCGCGGCACGTGGGATCTTCCCGGACCGGGGCACGAAGCCGTGTACCCTGCATCGGCAGGCGGACTCTCAACAACTGCGCCACCAGGGAAGCCCTAATGATGACTTTTTGAGGAATATATATGGAAATATTTTTGTTTGTTTGTTTTGTTTTTTTTTTGCGGTGCGCGAGCCTCTCACCGTTGTGGCCTCTCCCATTGCGGAGCACAGGCTCCGACGCGCAGGCTCAGCGGCCATGGCTCACGGGCCCAGCTGCTCTGCGGCACATGGGATCTTCCCGGACCAGGGCACGAACCCGTGTCCCCTGCATCGGCAGGCGGACTCTCAACCACTGCACCACCAGGGAAGCCCTCAACTTTATTGTTTTGAGGAGGTCTTTTAATTTCAGAGAGTACTAGAAATACGACATTTCAGTTCTTGCAGGCTTTGATGATGTCACTGGCATATGGTTGGTTTGTGGGCTAAAAGGATTTTTAGGCCAGAAGAATAAAAGAGGATTTTATTGTAGCTGAGTGATACCCTCCCTCTGGAGTTGCTGGGGAGATAAGAAATAATATAGCAGTAAAAGATTCAGCACTGTGTTTATTACACAGTGGTTAGCTAATAAATAATGGCAATTATTCTAGTTTTGGTTTCGGGAATGTGTAGACTTTGAACTTTGTAGTGAATTAGCAGCTTTAAGTCTATACCATGCAACACATCTGAGATGTACACGTATGTTTCTGAATAAGTAATCTCTTTGTGTCTGTTTTCAGAAATGCTTAAACCAGCTATTATCGACCCAGAAAGTGGCTCAGCAGATTAATGGGAAAATGCAGCTCTGCGAGCAATCCCAATGCATTTGGAAAGGTATGGGCCAAAGATTTTCTGTTTGTCCTTCTTTCCTACCCTCCTCTCTCCCTGCCTCCTTCATTTCTTCCTTATCTTAAAATATTTTATTTTTATATTTATTAGAACAAACTCAACATTATTGTAAAATGTAGATAATTCTCGTGATCCTCTGTCTTAACCATCCCTACCAACACTTCTTATTTCCCAGAGGCAACCACCCTTAGCTCTTCCAGCTATACCCCCTGCTATTTACATCTATGTTCTAAATAATGTTTGTAAACTGCTTTTTTTTTTTTTTACAATTTTAGACTTTATCACAACTTTCTAGCATAGTAAGAACTTAGCTCTCCTCCTGTTTCATTCACCTCCCTCAGTCTATTTATATTACACTTTTAAAGAGTAAAATTAGTATTTAACATTTACATCATATTACTATAAAAGTATTATTTCCTGTCAAGCCAAATAGTGTACTATAACTATGCCTCTTTTCTAGTATAACCTTTTTTTCCTAGACTTAAAAAGTTGCTTTATATTTTCATTTATTAGATACCTGTGAAATTATGACTGTTTTCCCTAAATGCTCCCATGTTTTGTTCCACAGCCATCAATAACATTTTCCACGTACCCACCCACATCAGTTCTTGTTTTCCTTGGTGGCCTCCTACCCAGAGCCTGCTGAACACGCTGCTCTCTTGGCCAGTCCCACAGTTGTGATTCTGGGACTTCTCTTCTCTGATGTTAGATCCGCTATTTCCAGGCAGCCATGTTGTGCTCCTTCTGGGTTTGCTGGTCTGAAAGTGTGCTTACTCTACTTTTACACTTGATTCATAGTTTGGCTGGCTACAGATTCTAGTTTCACTCAGAATTTTGTGAATAAAGGTATTGCTTTATTGCTTTCTGGCATCCACTGTTGCTGCTGAGAAGTTATATGATGTTGTGACTTCCTGTCCTTTTTATGCCACCTGCTTTTTCTCTCTGAATGCACATAGAAAAATCTCTTATTAGTGTTTTAAAATTTCATGATGATAAAGCTTCGTGCAGAATAAAAAAAAAAAAACCTCATTATAACTGACAAGCCCACCGGTAGATCTTTTCAGTCTTGGAGACCTATGTCTTTTAATTCTTGGAAAGTTTCTTGAAATATTCTTTAGTAATTTCTTCACCTTTGTTTCTTTTTTCTTTCTTTCTGAAATGTTGACCATAATTGTTGGTCCTTCTGGATTAGTTCTCTTATTTTTTTCTATTCTATTTTTCATCTCACTTTTTCTTCTACTTTGTAGGTGGTTACCTCATTCTGTCCACTAGCCTTGAGATTAAAGTTTTTATTTTGGCTATCCTAGTTTTTATTTTAAAGTTTCTTAGACACTGTCAGGCCTCTCTTTCTCTCTCTCTCTCCCC
This sequence comes from Globicephala melas, assembly GCF_963455315.2. Lineage (NCBI taxonomy): Eukaryota > Metazoa > Chordata > Mammalia > Artiodactyla > Delphinidae > Globicephala > Globicephala melas. The sequence continues at coordinate 42,120,949 of NC_083316.1, read as the reverse complement.
TATACCCCTTCCTCCCTCCCTCCCTCCCTTCCTCCCTTCCTCCCTCCCTCCCTCCCTTCCTTCCTTCCTTCCTTCCTTCCTTCCTTCCTTCTCTCTTTCTCTCTTTCCAGCATCCTGTTCATGCTTCATGTATATACTATTTTCTCTTATTTCTCTGAAAAAATTTCACATACAGTTTTGGAAGGATTGCTCTTCTTCCTGAATTGTCTTTCTTTGCTTAGCTCCTCCCACAGTAGTTTTGGTTTCCCTCTTTCAGAGTGAAGAAAGCTTCAGTGAAGCTTCCTGAAATGTGTGGTGTTCTGGAAATAGCACTAAGGTAAAGACCTGTGACCTGCCAAATTCACTATGACAATTTTCACTCTATCTGTTTTTGCTGGTGCTCTTGAGTTAAGAGGCTGTCATTTTTTTGGTTTATTCAGGGAGTAAACATCTGGTTTCTTTTGACATGTGCACATGTGTGTATGTACAGGGTGTTTGTGTGTGTGTGTGAACTTGACAGTCTTAAAACCAAACTCATCTCATTCTAAACCTTCCCTGTGCCTCTGAGCCCTGACCCCTTGTGGGGTTTCTGCAAGACAAATCAGCTTGCTTCTCTTCACCACGGCCCCTCTATAGGCACTTGAGGGTCATTTCTTATGTTCCTCCTGGTCAGTTATCAAATCTTTATCAGTTTTGCAGAAAATTACTGTAATGTCTTCGTACTGCTATTTCACTCCCATACTCTTTGTTCTTATATCTTCACACCTTAAAAAAGTCATTTGCTGTCATTCTAGTGAGGTTGAAAATAGGAGGCAGAGGAAATACACTTACGTGGCCATTCTTCGGACTTGACTTGCAAGTCTGTTGCTCTGCTTTAGATAGATGACTTTGGTGGCAGCACTGAGGAAGATTTGAAGGGGCGGGCTGTTGGAAGCAGAGTCTAATTGAAAGGAATGTTCTATGAAGGGCTCTGTTCTTAATTCTTTTAAGGGGATTTAAAGTGTGAAACAGATTCCACATAAGCCAGGTAACTACTCTTAGGCATGTGGATCACTGGGACAAATTTTATCCAGGTGCTGTGCATATGAAGTATTTCTTCATGCCTCACCCATATTTGCTAAGACTCTGAAACCTCACAGTAGGCACCTCCTGTGCCTTGTAAGTATACCTATCGGGGCCAAAGCTGGTAGAAATCTTTGGGTGGTGATGTCATGTGTGCATCAGGGCGACTCTGCAGCCATGCAGTGGGGAGATATTGCTACTGTGGCAGTTTCTAGAAGGTCCTCCTTCCATGCTGCATTCAGTGCTCCCAAAGTCAAATTTACCCTGCACCCCATGTGTTCTCCTTCCTACTTCCTCTTTCCATCTTGGAAGCCTTTGTGTCATTCATGAGATTGTTATCATAGTTGGAAAATAATTGATTAGGAGCCTAGCTCTGTGAGAGAAACTTAAGAGAACTAGTGGTTGAACTCATAAATGCCAAGGAAACTTGCCTGTTAAATTTCCCTCTGGGATAAGATAACTTTGTGCATGTGTATTTTTCATGCCTCTGTTTCCCAGCAGTATAAAAGGGACAAAAACAGAGTTAGATGCATAAAAATAGGCAGAAAAAGTTTAAGGCCTGCTGAATATTCTTTTGGGAGGTTTGGGAATGTACAGTTGGATGAATGAGTGAAACTTATCCTTTACTTCTTTATTTTAGAGTTATAATTTCTTAAAAGCAAAATAAAATATCTGGGGACACGTCTTACCTTAGCTCTCCCATTTCTTCTGATCTCATCAGCAACAAGTTTGTGTTTCTGTAACATGCTGAAGATATGATGTAGAATAGAAATTGTATATTCTATAAAGGCAGAAAGAATGTACCTGTATTATTTTGTTATCCTAGGAAATCTATCTATCTCTGTGTATCTATGTATTTATCTATCTGTCTACAATCTATCCATCCATCCATCCTATTTTTTAGGAAGTTTTGATTCACAGCAAAATTGAACAGAAAATACAGAGAGTGCTCCTATATCCCTGCCCCAACACATGCACAACTTCCCCCGCTACCAACATCCCACACTAGAATAGTACATTTGTTATCATCAATGAACGTACATTGACACACTGTTATCGCCCAAAGTCCATAGTTTACATTAGCTTTCACTCTTTGTGTTGAGTATTCTATGGATTTTGACAAATGTGTAATGACACGTAGCCACCGTTATAACAGCACGTAGAGTAGTTTCTCTGTTCTAAAAATCCTTTGTACTTCACGTATTCATCTCTCCCTCTTCCTCTAACCCTGGCAAACTTTCACTGTATCCATAGTTTTGCCTTTCCTAGAATGTCATTTAGTTGGAATCATACAGTGTGTAGCCTTTTCAGATTGGCTTCTTTCATTTAGTAATATGCGTTTAAGTGTCCTCCATGTCTTCTCATGGCTTCATAGCTCATTTCTTTTTAGCACTAAATGATATTCTATTGTCTGGATGTACCACAGTTTATTTATCCATTCACCTATTCAAAGACATCTTGGTTGCTTCCAAGTTTTGGCAATTACGAATAAAGCTGCTATAAACATCTGTGTGAAGGTTTCTCTGTGGACATAAGCTTTCTACTCACTTGGGTAAATACCAAGGAGTGCGTTTTCTGGATTGTATGATAAGAGCATATTTAGTTTCATATGAAACCTCCAAACTGTCTTCCGAAGTGGCTGTTCCATTTTGCATTCCCACCAGCAATGAATGAAAGCTCCTGTTGCTCCACATCCTTGGCAGAATTTGGTGTTTGTCAGTGTTTTGGATTTTGGCCATTCTAACAGATGTGCAGTGGTGTCTCATTATTGTTTTAACTTGCAATTCTCTAATGAAATATGATGTTGAGCACATTTTCTTATGCTTATTTGCCATCTTCTTTGGTGAGGTGTCCAGATCTTTTGCCCATTTTTAAATTGAGTTTTTTGTTTTCTTATTGTTGAGGTTTAAGAGTTTCTTTGTATGTTTTGGATAACAGTCCTTTATCACATATGTTTTTTGCAAATATTTTTTCTCAGTCTGTGGTTTATCTTCTCATTCTTTAGATATGTCTTTTGCAGAGCAGAAGTTTCTAATTTTAATGAAGTCCAGCATATCAGTGATTTCTTTCATGGATCATGCTTTTGGTGTTGTATTTAAAAAGTCACTGCCAGGGAATTCCCTGGCGGTCCAGTGAATTAGGACTCAGTGCTTTCTCTGCCATGGGCCCGGGTTCAATCCCTGGTCGGGGAACTAAGATCCTGTAAGCTGTGTGGTGTGGCCAAAAAAAAAAAAAAAAAAAAAAAGTCACTGCCAAAACCAAGGACATCTAGATTTTCTCCTGTGTTATTTTCTAGGAGTTTTATAGCTTTGTGTTTTACTTTTAGGTCCATGATCCATTGTGAGTTAGTTTTGAGAAGGGTATAAGGTCTGTGTTTAGATACATTTTTTTAAATTGAAGTATAGTTGATTTATAACATTGTGTTAGTTTCAGGTGTACAGCAAAGTGATTTGATTATTTTTTTTTCCAGATTGCGTGTGGATGTCCAGTTGTTCCAACACCATTTGTTGAAAAAACTAACTTTTCTCCATTGTATTGCCTTTGCTCCTTTGTCAAAGATCCGTTGACTGTATTCGTGGGGCTCTATTTCTGGGCTCTCTATTCTGTTCCATTGATCTATTTGTCTGTTCTTTTGCCAGTACTACACTGTCTTGATTACTGTAGCTTTTTAGTGAGTCTTAAAGTTAGATAGTGTAGGTCCTTCAGCTTGGTTCTTCTCCTTCAATATTGTGTTGACTTTTCTCCATATACGCTTTTAAAATCAGCTTGTCAGTGTCCACAAAATACCTTGTTGGGATTTTAACTGGTATAGCACTGAATCTATAAATCAAGGTGGAAAGAGCTAACATGTTAATAATACTGTACCTGGAATACATGTACCTGGAATATGTCTTCATTTATTTAGCTTTTCTTTGATTAGAGTTTTGTAGTTTTCCTCGTATAGATCTTGTACATATTTTGTTAGATTTATACCTAAGTTTTTCATTTTTGAGGTACTTATATAAATGGTATTGTGCTTTTAATTTTAAATTCCAGTTGCTTATTGCTGGTATATAAGAAAGCAGTTGACTTTTGTATATTAATCTTATATCTTTCTATAATCACTCATTAGTTCCAGGAGTTTTTTGTTGATTCTTTGGGTATTGCTTTTTTTTTTTTAATATAGAACGTTATGTTAGCTTCAGGTGTGCAATGTAATGATATATTTGTATATATTGCAAAATGATCACCACAGTAAGTTTAGTTTACAACTGTCATCAGATATAGTTACAGAATTTTTTTCTTGTGTTGAGAACTTTTAAGATCTACTTTTTAAGCAACTTTCGAAGATGCTGTACATGCTGTACATTAAATTCTCATGACATTTATTTTGTAACTGGAAGTTTGTACTTGATTTTTTTTTTGAACCTTTATCAGCAGTGCTTGAGTATGTATTTCTAGTAACCTTGTAGTTCTGCCCACAACTGCAGGTTTTCATAGCTAATGTTGCAACTATGAGTAACAATCTGGCTTCTTGGTATAGCATTGTGAAGCTCTCATTCTTTTATTAGAAACCATGTGGTCCTAGGACCACAAGTTACCTGGGTGGGGCTCATTTCCTGTTGATCATGTCATTCTCAGTTTGATTACAAGCCAAGTGGTTGGAAAGATGAAAAGACAGTGGCTTATGGTTTAGGCTTAGTGGGGTCATTTGATGAGAAGTAAAACTGAGCACAGGATAGAACCTTGAATTCAGATAGTCATGGGTAACACTAGCCAAAAGTAACTCTGTGTGCTCTGGTACAGAAACAGTGAGAGAAAGAGCCAAAATCAATGACTCAACAGTCTTATTGACAATGACTCAGTGTAGGGCTTAGGTCTATTAGATAATTGTTGATGTTATAGATACATGGATATGTGAACATTACTTTGGTTTTAAAATCTCAAGTGACAGAATAAATATTCAAAGCATGATGTAGTGTCTCTGTGTGCTCCCCGCAAAATCTGTCATTACATTTAGGCCTGGTATTCATGTGCTTTTTATTAGAAAATGTCAATGAATATTTTTTAAAAAATTGTTTAAATTAATACTGAAGTCTTTTTCTTCCTTTCCTCCCCCTGCAACTTATAATTCAATTTTATCATGATGACCACTTTGTTTTTCACCCACTTATCTCTTAATACCTGCAAGGATAAAGATTTTGTTTTCAGGATTATAGTGTAGAACTGTTCATTTCTTGTAGGCTGCAGTGATGGAGTCAGAGATGAATACTTCCACATTCAAAGGTTCAGTGATATAAACTATTCCATACTCCAACCAGAGGTGAAGATTCATCTTACCGCTCTTCGAAATGACTATTGTAAGTTATTGCTTAGATCATGAATTGAAAAGTTGAAATGACAAAATGTATTCTGTGCTCTGGCATAAACTTGAAATTTTATTCTGGAAGAACCAGATGGCCTTGTGCCTCATGCTTAAATGGTGTACCATCAAAATATGGTTAATATAGTGGTTTTTTTCATTGTGGAATTTTCATGTTCAGGAATGGGTATTGTTGGTCTTGGTGAGGCACAAGAACTACACATTATGTTTTACTGTATTAGAATGAAGTGTATACTACCAAACGTAAAATAGATAGCTAGTGGGAAGTAGATGCATAGCACAAGGAGATCAGCTAGGTGGTTTGTGACCACCTAGAGGGGTGGGATAGGGAGGGTGGGATAGGGAGGGTGGGAGGGAGGGAGACGCAAGAGGGAAGAGATATGGGAATATATGTATATGTATAACTGATTCACTTTGTTATAAAGCAGAAACTAACAAGCCATTGTAAAGCAACTATACTCCAATAAAGATGTTAAAAAAAAAAGAATGAAGTGTATAAATGGTGGCCTGTTCTTATTCTTATATATTATTTATTTATTTATTTATTTACACTCACAACTTTTATTTTTTATTAAAATTTTTTTTTATTGGAATATAGTTGATTTACAATGTTGTGTTAGTTTCAGGTGTAGAGCAAAGTGAATCTGTTATACATATACATATATTCATTCTTTTTGCTTATATTTTAAACATGGATAAATCTTGACAAACAACCACATTGGCTCTTTGTCTCTAGCTTCTTCTTATGTCACTAGCTTGTGATCTAGTTGGGAAGATGGGACTAACCCACTTTGACCTGCTACCAACATGCCAATGTAGAGTATAAATAATAAATTGTGGGGTTTAAGGAGTTATAAGGACTATAAGTAGTTTGCTGATCTTTGGATTTGTTCAGAAAGGTTTTGTGGAGACATTCAGACTTGAGATGGATCTTAAAAGATGAGTAGGACTTGGAGGAGTGGAAGAGAGATGATAGAGCATCTTCAGTGGTGTTAGCAGCATGAACAAAGGCAGGATGTTGGTAATTCATGGTAATTAATGGCAATGAAGAGGATACACTGGGGACTAGTGAATAGGAGGTGGATGCAGATTATGGATATATTTCAAATCCTGATGTAGATTTTTAGATTTGTTGTGGGAATTCTCAACTAGGGGAAATATCAAAGGAAAATTCATGGCAGAGTATGCAGAATGCATTTAGCAGGAGAGCTACCAAAAAGTAAGGGACTGTTTTCTCTCCATGAGGAAAACTATATGGGAAGAGGGACAAGTTTAAGATTATTCCACATTTTGAAGCAGGGGAAGGATGGTGTCACTGAGAAGACAAGTTAGCAGGAGAAGTCATGTGAGGAGGGAAGATTATTCTTGCAATATTACACTTGAAGAGGCAGTGAGATATACAAGATTTTCTGGCAGGTTATTAGAAATGAGGTTTGTAGTTGAAAGAGGGGAAAGGCTAGAGTGTAGGTCAGATGAGTATGATTGAAGTTGAGAGCCCTGGTGAGCTCTCCTGGTGAGGGAGAAAGGAGCAGAGGGAAGAGGTCTGCTTCTCGGGAGCATTCACAGAGAGGAATGAGCAGGAAAAAGCAAAATCATTAAAGGGAACAGTTCTCCTACTATTCTCCTCCTATACCTCTAAGAGAATTTATTGCCATGACTAATAAAAATTGAAGAATTCATTTCAATAGATGTTTAAAAAGTACAACACTCATGTTAAAAAAAAGCAAACAAAAACCTTTTGTGCCTATTTCCTCTTCAGGCCATAACCCCTTTTGTCTCCTCCCTTTGACAGCAAAACTTGTCAAAAGATGTCTATATTCACAATTTCTTATTTCTCTCCCCATTGTCTTTGAATCTGCTTTAGTCAGTTCTTAAATCTCACCATTCCATTGAAACTGCCCTTCCAAACATCACCCAAAACTCTTCATTTCTAAATCCAGCAGTCACTTCTTGGAGCTCATTTACTTAATTCTATCAGCCACATTGGAGACAGTTGGTCACTCCCTCCTGCTTGATATTGCACTGTCTTGGTTTGCCTCCTAGCTTTCTGTTCACTCTTTCTTAGTCTTTTTTTTGCTGGTTTCTCTTCCTCTTCTGTCTCTCTGCCTCCTAAATTTTGGAATGCACCAAGTCTCATTCCTTGGACATCTTTTCTTTTTGACTTCTATTCTATTTTAGTTGATCTATTGGCTTTCTGGCTATATCTCCTTGTATTATGTTTTTAGTTGTAGCTCTAGGGATTGCAATGCAATCTAAACTTTCTCAGTCTACTTAGAATTACTGTTGCATATTTCACACAATATGTAAAAATCTTGCAGTCATATGTGTCTCCCCAGCCCCCAACTTTTTTGGGAGAGTTACTTTAGTTGTCTATGTTTTAAATCTACATGCATTGAAAACTCCACCATCGTTAAGTTTTACTTTAAAAAGCCATACGTATTTGTGTTTTAAATATTTTAAGAGAGAAAAAATTGTCCTTTGTATTTACCCAAATATTTACCAATTACAACATTCTCCTTCATTCCTGAAGAAATTTCCCTCTTATATAATTTCCCTCTTATATAATTTCCTTTCAGTCAAAAGCTTCTGTTAGTATTTCTTGCAGATCAGGTCTGTTGGTAAAGACTTCTCTTACCCTTATCATGGTATTTTTGCTTGATGTAGAATTCCGGGTTGTCAGATGTATTTTTTCAGCACTTTAAAGATGTTCCACTGACTTCTGGCCTCTATGGTTTCTGGTGAGAACTCCTTTGAAACCTTGCTCTCTTGCTTCCAAGACCTGACTCCAATTACACATATGTTAGATCTGTGGATATTATCCCACAAATCCCTGAGGTTCTGTCCATTTCTTTAACACTTTTTCCCCTCCATATTCTTTATTTTATTTAATTAATTTATTTTTTAAATGTTTTTATTGGAGTATAACTGCTTTACAATGGTGTGTTAGTTTCTGCTTTATAACAAAGTGAATCAGTTATACATATACATATATCCCCATATCTCTTCCCTCTTGCATCTCCCTCCCTCCCACCCTCCCTATCCCACCCTTCTAGCTGGTCACAAAGCACCGAGCTGATCTCCCTGTGCTATGCGACTGCTTCCCACTAGCTATCTATTTTACATTTCCTCCATGTTCTTTAGATTGGATAATTTGAGCTTTCCCTGCACTTACAAGATTTGGGGTTAGGCTGAGATGTGTGTGGGTTTATACACTCACAATTAGAGGATGCCTTTCTGTGGCTCCCCTCCCATCCCTCCCAGGCTTTCTCCTCACACTTTGGCCATTTCAGCCTCCTTTCTCTGGTTTCTTTGACTAGCGACATGGTGGGCTTTCTGTCAGAGTTTGAGCTGTTGGTGTTACTCCATGATTGGGGCCCACCCTCAGGGTAAAGCCGTGTGAAGAAAAAAATGGAAAACTCACCCCTGGGCAGGTTGCTTCTCCAAGTTTTCACTCCCTTACTTGGTTTACCTGCTTTTGCTGATTTTCCAGAGTTCTCAGGTATTTGTTTTTTGAATTTTGTTCAGAGTTTGTAGTTTGCATCAGTGGGAAGGATGAGTTATAGGGGATTAGGCTGCTCTAGTGAAACTGGTGTGCTTCATAGTTTTGTACTGATATGTGTCAATCAGGATAGGAGTTTCTGTCTTATAAGAAATAAGATAGGGTACAGTTTAGTATGTGGTCATACAAATATGGTTTCTCTGAGCAGTCATATGATTTTTATAGAGTAAGATAGAGAATACTACTAAGAACTTCTAGATATCATAAATAAGCCAGAGATCACCTCTTCTAGATATACTGTAATTGGGTTGCCTTTTGATTAGCAATGACGGTGTAATCTCCCATATGTATATTCTAGGTCTGAGGATGTCTCCATAAGAATTACATGCTTTTAAATTTTAGTGATCTGTTAGATGAAATCCATTTATATTTAAAATGGTAGATGAAACTGCCAAGTTTTCTAAATGCCTCTAAGTAAGTATATAAGAGCATAAATGGTAAGTGTTATTGCTTATTACACTGTGTATCTTGATACAAGATTCTATTCCAGCTTTCATTTTTGAACTTCTCATGGTCTGCTTGGATCCATGATTCTGTTTTCCAGCCGACCATAGGGAAGTTATCAATCTTTCTCCTCTACCTATAAATAAAGTTATTTGAAAATATTTTTATTTGGCTGTATAATCACCCTAATTTGAAATGCTTTTCTTATAGATCTGAATATCCTAGACTGGAACTTGCATAATCTTGTTGCTATAGCCCTTGGATCTTCTGTATACATCTGGAATGGGGATAATCACAATAGGATTGAAAATATAGACTTAAGTGTCACTTGTAACTATATATCTTCTGTGTCCTGGACAAAAGAGGGAACCTGCCTGGCAGTTGGCACCAGCGAGGGAGAAGTGCAAGTACTGGTCAGCTTTTTCTTTCTCATAATGTGTTCTGTATAGTTGCTAGATAACTGAGATTGACTTTTAATAACATCTTATTATAAAATAAAGAAACTATAGTAGATGTGGTACTTGAAGCTATGAGGAGTAAGAGGATATACCATTTTGGGTCTTTTCTGAATGGTGTTTAATGAGGATGTAGGGATACTCTGCTTAGTTTTTTCACACAAGCTTTCTTTCTGTCACATTTCCTTTTTCCCCCTCCGTTCTTTCTCTCGGACTAAAGTTGGACTTAGGAGATCCCCAGTTTTAGGACTTTGGAGAGAAGAAAACAACCTTCCAGTCTTCCTTTCTCACCTTAAGCCGTGATCAGGAGTAGAGTTACTTAAAATGAGTGAATTTTTTTTCTAATAGGCTCTCTGAAATGGGAGCTTATCAAGTTTCCATCAATCTATCTAATTTCTCATGTACCATTATTGTTATTGTTGTTTATTAGCAATAGTGTAAACAATATCGCTCAGGTGTTCAATGACTTTGGAGGGCCACAGATGGCTCTACTGTTTTCTCATCTCTGTAATGATACTGGATACTATGAGGGTTATGTCATGATTTCTTCTTATGCCAAAGTTCTCATTCCTAATATGGGTCAGAATATCATTGATAGCTGGCAGAAAAGGAGTCTCTTAGCAGTAAATAGAATTCCTGACTTTACAAAGTGTCTAGGCACTCAAATTTTATTTGTTGATAACTATAGGTGAATTTCCAGGTTTGGAATTCCCACAGTTTGAAGGAACTAGGAGTGTCATAGTGATTCTCAACCCTTTGCAGCCCATTGACTTTACCTGGAGAACTTTAAAATAAATGCCATATCCCCAGGCTCTTACTCCCACCATTAAATCAGAATGGCTAGCACCCATAGCCTGCTCCCTCAATGATCCTAACATGCAGACAGCATTGGAAACTGCTAACTAGGGTTAGAAGTGCCGAACTTTCACTTAGCCTAAGGACTGGCTATATCAACACTAGTTGGCTATCAGGCCTTTGAGAAGACCGTGGGTTGTGAAAATGCTACATAACCATGCTTGTTCATTTTTTTCAGTTATGGGATGTGGTCACTAAAAAGCAACAGAGAAATATGCTTGGTCATTTGTCAGTAGTTGGGGCTCTAAGCTGGAATAACTACATCCTTAGCAGGTGAGTAGTGTCTTACTGGAACCAATTATATTTGCATCACCAATTGACTATGGGTGCTGAGTGAACAGAACTGCAATATTTAAAACCAAAACCAAAGTAAAACAAAGCAGACATGATTAGTAACAGTTATGATTCTACCTGTCAGGTATTCAGACCTGGTGCTATAAGCGGTCCAGTGGCCGCGTGTACCATGGTGGCTCTGTGCCTAAAGCATGTACTCATACTGAGATGTGACGTTCAGGATTCATTAGATTGTTCAGATAAAATGTAAAACTCTGTTTAAGCAAAAAGTTTCTCTGTACCAAGTAATACCTACTAGAGGGATATTTTTTTGAAATGGGTATTTATTGATATCAGTATCACTAATTTGGAATATGTTAAGCTTTCTGGGGGGCACATTTCCAATTCACAGACCCACAGAGGTTAGAGCTGGAAGGAACCTCATAGATTAACCAGTTCAGTGATTCTCAGACTTGAGAGTGTGTCAGAGTCCCTGGAGGGCTCCTCAAAACCCAGATTGCTGCTCTCACTCTGGGAATTTCTGATTCAGTAGGTCTGAGGTGTGCTGATAATATGCATTTCTGATTTCCCAAGTGATGCTGACACTTTATCACTTTTGAGAACTACTGATTTAGTCATCTAACTGCTTCTTTTTGACCAGGAACGTTAAGCGACTTGTCCCTGTGAGCCTACATAATTGGTCTAAATACGTATTTAATAACAGTCATTCATCTTCATACTGTATTTCTTAAAGTAGATTTAAATTTAAATAAAATTTGAAGCCTTTTACAATTTCTTTAAGTAGCACAGATGTAAATTTGATATTTTAATACCTTGTGATTATAGGCCAGACTTAAAACTACTTAAGCAAATTGCTCTTATAGAGACCTAAATATTTACCCTGTGAAGTTGTTGTACTCTGGTCAATTCTATACTTGAGTTCCTTTTACAATCTATTTACATTGCTTAAGTTTAGTTTCATTATCCATGAGGAACATGAACAAACATTTTCTTATAATCATAGCAGCTAACATTTTAGAATACTCTGTGCCAGGCAATGTGCTAACTCTTTAGGTGTGTAATCACATTTTAATCCCTGCAATGACATTATAAAGTGGTTTATATCCCCCCACCCTCTTTTTCCAAGGAGTAAACTGAGACACCAGCCTGAGGTCACATGGTTAACGTAAGGGGAAGAGTCAGGCTTCGAACCAGGTGGTCTGGCCACAGAGTCCATACTGTTCATCAAAATGCTATCTGGGCTGTGCCTAAGTAGTTTTTAAAAATCTGATACTGCACTTTGAGAAACTTCAGAAATAATTGTAGGCAGTTATTTACTTTCTCCTTGGAGAAAATTAGTCCAGAAAGAATTCATTATCTTTGTGAGACAGGACCCTTATCATCATTTGGATCCAAATCACTGAGAGTGGAGACATTATCCAGTGATTTTGAATCATATTGCAGTTTGCTGTGACATTCAGATAGTTTTATATTCTTTTTGGATATTAGTAGCATGAGCAAACTAATAGTAGATCTGTAGATTAATAGAAAAAGGAAATAATACATTTTTATGTCTAACACATATATCATACACATATGCCATTTCATTAAGATAATATGAAATATTCTGAATTCCAGAAAAGTAATATTTCCTGGGTTCAGTACATAAACTACTATCTGGGAAGATATGATAATCTTCTAAATTTATTTTTTCCATGCCTGCATTAAAGCCATTAAAGTTAAAGCCATTAACTTTAAAGCATCATATTAAAGCCATTAGAGTTATCTATCAAAATATATCTTTTAAATATCCAGTTTTGAAACTCTGCCAAGCAAATCTATTTCACTTGTGGGAAGAATCACCCAGGCAGAATACTCCATCCTTATTAACTCAAGAAATGTCTATGTTTTGAATCTGCCCGAAGGGGTCTTTCAGGAGTTTGAACAATACTTTCTTTCATGTTATGCTTATGCAGCATTAGGGCTCAAGTTTTCTGTCCTAAACCTGCCCCTTTACCTCTGGGCAGTGGGTCGAGACTGGGCCGTGTTTATCATCACGATGTTCGGGTAGCCCAGCACCATGTTGGAATTCTTCACCACAAGCAAGCTGTGTGTGCCCTGAAGTGGTCGCCGGGTGGCAGGCTGCTTTCCAGTGGCTGTAGTGACGGACTGCTGACTATATGGCCCCATGATCCAGGTGTGAATGCACAGGGTCACCCGCTAAACGTCATACCCCAACCTACAGCAGTCAAGGTAATAAATCCAACAGTTTTGAAAGGTGTGCTTGCGCTGGAGGTTAGTTAAGCATGGGGCATCTGGTGTAAAGTTAGTTAACATATAGTTTTGCTGAAGTGACAAGACAAAAGATCTGCAGAGAGCTGTTTCCTGGAAAGAGCTGCTTACATTCTTCGATGTCTTATCAGAAATACATTGAATTGAACTAAGGGTTTCTGGAGACCTGGGCAAGCCAAACCTTGTGGCAGCTACTACCTGGGGAATCATAAGAACAGTCACTAGTGTAAATACTTTCACACTCACCACCGACTAGCCAACTAGTATAGCAGGAGCAGCAGCAGACTCAGAGGTTGACGTCTGTGTGATTTCTCTCATGATGGAGATTCTAGTTTTGCCAAAACAGCTTGTTTATAGTAAAAGCTAACTGGAAGTAGGGTATTGAAGAAAATGATTGCTAATAAACACAGAGATACTCTCTAAAAAACATAAAAATATTCTATGATGAAACTGGGGTCCCTGGGCTCAGGAGAATTTCTCAGCCTTTTCAAATTGTATGCAAAATTTTGTGTTTACTGAAATAGCCCTCTTATCCAGCCCAGTCAGGGGTGTAGCTGAATGGTTATTTAAAAAAGACTACTAAGGTAGGTAACCATAAGATATGATACATATATATTGCAAATATTTTATTTCAACTGAAAATTAAATTGTACATTTATTCACAATACAAGGTCAAGGTCTTTACTTTGAAGGTAGGTTGACTGATTAGAGTTCTTCACTGTCTTTCTTATATGAACTACAACCATATTTCATTGTTTACGTTTTCTATTTATGGTATTTATTCTGGTTATCTATTGTTATGTAACAAATTACCCTAAAACCTAGTGGCTTAACACAACGATTATTTTATTATCTCTTATGGTTTCTGGGGGTCAGACTTTGGGAAGGGCTCTTCTCAGCAGTTCTGGCTCAGGGTCTGTCATGGGGTTGTAGTCAGACAGTGACTGAAGCTAAAAGTGCTGGGAGCTGGCGCAGCTGTTGGCTGGCTAGTCATCCTTCCCTCTTCATGTGGTCTCAGAGCTTCTCCACATTGGGTCACTTTGAGCTTCCTCACAACATGGCAGTCTTAAGAGAGTTGGACTTTGTGGCTCAGGGCAACAGGGCCAGTGCTTCAGAGAACAAGGTGAAAGCGGCATCACCTTTTATAACTAATTCCACAAGTCACGCGGTGACACTGTTGGTGCATTCTGTTGTTTGTAAGCCAGTCACAGCCCTCCCAGATTCAAAGGGAGTAGAATGAGATTCCACATATTGATGGAGGATGTTGGTAAAGGGTATGTGGGATGGGAGATTAATTTTTAACTCCAATTAAGCTTAAACTCAGGATAAGATTAATGTACTCATTTGATGCTGGTGTTATAAAAAGTTACAACTATTTGAAACCTATATCAGCACTTCTGAAGCTTGGAATTTACCTAAAAAAATAATATATGAGAAACAAAAGACATATGCCAGAATGTATTTATTATAGTATTCTTTTTTTAAATTTTTCAATTTTATTTATTTTTTATACAGCAGTTTCTTATTAGTCATCAATTTTATACACATCAGTGTATACATGTCAATCCCAATCTCCCAATTCATGACACCCCCCCACCCCCAATTTCCCCCCTTGGTGTCCTTACGTTTGTTCTCTACATCTGTGTCTCTATTTCTGCCCTGCAAACCAGTTCATCTGTACCATTTTTCTAGGTTCCACATAAATGTGTTAATATATGATATTTGTTTTTCTCTTTCTGACTTACTTCACTCTGTATGACAGTCTCTAGATCCATCCACGTCTCCACAAATGACCCAGTTTCGTTCCTTTTTATGGCTGAGTAATATTCCATTCTATATATATACCACATCTTCTTTATCCATTCCTCTGTTGATGGGCATTTAGGTTGCTTCCATGACCTGGTTATTGTAAATAGTGCTGCAATGAAGGTTGGGGTGCATGTGTCTTTTAGAATTATGGTTTTCTCTGGGTATATGCCCAGGAGTGGGATTGCTGGGTCATATGGTACTTCTATTTTTAGTTTTTTTAAGGAACGTCCATACTGTTCTCCATAGTGGCTGTATCAATTTACATTTCCACCAACAGTCCAAGAGGGTTCTCTTTCCTCCACACCCTCTCCAGCATTTGTTGTCTGTAGATTTTCTGTTGATGGCTATTCTGACTGGTGTGAGGTGATACCTCATCATAGTTTTGATTTACATTTCTCTAATAATTAGTGACGTTGAGCAGCTTTTCATGTGCTTCTTGGCCATCTGTATGTCTTCTTTGGAGAAATGTCTATTTAGGTCTTCTGCCCATTTTGGGATTGGATTGTTTGTTTTTTTAATATTGAGCTGCATGAGCAGTTTATATATTTTGGAGGTTAATCCTTTGTCCATTGATTTGTTTGCAAATATTTTCTCCCATTCTGAGGGCTGTCTTTTCATCTCGTTTGTAGTTTCCTTTGATTTGCAAAAGCTTTTAAGTTTCATTAGGTCCCATTTGTTTATTTTTGTTTTAATTTCCGTTACTCTAGGACATGGATCAGAAAAGATCTTTCTGTAATTTATGTCAAAGAGTGTTTTTCCTATGTTTTCCTTTAAGAGTTTTATAGTGTCCGGTCTTACATTTAGGCCTCTAATCCATTTTGATTTTATTTTTGTGTATGGTGTTAGGGAGTGTTCTAATTTCATTCCTTTACATGTGGCTGTCCAGTTTTCCCAGCACCACTTATTGAAGAGGCTGTCTTTTCTCCATTGTATATCCTTGCCAACTTTGTCATAGCTTAGTTGACCATAGGTGCGTGGGTTTATCTCTGGGCTTTCTATCCTGTTCCATTTACCTATATATCTGTTTTTGTGCCAGTACCATATTGTCTTCATTACTGTAGCTTTGTAGTATAGTCTGAAGTGAGGGAGTCTGATTCCTCCAGCTCCGTTTTTTTCCCTCAAGACTGCTGTGGCAATTCGGGGTCTTTTGTGCCTCCATTCAAATTTTTTTTTTCCATACAAATTTTAAGATTTTTTTCTTCTAGTTCTGTAAAAAATACCACTGGTAATTTCATAGGGATTGCACTGAATCTGTAGATTGCTTTGGGTAATATAGTCATTTTCACAATATTGATTCTTCCAATCCAAGAACATGGTATATCTCTCCATCTGTTTGTATCATCTTTAATTTCTTTCATCAGTGTCTTATAGTTTTCTGCCTACAGGTCTTTTTTCTCCTTATGTACATTTATTCCTAGTTATTTTATTCTTTTTGTTGCAATGGGAGATGGGAGTGTTTCCTTAATTTCTCTTTTAGATATTTCATCATTAGTGTATAGGAATGCAAGAGATTTCTGTGCATTAAGTTTGTATCCTGCTACTTTACCAAATTCATTGATTAGCTCTAGTAGTTTCCTGGTAGCATCTTTAGGATTCTCTATGTATAGTATCATGTCACCTGCAAACAGTGACAGATTTACTTTTTCTTTTCTGATTTGTATTCCTTTTATTTCTTTTTCTTCTCTGATTACCATGGCTAGGACTTCCAAAACTACGTTGAATAATAGTGGCAAGAGTGGACAACTTTGTCTTCTTCCTGGTCTTAGAGGAAATGCTTTCAGTTTTTCACCATTGAGAATGATGTTTGTTGTGGGTTTGTTATATATGGCCTTTATTATGTTGAGGTAGGTTCCCTCTGTGCCCGGTTTCTGGAGAGTTTTTATCATAAATGGGTGTTGAATTTTGTCAAAAGCTTTTTATGCATCTATTGGGATGAGCATATGGTTTTTATTCTTCAATTTGTTAATATGGTGTACCACATTGATTTATTTGTGTACATTGAAGAATGCTTGTATCCCTGGGATAAATCCCACTTGATCATGGTGTATGATCCTTTTAATGTCTTATTGGATTCTGTTTGCTTGTATTTTATTGAGGATTTTTGAATCTATATTCATCAGTGATATTGGTCTGTAATTTTCTTTTTTTGTAGTATTTTTGTCTGGTTTTGGTATCAAGGTGATGGTGGCCTCATAGAATGAGTTTGGGAGTGTTCCTTTCTCTGCAATTTTTTGGAAGAGTTTGAGAAGGATGAGTGTTAGTTCTTCTCTAAATGTTTGATGGAATTCACCTGTGAAGCCATCTGGTCCTGGACTTTCGTTTGTTGGAAGATTTTAAATCACAGTTTCAATTTCATTACTTGTGATTGGTCTGTTCATATTTTCTGTTTCTTCCTGGTTCAGTCTTGGAGGGATATACCTTTCTAAGAATTTGTCCATTTCTTCCAGGTTGTCCTTTTTATTGGCATAGTGTTGCTTGTAGTAGTCTCTTAGGATGCTTTGTATTTCTGCGGTGTCCATTGTATCTTCTCCTTTTTCATTTCTAATTTTTTTGATTTGAGTCCTCTCCGTCTTTTTCGTGATGAGTCTGGCTAAAGGTTTCTCAATTTTGTTTATCTTCTCAAAGAACCATATTTTAGTTTTATTGATCTTTGCTATTGTTTTCTTTGTTTCTATTTCATTTATTTCTGCTCTGATCTTTATGATTTCTTTCCTTCTACTAACTTTGGGTTTTGTTTGTTCTTCTTTCTCTAGTTCCTTTAGGTGTAAGGTTAGATTGTTTATTTGAGATTTTTCTTGTTTCTTGAGGTGTGCTTGTATTGCTATAAACTTCCCTCTTAGAACAGTTTTTGCTGCGTCCCATAGGTTTTGGATTGTTGTATTTTCATTGTAATTTTTCTCTAGGTATATTTTGATTTCCTCTTTGTTCTTCAGTGATCTCTTGCTTATTTAGTAATGTATTGTTTAGCCTCCATGTGTTGGTGTTTTTTACGTTTTTTTCCCTGAATTGATTTCTAATCTCATAGCATTGTGGTTGGAAAAGATGCTTGATATGATTTCAATTTTCTTAAATTTACTGAGGCTTGATTTGTGACTCAAGATGTGATCTATCCTGGAGAATGTTCCGTGTGCACTTGAGAAGAAAGTGTAATCTGCTCTTTTTGGATGGAATGTCCTATAAATATCAATTAAATCTATCTGGTCTATTATGTCATTTAAAGCTTGTGTTTCCTTATTAATTTTCTGTGTGGGTGATCTGTCCATTGGTGTAAGTGAGGTGTTAAAGTCCCCCACAATTATTGTGTTACTGTCGATTTCCTCTTTTATAGATGTTAGCCGTTGCCTTATGTATTGAGGTGCACCTATGTTGGGTGCATATATATTTACAATTGTTATATCTTCTTCTTGGATTGATCCCTTGATCATTATGTAGTGTCCTTCCTTTTCTCTTGTAACATTCTTTATTTTAACGTCTATTTTATCTGTTATGAGTATTGCTACTCCAGCTTTCTTTTGATTTCCATTTGCATGGAATATCTTCTTCCATCCCCTCACTTTCAGTCTGTATGTGTCCCTAGGTCTGAAGTGGGTCTCTTGTAGACAGCATATATATGGGTGTTGTTTTTGTATCCATTCAGCAAGCCTGTGTCTTTTGGTTGGAGCATTTAATCCATTCATGTTTAAGGTAATTATCAATATGTATGTTCCTGTTACCATTTTCTTAATTGTTATGTGTTTGTTTTTGTAGGTCCTTTTCTTCTCTTGTGTTTCCCACTTAGAGAAGTTCCTTTAGCATTTGTTGTCGAGCTGGTTTGGTGTGCTGAGTTCTCTTAGCTTTTGCTTGTTCATAAAGCTTCTGATTTCTCCGTTGAATATGAATGAGATCCTTGATGGGTAGAGTAATCTTGGCTGTAGGTTATTCCCTTTCATCACTTTAAATATATTGTGCCATGTGCCACTCCCTTCTGGCTTGTAGAGTTTCTGCTGAGAAATCAGCTGTTAACCTTATGGGAGTTCCCTTGTATGTTATTTGTCGTTTTTCCCTTGTTGCTTTCAATAATTTTTCTTTGTCTTTAATTTTTGTCAGTTTGATTACTCTGTGTCTCAGCATGTTTCCCCTTGGGTTTGTGCTGCCTGGGGCTGTCTGTGCTTCCTGGACTTGGGTAGCTATTTCCTTTCCCATGTTAGGGAATTTTCGACTATAATCTCTTCAAATATTTTCTCGGGTCTTTCTCTCTCTCTTCTCCTTCTTGGACCCCTATAATGCAAATGTTGTTTAATTTTGTCCCAGAGGTCTCTTAGGCTGTCTTCATTTCTTTTCATTCTTTTCTCTGTATCCTGTTCCACAGCAGTGAATTCCACCATTCTGTCTTCCAGGTCACTTATAGGTTCTTCTGTCTCAGTTATTCTGCTGTTGATTCCTTGTAGTGTATTTTTCATTTCAGTTATTGTATGGTTCATCTCTGTTTGTTTGTTCCTTAATTCTTATAAGTGTTTGTTCCTTAATTATTCTGGGTCTTTGTTAAACATTTCTTGAATCTTCTCGATCTTTGCCTCCATTCTTTTTCCGAGGTCCTGGATCATCTTCACTATCATTATTCTGAAAAATTTTTTCTGGTTGCCTATCTCTACTTCATTTTGTTGTTTTTCTGGGGTTTTATCTTGTTCCTTCATCTGGTACATAATCCTCTGCCTTTTCATTTTGTCTATCTTTCTGTGAATTTGGTTTTGTTCCACAGGCTGCAGAATTGTAGATTTTCTTGCTTCTGCTGTCTGCCCTCTGATGGATGAGGCTATCTAAGAGGCTTGTGCAAGCTTCCTGATGGGAGGGACTGGTGGTGGGTAGAGCTGGGTGTTGCTCTGGTGGGCAGAGCTCAGTAAAACTTTAATCTGCTTGTCTGCTGATGGGTGAGGCTGGGTTCCCTCCCTGATGGTTGTTTGGCCTGAGGCAACCCAACACTGGAGCCTACCTGGCTCTTTGGTGGGGCTAATGGCCAACTCTGGGAGGGCTCATGCCAAGGAGTACTTCCCAGAACTTCTGCTGCCACTGTCCTTGTCCCCGTGGTGAGCCACAGCCACCCCCTGCCTCTACAGGAGACCCTCCAACACTAGCAGGTAGGTCTGGTTCAATCGTCACTGCTCCTTCCCCTGGGTCCCGATGCGCACACTACTTAGTGTGTGCCCTCCAAGAGTGGAGTCTCTGTGTCCCCCAGTCCTGTCAAAGTCCTGCAATCAAATCCCACTAGGCTTCAATGTCTGATTCTCTAGGAATTCCTCCTCCCATTGCCAGACCCGCAGGTTAGGAAGCCTGACCTGGGGCTCAGAACCTTCACTCCAGTGGGTTGACTTCTGTGGTATAAGTGTTCTGCAGTTTGTGAGTCACCCCCCCCAGCAGCTATGGGATTTGATTTTACTGTGATTGCGCCCCTCGTACCATCTCATTGTAGTTTCTCCTTTGTCTTTGGATGTGGGGTATATTTTTGGTGAGTTCCAATGTCTTCCTATCGATGATTGTTCATCAGTTAGTTGTGATTCCAGTGCTCTCACAAGAGGGAGTGAGCGCACATCCTTCTACTCCACCATCTTGAACCCTATTAAAGTATTCTTTATAAAAACAAACAACAAAAACACAATCCCCCCAAATCCACTTCTTTTCAAAAAACTCAGCCCAAGCCAATGCAAACCAAACCAAAATAAGATAAAAAATCAACCTGAGTCCAGAATTAGAACAAACATTAATTAGAGTATAATAACGTGATGGAATATTGTGGGATTACTAAAAATGATAATTATGAAAAATAACATGGAAAGCCATATAATGAGTGAAAACAACAGAAAAATAAAATAGTATATACATCATGCTTAGTACTTTATAAAATACTTTTACATATAGAAGATAATATGTAAAAATGAGAATAGTTGCCAGGATGATTGATAAGGATATACAGATAAATATGACTGAAATATTTGTTAAAATGTTTTTTAAGGTTACTGTTATTAGTCATTTCAATTATCAATATAAATGTATAATATTAAATTCTGTTTTTCAGAATTAACAATAATAATTTATAACTAAAGAAAAGGCAATTTTATTTTCTAAAATGTATTAAGATTTGAAATACATGAGATTTTCTTGTGTTGTGAACAAGCATGTATAGCTCTCCATTCTTTTCTATTCCCTCTCTGACCTAGAACAGGTAGACAAACCAGAGGAAGACTGTATTTTATAACCAGATGCTAGGGGCACATGTCAACTCTTCCAGCAGCAGATTTTTGCCCCAGAGGATGTGTTGAATGAAGTTTTTCAAACATATTATTGTGTGGTTTTTCTATGTTTAAAATATTTGCAATTGTTATCTAAATTTGAAGAAGGCACCAATATGTGATTTCTAGTCCCTGAGAAGTAATCTCTGGAGAGTAAAGTAGCTCTTGCCTTTGGATCAGAGGTCCTGGAAATCTGCCACAGGGACAGAGCTCTGGAGCTTCTGCTTATATGCGTGCAGCTCATTCATGATTTCACCTTCTCCAAAGCTGACCTGCCTGTGTAATTATTTGGAACTTTAAAGGCCATGGATTGGTGTCCCTGGCAGTCTGAAATCCTCGCTGTTGGAGGAGGAATGAAGGATGGACACTTACACATCCTGGACATCAATACTGAGCAGAGCATCCAGACCCCAAGCACAAACTCACAGGTAAATGTCTCTCAGGGAGTTTACCTTCATTCTGGTCTTCTAGAATCTTGTGAAAATAACTTATGATAGAGCATAGGACCCAAGCACACCTCTCTTTACCTGCTAAGTCTACAGGAATTTCAGTTCTTAAGAGTTTCTTTTTGTAAAACCTTCTTCATCTGTGAGTTGAAAGTTAATTTAACTTGTATGCCCTTTCTTTTTCATTTCCCTTCTTTCTCAGCACTGCTTTGACTGAGAAACTTGAGAGTAGTCTGACTGTTCCTGGACAGTGATCATAGCCCACTTCAGTTCATAGGTTCATTGTGCCTAAGCCTATTTGTATATTTAGTCTTTTGTTGCCTTGGGATAAACTTTCCTAGAACTAACATAATTCCTCTAATAACCTAACCCCACGTATGGACTGGAGGATAGATGTGGACAGAGCACACTGCCTAGAATCAGTTTAAAATGCATTCAGTGAATCAGAAATTGCCGTAATTCTATATTTTGGGGGTCATTATTACAGATTTGTTCCCTAGTCTGGCTACCTAAGACAAAGGAGATCGCAACTGGTCAAGGGTCTCCTAAGAATGATGTGACTGTGTGGTCCTGTCCTGCTCTGGCCAGGTCACGTGGGTTTTTTGGTAAGTAAATAGGTAAGTAAAATTCCATGTCCCTATTGCAAAGTGAGCTGCTACTGGTGGAAAAATCCATGAATGGAAGACTTTCTCCTTCTGGTTCTTTGAAGTATATATTTTATCAGAGGAAAAAGCCCTACACCCACCACACCTCTGGTGTGAGTGTTTCTGAATTTGATTGTTCGTCACTTATAACTGTCATGTCTTCTTGCATTCGTGTATGCAGTGATGATTGTGGACAGTTTTCAAAATGTGTTTCCGAACTCTGGAGTTAGCATTATGACTCATCTTACCCTATTTTGCAGAAGAACCAGCAGAGCTGAAATGTGTGGGAGATAAGGAAGTATGAAAAGGGCGAGACATTGTTGTATGTGGGGAGACCATTCCAGACTGTGAGACTCTGGGGAGCCTCTGCCCTTTCAAGGCAGACTGCTGTTCTTTGTCAGCGTAGTTCTGTAAATGTTTACTGGTTACTTCTTGAGAGCAAGACCCCATGATGGAGAACAAGACCCGGGCCTTGTCCTCAAGAACCTTAAATGCTCTTTGGTGCAATCTGAAATGTTAAAGGGGGCTTAGGGAAATAGGGAGACAGAAGTGTTGGCTAATGAAGGAACAGAGCACTGGCATCCAGTCTCTTGTAGACCTCTGATTACATATTCTATCTTCTTCCTCTTGCCACTCAACTTGTCTTCTGGTCATCCCTGGAAGTTATTTATTCAACATTTATTTATTTAGCATCTACTATGTGCCAGGCACTTTTTATGGCACTGGGAATACACAGGTGAACCAGACAGACAATATCCTTGCCCTCATGGAGCTCACACTTTTGTGGGAGCAGACAGACAAAAACCAAATATATACAATATTAGGTAGTGATAATACCATGACTCTCTTTGGAGAGTCTGAGAATGTTATTGGCCACAACAAAACACCCTTAACAGAAAGACTTCCTGCTTCTGCGGTCAGGCTGGCTGGAGCTCAGGTTAGCCTCAAAATGAGTATATATCCTTCAGCTGTTATACTGTGTGACTAGGTGAATAAAAATACAGGCACACTATGGAGAACAGTATGTAGGTTCCTTAAAAAATTAAAATAGAACTACCATACAACCCAGCAATCCCACTACTGGGCATATACCCTGAGAAAACCATAATTCAAGAAGAGTCATGTACCACAATGTTCATTGCAGCTCTATTTACAATAGCCAGGACATGGAAGCAACCTAAGTGTCCATTGACAGTTGAATGGATAAAGAAGATGTGGCACATATACACAATGGAGTATTACTCAGTCATAAGAAGAAATGAAATTGAGTTATTTGTAGTGAGGTGGATGGACCTAGAGTCTGTCATACAGAGTGAAGTAAGTCAGAAAGAGAAAAACAAATACCATATGCTAACACATATATATGGAATCTTTAAAAAAAATGGTTCTGAAGAACCTAGGGACAGGTCGGGAATAAAGACGCAGACCTACTAGAGAATGGACTTGAGGACATGGGGAGGGGGAAGGGTAAGCTGGGAAAAAGTGAGAGAGTGGCATGGACATATAAACACTACCAAATGTAAAATAGATAGCTAGTGGGAAGCAGCCGCATAGCACAGGGAGATCAGCTCGGTGCTTTGTGACCACCTAGAGGGGTAGGATAGGGAAGGTGTCAAGGAGATGCAAGAGAGAGGAAATATGGGGATATATGTATATGTATAGCTGATTCACTTTGTTATAAAGCTGAAACTAATGCGTCATTGTAAAGCAATTATACTCCAATAAAGACGTTAAAAAAAAAAAATACAGGCAGCTCTTGACAGAGCCACTTCAGTACCAGCAAGAGTGCAGGAGAAGCATGAGTTGGTCCTTTGCATATATTTAATCACAATTCACCAGACCTTTTCAGTTTAGACAAACACTTAAAATGAAGCCTCAAAACCCAGTTCTTTACAAAATTATAATTCCAGCAGCTAGATAGGTCCATCAGCTAGGTGGGAGTACTGATAGATACTTGAACCATTTGCTGATGCTTAGAATAAGGAATGTACTTAGTGCGTTTTTGTTTCTCTGTCCTTAATAAGTTATACTTTTCTAGTTTTAATGACTTGTGAATTTTTTTCATTGATATTAGAGAGCTATCCAAAGGTACATTTAACCTTTTCTCCTTCCTTTAAAATGCTTTTGGCTGGAGAAGTTGCAGTTAATTTTGAACTTTTAGACACTAATTTTCATCTCTAACTCAGTAGTTTCTGCTGTGTACGAGATTTCCCCAAAGTGTTTAGCAGGAAGATTGTTTTACAAACACACATCATGTGGTCAGATAAATTTGGAAATTCTGGGTTAAACAAGAACGGTTTTTCTTTCCTAAGAATGTCTCAAAGCCTTTGATACGTTATGTGTATTGGGAATCTCCAAGAGGAGTTACAGCATTCTCTGTTTCCCAAATTCATCTGGGAAATCTTTGTATAGGAGCATCTTGGGGTTCTTGCTTGGTGAACATGCTTCAGGGGGCACTGCCACATGGCATGGGGCTGCTGAGGTCTTCAGCTTCTATGTGTTTTTACTGTCTGTCAATGTTTCCATTGTGGGTCAAGATCAGCACTGAAAAAAAAAAAAAGAAATAGAATGGTATAGAATGGAAAAATGGAAAAGTAGGTATTATTTTGTGAATAACTTTTGTCATAGTTATCAGTACATTTGCATGTCCATGTATGGGGTCACTGCATAGAATGTAGTTTTGACAATGAGTTGTGGTCATAAAGCTGGAAAAAAGCTGTTCTAGATTGTGGTCATGCCCTTAGTAAGTCTCACCCTGTTACCCACAGTCATAATTCTCTGGGGGAAAATGTTAGTTAAAGAGGTCTCACCCACCTGACTACAGAAGAAAGATACCTTATAATTCCCCCTCTTATTCACCCCCCCCCCGGGAGTTGTAATTTCCAAGGTTTGAAACAGTGGTAGGTAACTTTCTAGTCTATAAGTGAGATCTGGCCTTTGACTGGGTTTCGTCAGTCCATTGCACATACGTCAGTATGTGGTCTCATTTATGGATGCAGCTGCATAAAGAAAACCAAACTTTGAATGCTTTCAGTGACAGTACTCTTGGCACGTGGAGATGTAAATCCTAAAAGAGGACCTTCATCTGAGATAAGGTGGCATTTCCCACTATCTAGTAAACTAAGATTGTCACTAATGTGAAAAATGTATTTCAAGAATGTTTTTGTTTCCATCCAAATGCCATATTCCTAACAAGTTCTAGAAGCAGCTCTCCATTTTTTAAGTCAAGATATTTTTCAAAGCCTGCTCTACAAAACATTTGGGATTTTTTTCCCTGTTATTCCTTTTTCCACTCTCTCTTCCTCCTTCCTCTTCATCTTAACACATCATAATAAAGAATGAAAGAGTATTTATCACTGATTATATTTATTGAATAAGTTTTTCTTTTTTAGGTTTAATTTTAAAGCACTGGTATAATGATCTATATTTTCCTAACTAAATTAAGTTGCTTTTCATTTATATGGCTCAAATTAAAAAAATTTTAATTTTTAAAAACTAATGGATACTGGCCTTCATTAGAAAAAGAGATTCTTCTTTGCGTTGGATTTGGAGCGTGGTAAACAGTTAAAGCATTGAATTGGATTCTAGTTCTGGCTCTGCCATTAATCAGCTGTGTGACCTTAAACAAATTGCTCGATATTCTTAAATTTTTTCTGCATCTGTAAAATAAGAAGACGGCATTATATCTATAAATTTAAACATTTTTAATGCACCAACATGCCTAGGGCCAATCCCATGTCTCCTTGGTGGTGTGTCTGTGCACGTGTGTATGTGTATGTGCGTGTGTGCGTTCATGAAGGAGAGCATTGGGAGTTATGTGTTTAGATGGAAAAAGCCCCAAGTATCTAAGAAATGTCTCCTTTGGGAGTGAGATAGTGTATCTGCACTCCTGGCTGTTGAGAATCTTGTGTCAGAGGACAAGATTATTTCTGAAATTCCAGCGCTCAATTGAGTTGTAAGCAGTACTCCTCCTATGAGGGGGTGGCCACCCACCTCATTTGATTTTAGTTGTGCCCCCAAATACCTACCCAGTCAAAAACATATCCAACCTCTTTTTTCCTCTCATCTTCCCAGTCCCAGCTTTCTTTCATGGAGTCAGCTTTGTGGATTTTGGCCTGAAGTTTTTGATCGTGAAAGTTACTGTTGGATTAGGATAGATTTGGAAAGTATTTTCCAAGGAACCCTAGTAGTTTGAGATGTTCAAGTCAAAAGGATTCTGGTGAAATAAGTTTCAGAAATGCTGCCTATTATAGCCTCTTCTTCCAAATATTTCTAATGCATATTAGCAGTTTTGAAATAAGGATCCTGTATAATTTTCTTAACTTGGAGCTTCCAAATTAATGTGAACATTAAAGACTCTTTTCATTTTTAATACCTATCAACCTCGTATAGAACTATTGTTCCACACAGTGTTCTTTGAGAAATGATCAGATAGATAATAGAAAGAGGGTATTGTCTTCAGAATTCCATATGAAAGACTCATGTATGTTTTGTGAGACAGATTTTTGGGTCCTTTTCCATTAAGCTGCATCAGTTTATTTGATTAGTTTTTTTTTTTTTTGCGGTACACGGGCCTCTCAACATTGTGGCCTCTCCTGTTGCGGAGCACAGGCTCCGGACACGCAGGCTCAGCGGCCATGGCTCACGGGCCCAGCTGCTCCGCAGCATGTGGAATCCTCCCAGACCGGGGCACGAACCCGCATCCCCTGCATCGGCAGGCGGACTCTCAACCACTGCACCACCAGGGAAGCCCTTGATTAGTTTCTTGAAACCAAGATCCCAAAAGGATGACTTTCAGGGAAGGATAAGAAGAGAGATAGAGTGTGTGGTAGGAGCACAGCCATGGTAATCCCTGGGTGTTGGTGGGTTAGAGAAGATAGAACTAATAATGGTATAAGGCATGAGGGGTGTGGTAAGCTAAAAACTGGTCCACGTCAAAGCTATCCACGTCAAATCCCAGAAACCTGTGAGTGTGACTTTATTTGGTGAAAGGGTCTTTGCAGATGTAATTAAGTTGAAGATTTTGAGATGAGATCATTCTGGATTATCAAGATGGGCCCTAAATGTAATGCCAAGTGTCCTTATAAGAGGCACACAGAGAACAGACACACAGAATCAGAGATGATGTGCCCACAGAAGCAGCGATTAGAGTGATGTGGCTACAATTTGGGGATGGCCAATGACTGCCAGAAAGTAGAAGAGGCAGGGAATAGAATCTCCCCTGCTTGCCAAATCCTTGATTTTGGAATTCTGGTCTGTGAGAGAATAAATTTCCGTTGTCTTTAGCTGTGCAGTTTGTGGTAATTTATTACAGCAGCCTTAGGGAACCAAAACAAGGGGGAAGAGCTCTGAAGGGCAACAGTGAAGCAAAACCTTAGCCACTTTAGGGTGTTACCCAGAGCCCTCCCTGACTGGTGTTTTCCATGGCAAAGGCGCAGTGGGAGCGCCAGCCCTGAATGTGGCAGGGGTTTGGAGAAGCCCTTTATCCTGGATGGGATTCCTGGCCCCAGCTTAGGTTGCTTCCCTGTCCTCAGCAACAGCCCTTGACATGTGGAACGTGAGCTGCCTGTCCTTCTTCCCACAGGCCACCGAGGCAGAGTGCTGCACCTGGCTTTGAGTCCAGACCAGACCCGGGTTTTTTCTGCCGCAGCTGATGGCACGGCCTGTGTGTGGAATTGCTGCTAGTCACTCAGCCCCTCTCAGCTTCAGCTTCCTGATTTCTATGTGAGAATAATGATGTTGGCCTTGCCTTCTCCATGGTGTTGTCATGAGGCTCAAACAAGATGACGTGCTTTTCCTGAGGTGAATGCCTGTTCTCCCGACCTTCCTTCTCAGGTTACTTCACTTGCTCTGCTTCGTTCCATTGCATTTCCCAGACACCGTCTCTGACTCTATGCTTCTCTCTCTGATTTCCCCCTCCTCTTCCCCTTTTCTTCTTCTTCTCTCTCTGTCTTTTCCTCGTTAGAGGTGCATTTTCACTGCTATAGTCACAAGACTATCTACAGCAAAGATTTCTAAACGCTTCTTTGTCACTCGGCTTTTCTCCCAAGCTCCAGCCTCATACTTGTCTGTCTCTGGATATTTCTTTTCTGAGATACTTTTTTGTCTTTAGCTCAAACTCAATACATTAAAAACACAACTTATTCACTTGAAAAACATTGATTAAAGTGCTACTCTATGTTAAGCATGCGTATTATTTCCTCTCAAAAAGAGGACTTCTGTGGGACTCCCTTTTCTCTTATCATGGTGTCATCTTTATCCTGGTCCTCCCATTACTCAGGGAGCCTCCTGGTTGTTCAGTTTGCCCCTTGTTCTCTGTTTGTTGTTTTACCCTTGTAATGTCCTGCATACCTGATGACCAGTTTGTAGTAATTGCCTTCTAACTGGCTTCCTGTCTTTATTCTTCATGGGTCTCCACATTACTGCTAGGTTACATTTCTAAAAGCATCGTGCTGGTCCTCCCGTCCCCTGCTCATAGACTCTCAATGACTCCCATGACCTAACCCCCCAGGCCTCCACCTCGGAGTCCTGAGCCCAGAACCTGAAGTTGGGGACCTGTACCAGTTATGGCTCTGCCATAAACTTGCTGAGTGACCTTGGGTATGTCACAACATTTGCAAGAATAGGAATTTGGATTTGATAGCTGCTAAGGTTTCTTCAAGCTTGATCAGGCCACTGTTCTATCTTTTTTTTTGGGGGGTACGCGGGCCTCTCACTGTTGTGGCCTCTCCCGTTGCGGAGCACAGGCTCCGGACGCGCAGGCTCAGCGGCCATGGCTCGTGGGCCCAGCCGCTCTGCGGCATGTGGGATCTTCCCAGACCGGGGCACGAACCTGTGTCCCCTGCATCGGCAGGCGGACTCTCAACCACTGCGCCACCAGGGAAGCCCCACTGTTCTATCTTTTTAACGTTAATCCTCACTCCTTCCTGTGTTAACCCTGGGCTAAGTCTTGTGATTTCCTGCCTTATGCTTTTGTTAGACCTCTTCTTTCTAGTCTGGAATTCCTGCTCCTCTCTTCTTTTGCTTTGCACCTTCACATAAGTCCTGACCTCTCCAGGAAGTGTTTTGAAATGATGTTACCTGGCTTTAACTCTTGACGTCAGTCTGTATCACCTACTTTGTGTTAATATAACTATTCTAGTTGTTTTAAAAAAATCTTTTGTTACTATGTGAATCTTTGTTTATTTAAGTTTTAACATGCTTATTTCTTCCGGACAATTCGATTGAGGAGTTGAGGGATATTGGCCTTGCCTTCTCCATGGTGTTGTCATGAGGCTCAAACAAGATGATGTGCTTTTTAGTGTCAAGATGTTATATTTTTTAGTGTCCTTTGGAATGTTTTGCATGTGTCAGCTAACATATGTTGATTAATTTATTTGCTTTGTCATAAATAGTTTTTACCAATACATACACACTCCCGTAATACCCCTCCTCAAAAAAAAAAAAAAAAACCAAATAAAAGCCTTGATAATTGAAAAGTGGAATAGTAAATACAAGGGGTGTTAGGACTCTCCTGACAAGTTGCCATACATTCTGTTCTTTTCCCTGTTTTTAAACTCAGAAAATCTGCTTGGTAGTGCTAGTAATTTTTACCTTATAAAATTTTAGGTCACCAAAAGCTGCAAATATGCTACATTCCCGCAAAACACACTCTTCTTCTTTAAGAAAATGGGTTTCATTTGATCTTCTTCTTATTTAGCCAGGTATAAACTACAAGAAAAAGTTTAGCAGGGAAAGGAGCAAAATGGTGAGGCCACTTCCAGTGTCCCCCACCATTCTGACATGGTTACTTCAATCTTAACAATCTCATGGCACTATGACATGACCAAAGATCACTTCTCTCAATTAATACTGGTGTGTGAACTAGGCTCTCATTTAAGAAAAATAGCAATTTATCTTTTACTACTGTTAGTTTTGGTGGAAGTCTGGAATATGGTTTCAGTAAAGAAAAAAATGAACTTACAGATAATACACAAAACAGAAGCCTCTGCTACAAAAATTTTGTGATATAAAACTTTTATTGACTAATAAGTCATATAAAGCACATAAATCTTAAGTGTACAGCTCAGTGAGTGTTTAATTTATGAATAAGATCAAGATCATATGAATAAATCATCCAGATCAAGATGTGAACATTTCTTTCACCCCCAAAGACTACTTTGTGTCCACTCAGTCAATACCCCTCCATTATTCTGACCTCGTTCACCATGAATTAGTTTTGCCTCATGCCAACCTTCAGATAAATGTAATCATACCGTAAATATTCTTTCTTTCTTTCTTTCTTTTTTTTTTGGTCTGGTTTCTTTTACTCAACCTTAGATTTGTAAGAGTAATTCATATTGTTGCATTCATGCATGACACAGGCATGTAGTTTGGTCTTTTTCACTGCTGTGTAATATTCCATTGTATATACAACAATTGTTTATCCATTTTATTATGAATGGATATTTGAGTTATTTTCAATTTTGACTTTTAAGAATAGAGCTGCTATGGACATCCTCAAACACGTATTTGGTGGGAAAAAAGCCCTCATTTCTGTTTGGTATATACCCAGGAGTAGAATTGTTAGGTCATAGCATATGTGTTCATTCAGTTTTAATAGACACTGCCACTTTTCCTAAGAAAAGCTCTACCAATTTACACTTCTACCAGCAATGAACAAGGGTTTCATACAACTCTTTTTAAGTGGACTTCAAAATCTGTAATAAATGTTGCCAGTAGGGAATACGCCATCCATCCTCTTATTGCTATTAAAATCCTAATTAGGGATTATAGCAGGCATCTAAAATATCCTCTTAGAGCATCTCTTTTAGATATCAGCATGAGACTTCACTTTCTAATATAGGGGTTCTCATCCCCAGCTGCATATTAAAATCATTGGGGAGCTTATAAAAAGAATACTTTGTCTTGGTTCTCATCAAGTTAAATAAAAATTTCTAAGGGTGAGACCTGAGCATTGGTCATTTTAAAGAGCCTGGTAAGTCTAATGGGCAGCCATGGTTGAAAACCAAAGGACCAGTATTCTGGTCAGTCTTTAAGCTATGTTCCTTCATTTGTTTTAAGAAGCTGTCTGTATGTTCTTAGTTTGGATATACCGTGTGTGTGTGTATGTATATGTTTATGTATGTATACATGCACACACATATAAGATTTATATTCCAAAGGGAACTGATGGAAATCAGAGGAATCTGTTCACATAATCTCATCTTCAAGTGGCTACTGGGCTGATGACTATCCACTAAGTTCAATATGCTGAATAAGTATCTTGAGTTTTTTCCCAAAGGAAAATTTCAGGCCACGATTCAACACTCACTCCCTAGTATGAGATGGCAGTCACTGTAACCACCATGTTGATTAGACCTACCCAGACTCAATGACAAGGGGAACCAAGAAATCACCTAGATAATCCAAGGCTTATTCAAACTACTGAGAAAGGAGGCTGACTTTCCTTGTATCCTTTTTTTGGCTAGCTAAGTGCCTCATTAATATCCCCTAGAATTTTAATTTCTGTTTCTCACCTGCCTTTGGAAAATACTGTAAGGCATTTTCTGTTTCTACTTCTCCCATCGACTCCGGTTCTTACATATAAATCTGAATAGCAGGTGTTGATGTGGAACAATGGCCTTTGAAGGGCAAACATTTCCTTTTAATCCAAACGTTCCAGACTGGCTGTCTCTGTTTCTTGCAGAATTGCTGAGCCCTTCACTGTACTTGTTACTAGACAGACTGACCTTAGTGTCCCTCCTGCTGGGCCCCACTGAATCAGTGAAGTGAATATTTCAAGCCAAGTTTGCATGTCACTTGTCACATGGATGACACAGGTGACATTGGTCCCTGATCTCTCCTTTGCATTATCCGCAAGGTCTCTATATTACTCTGGTTCACTTTGCTCGTGGAGATCTGCCTGCTAAAGTTATAGGAGAGCAACAAGTACAGTGATACAAATTGATTTTATTTATGATAAAATTAAGACATGACAGCAGTGGGCATATACCTGGAGAAAACCATAATTCAGAAAGATACATGCACCTCAATGTTCATTGCAGCATTGCTTACAATAGCCAGGACATGGAAGCAACCTAAATGTCCATCAACAGAGGAATGGAGAAAGAAGATGTGGTACACATATACAGTGGAATATTACTCAGCCATAAAAGGAACAAAATAATGCTTTGCAGCAACATGGATGGACCTAGAGATTGTTGTACTGAGTGAAGTAAGTCAGACACAGAAAGACAAATATCATATGATATCGCTTATATGTGGAATCTTAAAAAAAAAAAGAGTACAAATGAACTTATTTACAAAACAGAAGTAGAGTCATGGATAAAGAAAACAAACTTATGGTTACCAGGGGATAAGGGGCAGGAGGGATAAATCGGGAGATTGGGACTGACGTATACACACTACTATATATAAAACAGATAACTAATAAGAATCTGCTGTATAGTGCAG
Source organism: Globicephala melas (assembly GCF_963455315.2). Classification (NCBI taxonomy): domain Eukaryota; kingdom Metazoa; phylum Chordata; class Mammalia; order Artiodactyla; family Delphinidae; genus Globicephala; species Globicephala melas. Next base: position 42,088,050 of record NC_083316.1, on the reverse strand, counting down.
GGAACTCTACTCAATACTCTGTAATGGCCTATATGGGAGAAGAATCTAAAAAAAAGGAGTGAATATATGTATATGAATAACTGATTCACTTTGCTGTATACCTGAAACTAATACATCATTGTAAATCAACTATACTCTAATAAAAATTAAAAAAAAAGAAGTAACAGCAAATGAAATGAAATACGGTTATCTAAACTGCATGTTTCATAGTCTTAGCTATCCAGCTGAGGTGTTTCTTTGAGAGAAGAGTATAGACGCCAGGTCCTCGAGGGTCTCCACATTTCCCTGGAAGGCCAAAGGCAGTGATGCCTCTGAAAATGCCTTCACATATCAAAGGGCTTCCAGAATCTCCCTGGGGGAAAACAAGAGGAATGATGAAGACCAGCACCAAATATGACCACTAGCAGAATGGAAGAAATTCCATTTAATGTGGAGCCTTTAAGGTGAAGTTAAGACCAACCCTGACTTACTTGACAATTAGTGCTTAAAAAACCCAAATGTTTGGGAATATTCAATAATATGTTCAAATTGGTTTTCTCGATTTGTTTATGAAGCAGTGAAAATTGAAATGAAACTTGTATTATTGTTTGTGTAATCCACTAACGTTGAGACAAATTCTCTGCTTTAGAAACTCTCCTGTTTGTCATTTTCTCAAAATGTTTAATAATCGCTCAAGGGATAAAATAGTCAAATGCAGATTGGCCACTGAGGCAAAGAATAAAAGCCATGTTTTCTAGTTCCTCCAGCAGATAATTGTCTTCCCAAAGGAACAAAACCGAAGCAACCTTTTCCTTCCCCTTCTCAAATAGACAGAAATTGCTACCTCGAGTCTCCTTTTTTTTTTTAATGAGAAAGAAACATTTAATGAAATAAGTTATACAACAGTATCTCTAAAGAGCGTATTGAGTGTGAAAGACTCAAAATAAAATTCAACTCATCAATACAGTAATCACTGAAGAGAAAATTACATTTTAAAACTTGCGTTATTAATCTGCCAGTCTATCACCCTACATAGTATCAATGAACATTAAAATTAGACCTTGGAGGCCAATTCCTTCAAACTCCCACAAACGCCATTCTTTTCTAGCAAACATCGTTCATTTAGTCAATACTTATGGAGCATCTACCATGTGCCATGTAGTCTTCTAGACACTAGGACTAAATCAGTGAACAAAATAGACAAAAAGAAAAAAAAGTAGACAAAAAGTACTGCTCTCGTGGAATTTACGTTACTCTTTGATTTTCCTCCCAAGTCTCCGTAGAGCATCTGATGCTAGATGGATGCTCCCGGAAGTCAGTGATAACACTTTGGTACTGCCTGGTTCCACTAGGAGGGAGGCTTCAGTTAGCTGTAAATCATGCTTTATTCTTGTGTGTGAGCCACCCAATATGCGACCTTGTATTCTCTCAAGGAACTTTAGAATCAGCATATTTAAATGTATTTAAGGTCTAGAGACCAGCTTGGCTGTTTCCGGCTTTAGGGAGGATGGGTGGTGCCAGATGAAGGGCTGTTGAGGCTTGTACACAGAGTTCTGCAAATGCAAGGCTCTGAGGGCTCAGCTCCATCCCAGTGAAGTGAGAAGTGACAAACCAGTGCTCAGAGCTTAAACCTTTGTCAAGGGTTCTTCTACTCCTATCTTTAAGCAGAGCCCAGTCCCAGCCCTTCTCAGGGCATATGGTAGGCAGGCTTGTGTGTACTTTGGAATGGATCATGCTTGGAAGTTGTTTCCAGGGGCTGTGCTCAGCTCTAGGAAGCTATGGGGTTTACCCCGGAGACCTTGAGTCTGTCTTGGGAATGCAGGCATTTCAGACTTACCTGGTTAAATGGCAGAGGAATTTTTGGGGGGTGATCAGATGGGGAAAACATACTGAAGGCCCTAGAGGAACCCTGACTTCAGCTCTCCTCAGTGTTATATATTTTTCAGTTTAGATCTATATATGTTAATATGAAAAATGAGAAAAAATAGCTTCTTAGTGGTTTTCGATATAAAATCAAGAAGATGTAGTAGTTCAACCCAGGCACTAGCGTGGTTTATGATGAACAACTCACCTGAGCTGAGAACATTAATTAATTTGACTGGAGCTTTATCAAACTTCTTTTTTTTTTTTTCTTTTTCTTTTCTTTTTTTTTTTTTTTTGCGGTACGCGGGCCTCTCACTGTTGTGAGAGGCCTCTCCCTTGCAGAGCACAGGCTCCGGACGCGCAGGCTCAGCGGCCATGGCTCACGGGCCCAGCCGCTCCGAGGCACGTGGGATCTTCCCGGACCGGGGCACAAACCCGTGTCCCCTGCATCGGCAGGCGGACTCTCAACCACTGCGCCACCAGGGAAGCCCTATCAAACCTCTTTTTAAAAGCACTAGGACGCTGTAGAAGCCAGTGTCATGACAAGGCAAAGAGTGACTTCACGTTCTCTACATCTGCATGAGTTAACCCAACAGCTAGAGTTTGGGATCTTATTTTACTTACACTGCAGGAATCTCTTCCACCTTTGAGGCTTCCGGCACAAATCATATTCAGTCCAATCACAGGGTTATAATTATAGTGGCTTTGATCGTTGCAGATTTTTCTGTCTATGACGGTGACATTGACCTCTCTCAAAATATCAGACCGAGGTGAATTATTGTGAAACCTACCCCACCCTGCAACTCGACACATAGTTCCAGGTTTCACATCATCCCCCAATTTAGGGAGAGTAAGGATAGCCACGTTTTTATTAATTGTTGCTTTTTTGTTCAGCTGTTGGAAGACAAGCAAAAAGTTAACAGAATGAGATAATTAAGAATTTCATCCAATAAAAATGAATTAAAAAAAATAAAAATTGCACATTTTTATTTAAATTCTAGCTGAACCCTCAGGGACCCCCACCCCCCACCCCCTTACGCAGCTACAGTCTGTAGTTATCGGGGCACTGAGAAAGGTTTCCATGTAGGTGGCCAGACTGTAGGAGCTTCTATACTTTCAATCAAAAGTATAATCAAAGGTTCGTACCTGTAGAAGTTTAAGATCACCCTCATGCGTGTCCTGGTCATAGCATGGATAGGGAAACACTTTCTTAACAAACATGATCTGTTTTTCAGGCTCTTTCTTGGTTATTGAGTGAGCCCCAAGAACGATCTGGGATCTTCTGTTCCTGAAAACAGACACAACACCGTTAATTTGGTTTACTCTTTAAATCAGAAGCTGAGCATATTATGTGCTGATCAGTTTCATTGTCCCATTTGTAAATACGCTTGCTGTGAAAATACTTGTTTGTGGCTCAGAAAAAAATGTGTACTTTAAAGAATAAAAAGTGAATTGTTTATGAATTTATCATTACCATTATCATCATGATCACCTGCAGCTTATTTATAACAAGCTAAACTAGTTTCAGTGAAAAACAAATGATAAGAGAATTCCATGGCAGCTAAGCCAAGTCTTGGGATCTTTGCTGGGGTTTTACTGCCATCCCCTCAACCTTCCTTTAGTTGTCATAGAGAATCAGGTTGCAGATGACTGGAAAACAGAGATCTCAGTAGTCTAGAGACAAAAGCAAAAGACACTCGATAGTTGTAGACTAATGCACTGAAGAAATCTTTGTAAGAGAACAGCAGACTTAAATGGGAAAACTTTCAGAGATAGATCGCTTAGTGGAAGACCCTATTTGCATGGCATTGAGTGTGTGTTTGAGGGGATGGTGGTCTGCAGGAGGGTCCCAGCATTCTTTCCTCTTATTACTCCATGCTAAAGGTTCATTTTGGTTAATAAAATCAAGATCCTCTCTGATGCATTAATGATGAAGGCCATTATCACTCACATCTTAGTGTATAAACTACACCAACCATATATTCACATTGCTGTTTTTCCATTACACAGCTGATATTAGTCTCACTTAAGACATTAGAACAGTGCTTTCAGTAGACTATACTTTGATGATGAAATGTTCTATAAATCTGCACTGTCCAATACGGAGCCCCGTGTAGGCTACTGAGGACTCGAAATGTGGCCAGTGAGACCGAGGACCTAAATTTGTAATTTGATTTAACTTTAATTAATGTAAATGTATATAGCCATAGGTAATTACATAGCCAACATGATAGTGGCTATCATAATAGACAGCCCAGGTTTAGAAGCTTGATTTAGGGAGCGGAGAAAAGACCAGCCCTGGAAGAGGTTTGAAGGCAGTGGTTGACGGTGTTAAGAGATGGCGTGAGAAGTTCATAAGAAAAACAGGAAGGCATTGAAAAGAAGCTTTCTCTGATTGACAGTGGTGCTCAGGCCCCTGAGGGGACACTGAAATTTTCACCCTTCCGCACCGTCATGAAGTCAAGATCAGAAGCATCTAGGGAAGCTCTAGGGGAGATCTTCCGGAAGAGCTCTGGTTGCTGCTTCCTCATTGGTCGGATTCTCTGGGGCCGAGCCTGGGCTCAACTCCCTTTTGGGGTAAAGCAATTTGTCAAAGATGTAAGCGATGTAAAGATCCTGTGGCTTTAGTGGTATTTACTGTCTTCATTAATATTCCCCCAAGTTAGAATATCTCCACAAATGTTTTTTAAACCCAAGCACTTACACGTTACAGTGAGCTGCAGTCAATACCCAGTCTCTTGCAATCAAAGCCCCGGCACAGATACTTTTGTCTTGAAGTAGCACCATGTAGGGTCTTGAATGAGGAGTCACTTCATTTCCTCCAATAATTTTTACACAGAGATCTGTTAAAAAGAAAAAGACAAGTCATATCAGTGACCCCTCCAAAGAGTTCTACCTAAAGCCATGTTTCTAAGACTAGACATGCATTTCCCACTTAGAGAGAAGGGGAGATGAGGGCATCCTCCCCATCTTCATGTGGATTTCAGATATCTGAATGTAAATCCCATTCCTGTTGGACTTTCTGAGAAGGTCCTGCTCCTTCATCCACAGAAACCATGCCTTTGGTCGTTCCAGGGATTATCAGGCTGGAAATCTGTCACAACCGCTGACCTCAGGCCTCAGGGCTTGCAAAGGCAGACAACTGTGCATGGGTTTATACCAGTAACACAAGGAGCCGCTGGTGATGATGACAACCTTGAGTGCTCTCCCACACCTCTCCCTTTCTGGCTAAGTATTAATTTGGGGAAGCAGAGTGGCTTTTAGAAGCTTGAAAACCACCCTTTTTGCCCTAAGCCCTTGCAAAACCCCATAGCTTACAAACTGATATTAGTACCTTTTAGCTGTGACCCTTCCCTTGAGTTCTTTGGTCATTGTGAGACTTTTGCTTATTGAAATTTGCACTCTTCTCATTCATAAATTGAGAGAATAATATCTTTTGCAACTGAAGCTCCCCTTCAATCTCCAGACTGAACCACATGGTTTAATTTAAGCCCTTTTCCAATGAAGAGAGGAGAGAAGATGCTATAGGGAGAGAATTCTGCCTTAGTAAAATTTCTTTGGTGATAGAACAAGAGTAGAGATTCACTATTAGCGAACAGTGAGACCAAAGCACGAGGCAAACCATACATGTTGGTTGAGAGGATCTTGTGCCCGTGTGATATACTCTCAGCATCACCTTCCTACACCAGACATTCTTGGGTTCTCCCCAAACGTTTCTCCTGACCATTGGCTGGGACTCAGGTTTGCTTCAATAGGGCACAGTGCCTGTTACTCCATTATTAAAGCTAACTCATTGCCAGATTTACAATGAGGGGTAAATGATGAGAGTGGGGGAAGGGGAAGTGGGTTTCCAGAAGGGAGTTGGGAAGGAGAAGTCCTAGACTCTAGAAGTAAAAAGGTAAGGAACTTAGAGAAACCAAGAGAACTTCACCTACATCTCAATTTTCCTGGGGTGTATCACAAATAGATGGATTTCAAAGATGCATCTTTGGACCGTCTGGGCTGCAGAAATCATAAACTCAGTATAATAGTTCATTTTGCAGAGTCCTGTGTTTGGTGAGCACAAATACCACCTCAGAAAAAGTCCCCATATCCCACAACCTAGGATTCGGGAATAGGATTTAGAGCAGGTGAGAAGCTTTTAAAACTAGCAATTCTTGGTTCCCACCCAGAATCACAATAAATTAAAATCACTGGGACTGGGATATCAGCATTGTTTCAAACCCTCCAGAGGATTCTAATGTGTAGAAGGATTGAGACCTCCCATCCAGAGCATCAAGTCTTGCTTTGCTGTGTCTGTTCCTTTTAGGGACCCACATTGCTCTCTCTGCCCACAGGAAACAAAGAGTAAGTTGCTTTTGTTGTTTCCTTTGAAGAAAAGATAAGATTGGATTTTTAAAATCTGCTCTGTTTTCACTGTTGTGGAGGATTTGACATGCCTGAACATAGTTGTGCTATGCCCTACTTATAGTACTCTGCCCACCCTTTTGTTTCTAATGCCCTGTAACCTTATTATTTCTAAAACTTTTAGGTACAAGATAAACTAAAGAACTTCCTTGGGAATTTTTGATAAGATAGGTTGTTGCATCAGCATCTGCCCACCACTTCCATCTCCAAAAGCTGCCACGATGTGGGGAAAACCCATGGCTGCTCCACATTTGTCCAGCACAGTTCAGCCTAGCCCCAGAGTGCTTTTCACTGCCTAGAAAGTTTTTAAGGAACATCTAGAGCTACCCCGGGGCTATTACCCTTCTAGTGATAATCCCATGACTTTTGCAGCATTTCAAACTGATGCATGTGCAACTCACACAAAACCAGGCAAGTTGGTTACTACTTAGTACATCAAAGAATAAGCTTAATACAAAATACTATAGCACTTCCAAAGAGTCAATGCGGGGATGCTCCCAATGTCCTAATGTATTCCCAAGGACACACTAACCTAGAGAAATAATGATAAATATTCGAATCATTCCTGATTCTTGGGGTGTGTCTAGGTCAGGTTTAAAAAATATATATTTATTTATTTATTATTGAAGTATAGTCGGTTTTGTCATTAAAGCTATCTATGCATTTTCTGCAGCAAGAAAGGCTGAGGCATCACTATTCCTTCCCTGAAAGGTCCTATTTGTTTTCCTAACTTAAAAACTTTTTGTTTGTTTGTTTACTTGTTTTTACAGTGTCCTTTTTGACAGTTTTCAAGCCCCAAGTTGGCAGCACTCGTGGTTCTATTATCTTTTGTAAAGGAATTGTAAAGAAGAAAGAAGGTTGTTTTTCTTTCTAAAATAAAGATATATGTAGAATCCAAGAAAGAATGTTAAGGGTTGCGAGAAAAAAATCTCCTCTTAGTACACTTAGCTAATACTGCCAAAGAGTCTGCTCCATTTTGCTTAATTGCTATAATGGAAATGACAAGAATCAGTCTTACCTTCAGGAATTAGAAGGAGGAAAATGACCATTGAGAGAGTGGCTGCCAGGAAGGTAGAGGAGTTCCTCATTGTGGCTGGTGTCCCCACGTCAATCAATGTGAAAATCTGTTTTCAGTTCTTGATTGGCTCTTATTTATATATCGAGAGTACAAAGGATGTGGTTTCCTTTCTTTTCTTTCTTTCCAATTTCAAAGTTGAGTATCAGGAAAAAGAAAAAACAAGCCACAAGTGAGAACAGTGAGTAATCACTCATCTGCGGGCATGCTTTCCTTGGCTAGGATTGCCGAGGGGAGAGGGTTGTAATTCTACAGAGTGGGTGGGGACAACGGGCCCTCGTTGCCATCAGAACATAGTATACAAGAAGAGACTCCAAATGTTTCAGCTGAGATTTCGTGGATTCTGGTTTTCATCAGCAGCAACATTATCTTTTCTATCCACAAATGAAAGCTCTTTAAAGACTTAAATCAGAGATTTAAAATTGGTAACCTAAAAGTTGGTCACCAACCAAGTGTCTTTCTAGTCATCTCCTTGGATTTTGTAAGGATTAATCAGCTAAGGGCACGTGGAAATATAGGATGGAGGCTTATTTATTCGTAAGCTCCTGCTTGGATTTTCCTTCCCCACTTTGTGGAGGGTAACATATTGTGTCCCTGTCTGGAGTTCGGCAGGTGGGGACAGAGGCTGGTGCAGTAGGGAGGGTTAGCTCTCTCCAGTCCCCTGATTGGGCTTCCCCTGATCATTTGATTTTACAGCTTTAGACATATGGAAGTATCTCTGAGTTGCTCCTTCCTTCCTCCCTTCCTGTCTCTCCCTCCTATCCTTCCTTTCTTCCTTCCTTCCTTCTTTCTGGATTTAGCTAAGAAAGGAAAATGGGTGTCAGACATGGCTACTTTGTTTCAGTAAGGAAAATATCTCACTCTAAGAAGGATCATCCTCAGTCCCTGAACAAACAGTATTCAGTGTGCTTTCTATTAGAAATGTCTTTAGCTCTTTTTCTGAGCTGAGGATGTGGTCTTTATTATATGACATGTATATGGTCATAGGTTTGATCAGGGTGTTTGGTGTTAACCAGCCATCCCCAGAATTAACACCCTGATGACTTCAGACTCAGAAGTTGCTTTTTCAGAAATCACATGACCTTGGAAGGAAGCCCTACTGAGATACCTGTGTTTCCTTTTCCCAGATATTACTAGGGTATCAAAGATGAATCATTTTCAGTAAAGCAGTGGGATACCCTGCTTCTGTTTTTGGTGAATAATTTTAGTGCAGACTTTTAAAAAAATCAAATTTTAATTGACTACAGCTACTGAAAATTTCCTAAAGGAAACATTGATAATTCTGTTTCTTTTTATGTGACTATGGTTACCTTTCCTAGACTCATGTTGACTTTTAACAGCTTTCTGAGATATAATTTACATACCATCAAGTTCACTCATTTGAAGTGTGTAATTCAATGGCTTTTAGTGTATTTCTAGAGTTGTGTAACCATCACCATAATCTGATTCTAGTACGTTTTTATCATTCCCCAAAGAAGGCTCATAGTTATTAGCAGTCACTCAGCATTACCCTCCTTCCCCCACTCCCCTGCCCTAGACAACCTCTAATCCACTTTCTGTCTTCTTAGACTTGCCTATTTTGGACATTTCATATAAATGGAATCGTAGAATATGTGGTCTTTTGTGACTGATTTCTTTCACTTAGCATAATGCTTTTGAGGTTCATCCATATTATAGCATGTATGAGTGTTTTATTCCTTTTTATTGCCAAATAATATTCCATCATATGGAAATATCACATTTTATTTACCATTTCAGCAGGTGATATACATTTGGGTTGTTTCTACTTTTTACCTATTATGCATAATGCTGCTATGAACATTTATGTACGAATTTTTGGGTGGACATACGTTTTCACTTGGGGTGTGGGCATAAACCTAGGAGCAGGATTACTGGGTCATATTGTAGCTACGTTTAACATCTTGAGGAACTTCTAAACTATTTTCCAAAGTGGCTGCATCATTTTACATTCCCATCAACAATGAAGGTTCCAGGTTTCTAAATTATTGCCAGTGCTTTCTATTAGTATTATTTTTTATAATTGCTATTCTAGTGGGTGTGAAGCAGTTTCTTATTGTGGTTTTGATTTGCACTTCTATAATGACTAATGACTAATGTTGAGTTTCTTTTTATGGGCTTCCTAGCTATTTGTATATCTTATTTGGAGAAATGGCTATTCAAAAATGTTGCTTGTTTTTTGACTGACTTATTAGTCTTTTTATTATTGAGTTGTAAGTGTTCTTTATATGTTCTGGATAGGAGCCCCTTATAAAATAAATGATTTCCAAATATTTTCTCCCAGTCTGTGGGTTGTCTTTTATTTCTCTTGATGGTGTCTTTTGGAAGCACAAAAGTTTTAAATTTTGATGAAGTCCAACTTATCCATCTCTTTTATCACTTGTGCCTTTAGTTTCACATCTGAAAAATCACTGACTAATCCAAGATCACAGAGATTTACTCTTAGATTTTCTTCTAAGAGTGTTACAGTTTTAGTACTTACATTTAGGTCGCCTTTTTAATTAAATTTTTGTCTGGTTCAAATTAATTTTTGTGTGTGGTTTGAGGTAGGGGTCCAACTTCATTCTCTTGCATGTGGATATTCATTTGTCCCAGAATTATTTCTTAAACAGACTATTCTTTCCCAAGGAATTGTCTTGATCCCTTTGTCAAAAATCAGTTTGCCATAAACGTTAGAGTTTATTTCTGGACTCTCAGTTTATAACATTATCTGTCTTTATGTCAGTACCGTATTGGCATATGTCCTTATGCCAGTGCCATACTATCTTAATTACTGAGGCTTTGTAGAAAGTTTTGAAATTGAAAGGTGTGTGTCCACTAACTTTCCCACTAACTTTGTTCATTCTAACAATCTTTTTCAAGATGTTTTGACTGTAAAGTATAAATTCTAAAAATTGTGTATTAAGGCTGTTTATTTATGTTCTTGGGAAACATTTTAATTTATTCCAGCTGTGAGTGAGCCATTGCACTATTGTAAGCCAGTAGTTCTCAAAGTGTGGTTGGTGAACCCCTAGGGGTTCCTGAAACCTTTTCAGGGGTCTGCAAGATTAAAATTATTTTCATAATAATATTAAGGTGTTGGTTTTTCATCTGTGTTGACATCTTCACTGATGTCACAAAGGGAAGGACGGATAAAACTGCTGGTGCCTTAGCACAAATCAGCAGTAGCACCAAACTGTACTAGCAGTCACTGTATTCCTCATTGTCAGACACTCTCAGAAGAGAAAACCAGTTTCAACTAAGAATTTCTTTGACAGCTAATGGGAACATACTGTATAGCTTCGGGAAGGCTACCTAATGCACTGTGGTAACCTAAATGGGAGGGAACTCCAAAAGGGAAGGGATATCTGCATGTGTATGGCTGATTCATTTTGTTGTGCAGTGGAGGCTAACACAACATTGTAAAGCAACCATACTGCAATAAAAATTAAAAAAAAAAAGAATGTCTTTGATGAGACAGTAGAAACAGGAAAATTAAAAAAAAATGTAACACATCTTTACCCTGTAGTAAATGTCTCTTTAATATTCTCTGTGATGTGGGAACTGTGCAAAATATGCATGAAACATGTTGGTTACACATGAAAGTACAATGGTTGCTTTGGGGAAAGGCACTGGTGCAATTGGTTGAGTTGTGAACTTATCTATCTCTTTCATGGAATACTATTTTTATTTGAAAGAATGCTAACAGACAAAATATGATTATTCAGACTTGGGTATTTGACAGACATTTTCTCAAACATGAATGAAGTGAGCCTGTTGCTTTAGAGAAAACAACTGACAATGTGTTGCTAATGATAAAATTAGAGCTTTCAAGTGAAAATTAGAATTTTGGGAACACTTGTGTCTGCTATCAAAAGCTTGACATCTTCCAAACACTTAAGGACTTTCCCAATGAGATGGTAGTGACATTAACAAATGTATTTTAAAACATACTGTGCAATGAATGTGTCAACAGTTGGAAAATCTACATAACCCAATGAATTGATATTTTTCAAGAAAGCAATGCATGCTGTTACATGCACTTGTATTTGAATTTGCTGTCCTCTTTCCATGGTCATAGAGGAGTGGATCAGCTATTGGGGAAAAGGCCTGGAATCATACTGATTGATACATTACATAAATATTTATTGAATGCCTCTCAGGTGCCAGACACAGTGTAAATGCTGGGGATAAGAAGCAAAGGTGAAAAAAACACATTTAATCTTTGCCATTATGGAGCATAGAGTCTACTAAGGAAGACATGTGAAATGATTTTAAATTGTTGTAAGTAACATAAAGGAAAAAAATTGGGTGCCGAAATGGAGAATACTAAGGGACGGTCTGTCTCAGAGAAGATGAGCAGCTGACGTTAAAGCCCAGAACTGCCGGATGAAAGGGTGCCAACCTGAGAAAACCTAGTTTATGGGGAGTGAGTGTGTGTGCAGGTGTGAATGTGAGTGCCTGTGGGGATGTATGTGAGAGTGTATGTGTGAGGGCAGGTGGGTGCTCACAAAGTGCATGTGTGTGTGTGTGTATGTGTGGAACTGAGAGAAGAATATTGGCACAGCCAGAGTGGAGTGAGTGAGGCAGAGACTCCAGCTCGAGCAGGGCCTTGTACACCATGGGAAGTTCAGATCTGTTCTCAATGTCTGTGAAAAGGCCTCTGTTAGAGGACATTCTATTTACACACTTTTGGAACAGGGTGATGTTCTTGTCCTCTCCGCTCATGACAGATTGAGGAAACCAAGGCCCAGAGAGCTTGAATGGTTTCTTCAGAGTCCTGGGGTGTGTCAGAGGCAGAGTGAGATCAGGAGCTCTGTCCCAGGTTCACTGCTCTTCTTACTCTGCCAGTCAGGGCTGCAGACAAATCGCTTCTGTAGCTGGGTTTCTGCTTAGAGAAGGTACAGTTCTTTTTGTACAAGTTGTCTCAGTGTTCTCAGTGGGGGAGATTGCTCAGGGCTGAGTGCCTTGTAGGTAACAAGCATTCAATATTTGGAATTGTCTCATTGGATACACAGAAATGTCTATTTCTACATATTTTAAAGAAGAGATAATAGACTTGGAGAGGGAAGGAGCAGGAAAACTGACATTTCGGAAAGTATTTTCTTGTAAGTCAGGCTTCTGAACTGCTCCAGGCTTCAGCATCCTTCTCTACATAGTGAGAGAGAGAGTTGAACTAAGTGCTCTTTGGAGCCCTTCTAGGCTTAACAGTCAGTGAATATACAAGGCCAGGGTGTGGGTTTCTGAAACCACTGTTTTGATCACTTGGGGTTCTTTCAGCATGGGCTTTATGCACGCTGGGTTTCAGTGAGTGGAGGTTGCTGGGTGTGCCTTCCAGGCACTGTACTTTGAACAACATGGGTTTAAATTTCGAGCGTCCACTTATCCATAGATTTTTTTTCCCACTAAATAAGCACTACAGTGCTACTTGATCCTAGGTTGGTTCAATCCGCAGGTTCGGAACCATGGATATGGAGGGCCAACTATAAAGTTATACATGGATTTTTCGGCTGTCCACAGGGTCAGTGCCCCTAACCCCTGCTGTTGTTCAAGGGTCAACTATATAAATAAAGGTCAGGGGGAGGGGAAGGGAGCATGAATTGGATGTGTGTGCAATGCGATTTTAAGCAGGGAAATTTAAGAAGGTGTGTTGAGAAGGTGACACTTTAGCAAAGATTTGGAGGATGGTAGGGTGCTAGTCATGAAGATATTGGGAGGGAACTTTCCAGGAACAGGGGAAAAGCCCTAAGTGGGTTCCTGGTGAGTATGAGGAAGGGCAGGAAGGCCAGCATGGCTCGAGAGAGGAGATTGAGGCGAGCACAGAAGGAAATGAAGTCAGGGGAATGCTGGAGACAAAACTGTGAGGGCCTCATGGGACCTTGACCCCAACAGAAACAGGAGCCATTGCTGGGCTTTGAGCAGGGGACAGACATGAGCTGAAGTGTCTGAACAGGATCACTTTGGCTGCCGTTCAGGGAGCAGACTGAATGCGGCCAAGGGAGGAAGCGGGGAGGTTAAGAGGTGATTGCAGTGATTTAGGACGGAGAGGATGGTGGGCTGGACCCAGCAGGTAGCAGCAGAGGTCATAAGATACAGTCTGATTCTGGATATATTTTGAAGGTAGGGCAGGTAATATTCCCTTGCAGAATGGATGTGCAGTGAAAGAAAAAGAGAAGAGTCCAAAAGACTCCAGAATTTTTGGTCTGAGCAACGGGGAGGTTGGAGGATGGAGCTGCCATGAAATAATGGGGAAGTCTAGAGTTGACGCAGGTTTGGAAGGGAAGATATGAGGCTGCTCCAGACAGGTTGCGTTTCAGATGTCTGCTAGACACCCAAGTGGAGCTTCAGAGTAAGGCAGCTGGCTCTAGCAGCCTGAAGTTAGGGAGATGTCTGCGCTAAAGACAGATCAGGAATTATCAGCGTGTAGATGGCGCACCATCTCCAGAGTCATAGAACCTAAATGCCATGGGAGAGGGAGTGAGGATGGAGCAGAAAAGTCCCGGGATTTAGCTGCGGGTCACCCCAGCATGAAGAGGTAGAAGAGAAGAGGAGCTCCAGCAACGGGGCCTGAGGAGGAGGGACCTGTGAAGCAGGAGGAGGGCCAGGAGAAGGCGGCGTGCTGGAAACCAAGTGAAGACAGTGCTTCAAAGAGGAGGAAGAGGGTTTCCCTGGTGGCGCAGTGGTTGAGAGTCCGCCTGCCGATGCAGGGGACACGGGTTCATGCCCCGGTCCGGGAAGATCCCACATGCCGCAGAGCGGCTGGGCCCGTGAGCCATGGCCGCTGAGCCTGCGCGTCCGTCCGGAGTCTGTGCTCTGCAACGGGAGAGGCCACAACAGAGAGAGGCCCGCCTACCGAAAAAAAGAGGAGGAAGAGCTCCACTGTGTCAAATACTGCTGGGAAGGCAAGTGAAAGGGGACTGAAAACTGACCATTGGGTTTAACAAAATGAAGCCCTCGACGAGCCATTTCTGTAGAGTGTGGGGCAAAAGCCATATTGCAGTTTCAGAGAGAATGGAAGGAGAGAAATGGGAGTATAGACATCTCATTTGAGGAGTTTTGACATAGAGCAAAACAGAGAAATGGGGGAAATGCTTGGAGAAGGAGTCTCGTTTTCTTTTTTTAAGCTGGGGAGGGTAGAAGCATGTTTATATGCTTATGGGAATGGAAAAAATTGGGGATGAGGTGGCGGGCTGGGGAGGGATGCAGAATTGCTGGAGCTGATGTCTTTGAGTTGGTGAGAGGCACTCCTTAAAATCCATGTTGCAGTTTGCTCTTTGCTGAAGCTCTGGAGGCCTAACCCTCGTACCCAAACTTGGAGGAGAGTAATGTTTAAAATGGAGAGCAGATTTAGCACGCTATCGTGTGACAGAAGAATGGCATTTTTCACTTGCTCTGGGCACGTCTTCTCTCCTCGCAAGGCACATCAGCTTGAAGGCAGAAGATTGCTTGGTTAGATAGGATTTTATAACTCCCCTAACTCCTACCCCGAATCTGAAATCACATTTCCTTCCAGTAAGACTTTTGCCTTGCTGATCTAGTGCTGTCTCTCTCAAAGGAGCTGACATCAGGCCTCCAGAATCAGCATACCGTAATTCTGCAACAATAAGCACTGACAAATGATTCATCGTTATCTCTCCTTTTTCAGAAAGTGGTCTGTCTCTCCTGTCTCTTTTCCTCAGACATACTGGTGATAACAGAGAGGATTAGATTACAACAGAATAGCTTTCTTCAGCTATTTCTCAATCTCTAGGATGCCCTTTGGAGATACTGTCTGATTTGTTCTTCTCAAGTCTATTTAGCGGGCTCTTGACAACTCCCTCCCTTTGGGTGGGATGCTTGGGTAACCCCTGTGCACCCGTTGAAAGTTGCTGCTTCTAGTTTCATTCTTAGAAGACAGACAGCTCTTTTTTTTTTTTTTTAAATTGAGATATAATTCACATAGCATAAACCTGGCCATTTTAAAGTGTACAATTCAATGGTTTTTCGTATATGCACAGGTTTGTGCACCCATAACCATAATCTAATTCCCAAAGATGTTCATCACTCCAAAAAAGGAAACCCCATAACCATTAGCAGCCACTCCCCAACCCCCACTTCCTTCTACCCCTTGACAAATACCCATTTACTTTCTGTCAATAAATTTGCTTACTCTGGACGTTTCCTTTAAATGGAATCATACATGTGGCCTTTTCTGTCTGGCTTCTTTCACTTAGAATAGTGTTTTCAAGCTTTAGCTGTGTTCAGCCATGTTCATACATGATACCATGTATCAGTACTTCATTTCCTTTTATGGCTGAATAACATTCCATTGTATAGACATACTACATTTTGTTTATCTGTTCATTAGTTGTAGACTTTGGGATGTTTCTACTTTTTGGTTATTATGAACGATGTTGCTATAAACATTCATATACAAGCTTTTGTGAGGACACGGATTTTTGCATGTGCCCAGGAGTGGGATTGCTGTGTCATATGTTAACACAATGTCTAACCTTTTGAGGAACAGCTAAACTTTTCCACAGTGTCTGTGCCATTTCACATTCCCATCAGTGTTGTACGAGGGTTTCTCTACATCCTCGCCAACACTTGTTATTGTCTGTTTTTTGATGACAGCCATCCTAGGAGGTGTGAGCTAGGAGGACGGGACCACTCAACTTCAGATTTTGGGGGCACCTCCCATTAGACCCTTTTATGTTACTGTTTACAGATGTGAAAATGGAGGCACAGACTAATTCCCTGCTCAAGGTCTTATACTGTCCAGTGATGGAATTGGTGTCTGACTTGTGGACCAGTGATTCTTTCCACCAGGCTGTTGTGATGTCTGTGGCATTCTAGTCAGGAATCTGAAATTTTTATTGGTCTGTCTAAATACAGGGAAGATCTCAGCAGGAAGGCTCTGAGGGCTAATTGTGAGGTCTGCTGGGAGTGTGAAATATTATTTATCTTTTCCCCCATCACCTTCCCAACACAGTAGACAGCCTTACTCTGTTATGTGTTCTTCAGAACCTGAAGCAGATGTCCTCTTATTTATGGATTTCTCCTAGTTTTCTACTAGACTTCAAATATTTTGAGGGCAGTGGTCATGTCTCAGTATTTATAAATCTGGACGTAATGCCTGGTACATGGTGGGCCCTCAGGAAATGTTTGAGGAATTAAATTGGATAAATCACCCAGGATTATTAGAGAATGAGTTTATTATAAATCAACTCTTTGGAGAAAAACACAACAAAAAGATGAGATACAAATGGTAGGTGATAAAAAAGCCACTTTCCTTTATTACATATCACAATCTATTAAGAATAACATAGAACTAGACGCAGACGTAGAGAACGGACATGTGGACATAGTGGGGAAGGGTAAGCTGGGACAAAGTGAGAGAGTGGCATGGATATATATACCCTGCCATGTGTAAATAGATAGCTAGTGGGAAGCAGCCTCATAGCACAGGGAGCTCAGCTTGGCACTCCGTGATGATTGAGAGGGGTGGGATGCTGGTGGTGAGAGGGAGGCTCAAGAAGGAGGGGATATATGTATACATACAGCTGATTCACTTTGTTGTACAGCAGAAACTAACACAACATTGTGAAGCAATTATACTCCCCCCAAAAAAGAATAACATAGAATGAAGCTTAGTGCTTGCATGTATAAATTGATTAGCTAAGGCAAAATACATATCAAGATACTGGCTGGACTGTGGCCTATTGGTCTATGAAATTTTAGTCTATTTATAATTAATAAATGATGTAATTGTCCTGAACTATCTCTAACCTCAAATTCCAAATTTTCCAACTATCTAAAACACACATTTCATCTTTCCCACTGTATTTATAATTAGAATTTTTGTAAAAAGTTAAACTATACAGAAGCATAGAGTAGGAAGTGAAAAATCCCTCTTTATCTCTGTCCTTATTCCAACATGGAATAGAATATCAGGCTCTAAATTCCTAAGGCCACAAATATTTTGTAGTTTCATTTGGAAGAAAGAAGAATATTCTAAATTTCCCTGAGACTGACTTCCTTTTATGGATGAACACAAAAGTGACAATCCTCAAATTCTGAATAAAACAGAGAATCACTGAACTGGGGAACTTTTTCTCAAGGGACATCTCTTGCCATGGATAGAGAACATGTGATGAATCAGTCTTCACTAGTCGTGGAAGAGTGAAGGCAGGAGGTTATTTCTTTCATTGCTAATTTTATTTCAGACAGACTGTCATTTGTACACGAGGTTAAGAGGGTTGTGAGGTGTTTCTTCAGATAGGTCAAGTTAAAACACCCTTTACTTGGTTACCTCAATTTTCTACTTTGAAGAAGAAATGTTATATTGCTCCTGCAATGGTTTTCTTTATCCAGTTGAGGTATTTTTTGGTAAGGAGAATGTAGATGCCAGGTTTCTGGGGGTTACCACACTTCCCAAAGGAAGTGACACCTCTGAAAACGTTATCACATATCAGAGGACTTCCAGAATCCCCCTGGAAAAGAAAGTCATATGTTTTAAACAAGAGTGCTTTCCAAAGATATTTACTTACCTTTTTAGTCATTCATTTATTCACTCATTCACTCACACATTGTTTCTCTCTTTCCTTTTTAAAGGCTAATTTTATATCTCTTTTTATTAATTGTCTGCCCTCAGCATCAATTAACACCGATTTGTTTATATTTTCCGATCATTTTCATTTTGCAAAAGGCAATTCTGGAGAAGATGTACAAACTCATTTTCATCAGTAAAACAAAGAAAGAATAACAAAGGAAGCCTTTAAAATAATTGTGAAAATAATTGTCTCCTTCAGTTGACCTGTATCCCCTTTTCTTGGTCAGTAGATGTTAGCGGAAAAAACTGAATGTAGGCACTGCCTGAAGGCATGAGATGGGATCTGAGCTACTCCCTGCTCTGAAGGAGGACATGGGTTAAGCCGTCTCAGACCAAGGAGTACTTGTGATAGTTCAAACAATTTTTAGGGATCTTTTCCAGTTTTCAACAGCCCTCATTTCATATTCTCTCTGACCTTGCAAACCACTTCTGGATCATGAGTTCCAAATAGGGCCAAACCGTAGTCACGCACATGGAGAGGCAGAACAACACAGGAGTTGGGAATCAGATGGCCCCAGTCTAAGTCCAGGTCCTCCCCACTGACAGTCGAGTTATCTAACTTGGGGAAGTAACTTTCTAAGCCTTAATTTCCCTATCTGTAAAATAGAGTTGGTAATAATAGTGTCTATCCCATGGGGCTATTTGAGGATCAAGTGGCATAGAGTATAGGACTTGATATAGTTCCTGCCATCTGATAAATGCCCGCTGATGTGACCAGTTCTGAGAGGGCTGAAAAGCATCGATAAGCGGTGGTTAAATGGGATCCTGATTATTAGGAACGAGAGAAGTTTCCCTGGGCAGAATGTTTCCCTTGAGACAAAGGAGCACACACCAGCCCAGTGTCAAGCTGACGTTCTTGCAGGCCTCACACGTAAAAAGTAATAATGACAGTCCGCCATCTTGTTCCTAGGCACTCTATTTAGCCTGATTTCCTATAGCCCCCAAACGGTTAAAATTTTTAATTTACTTACTTCACATGAATCATCTTCACCTTTTCTACCACCAGCACAGATCATACTGAGATCAATAACTGGGTTAAAATTATAGTGCTGGGCATCATTGCATATTTTCCTATCTATCACAGTAATGTTGGCTTCTCTCAAGGCACTTGAAATTTTGCACGTGTCTTTTCTGGTGCTTCCCCATCCTGCCACATGACACTTGGTGTGGGGTTTGACATCGTCTCCTGTTTTCGGTAGCCGAAGTATTCCTACAGCTTTGGTCATAGTTGCTTTACCATCCAGCTAGAAAAGAGACAGGAGATGCAGTTTTAGGGAAGGACAACAGTAACCAAACCCAGAAAACAGCGCTGACTGAAATAGATATCTTGCTTATTTAGCATGTTCTTACGAAGGACGTGGCCGAAGTCCTGTTCCAACCTAATTGACCATCAGTTACTGATTTTTTAAAAGTCACGGCACACCTTTTCATGCATGTTTTGCTAGGCTAGTCTAGATAAACTTCAGTCCAGTTGACCTGTCAGTGATGAAATTATGTTGGTGGTGGCTGACAGCTCTGTGGTTGAAAAGCTGTATTGGAGAGTGCCATCATTATTTTATTCAGGTGGTCTTAGGTTTGTGAACTGACTGGTACTGAGACCAATGGAAGGAAGCCAGGGCTCCAGGTGCAGTGGGGCGGGGTGGGAAAAGGGCCAGTGTCCTCATTTTCCACGTGGAAATGTGGCTTCCCCGCTTCTGAGCAGGTGCTAACCAGCCTAACTGCCTTTGGGGGCTCACCCACGCTCTGCCCTTTTCTTTGACTCACTAAAGCTCTCTTCTTGGCTCACCACCTTGCTTTCTCTCTTTCTGAAAAGTCAAGGCAAGGAGAGCAGGGAGTGTGATCAAGGTTGAGTAGAGGGTAGAGGAAGATAATTCTACTTCTTTCTTTTCTTCTTGCCTCAAGCTGTAGGGAGTCCTGGTGTTACAGACCTTCTAAAAACATAAGAGCACAGCAGCAAAGGCCGCTGTCACATTCCTATCATTGCATTGCTTTCAGGCTCCACTTCCTGACATTAGACAGTTCCCACTTCCTCAGTGCCCACTCTGAGTTGCTGGTGTGCCCAACCCTTACCCTGCTAGCATTTAGAAAGTGAGATGGCCGTAGTCTAAAATCTCTCCATAGAACATGACTTCAAATGCCTACATGCAACGTCTCTCCTTCTCTCCTACTCATGCTTTCTCACAGCCTTCATGCTTGTTATCTGGTTGGATGGACAAGGAGACAGGAGAACCCCCAGAAAGGACTTCAGGTCTGAATGAATGGATCAGAATTGGAGTCGGGATGCATATGTTTGTAAGTAGCTCTCCTGGGGTCAGGCACACACAGCAGTGATGAGCACATCGGTAGGTTTTAACCGTGGAAGGTTGACCGCCCGGAGGTCCTGATGCCCTCTTCATGAGTTCTCTAGCAACATCACCCCACTGGCCACAGTGTCAGAGGTGAGGGGGAGTTTCCTGACTTTACTTCAAGACCAAGAACCCCTCGTACCCCCTACTCACCCCACACTATTGTAAAGGTAAGAGTTTTAGTTCCTGAAGGAGACTTGACAACTGCTACCACTTTCTTGAAACCTGAGCGCAGAATCTCTTCTCTTGATGACCTTTGCCACTGTCTGGCTTAATTCCATCCCTTATCCAAAATTATTCAGGAAATATTTATGGAGGGCCTGCTATGTACTAGGAACTATACTACCTGGTACAGGGCATACAAATAAAAAGACAAAAATATCTGTTCTTTGAAGCTTACATTCCAGCGAGGGGGGCAGACAAACAAACTAAGGTACATCAGAAGTGCGTGCTGTCCATCATCGGATGCATGGATAAAGAAGATGTGGCACATATATACAATGGAATATTACTCAGCCATAAAAAGAAACGAAATTGAGTTATTTGTAGTGAGGTGGATGGACCTAGAGTCTGTCATAGAGTGAAGTAAGTCAGAAAGAGAAAGACAAATACGGTATGCTAACACATATATATGGAATTTAAGGAAAAAAAATGTCATGAAGAACATAGGGGTAAGACGGGAATAAAGACACAGACCTACTAGAGAATGGACTTGAGGATATGGGGAGGGGGAAGGGTAAGCTGTGACAAAGTGAGAGAGTGGCATGGACATATATACACTACCAAATGTAAAACAGATAGCTAGTGGGAAGCAGCCGCATAGCACAGGGAGATCAGCTCGGTGCTTTGTGCTTTGTGACGGCCTGGAGGGGTGGGATAGGGAGGGTGGGAGGGAGACGCAAGAGGGAAGAGATGTGGGAACATATGTATATGTATAACTGATTCACTTTGTTATAAAGCAGAAACTAACACACCATTGTAAAGCAATTATACTCCAATAAAGATGTTAAAAAAAAAAAAAAAAAGAAGCGCGTGCTGTGGAGAAACACCGCAGGAGGGAAGTAGGCCAAGGAGTGCCCTCTACTGGACAGGGGAGGGAATTGCCTTTCCCTGCCCAGGGAGCGGGACTGGAGGGAATTAGAGTATGGGTGAGGAGGATTGACCCGAGAGAGAGGCCCAGCCTGAGAGTCTCAAGGCAGATAGTATGGGGGTCACTGATAAGTACTGGGGAGCAGGGAATGTGGGGAGTTTGCCAGAAACACATGGCACTCTAGGACCCTGTCTTTACTCCTACTGATGAGGGTGTGTGGATCCCCTGAGCATCCTCTTGACTCCTGCTAGGGAAGCTCCTCATCAAGCCCCTTTGGACAAGCGTGAACCTCAGCTCACACTCTGCCTTCCAGTTCTGCCTTTTCTGTTATACTTTCTGCACAGCAGCCAGATAATCCTTCTAAAAACAAGTCTGATCATGTCACTGCCCAGCTTAAAACACTTTCCCATTTCCTTCCCCATAAAGTTCAAACTTCTTCCCATGGTTCACAATATGTGGGTCCCCGCTTTCTCAGATCTCATGATAACTTCCCTTTCTTCCCTTCTTCTTCCAAATGCATTTTCCAGAAAGACTCCTCTTATACACACTGCTCTTCCTGCCCGAAAGGCCCTTTCCTCCTTCTTTCCTACTAACCCCTGCACCTTCTCTAAGAAAGCTTCCCTGACCGCCTGGACACACCATGTGCTCCTGTAGAGTCCCCGTCTTAGTCATCTCCATCACCGATGAGTCACATACCACCAGATCAGAGCTGTTGATATATTTGTCTGTCTCTCCCACTAGACTGTGAACACTTTGAGAACAGAACCTATTTATCTTATGAGGAAGAGAAAAGCTTACTGGCACTCACAGCTGGGCCACGATTTTTCCTGTTGATCATGAACACTTGTCATAGAGCACCAATATCAGACAGGGTGAGCCTCAAGAAGGGAGCAAAACCCAGGCCACTCTGTAGTCAGGTTTGAGTACAGGCAAAAGCAAGGTCATTGTGCCCACCACAAAAATGACCAAGCGCCCCCTATCGGCTAAAACGAGTGATTGCTGCTTCTTATCAATCACAGATTTAGCCTCCTAGATAAGTAAGATTCACTGAGATACTCAGTCATAGAATTACCCCACTTCCTGACAACAGTCAGTTCAGAGCAAACTCCTACTTCCTAGAACCCTCCCCCTCATCTGACAAATCCTAGGATAAGCCCCATCTAACACTCTCTTACTGAGCCACCCTATGGTTCCTCATGGTGTACAGTCTCCCTTGCTGAGCAAGAATCAATAAATGCAATGTGGTTTGTCTGCAGTTGAGTTGCTGGTGGCATTACCACTTTGGATTGACAGGTCTTACCACAGTAGGACTTCTGTCAATATCTGTTAAATTGAACTGAATTCCAAGAGGGTGAACATCTGTACAATTGCGCTGGGTCCCATCTGTACTTCTTACCCTTACATCCTGGCATTAGCTAACCACTGGCTATGAGGCCAGTGTGTAAAAACTAGTTTCAAGTTAAACTGATCAAATTTCAAAATTTTGCAATTTCAAAATAGTTATTGAAAAAAAACGCCATATTTACCTGAAGGAGTTGAAGATCCCCTTCAAATGTCTGTGGATTGAAGCATGGATGGGGAATTGCCTTTTTAATGGAAAATACTTGGTCATATTTCTCTTTATGGGAGGTAGAGTGGGCCCCAAGAATAACTCGAGGATTGCCTTTCCTGGAAAAAAACAAGGACGATGTATCATTTATGTGAGAGAATAGGTGAAATTAAGCATGAACTTAATTTATTAAATCTGACCAGTTATTTCAGATGGTTTCCTATTTATAAACAAGCACAGCAAGGCAGGGGGGAATTTATGAGGTTTTTTTCTTTTGGTGTTTTAGTTACTTTTTATTTGTTTATTTATTTATTTTGCGGTACGCGGGCCTCTCACTGTTGTGGCCTCTCCCGTTGCGGAGCACAAGCTCCGGACACGCGGGCTCAGCGGCCATGGCTCACGGGCCCAGCCGCTCCGCGGCATGTGGGATCTTCCCGGACCAAGGCACGAACCCGTGTCCCCTGCATCGGCAGGCGGACTCTCAATCACTGCGCCACCAGGGAAGCCCTGTTTTAGTTATTTTTACCTAAAACTCCCAAGACGTGTTATCTTAGTTGCTTCAGCTTCACATCTTTTCAAGGAAGAAGCAACAGGAGAGAAATCCCAGGTCTTCCGGCAGAGGCAAGAGCGTTGGTTGGCAAGGCCTGGAGAGGTATGCTTGGGTGCTGACCAAAGAGGACTGCTGCAGGAAGAGGAGCTGCCAGTGTCTCCATCTGCCTTGGATTTGTGGAATCAACACCTAATGGAAGAGACTCAACCCAAGACCTAGAGACTAAACCTAAGAGTGAGAGCAGAGGTAGTGGGTTTGCTTTTCTGTGTTTCAGGGAGACCGTGTACCTTGCTTAAGTCTTCAAAGATGACAAAGATGGGGCTTCCCTGGTGGCGCAGTGGTTGAGAGTACACCTGCTGATGCAGGGGGCACGGGCTCGTGCCCCGGTCCGGGAAGATCCCACATGCCGCGGAGCGGCTGGGCCCGTGAGCCATGGCTGCTGAGCCTGCGCGTCCGGACCCTGTGCTCCACAACGGGAGAGGCCACAACAGTGAGAGGCCCGCGTACCAGAAAAAAAAAAAAAAAGATGACAAAGATGGAAAAGAGTCAGGCTTTTAATAGGTAAGACTGAAGAAATGAATCAACTTTATAGTGAAATTTTAAAGCTGAATCTAAACACACACACACACACAGGAGCAAATAAACTGCTAGCCGCCAAGTCTAGTTTGTGAACCTAATGATAGCTAATCTGGGAGAGGTGGGTGCAAGCATTTCTTGATTTGCCGGACAGACTTTGCACCAAGTGGGTCTGTTAATCAAAAGTGCCAGTGGTGATCTTCACAGTGTACATTGTGCTGAATTTCCTACTTGATATATTCTCATTTGATACAACAACGTAATGCAGATCTCTTTTGATCTTCTTTGTGGGAAGCTAGTTTTTAAGTCTCTTCTTTTATTCATGCAATTTATGCAAAAGTGAGCAGGGAAATAGTAGGTACCAACAACAGGTACTGTTAAAGAAAACAGCAGCATATCCTTGTGATAAACGTTATTTTGACTTTCAAATCACAATTAGGAAAAACATTAGTTTGAACCATAGGAAATGGCTATTTTGTAAAGTCAAACAGTTAAATATCAGTAATTTCTTATGGTTCAATCTAATATGTAGCAACATGGGACAAAACTAATTATATAATAGTAAGTAAATCGCTTGTAATCATAGAGAACACTTAACTTGCTCAACTGTGTAAAATATACTTATGGAAAAAGCCTGCAACTAAATATAGCAAAATATTAACAGTGATTGTGTGAAGTTGATAAGATTATGAGTGCTATTTCTCACCATTTTTTTCAAAATGTTGATAATATTGGTATTTATAGCAAAAAATATTTTTAAATAATATGAGAAAATGGTCATGTATTTCAATTTTATTCTATAGGATCTGGCCTTTGCTTATAGAGATAAAGTTAATAATAGTACATATCAGTGAATGTGCTTGTGTACTTTCTTCTCCATCCCTAGCTAATTTTGGTTTTGGACTTCATTTTCACAGCCCCTGTCCCCCCCACCCCACCCCGCAAACTGCCTGAGAATGAGAGGAGCTCAGAATTACTTACAGGTCACAGTGAGCAGCTGTTAACACCCAGTTTTCTTTGATCAAAGCCCCTGCACAGACTTTCAGCCCTTTGATTAGAGCCATGTAGCGTCTTGTGTGAGGTGGTACTTCTTTTCCTCTTATAATTCCCTCACAGGATACTGGAAAAACTAAAAGAGTGATCCAGAGTGAAATCCTATCTTACCAAGTCATGCTTCCTCTGAAAAGTTCTGATATAATGAATAGATCGAGATCGAGTACATAGATGTGCACTCTGCGTCAGGGAGAGAAGATCAAAGCAGTCCAGGTGGCACAGAGTTTTTAAAATTTTCCATGACAGCTCTGTATAATAGCATCTTGAACTTAAACAATCTTCTCTTCCTCAAGAATGCAAAACACGTTTAACATAATGTCTGTCTCCTTCCTACCTCTAGGAGGTAGAAAATGTCAGGCAATAGAGTCTCTTTTCTTAAAGCTCAAAAAGCAAAAAGGTTAAAGACTTAACATCACACAGTAAAAGCAGATTGGGGAGAAACCCCATTCTCCTGTTTCTGCCTTTACTAGTCTGTTCACTTCCTATTACAGGCTGCAGTTTCTCAGTCTTGGGTGGGACACTGTGTTATTGATCTTAAAAATCTCACAGTGTTCCATGGTGAGATTATTATTTGGAATGATGGTTTGGTAAGTTATATTAAATTCAGAGAAAAAAAATCAACAACTATAGTAGCAATAATAATGAAAGAATCTACGATTTACCAGGCACCGGTTAGTTTCAGACACTGGTTCTGATGTTTGCTACAATGCAAGGTGGGTGTTATTATTCCCATGTAGAGATAAGGAACATGAAGTTTAGACAGGGCAATTACCTCGCCCAAGTTTGCACAACTAATAAATAGCAAAGCAGTCTTCTAATACAGTTCCGCATCATGAAAAATCATATCCTTTCCATTGTGATGTACTGTTTGCCTAAAGTAGTGGCTCTGTACCTTTGTTAGTTTTGAAATATAGAGCCATTTGAGAATCTGATATAATACAGACACACAGATGCATGTAAATATTTGCATACAGTTTTGGGAGAGTCACAGACTTCTTGATGCCCATCCATGGCCTTGAAGGAGCTCATGGATCCCACATTAAGAATCCCAGCTCTGAAGGTATCATTGAGCTATAAGATATCATAGTGTGTGGTTAAGAACCTGAACTCTGGGTTCAAATCCCAGCCCTACTACTTACTAGTTGATGACTTTAGTAAATGGACTTAACCTCTCTGTGCCTTGGTTTCCTCAAATATGAAATGGGCTGATAACAATGATACTTAAGAAGAGTATAAGTAAACCACATAGAATACTGCTATACTTCATTGTAAGTTTTATGCAGTGTTGGTGCGCGCACGTGCACACACACACTTCATTAGAGTATTTTACATTGATGTTATTGCTTTCTTCACCACCCCCACTGCTGGAAATAGGCACTCACAAATACCTTCTGAAAACCAAAGTTTTAAGATTTATCTGAGAGCTATGACTACTCAGTTGTATCTGTATGACTGAGCCCTCCAGTTAATAAGTAATCTATCCATCCCCAATTTAATGGCTTTGTTGGTTTTTCACTTGAAGGTTGAGCTCTGTAGAGCTGGCCTGAATTTATGATAACCTCCAGATATAGTTAATGCTCTCATATTTTTGCTGTAGACACAATAGAGTATGTTTTCATCTTAAAAAGCCAATATACCATTTAGATAGCAAAGAAAAAACGTAACATGAAAAATTATTGGAAATTAAGTTGTGATTTCTTTTTCCCTTTTGCACAATATTAAACAAAAATTAAAGCAATATAAAAGTCTATTTTCTTATAAGCAAAACTAAAAAGCATATGGAAATATGTCTTACCTCCAGGAATTAGAAGGAGACACATGCCAGTGGGAAAAGAGAAAAGGAAAGGAATTTTCATGGCTTCTGTTACTCACATATGGAGACTATTTAGTTTCAGGTACTGACTTAGTAATATATAATGAAACACAAAGGATGTGGGTTCTTTCTTTTTATCTTTCTCTGCTATGTGGCTAAAGAGTTTGGTATTTTATTACTGGAAAACATAGCTTTATTTTAGAGATGGTGTGGTTACTTATTTGTTTCACATTTCCTTCAGGGTTAGACCTTTCCTACCTTAAAGGGTAAATGTGAAGCCATGGGGACTGTTTCATTTTTATTTATTATTATTATTTTTAATACATCTTTATTGGAGCATAATTGCCTCACAATAATGTGTTAGTTTCTGTTGCACAATGAAGCAAATCAGCCATGGGGACTATTTTAAATTAAGAACATTAAATAGAAAATTGCTCTTCTTTGGCAACTTTTTCACTTTCAAATATGAGTTTATTTAAAAATCTGAGAATTCAAGTCTGTATAAGAAATTATTTTGAAATAGCATCTTTAAACCTATTCTAGTGGCGGAAAGGACAGATATTTGATGCATTCATTGTTGAGATTGCTGGGTAATCATCAAGGGAAAACTGAAGTTAGATTCTTTTTTTCATTTTTTATTTTTTTTTATTATTATTATTTTTTAACATCTTTATTGGGGTATAATTGCTTTACAATGGTGTGTTAGTTTCTGCTTTATAACAAAGTGAATCAGTTATACATATACATATGTTCCCATATCTCTTCCCTCTTGCGTCTCCCTCCCTCCCACCCTCCCTATCCCACCCCTCCAGGCTGTCACAAAGCACCGAGCCAATATCCCTGTGCCATGCGGCTGCTTCCCACTAGCTATCTACCTTACTACGTTTGTTAGTGTGTATATGTCCATGACTCTCTCTCGTCCTGTCACAGCTCACCCTTCCCCCTCCCCATAACCTCAAGTCCGTTCTCTAGGAGGTCTGCATCTTTATTCCTGCCTTACCCCTAGGTTCTTCATGACATTTTTTTTTTCTTAAATTCCATATATATGTGTTAGCATACGGTATTTGTCTTTTTCTTTCTGACTTACTTCACTGTGTATGACAGACTCTAGGTCTATCCACCTCATTACAAATAGCTCAATTTCGTTTTTTTTTATGGCTGAGTAATATTCCATTGTATATATGTGCCACATCTTCTTTATCCATTCATCCGATGATGGGCACTTAGGTTGTTTCCATCTCCGGGCTATTGTAAATAGAGCTGCAATGAACATTTTGGTACATGACTCTTTTTGAATTTCGGTTTTCTCAGGGTATATGCCCAGTAGTGGGATTGCTGGGTCATATGGTAGTTCTATTTTTAGTTTTTTAAGGAACCTCCATACTGTTCTCCATAGTGGCTGAACCAATTCACATTCCCACCAGCAGTGCAAGAGGGTTCCCTTTTCTCCACACCCTCTCCAGCATTTATTGTTTCTAGATTTTTTGATGATGGCCATTCTGACTGGTGTGAGATGATATCTCATTGTAGTTTTGATTTGCATTTCTCTAATGATTAATGATGTTGAGCATTCTTTCATGTGTTTGTTGGCAGTCTGTATATCTTCTTTGGAGAAATGTCTATTTAGGTCTTCTGCCCATTTTTGGATTGGGTTGTTTGTTTTTTTGTTATTGAGCTGCATGAGCTGCTTGTAAATTTTGGAGATTAATCCTTTGTCGGTTGCTTCATTTGCAAATATTTTCTCCCATTCTGAGGGTTGTCTTTTGGTCTTGTTTATGGTTTCCTTTGCTGTGCAAAAGCTTTGAAGTTTCATTAGGTCCCATTTGTTTATTTTTGTTTTTATTTCCATTACTCTAGGAGGTGGGTCAGAAAGAATCTTGCTGTGATTTATGTCATAGAGTGTTCTGCCTATGTTTCCCTCTAAGAGTTTGATAGTTTCTGGCCTTATATTTAGGTCTTTAATCCATTTTGAGCTTATTTTTGTGTATGGTGTTAGGGAGTGATCTAATCTCATACTTTTACATGTACCTGTCCAGTTTTCCCAGCACCACTTATTGAAGAGGCTGTCCTTTCTCCACTGTACATTCCTGCCACCTTTATCAAAGATAAGGTGTCCATATGTGCATGGGTTTATCTCTGGGCTTTCTATCCTGTTCCATTGATCTATCTTTCTGTTTTTGTGCCAGTACCATACCGTCTTGATAACTGTAGCTTTGTAGTATAGTCTGAAGTCAGGGAGCCTGATTCCTCCAGTTCCTTTTTTTGTTCTCAAGATTGCTTTGGCTATTCGGGGTCTTTTGTGTTTCCATACAAATTGCGAAATTTTTTGTTCTAGTTCTGTGAAAAATGCCAGTGGTAGTTTGATAGGGATTGCATTGAATCTATAGATTGCTTTGGGTAGTAGAGTCATTTTCACAATGTTGATTCTTCCAATCCAAGAACATGGTATATGTCTCCATCTATTTGTATCATCTTTAATTTCTTTCATCAGTGTCTTATAATTTTCTGCATACAGGTCTTTTGTCTCCTTAGGTAGGTTTATTCCTAGATATTTTATTCTTTTTGTTGCAATGGTAAATGGGAGTGTTTTCTTGATTTCACTTTCAGATTTTTCATCATTAGTATATAGGAATGCCAGAGATTTCTGTGCATTAATTTTGTATCCTGCCACTTTACCTGAAGTTAGATTCTTAAAGCACACCATTCAACTATAAAAGCACTAACTGAATATACAGATATTCACACACATGTAAAAATGAGAAAGGGACTTTGAGATATGACATCAAAGGCAGAATTTGTAAGAGATTGATAGATTCAATGATGTAAAATTGAACTTTCTGTACCTTAACACAGCAAACACAAAGCCAAATTGCAAACATTTTCAATCTATGTGACACAAATGGATATTTTTATAAAGCAATAAGAAAATATGAACACCTGAAAAGAAAAATGGTCAGAGAATTTGAACAAGTAATTTACAAAAGAAGAAATAAAAATGGCTCCTATCTTCCTAACCTATGGAGGAATGCATAATCACATAGCACAAGTTATCTGTAATAAAAATGCAATTTAAAACATTTAGGTACTATTTTTGCCTGTCAAATTACTAAAAATTAAAAAACACACAAAAAATACTCTCTGTTGTTGGAAATTCTCATGTGTTGATGGTATTTCAAACTGCTGCTATCTTTTTGGAAGGCAATACATATGAAAGGGTTGTTAAATTTTGCATGATCTTTGACCCAACAAGTCATGTTTATGATTCATAATTTAAAAAATTGTGAAATTTAGCAATAAGGAGTTCCATTGCATTATTCTTCCTAATGAGAAAAAGTTGAAAATAATCTAAATGCCCCCAAGTAAGGAATTAGGTAAGCCTATTAGTTTCCCATTGCTGCTGTAACAAATTACTGCAAACTTAGTGGCTTAGAACAACACAAATTTATTATTTTACAGTTCTGTAGGTCAGAAGTCTGATGTGGGTCTCCCTGGGCTAAAACCAAGGTATTAGCAGGGCTGCATTCATTTCTGCAGGTTCTAAGGGAAAATCCATTTCCTTGCCTTTTCCAGCTTCTAAAGGCTGCCAGCATTCCTTGGCTTTTGGCCCCCTTCCAGCTTCAAAGGCATCAATGGTTGGTGGAGTCTTTCTCATTCTGACACTGACTTTCCTTCTGCCTGCTACTTCCACATTTAAGGACTCCTGTGATTACATTGGGCTCACTCTGATAATCTCCCTATTTTAATGTGAGCTGATTAGCAACCTTAGTTTCATCTACAACCTCATTTCCTCTTTGCCAAGTAAACTAAGATTCATAGACTCTAGAGATTAAGATGTGGGCAGCTTTGGGTGGGTGGGAACATTATTCTGCATATCATAGTAAGTAAATTATAATTCATTAGTACAACCATTCTGTGCAACCACTAAATAGCATGGAAAGTGATCACAAAAATGTTGCTATATCAGACACCTCTTGTGTGTCACCACAGATCCCCTTGGCCTCATGTAATCCATGGACCTTGGGACTTCCCTGGTGGTCCAGTGGCCAAGACTCCATGCTCCCAATGCAGGGGGTCCAGGTTTGATCCCTGGTCAGGGAACTAGATCCCTCATGCATGCTGCAACTAAAGATCCTGCATGCCGCAACTGAAGATCCTGCGTGACGCAACTAAGACCTGGTGCAGCCAAATAAATAGATAAATAAATAAATATTTAAAAAAATCCATGGACCTTGGCCACTTGTTCTTCTCCACCTACTCTGTGGAGACCAATTCTGCATGGCCTTGTACCATATTGGGCACCACCTGACAGCACCTTGCCTCATGCCTGCATGATACAGCTTTTGCCTCCACCACTGGACTCCACTGCTGCTGCTGAGATCTAGGGTATGATGCAGAAATGTAGGGGAATTCAAGCCTTTTAGGGAAATCTATTGATTAGTAGGAGATGGAATCTAGTTGATAATAAGCTATTCTTTGAAGCCCTAATTCTTAGAGTTCTTGGAAGATAGTCTGAGCAATAAGTTGTGCCTGATGCCAAGAGGTTTCCTGTTCAGCCATGCACCTTTGTACTGTGCTTCTCCTCAACACTCCTCTTTTCTCCCTTCACACCACCTGCTACCCCCTTCTCAAGTATTTTGATCTCTAAGACAGTGGTAGAACATAACTTCTCCCCTCCGGGAGCTCATGCTGACAGTTGGGAGTGGCACTAGGAGTTGGGAGTGACCTTGTAAATTAGACCCACAAAGTAGGATTTGGAGTTGAATGACTCACTGAACTGAAATACTGGGGACTCCATTGGTGGTGGTAAGTGGTGAGAGTGCAGGGGCAGTGGGCTTTTTTGCTTCTCCTACACTGTGATGTGGGATCTGGGTAGCCCTGTCCCCTGCCTTCCAGTGAAGAAGGACACGTGTGGGAACGGGATTTCCCTGAAGTAGGGCAGGTGGCAAAGTGGTAATTGTAACTTTTTTGATTTTCTGAGCTTTGGACTTAGAGTGAGCATTGAGTGAACTCTTAGAGTGAGAAGAGACCTTTATGAGGTTCCCACCAAATCTTTCTGGTTATAGTTCGGTCATTTAGATGTGGTCTAGGGTCAGAGGTTTCTATGTGGTGAGTTTTCTAGGTAATGAAGGGACAAACTATTTTCCTCCCCCATTCCGCAACCCCCAGCTTTGCATCTCATGTCACCCCACTAGATCACTCACCACCTCACTGTTGCTGCATCTACTGCGACCACTGGGACAGTCCCCTTCGTTTCATTTTTTTAAACCACTTTATTGAGATATAATTTATATATCATGCAATTCACCCATTTAAAATGTACAATTCAATGGTTCTTGATATGTAGCTATTAATTCTTAAAATTGTGGTTTTATATATATATATATATAGATCATAAAATTTGCCATTTAACCATTTAAAATATACAATTCAGTGGCATTAATTATATTCACAATGTTGTGCACCTATTACCACTGTCTATTTTCAAAACTTTTTAGCCATCTTAAACAGAAACTTTGTAATCATTAAGCAATAACTCCCCATCTCCCTTTCCTTCCAGCCTCCAGCAGCTTCTAATCTACCCTCTGTCTCTATGAAATTGCCTATTCTCAATACTTTATGTAAGTGAAGTCTTATAATATTTGTCCTTTTGCTTGTGTTATTTCAATTAGCATAATGTCTTCAAGGTTATTTCAGTTGTAGCAAGTATCAGAATTTCATTCCTTGCTATGGCTGAAAAATATTTCATTGTACTTATATGCCACATTTTGTTTATCCATTCATTGGCTGATTGACTTTTGGGTTGTCTCCACCTTTTGGCTATTGTGCCTAATGCTGCAATGAACATTGGTGTAAAAATATCTGTTTGAATCCCTGCTTTTTGGTTATATACCTAGGAGTAGAACTGCTCGGTCATATGATAATCTATGTTAAGATTTTGAGGAATCCCTTTATTTGACAACTTTAGATCCTAGCTTCCTGTTACTTTCTCTACTCCTACTTACATCTTAATTCTTGGGACTTTCAGTATACAAGTAGTTGATCCTTGCAGCACTCTAGCTGCAGACTTCTGGTTTCTGTTTAGGATGTAGAAAGTTGGAAAGAGTGCTAATTCCACATTTATAACAAAGAAAAATCTGGATAATCTACAAAATCATAATTTTTCTTTAACTTCTCAGACTTGAGGCTGCAGGTCAAACAAGTAGGCTGAAATCTAAGGGAAGACAGGTACCTCCAGGGAGGACCTGCTTACCTGGAGAAAGGCATGATCAGAAGAGGTGCTGGACATCATAGAAGCTGATCGGAAGAGTTCAGGTAAGTTTTAAAATGAATCCCTAAGGGCTGAGTGTGGCTTAGCATAAAAATATAGCACCCCTGGGAGCTACAGACATAAGGAGAATTGACAGTAGCTGGCAGGCTTTTCTCCATGGACCTCACCAGGAGAAAGCTGGGGGCAAGGCAGTGACTGGAACGAGCCTCCCCTTTGGTGCAGGGGACAAGAGCAGCCACCTCTGCAGGCAGGGCACAAAGCTCTGCCAGGATGCTTTGCCCCTACCTTCTTCACAGAGCAAAAGCCCTAAGTTTCTGAGGAAAGGGCAGCAAACACTCTCACCCTCAGGGTCGAGGTGAAGACACATTGTAGCTAGAAGAAGGGAAGAGAAAAAAACCAACCCTCTGTTTCTGAGGGAGAGGCAGGGAAAGAGCCTCTGCCACTAGGGCAGAGATAGGATCACTGAGATTGTCCCACACCTGAGACTAAGGCACACAATGCCTGCCTAGGACTGGGCCTGAATATGGACAACAGAAAATGTCTCCCCACTTCCCACTCCAAGGATAGCAAGAACTGAGTAACAAATAACAATAGTCTACTACTAGGTGGAGGCAAAAATGAGGGGAGAAAATATCTTTGAGGTTTAGGGACACAGGCAAAGCCTAAGGCTGAAGTGGAACAGAACATTGAGAAATGCTCTCTGGAAACCGAAACCCAGCCAGAAGTATGAGGTAATGCCAGAGACATTTCTAGCCTGAGGTGTCCTGAGGGTACCTGTAGCAACAATAAATGCAAACCCAGATCAACTCCTCACTAGACTGACTCAATTCCTCACAGTAGAGGCCTAGAAAAAGAAGAGTTATTCACATATCCAGACATGAAACTGTTTACCTCAGTGTTAGTAAACACTGCAAATTATGAGACCCACAAAGAAGCAAAGAAAACAGCACACAGTCAAGAGACAAAACAATCAACAGAATCAGACTCAGATATGACTTGGAGGTTAGAGTTATCAGAAAGAGAGCTGAAATAATTATAACTATTATGTTAAAGTCTCTAGTGGAAAAGATGGGCAACTGTATGACCATAGGAAGGCTATCAGCAGAGAGATGGAAACTAAGAAGGGACCAAATAGAAATGATGGAAATGAAAAATATGATGAAAGACTAATCACTTTGATGGGCTCATTGGGAGACTTTACTCAGCTGAGAAAATAGGGAACTTAAAGATAAGTCAATCAAAATTGTCTAAACTGAAGCACAAAGAGAAAAATGAAAAAAGAAACAAATTAACCCAGAGCAGGCCATGCAAGACCTGTGGGACCATATCAAACTAACTGTCATGTAATTGGAATCCAAATAAGAAGAGAGGCAAGGCGGCAGAAGAAATACTTGAAGAGGTAATTAATAGGATTAGACTTAACCCTGGTGAAGGCATGAAAGTCTTTGCACTTTTCTTTGTTAGTCTGAGCCTACATTTGCAATCTGATTCTTTGTTTCACTGATCTGGACTATGTGGACC
The DNA here is from genome assembly GCF_963455315.2 of Globicephala melas. NCBI lineage: Eukaryota > Metazoa > Chordata > Mammalia > Artiodactyla > Delphinidae > Globicephala > Globicephala melas. The sequence goes on along the minus strand of NC_083316.1, from coordinate 42,053,373 downwards.
CACTTAACCGTGAAATATCCATTCACTTATTCATTCAATTTAAGATACGTATAAAGTACCTACCATGAGCTAGATCCGGGAGTTACTGTCTGAATGGATCTTATGGCCTAAATAGAGACTTAGAAATACTAATGTCTGGTGCTGTGGTCAGTGAGAAGAGCAGGATTTTGGAAATGAGAGAGCCCTGCCTCTAAACCCTGGCCCTGTCATTTAACATCCACATCCTTTCTGAGCACAATGGTACCTAGCTTATTGGGCTGTTGAAAGGACTGCTGTAAAGTAATGGTTCTCGCTCTGAGATACTTAGTCTGGGGTGATCCCAGGCATTTCTCCCAAAGTTTCCCAGGTGATTATAAAGCAGTAGTCAGCGTGGAGAAGTGCTGGGGTAAAGTGTTACCTGGCACATAGACGGCACTCAGCAATGTTGGTGCACCTCCTGGACTAACCTGGAATCACCTGCAGTTCACATTCCTGGCCAGCTGCAGCCCCGAGGGCAAGGCTGATTTCTTCTTTATTGTGACTGGGGTGGGGATTGGATGGAGTCAGAAGGAAGAAAGTCTGCTGCCAGTGAGTCAGAGACTGACTGGGCTGTAGCTGCCTGAGACTTGTTTCCCAGGAACATAGGGGGTTAGAATTTTATAATCCCTCCTCCCCAGCCTCTCTCAGCAACTAGAGACCAAGGACTTTAGTTCAAGGCAACACACTTCTGCAGTTTACTCTCGGCCACAGCATAGGTAGCGCCTTTCTCTTGTTTCTCCGAAATTTAATCCAGTCTTTCCTCTCACTCAAAACAACCAGGTGCTTGTTTTATTTTTTGTGAAAACACATACTTTAGATGATGGTATAAATATACCTTTCATTAAGAATCTGCCTGCCAATGCAGGGGACCTGGGTTCGAGCCCTGGTCCGGGAAGATCCCACCTGCCGCGGAGCAACTAAACCCGTGCACCACAACTACTGAGCCTGAGCTCTAGAGCCAGTGAGCCACAGCTACTGGAGCGAGCGTGCCTAGAGACGTGCTCTACAACAAGAGAAGCCACTGCAGTGAGATGCCCGTGCACCGCAATGAAGAGTAGGCTCTGCTCACCGCAACTAGAGAAAACCCGAGTGCAGCAATGAAGCTGCATAGCCAAAAAAAAAAAAAAAACTAATCCTTTAAAAAAAAAATCTTCCTTTCAAAAGTCTTTGAATTGGCAAAAGTTGATAATTAACTGGTGATGGGGGCTGGGTGATAGATATATAGGGATTCATATATATTATTCTTTATACTTTGGGACATTACAAAATAAAGTCCTTGTTGGCTTTCCTGTGCTTTCTGTATTATTTGACAGAAGAAGAGTGACCTTTTAGTATATTCTTGCCATTCATAGGGAGAGGTATTGTTGAACTTGGCCAGTTTACCAAATATCCCGTATCAACAGTCCAGAAGAATTTGGCTAATTATGAGTTATAATGTAAAAAAACTTTAAACTCCTTTTTAATGTATTTTAAATGTTTATTCTGTTTTTATTTGGATTTTTTGAGTTTTTTATTGATAATCTGTGAGATAACTGATCTTTTATTTTTGATCTGGGTGAATTTGAAGAGATGTATAGTATATTTGACTTTTTATAGCTTCATAGAGAGCAATATAGACACAGTTATGTGGCCAGAAACTGAACCATAACTTGAAAGCACAGCTGTTGGGCAGGGAGTGGTAGCTCCCTAGCTGTTTGAGTTAGACACACCCCATCCTACTAGAGTAAATGTTCAGAGGATGAAGACCACATTGATTTTGGAGGAGAATAGAGCTAGTTATTGGGGCGCTCCTGTGGGCACTAAGTAATTTCAGTTATTGTTTTTGCTTTGTCCACCAGGCCACTTTATTAGATCAGATTAAATTATCTCTCAAGAAGGTGTTTGAGGGTAAATGGAGAATGAGATCTCTTTATCTTCTTAATTGACATCTGGAAAGGGATGGGATTGGGGTCCCAGGGTGCCCTGGGGCAGTGGGATGTGGGGTGAGGTGTAGGGGGATGGTGTGGAGTGAAAGTGTGTGTATATGTATGTGTGTGCTGTAAGCTGACCAATTGTCAAAACAAAGGCTTCATTAGGATGTGTTTAGTTGAAATGAAGAATTTCAACTAAGCTGAGAAAATAATAAAAGAGGTAGTTTTACTAAGATGTTAAACAGGAATATCTCCAGAGTGGCACCATTTGTTGTTGTTGTGAAAGAGGAATTGTTTATTCTTAATCTACACATGAGGAAACTGAAGTTCAGGTGGGTAAATAACTTGACCAAAGTTGCACCACTAATAGCTGATAAATCAGAATTTGAGCCCAGTACTGCCTGACCCAAAAACTGACCAATGCCCTTAAAGTTTGGTGAGTCGTTGGATCAGAGACTTGATAAGACACTTGCCTATCTAAGGTTGTGTTCCTAATACTGTGCCTTTTGTCCATCTATATCCCTTTTGTAAAGGATCTTACTGTTTTTGAAACCTCCAAATGAGAGGGACTTTTGGCCCCTTTGCTAGCCTGTGTCCTCCAGAAGACCACTCAGGTACGAGCTAAATTTCTTGCCTATGTACTCGCAGGACTTGTCCAGCTGACCTGGAGCAAGGTGACTCCCCCAGTCTTCCACTCTTCTCAGACCGTACGAGGAACATGGGTGGAAGGAGAGGCTCCGGGCTCTGCAGATCCACCCCAGACTTTGCAGTGACTCCTGAAGGATTTAGTCGCAGACTCTCTTCAGGCCAGACGCTCTCCCCAGAAGGAAGGCCAGCTTCATCTCTAATTTGGTGGCAACATTTTTAAAGAGTAAGATGGAACAGCAGTTATCATATAGCCGAGCTACAAGAAAGAACTAATCTTCTTTAATAATATCTAACATACAAGCAGAAGACAGCCACTGTGATTATCTCTTGCAGTTTTGTCAACTATCCACTTTATACATGGGGAAACTGATGAGTAGGGAGGTTAAGTAACACAGCTCACTGACTGTGCACCTAGAATGCAAATCCAGGCTGTCTCCAGAGCCCATTCCGTTAATCACTGTGTAGTAGCAATGTCTGTGTAACAGCGATGTCTGAAACTAGTTCCTTAAAATGAGGGAGCTGGTCAACCCAAGTCAGCCTGGGTTTACAAAGGGTGGGAAGCTGCAGGGAATCTGGATCTTTGCCCTGACTCTCTCAGTGCCCTGTGGATTGCCCCCACTCTAATCCATTTATTTACTTGGCAGCTACAATTTCTGTCTCTTTCGTGGGAGGATAGTTAGACATGAAGTCCTGGCACTGCCTCAGAGACTAGGTGAATGACTTGCAAAAATTTGTTTGCAGAATGTCATCTTGGACAAATACATACCAAGCTACAATTTCTTTGTCACCATTTTCCACAAAGTGTGGGAATCTATGAGGAAGTGTGGAGGGGACCTTGGGGCTCAGGGGAGTAGGGAGAACCTCTGGTGGTGAATGGCTGGACAACTGCCCGGGGGCCTGCGAGTAGCCTGACTTTCTGCTTCTTGGGGTAACTCCCCAACAGTTTGGCATATAGGAGAGTTTCCATAGAGCGACTTGATTCCTGGGCCTAGTTATAGCTGAGTGACAACACACTGGGGAGGACAACAGCTGTTTTATTTATTTATTTTTTAACATCTTTATTGCAGGATAATTGCTTTACATTGTTGTGTTAGTTGCTGCTGTATAACAAAGTTAATCAGCTATACATATACATATATCCCCATATCCCCTGCCTCTTACGTCTCCCTCCCACCCTCCCTATCCCACCCCTCTAGGTAGTCAGAAATCACTGAGCTGATCTCCCTGTGCTATGCAACTGCTTCCCACTAGCTATCTATTTTACATTTGGTAGTATATATATGTCCATGCCACTCTCTCACTTTGTCTCAGCTTACACTTCCCACTTCCCATGTCCTCAATCCATTCTCTATGTCTGTGTCTTTATTCCTGTCCTGCCCCTAGGTTCTTCAGAACCATTTTTTCTTTTTTTTTTTTAGATTCCATATATATGTGTTAGCATACAGTATTTGTTTTCTCTTTCTGACTTACTTCACTCTGTATGACAGACTCTAGGTCCATCCACGTCACTACAAATAACTCAATTTCATTTCTTTTTATGGCTGAGTAATATTCCATTGTATATATGTGCCACATCTTCTTTATCCATTCATCTGTCGATGGACACTTAGGTTGCTTCCATGTCCTGGCTATTGTAAATAGAGCTGCAATAAACATTGTGGTACATGACTCTTTTTGAATTATGGTTTTCTCAGGGTATATGCCTAGTAGTGGGATTGCTGGGTCATATGGTAGTTCTTTTTTTAGTTTTTTAAGGAACCTCCATACTGTTCTCCATAGTGACTGTATCAATTTACATTCCCACCAACAGTGCAAGAGGGTTCCCTTTCTCCACACCCTCTCCAGCATTTATTGTTTGTAGATTTTTTGATGATGGCCATTCTGCCTGGTGTGAGGTGATACCTCATTGTAGTTTTGATTTGCATTTCTCTAATGATTAGTGATGTTGAGCATCCTTTCATGTGTTTGTTGGCAATCTGTATATCATCTATGGAGAAATGTCTATTTAGGTCTTCTGCCCATTTTTGGATTGGGTTGTTTGTTTTTTTGATATTGAGCTGCATGAGCTGCTTGTAAATTTTGGAGGTTAATTCTTTGTCAGTTGCTTCATTTGCAAATATTTTCTCCCATTCTGAGGATTGTCTTTTCGTCTTGTTTATGGTTTCATTTGCTATGCAAAAGCTTTTAAGTTTCATTAGGTCCCATTTGTTTATTTTTGTTTTTATTTCAATTTCTTTAGGAGACGGGTCAAAAACGATATAGCTGTGATTTATGTCATAGAGTGTTCTGCCTATGTTTTCCTCTAAGAGTTTTATAGTGTCTGACCTTACATTTAGGTCTTTAATCCACTTTGAGTTTGTTTCTGTGTATGGTGTTAGGGAGTGTTCTAATTTCATTCTTTCACATGTAGCTGTCCAGTTTTCCCAGCACCACTTATCAAACAAGTTGTCTTTTCTTCATTGTATATTCTTGCCTCCTTTATCAAAGATAAGGTGACCATATGTGTGTGGGTTTATCTCTGGGCTTTCTATCCTGTTCCTCTGATCTATATTTCTGTTTTTGTGCCAGTACCTTACTGTCTTGGTTACTGTAGTTTTGTAGTATAGTCTGAAGTCAGGGAGTCTGATTCCTCCAGTTCCGTTTTCTTTCTCAAGATTGCTTTGGCTTTTTGGGGTCTTTTGTGTTTCCATACAAATTGTGAAATTTTCTGTTCTAGTTCTGTGAAAAAATGCCATTGGTAGTTTGATAGGGATTGCATTGAATCTGTAGATTGCTTTGGGTATTAGAGTCATTTTCACAATGTTGATTCTTCCAATACAAGAACATGGTATATCTCTTATCTGTTCGTATCATCTTTAATTTCTTTCATCAGTGTCTTATAGTTTTCTGCATACAGGTCTTTTGTCTCCTTAGGTAGGTTTATTCCTAGGTATTTTATTCTTTTTGTTGCAATGGTAAATGGGAGTGTTTCCTTAATTTCTCTTTCAGATATTTCATCATTAGTGTATAGGAATTCCAGAGATTTCTGTGCATTAATTTTGTATCCTGCTACTTTACCAAATTCATTGATTAACCCTAGCAGTTTTCTGGTGGCATCTATAGGATTTTTAATGTATAGTATCATGTCATCTGGAAACCATGACAGTTTTACTTCTTCTTTTCCAATTTGTATTCCTTTTATTTCTTTTTTGTCTTTGACTGCTGTGGCTTAAACTTCCAAAACAATGTTGAATAATAGTAGTGAGAGTGGGCAACCTTGTCTTGTTCCTGATCTTAGTGGAAATGGTTTCAGTTTTTCACCATTGAGAATGATGTTGGCTATGGGTTTGTCATATATGGCCTTTATTATGTTGAGGTAAGTTACCTCTATGCCTACTTTCTGGAGAGTTTTTATCATAAATGGATGTTGAATTTTGTCAAAAGCTTTCTCTGCATCTATTGAGATTATCATATGGTTTTTATCCTTCAATTCGTTAATATGATGTATCACATTGATTAACTTGTATATATTGAAGAATCCTCAAATTCCTGGGATAAACCCCACTTGATCATGGTGTATGATCCTTTTAATGTGCTGCTGGATTCTGTTTGCTAGTGTTTTGTTGAGGATTTTTACATCTATGTTCATCAGTGCTATTGGTCTGTAGTTTTATTTTTTTGTGACGTCTTTGTCTAGTTTTGGTATCAGGGTGATGGTGGCCTCGTAGAATGAGTTGGGGAGTGTTCCTCCCTCTGCTATATTTTGGAAGACTTTGAGAAGGATAGGTGTTATCTCTTCTCTAAATGTTTGCTAGAATTCGCCTGTGAAGCCATCTCATGCTGGGTTTTTGTTTGTTGGAAGATTTTTAATCACAGTTTCAATTTCAATGTTTGTGATTGGTCTGTTCATATTTTGTATTTCTTCCTGATTCAGTCTCGGAAGGTTGTGCATTTCTAAGAATTTGTCCATTTTACTGGCATAGAGTTGCTTGTAGTAATCTCTCATGATCTTTTGTATTTCTGCAGTGTCAGTTGTTACTTCTCCTTTTTCATTTCTAATTCTGTTGATTTGAGTTTTCTCCCTTTTATTCTTGATGAATCTGGCTAATGGTTTATCAGTTTTGTTTATCTTCTCAAAGCACAAGCTTCTATTTTATTGATCTTTGCTATTGTTTCCTTTATTTCTTTTTAATTTATTTCTGATCTGATCTTCATGATTCCTTTCCTTCTGCTAACTTTGGGGTTTTTTTGTTCTTCTTTCTTTAATTGCTTTAGGTCTAAGGTTAGGTTGTTTATTTGAGATTTTTCTTGTTTCTTGAGGTAGGATTGTGTTGCTATAAGCTTACCTCTTAGAACTGCTTGTGCTGCATCCCATAGGTTTTGGTTCATTGTGTTTTTATTGTCATTTGTTTCTTGGTATTTTTTGATTTCCTCTATGATTTCTTCAGTGATCTCTTGGTTATTTAGTAGTGTATTGTTTAGCCTCCATGTGTTTGTATTTTTTACAGATTTTTTTCCTGTAATTGATGTCTAGTCTTATAGTGTTATGGTCAGAAAAGATACTTGATACAATTTCAGTTTTCTTAAATTTATCAAGGCTTGATTTGTGACCCAGGATATGATCTATCCTGGAGAATGTTCCATGAGCACTTCAGAACAAAGTGTATTCTGTTGATTTTGGATGGAATGTCCTATAAATATCAATTAAGTCCATCTTGTTAAATGTATCATTTAAAGCTTGTGTTTCCTTATTTATTTTCATTTTGGATGATCTGTCCATTGGTGAAAATGGGGTGTTAAATTCCCCTACTATGATTGTGCTACTCTCCATTTCCCCTTTTATGGCTGTTAGTATTTGCCTTATGTATTGAGGTGCTCCTATGTTGGGTGCATAAATATTTACAATTGTTATATCTTCTTCTTGGATTGATCCCTTGATCATTATGTAGTGTCCTTCTTTGTCTCTTGTAAGAGTCTTTATCTTAAAGTCTATTTTGTCTGATGTGAGAATTGCTACTCCAGCTTTCTTTTGATTTCCATTTGCATGGAATATCTTCTCTGTCCCCTCACTTTCAGTCTGTATGTGTCCCTAGGTCTGAAGTGGGTCTCTTGTAGACAGCATATATACGGGTCTTGTTTTTGTATGCATTCAGCCAGTCTATGTCTTTTGGTTGCATCATTTAATCCATTTACATTTAAGGTAATTATCGATATGAATGTTCCTATTACCATTTTCTTAATTGTTTTGGGTTTATTATTGTAGGTTTTTTCCTTCTCTTTTGTTTCCTGCCTAGAGAAGTTCCTTTAGCATTTGTTGTCGAGCTGGTTTGGTGGTGCTGAATTCTCTTAGCTTTTGCTTGTCTGTAAAAGTTTTAATTTCTCTGTCATATCTGAATGAGATCCTTGCTGGGTAGAGTAATCTTGTTTGTAGGTTTCTCCCTTTCATCACTTTAAATATGTCCTGCCACTCCCTTCTGGCTAGCAGAGTTTCTGCTGAAAGATCAACTGTTACCCTTATGGGGATTCCATTGTATGTTATTTGTTGCTTCTCCCTGCTGCTTTTTTTCTTTGTATTTAATTTTTGATAGTTTGATTAATATGTGTCTTGGCATGTTTCTCCTTGGATTTATTCTGTATGGGACTCTCTGCGCTTCCTGGACTTGATTGACTATTTCCTTTCCTATATTAGGGAAGTTTTCAACTATAATCTCTTCAAATATTTTCTCAGCCCCTTTCTTTTTCTCTTCTTCTTCTGGGACCTCTAAAATTCGAATGTTGGTGCATTTAATGTTGTCCCAGAGGTCTCTGAGACTGTCCTCAATTCTTTTCATTCTTTTTTGTTTATTCTGCTGTGCGGTAGTTATTTCCACTATTTTATCTTCCAGGTCACTTATCTGTTCTTCTGCCTAAGTTATTCTGCTATTGATTCCTTCTAGAGAATTTTAAATTTCATTTATTGTGTTGTTCATCATTGTTTGTTTGCAATTTAGTTCTTCTAGGTCCTTGTTAAACGTTTCTTGTATTTTCTCCATCCTGTTTCCAAGATTTTGGATCATCTTTACTATCATTCCTCTGAATTATTTTTCAGGCAGACTGCCTATTTCCTCTTCATTTATTGGTCTGGTGGGTTTTTACCTTGCTCCTTCATCTGCTGCATATTTCTCTGTCTTCTAATTATGCTTAACTTACTGTGTTTGGGGTTTCCTTTTCACAGCCTGCAGGTTCAAAGCCTGCAGCCCCCAGGCTACGAACCTGCAGCTACCCATTGTTTTTGGTGTCCGCCCACAGTGGGTAAGGTTGGTTCAGTGGGTTGTGTCGGCTTCCTGGTGGAGGGGACTGGTGCCTGTGTCCTGGTGGATGAGGCTGGATCTTGTCTTTCTGGTGGGCAGGACTGCGTCTGGTGGTGTGTTCTGGGGTGTCTGTGAACTTATTATGATTTCAGGTAGCCTCTATGCTAATGGGTGGGGTTGTGTTCCTGTCTTGCTAGTTGTTTGGCATGGGGTGTCCAGGACTGGAGCTTGCTGGTCGTTGTGTGGAGCTGGGTCTTAGCGTTGAAATGGAGATCTCTGGGAGAGCTCTTGCTGACTGATATTACGTGGAGTCAGGAGGTCTCTGGTGGTCCAGTGTCCTGAACTTGGCTCTCCCCCCTCAGAGACTCAGGCCTGACACCTGGCTGGAGCACCAAGACCCTGTCAGACACACGGTTGGAGAAGAATCATGGAGTCCCTCCAATCTGGTTTTCCTTTCTCCCTCTGTCTTATGGTGCTCTGGGTAGTTTGCCCATCTAAGATCCCTGCGTCTTACGGCTGCTTTAATCACCGAAGCTTCTGAGGTAATTGCAGCAGTGGATGTTTCAGGGTAAGGGAGACACCTACTGTTCATTTTGAGGAGGACAGCTAACTTTAGTCCTTTGAATCCAATGTCGTGTGTGTGTGTGTGTGTGTGTGTGTGTATGTGTGTGTGTGTGTGTGTGTGTTCGTGTGTGTGTGTGTGTGTGTGTGTGTTTGTTAGTGGGAGGGATTTGTAATCACAATGCCTGGTGGTGGGAGTAGTGAGGTGGCGGCAGGGTTATTTAGAGAGTTCTAGAATGTCAGAGCTGAAAGAGTTCTTGGAGATCATGTTCTAGAGCTGTGCTGTCCAATATGGCAGCCATTACCACATATAGCTGTTTAAATTTAAATTAAATTGATTAAAATTTAAAATCCAGTTTCTTGGTCTCAGTAGCCACATTTTAGATGTTCACTATTCACATATGGTTGGTGGTTACCATATTGGGTAGCACAGATATAGAACATTCCATCCTCTTAGAAAGTTCTGTTGGACAGTGGTGTTCTAGAATCTTCTGGACGAATCCCTTGGTTTTTGTTTTGTTTTGTTTTTGAACAAGAAATAAACTTTTATTGTGTCATCAACAAGGTTTGAGATCATTTGTTACTGCAGCATGACTTAGCCTAAGCTGGCTAAAACAGTTGAAAATTTTAATAATGAAATAAAAACAGATGTATATAAAAGTACAGGTAAATTCTTCTTTTCTCAAACACTTCAAAGTACAATGTCTTAAAATAAAATGTCTTAATAAAAAATAAAATGTCTTAATATAAAAAAATATATATATATTTTCTAACGTGCAGCCTCGAGCCGCTGCCGTGCCTGCGCTTGGCACTTTGGAGTCACACTGTCGAGCTGGAGCCCGCACTTGCGCATAAATGGGGCCACCTGGCCCCACGGCATCGGCCCTTTTAACTAGGAGCCGGCATCGCCGGGCTGCCAGTGGGTGAGGCACTGCAGCGACTCAGGCCTCAGCCCTTAAAGCCAAGGTTGAGATTTCTTTGGGATATGTTGGGGATCCTGCAGTCTCTGTTACTTAGTGTCCTGCATATCCTGTGCCTTTGCTGTAAGTTTGAGTGTCCTCTCTTTGTGCCCTCCCCTTGTTTTGAAAATGAGGAAACTGAAGCTCAGAGAAGGGGCTTACCCAACTGGTTCCTACTAGAGCTGGGACCAGGACTCGGGTTATTGGCACTTCTCGCCTGGTGCCACCAAGGTGCTTCCTACTTAATTTTATGGCACTGTGCCAGGTATGGGGGGTAATGAACGGTACAATTCTGACCTCTTGCCCTCCTAGAGATCATAGTCCCAGTACATGGGCTACACCAGTGTTTTTCAGATATCTTATTTTTTAGCAGGGAAGCTTCTATTCTCCATGAAATCTTCTGTGGAAAACTACAATATAAAATAGATGAAAACCAGAGCTGCTCTTGCTGAAGCACAATGTGAGTATATGTATATGTGTGTGGCTCCCAAGGCCTTGCCATCCCAGTCTCCTCCTCGTGGCCCCTTCACCTTCTTGGAACTATAGGGCTCCAGGGAAGAGCTGGAAAGTTGTGGTCTATACTCAGGCTCCTTAACTGGAGGAATCTGGGCTCTCAGATTTGCAGTGACTGTAAGGCATGGGGATGGGGGTGTGCAGAGGGGGCCATGGGAATTATTGCTTGTCTCGTGCTTCAGAGGCTCAAGGGGGTAGAGACAGAGGTTTGACGATGATGACATGTCTTCCCATTATAGCCTGTATTTCTTGCAGAGGTGTGGAGGGGCAAGGCACGGCCAGAAACATGGGCATTTGAGAAAGAAGTGGTTCGTGGCACAGCTTTTCCCAGACTTGTTGGGCTTTTCTTGTAGGATTTCATGCTTGCATTCATTCATTGGTTTACTCATTCATTTGTGGGATATTTACTGACTTCCTATTATGGGAAACATGCTGACCTAATGTTCTGTGTGGAATGGGTACTAAGGTAAATCAGATAGAGACCTTGTCTTAAAGCAAGTTAGAGTCTAGTAAGGGAGATAAGATAGAAATATCAATATCTAAAATACAAGGTAGAAAATGCCAAATGCAAAGACCTAAGAACTGCTAAAGCATTATGGAATTCTGGAAGAGGAAGAAATTACCTCTAATTAGCCATTGGGCAAGGGATTGTGGAGGAGAGGATTGGATTTGGATGTACAGAGGTTGGGGAGAGAGGGCAGAAGTGTCTCTTTCCTCTGAAGGGAGGCTCGTGCACACATGCAGGGATGTGGGAAAGTGTCTGGGGCACAGCAAGCAATTCAGTTTGGTGGGAGCATGAGGTTACTTAAAGCGATTTGGAGGCTTTTGTCTCATCCACCACCCACACCTTGAAGAACACACTATCATATGGAAGACAGTACCAGGCCCAAATCTTGCCTCCATTAGTGCTAAAGAGAAAGGAGTTAGGGACAAAAGCTACCTCCATCCTGGAGTCTTTAGGATCCTGCCGAGGAGAGAAGCCTGCCAAAAGGCTAACTTGAAAACTGCCTTCCTTGACAGCTTCCTAAGCAGATTCTGACAACCATTCTAAAGGGGACGGGCAACTCAGGTCTCCACACAGACACCGCTGGTAGTTCCCTGCTGCCAACTCTTCCTGAGTATTGAAAGCTCCTGGTTTCATGAGTTGGCTCCTTTGCACAAACCCTAGAAACACACAACTGTAAGTGAACTGTATCTTGGAGAAAGAGCTGAAGTGAAAGCATTCCATTTTTTGTATCTAGCACTGCCTTTATTCTGGCATGAGGAAGACCTTTGGTGTGTACACATTTAGAGAAAGGATGAGAAGAACATCAGAGGGCCCTGGAGTGGCTTTTGCTAAAATATTTTCACAGGCTCTAGATGTTAATTTCCAGAAACTAAGTATATACAGCTTGGAAGATGTTGAGAAAATTAATGAACATCTTTGAAAAATTCATCCATATCGCTGCATAGAATAGTAGTTCACTTTTTTATTTTAAAAAAATTAAAAAATTTTGCAGGATTTAAAATAATTGTGGTAAAATATACATAAAATAACATTTACCATTATAACCATTTTTAAGTGTTCAGTTCAGTGGTATTAAGTATGTTCACATTGTTCTGCAACCTTCAGTAACATCCATCTTCAGAACTTTCTCCATCTTCCCAGACTGAAACGCTGTGCCCATTAAATAGTAACTCCCCATTCCTCCCTCCCCCGGTCTCTGGAAACCACTGGTCTACTTTCTGCCTCTATGAATGTGACTACTCTAGGTACCCCATATAAGTTGAACCAGACAGAATTTATTCTTTTGTGACTCGCTTATTTCACTTCACATAATGTTTTCAAGGTTTTTCCATGTTGTAGCTTGTGTCAGAATTTCCTTCCTTTATAAGGCTGGATAATATTCCTTTATATGTATATACCACATTTTGTTTCCCTATTCATCCATTGATGGACACTTGGGCTGTTGTGAACATGGGTGTATAAATATCTGTTTGAGGCCCTGCTTTCAATTATTTTGGGTATATACCCAGAAGTGGAATTGCTGGATCATATGGATAATTCTATTTTTAATTTTTTGAGGAACTGCTATACTGTTTTCCATAGCAACTGCTTTTTACATTCCCACCAGCAATGCACAAGTGTTCCAATTTCTTCATATCCTTATCAACACTTGCTATTTTCTGTTTTTTTATGTTAGCTACCATAATGGAGGTGAAGTGAATGAATGCCTTTTGAATAATAATAATTTACTTAGCTTTCCACAACATTGATTACAAAACAATTTAATGCATCTCTTTCACCAGGTACCTATTCTAAGTTTCACATGGATGTTACACTGACTGACTTCCTTCTGAAACTTGGACAATTAAATTTGTATTTCTCAAAGCAAATAGAAAAACAATGCCATAGAAATGTGATGAGATATCACATAGTTACTGTGTCTGATGCTCTTGGGCCCTGAAGGACTTCCTATTCATGTTCTCTAACCGAAAACCTCCAACCACAGGCATCTACAGATCTTTGCCTGTGAGGTTTCTCTAGCTGTTGGCGCCCTCTCAGCCTATGAACAGGGCAGCCTGGAGGTGTTGGGGAATTAACACCCCCTGGAAACTGTTCTCAACCCATGACTGATGGCGGTTGGTGTAGAAATATCCCAACTGCTTCCCTCCTTGGTTGGGCTAACTCTGAGGCTTGTTCCACACTGTCTTCCAAAGGTCCCCAGTGCGTATTGAGCCCTGGTTGCCCACAGTGATAGCCTGCTCATTGGCATTCTTCCCTGTCTCACTTCCTTGGTTTTCTGAGTGCTTCTTGGAATCACCTCCTAAAGAAGCTATTTGCATTCACATCTGTCTCAGCGTCTGCTTCTGGAGGAACCCAGCCTACGACAGTCATTACAATGATGGATGACCAGGTGGACTATGTTGTTACATGATAAACAGTTTATAAAATAGTGATACATGAAAAGACTATAACTAGATTAAAATTATGCTTGTGTGAAAATAACCTTCAGAACTGGTCATACATTTATATAAACAGGGGTTTTTTTTTGGTGGACGTATTCTATGTGTGTTTTCCTTGTGAAGTTATTTACATATGTAATAAAAAAATTTCCTTGAACATTTCAAGGTTTTGATCATCCTGCTATATACAACATTTGAAAATGTCTTGTCTCTATTATCCTTAGAATACAACCTGTGTCTTTCACAGATGTCTTAGGTTATCTTTAATGGTTCAGATTCCTCCAATGTCCTACCTTGGAAAGATGGCTTCATGCTTGTTCCTGGGTATATTATTGTTTCCAGCTATGCTTAATCTTAAAAGGTGAGTGGAACTTGAAGTTCTATTTTCCTTGCTTTACATATGTAGAGAAATATTTATTGCCTTTTCTTTTTGTGCTGAGAGTCTCATTTGTGAAATTTCACCCCATCAAGTCTAATGGGAAATATTTAACATTTTGTTTGATCGGCCATTCTTTGAATTCCCTATTTCCAAATATTACTTTCATGAGTGTCAAGAAGGAAGATGATTTAAAGATTCTTGGGCAAATTACTTCTAGTTAAGTGAGAACATGATTTGCCATAAGTTGCATACTCTGTATGTCTTAAGTGAGGATTTATGTGGAACATGAAAAGTATGTGGTCAAGGAGTTGTTTTTAATTTTTTGAGTGCTACTGGCAGTCTAACTGTTTCACCACAGACTCACTAAAATTTTTTTATTTCAGATGAAATTTATAGCCAGCAGCTCAAGGAAGGGGATCCTGTCCAGGGGAAAAAGGCAGACTCTGAGGAGGTAACTTCTGATGAGAAATACAATTTCCCCTAAAGCTTTGGGGCCAGATGAAGGTTAGATTTAGTTGGTGGCCAAGAATCCTACAAACCAATCTGAAGATTTTCTCAGAGAAGCTGAACCCATCATAAGTGAGGCCATTAACAATTTAAGGAGAAACTGACCTTAGTGTGGTATTTGGTTGTTACGAAACAGGTGGTAGTAAATTGATTTTCCTTAATAATTGATGGAGGATTGGAGGTGAGGTCTACAATTTATAAACTCCTGTAACTCTTCCAGCAATATAAATATTCCTAAGAAGCCCTTCCTTAGAACTCTGGACAATGGAGCAAGGCACTGAATTCCCATAGGGTATGTTCATATTGCTCGGCAATTTCTTCTTTAGATAGGTCTCTCTGCATCGGAGCACTGAGCTTGCTTCTGAAGGATGGGAGAACCAACGGCCAGTGAGTGAGCACCAGATACCATTGTGTATCTGCTTGGTACTGTGTTGGACACTGGGGACACATCCCTGAACAAAAATCCTCAAGGGCAGGGATTATCCATATCTTTGATCTTTAATTGCTCCAGCGCATCCTGCTGATTTCTACATGTGTCCATCTGCCTCTGTGATCTTGGGAGCAGCATTAAATTTAATATAGAGTTTGTTGGCAGTGAAGTGGTGTTAAACCACCAGTTTATCTTCTTTAACTACCGTCTTCCCCCATGCATCTCCTGTCCCCCATTCATGTTGTCTTTGAGATACAGATAAAACTGTAAAGATGGCGCCTATTATATTTTATTATAATGGAAGCGTATGGAAGACTGGGTTAGGCCTTTGATATATTCCATAGAGGGCTCAGTAGAGGAGAGAAATCACAATCTGACAAAGCATTAAGTAAAACAATATAACAAACCTATTCTGACATAGCATAAGTAAAAAACAAAAACAAAAACAAAAACAAATACCTTACCTCCTTGGATATTTTATCTCTTTGTAAAATGCCCATCCTTTTACAATTTCACCTTTCAGTCAATGTTTGTCCATAAAAGAAAACACTGGCTCAAAAGGATACTTGTTCTGGCTTATACCAGTTCACAAGAGCCAATTGTTAAATTTTCAGGAAAGTTGCAAGCCAGTTGTTAAACACAGGCAATATTAAAAATTAAATTAGATAAACTTGCAATTAAATAAATTATATAAAATAAAGATAATACTCTAAACTCATCACTTAATCATTTTATGGTGTTCTATTAATATCTGTGCTTTTGAGATATTTTATTTCAGTCATATCTGTGCTATATAAGGATGGATTACTGTGCATCTCTTCCCAACTCCATGTTCAGTGATGTCACATTGGTTGTTTGAAATCAGCTATGGTGGATTATTTATACCACAGAAATTGGCAAACACTATAAATTAGGGCTATTCCCCTTAAGGGCCATCCTGTTGCTAACCATTTACCAGTACACCACTGACTCAGTGCTTTCAAAGGCATTGCACTTACATCACACTTTCAGTGAGACCTGGGGGTCATCTCAAAGACTGAGGCATCACCCCAGCATTTGGTAGGGTCTCTTTCCTCCTCTGCAGGCAGACCAGCTCACTGAGACACACAGGAAGTGGTGTATCCGGGACGCTGGCACAGTGTAACTGGCACTGACTGACTCAAAGAAGTTTTCTCTCTACATTGAAGATGTGGCCCATGGCCAGTTTTAGGTTAGGCTGAGAGACGTGGCCATCAAAACTCTTGTGGGTTCACTTGCCAAGCAGCAATCTTGCTGGACACTGTGCTTTTTACTTTCTCAGTTTTTCCTCTAGAATTGTGAACTTTGAGTGCATTCAGTGGATGCTGTGTAATGGACTATCATCATTTTTGAAGCAACATGTGTGACTGCCCATGTTTAGTGATCACATGACTTAGCTCTGTCTTGGTCACTTGGCCAGTCACTCCCTGGCAAAAGATACTTCTGCCTCTTCCCAGTTCTCTGGGTCTCCACTTGCAGGCTTCTTAACAGGTAGCACCATTGGAGTGTTCAGTTTCTAAAGTTTCCTCTCATACTATTCATGGTGTCTGACTAAATCTGCCTAGTCCTCCACACATTTTTTCAGAATCCTCCCCTTCCCCTTTAGTAAACATAGTATAGATTTTGAGGTCAGTCCAACATGGTGCAAATGCCAGCTCTGTTATTTACTGGCTATTACTATTGGCTGTTATTGCTGTCATCACCCCTAAGTCTAAGTTTACTCAACTATACAATGGGTGCGGACCAAATAACTCTTCGGTCTCACTTGTTTGAGTATATAAAGGAGATTATATTAAATCTGCTACTGGGTGAATGTTCCCACTTGGTGAGAGCAGGACCTCTACTTCTTTTCAAGGTTCTGGGGGATTGGCTGGCAGGTGTCACCTCATCAGGTCCCACTACATCTGTGTCTTTGCAGTCACCTGGGGGAAAACTGCCTCTTTGCTAAGCCTCTAGCCACTGTGCCTGTAGTTCTGGATGCCCCTCCCCAGCTCCTCCTATTGCTGCCCTTTTATTTCTCTGGGCCACAAGTAAACATATCCTTTCCCTTAATTCCTCATAGAACTGCTTGGCTAGGCTGTATCTTTTAAAAGATATTATTGATGACTCAAGGGTAAGAAAAAGGAATTATAACATGAAGAGTGATTATCAACTAGCTACTGGGTGTGGCTTCCCTTGGGACCCACAGGCCCAGGATCTTCTGCCTTGATCTCCACTTAGACCCCAGCCTGATGCCCTGGAGAAGGGGCTAGTGTACCCCTCCCCACGTCTGAGACAGAGGAAGAATTAGTGAACTAAAATATGGAACAATAGAAATTGCCCAATATGAACAGTAGAGAGAAAATTACCTGGAAAAAAAAAAAAAAAAGAACAGAGCCTGAAGAACCTGTGGAACCGTAATTAAAGATCTAACATTCATGTCATAGGAGTTCTGGAGAAAGGAGAAAGTGGGCCTGAAAAAGTACTCAAAGAAATAATGGCTTGAATGCTTCCCAAATTTGCCAAAAGACATGAATCTAAAGCCGAGTAAATCCTAACCAGGATAAATCCAAAGAAGTCCACACCAAGATACATCATAGTCAAACTTCTAAAACTACAGACAAAGCAAAAATCTTGAAAACAGTGAGAGAGAACTGACATCTTACCTTTAGGGGAAAAAACAGTTCAAATGACAGATGATTTCTCATCAGAAACCATGGAGGTCACACAACATTTTTCAAATGCTGAAAAAAAGAAAAATTGTCAACCCAGAATCCTATATCCAGTGAAAATATCTTTCATGAATGAAGAAGAAATCAAGACATTTTCAGATGAAGAAAAACTAAGAGTTTGTTCTCTGTTGATCCACTCTAAAAGAATGTCTAGAGGAAGTCCTCTCAAGAGAAAGGAAATGATAAAAGAAGGAATCTTGGAACATCAAGATGGAAGAAAGAACATAGCAAGCAAAAATATGGATAAATACAATATATTTTCCTTATCTTGAGTCTTCTAAATTATGAGATTGGACACTCAACTACATATATTATATATCTATTGTCATAAGTTAGAAGTTGAGCTTAAAGCTGTGGGAAAACTTTTTGTAAATTCTGTTCTGTTTTGTTTTTGTTTTTCCCCCTCAAAGCATGGACAGTAAACTTGATCTAATAGGAGTGAAGTTTGTGGTCCTGCCTTAAGGTCAAAGGGTCATGAAACAGACCACAGTAGGGAACAGCCAGTCCAGGAGAGGCCCCAACAGCAATGTTGATTGTTGTCAGAGGGCCATATCCTCCCCCTTGATTACAGCTGCTGCTTCTGTAGCCTGTCAGATGAACATGCTGTTCCAGCCAAAGCCCATCAGTTTCAGGCCCACTTCCTTTATATGTGGGCCTCCCACTAGGAATAAAATTAAGTTTGGAGCCTTCATTTAAGGTCTTCCTTCCAGCCTTAATATCCTTATTTTCTTACTTTCTTGATCTTTTGTTTTTAGGGCAGCAGCGACATAAATAAACTTCATGGGAAATTGTTTCTGAGGCTTCAACTTGCTGGCAGACACTAATGGACCACTAATTGGTTGAAAGACACACAGCAGTCCTCTCTCTTTGGGATATGATTGTGGCAATGCCTGGGGAACCTGGAATTGACAAACTGTTGATGGAAACGTGTTTTGGCTGGATAAAGAGAGTAATTCATAACAAGCAAGTATGGGAGGAGACTCAGTTCTGCCGCATCTGAAGGGGAAGTGTGTTTTGCCATCCATGTAGTGCAGCCTGCATAAGTTTTGCTTGAGAAAAACTGTGACTCTGGCCTTTTGTGACATGATCTATGATCTGCCTCACACCTATTTTCCACTCTTATCACCTTTTCCTCCTATCCCATGCTCCTCCCACATGGAGCTAATTGCTCTTCCCTTCACTTTCATGCCTCTGTGCCTTTGTTCATGCCGTTTATTTTGCCTGTAATGACTTTTCCCTCTTATCCATCTTGAAAGTTCCTACTCATTCTTTAATCTAGTCCAACAGCTTCTTCTGTGGAGCCTTCCCTAAATCTACTCCACCCTCACCTGCACCCCATTCCAATGAATTGCTTTCTCCTGGGTCTCCTATAGCACTTTGTACAGATCCCTATTATAGTCTGCGTTACTTTGTTTTGTCTCCTCTATTGGACTGTGAAAGTGAGATCTTGTTCATCCTTGTAACTTCAGGGACTGATTCAGTGTTGAACGTGTGGTAAGAGCTCAATAAATTCTCACTGAATTAACAAATAAATGGATGAGAATACATACATTGTCACAGTGATAAAACACTGCCTAACACATCAGTGTTAAAAAAGAGGGAATAGAAAAGTGCACTTCTGGGAAGACACAGTATCTACTTTATCCTATTCCTTCTTGGATATTATATAAAAAATAAGCATAAAAAGAGTCTGAAAGTTGGAGAAAAGAAGGCAGACTGGTTAGGACCTGGGGATCCAAAGAACTCGGGGGTGAGTTCTTCAGGTTTGCTTTCTGCCTTTCATACCCCAGACTTATAGCTGATGAAGCTGGCAACCTGGAAATACCAATACCAAGAAAGCCCCAGTAAAAGCCTGCTCTCTCTAGTCAGACAGCCAGGAAAGGAGCAGACTAGAAAGACAGAAAACTTTTAGACAATAACTACTCTACTCCAGCCAACCTCCACAAAAAAACCTCTGGGGCCCCTGCCATGCCAGCAGAAACCAGGTGGGAATCTGGTTTGTAATAAGTTTTCTCAAGTCCCCCCACTGGGGGTTGGGGGGTGACGACAGAGAAAGCTGAGTAGGGAGCTGACACTTCGTTCCCACTGAGAGGTAATGAGTCGCCTGTGCCCACGTGGTATCAGTAGAGGGCATGTGGGGGGGGCACTAATGAGGTACTCCTAACCCTCCCAGTCAGACACATATCAGTGGAGGCCTAGTGGGAAGCCAGAACTGCCCCCTCTGCCCAGCAGTAATGAAGGGCTCCCTTGCTCAGGGATCAGTGAAGGCTAAGTGGGAAACCTGGACTTCCTCCTCCATGTGCCAGGAATGAGGTGGCATCTTCTCTCTTCTCATTGGAGCAGTGTCAGAGGAAGACAGCTAAAGACGAAGGTTAAAATCAGGTTTGCTACCCAGGAACTTTTTGGTTTGCACCGAACAGAGGTATTTCCTGTTAAAACCCTGGATTCATTTACTTATTCAGCAAATGTTGACTGAAAACCTACCACACGTCAGGGTCAGTGTGCGGCACTGAGGATAAAATTCAGAGCAAGACAGACATGGATATGATCTCTGCCAACCAAGAACTTACCTTCTAGCAGGGAACACAGACTTCACAGAAACAAATGAATTATAGCATGATAAAATAATTAAAGAGCTATTAAATAGTAACAGTATAATGAGAGAACCACATCATCATTAACCTTTTGGTGGTGCCTGCTGTATACATGTACAACTACCTAGGAGCCGGACTCTTCTCTTCCACACTGGTTACCAACACCTCCAACCTCTTGGTCAAAAATTGAGTTTGGGCCAATTCAAAAATTGGCCCAGAAGGTAAACCCAAGGTTCTATGATTCACTGAGAGTATCTTTTAAAAAATACATCCTCATGATGAAGTAGCTAGGAGACGTTTTTAAATTCACAGTACTTTAAGATAAAGAGTCTTTGAGTATGTAAAATATTCACTAACCTATAGGATTAGTGCTTGCCTCACCAACATTTCCCAACTTTTATTCATGAAATTAACTGGTATATTTGTAGATTTTACACATGAATGATTGTGCTTTTTACTCACCAAACATTCATTGAGCATCTATTATGTGTCAGACTCTGTACCAGGCCTTAGGGACACAAAGATAAGGAAGATACAGAGGGTTGAGAATAGAGGCAAGGAGAATTTCTCCCTCAACTCTCTACGTGTGAATCTTACAAGAAAAAAATAAAAAAAACAGTAAAGAGAGACATCCTATTTATTGCAGCATTATTTGGAATTGAAAAAGATTAGAAATAATCCAAAGGTCCATCAGTAGATGACTGGTTGAATAAATTATTGGTATATCTATACAATGGTGTACCATGTAGCTGTAAAAGAAGTGAGAAATATTTCTGTATAACTCTATGGTGTAATCTTTAGAATACAGTGTTAACTTAAAAGCAAAGGGAGTGAAGCATGTAAAGTATGCTATCATATAAAAATAGAAGTTTTAATAAGAACATAGTTACTTATTAGAAAGGAAATGAATAAGACTCTGATCAAAGCTATACTTCTCTGAATATTTCTTGTTTTGTAGACTTGACTTTGAAACCACATAAATGTTTCACATAATTGAAAACAAAGTTCAATTAAAAAACTAATTTCTAAAAATTGAAAGCATTAAGAAACAAATAAACCTGTGTGTCAATTTGGTTGCATAACCACACAAATAAAAACTCTTCTAAGTGTCTGTATAATACAGGATTTTGTCAGTAAATTCTTAGTGAGATATACCCTAAAGGAAAAAAAGCCCTGCAAAATAAACACACCTCTCCAAAACAAAACCAAAAAACCCTTAAAATGTTTTTAGTAACAATATTTTTGGTGATATTGTTGATGTTGTCCTTATGTGTGTATTTTGTGAAAGAGCAAATGTGTGTGTTTTTTATCATTGAGAGCTGGGATTTCAGCATGAGAAAAAGGAGCTATGAATGCAAGAATGAGATTAAGTACATACCCTGTGGACCTGAGTTCAAGTAGTTAGTATTAGTGTGAACTGGTTATGTGTTTTCTTAAAACAAACAAACAAACAAATTCCTTTCCTGTCTGTGTCCACCGAAAAGGCCTAGAAATGATGACTGATCCACTACCCAGGAACACTCTAGTGAATGAATGGATATAGGCAATGATCAATAACTGCTAACATTACAACAAGAAAGACAGACAGGTATTTTGTGTTCCTAATAGAAATAGAAACTGAACCTTAATCTGCTCAAGCCTCTAGATCTTACTACCAGTTCATAGAAAATAGAATGGAGAGAGGAACATGTTAAATGACACTATGGAAATGCAATAATCAAAAAACACTCTGGAAAACTGTATTGGAAAAATGGCCCAGTTTCTTCAACAAATAAATTACAAGGGAAAAAAAGTGATGGCAGGAAAACTATATATTTAAAGAGACTGAAGAGACATATTAATCAATTTTAATATATGGACCCTATTTGGATACTGACTTGAATAAGTTACTTGTTTAAAAAACTAGACAATTGGTGAAACTTGAACATTGACTGGACATTGTTTGATATTAATGAATTAATGTTAAATTTTAAAATATTCTAATTAAAAAGTTTTAAAAACCACAATAATAGTTACCCTTTTAAAAAGAGACCTTGTCTTTTAGAGATACATATTGAAATATTTATAGGTGACATGATATAGATGCGGATTTGCTTCAAAATATTCCGGAGTTGGGGAGACTGAATAGGATGGACGTGAAATAAGATTAGCCATGAATTGAAAATTGTTGAAGCTGGGTGGTGGGTTCACAAGGACTCATTATAGCATTCTCTTTACTTTTGCATATGTTTGAAAGTTTTCATAATAGAAGGTTAATAACAAAAAATGACAACCTACTTAACATAAGGTTTACTTTCTAAGTTCATTTAGGCTTGGTTTGACCATGTTTAGGGTCTGTCATCTGGTTCCCGTTTCCTCAGATACCAACAAATATTATAAAAACAAAAATGACTTTGTGTAGATACTTTTTCTGTGTGCTCCCCTAATGTAAGAAAAATTTGGGGCTGCCAAACCTGTGAAACTGAGACTGGAGTAAGGAGCCTCGTGTGGTTGCTGACTTGCTCTTGAGGGTTCTGCTTCTTCCACTTGGTCTCTGATACTGATACCCACCAACCATCTGTGGCTGTGGCTTGGAAATGATGTGGCAACTGAAAAGGAGGGAAGTCGAACAGCAGGACTGTGGCAATTGCTCAATAATGAAGAACATAAAATATTGCCCCCGTGTAGCATAGTAATTGAGAAACATTTTTGAATCTAGGGTCATGGATTTTGGGGGCTATTAGAAGCTTATAGCTTTTCTAGTCCAAATCATTTGTGGCAAATGAAAAAATGAAAGCCCAGAGACATGAAGTGACTTGGTCAAGGTTGCAGAGCTCACGGAGGAGTTGGGATCAGAACCCATATTTTGCCAGTTTCCAGAGTTCAGTGCCCTTTCCTCCACACTGCATCTGGAGTGGGTAAGACCTTGATTTGTTTCTTTGGTCTTAGTCTGAACTCCCTATAATTGATACACTAATTCTCTGGAGCAACATTCTATTGCAATGTGGAATTTTCTGTTCTTCCAGTACAAGGGGAAAGGGGCTAGTAAAGTGTGTGTTGGTGGGGAGGGGAGTGTGTGACTTTAAAATAGTTAGAATATGCATCGCAGGGAGATCAACTCGGTGCTTTGTGACCACCTAGAGGGGTAGGGTAGGGAGGATGGGAGGGAGATGCAAGAGGGAGGGGATATGGGGATATATGTATACATACAGCTGATTCACTTTGTTATACAGCAGAAACTAACACAACATTGTAAAGCAATTATACTCCAATAAAGATGTTAAAAAAAATAAAATAAAATAGTTAGCATAATTGGCTGAAGGAAACTCCTTAGGGGGAGTTGTGACTCATACTTGGTAGTGAAGGAAGCTGCATATCAGAGCATGAGTTTGTACTTGCCAGATCCCAAGGAAGGAGTTTATAGGACAAGTGGGCTCTGGAGTCAGATAATCTGAGACTGAATCCATGCTCTACAGGTTTCTAGCTGTGTGACCTTATACAAGTTATCAATCTCTGTATCGAATCTATAAAATGAGGATAATTATAGCAACATCATGGTGTCATTGTGAAAACTTAATGAGTCAGTACAAGTAAAACTCTTAGACCAAGGCCTGGGGCCGTTCAGTCAGTGTTGGCCATGACCTAAGACTGAATGCAAGTAGCAGTCATTGGGCATAACCAGCAGGACCTACATAGGAGACCATTAGGTATCTTGGTAATTTCAAATAGGGCCTGCTTGCTGAAACTACTTGTTAGGTTATTAAAAGTCTCCTTCAATCTAGAGCTGATAAAGTGCCTGAAAGTCTCAGCCCTGGTGAATGAAGTTAAAGACTATGTTACAATCAATTGTTATCTAGAAGTAGTAAGTGTAATCACATAACTCATTAACACTTCATCATCAATTCACTCATCATCTGAGAGAGCTAGTCAGTTAGCCAAGCCTTTATGGTAGGAAGCACAGTCAAGAACAGTATTGAGGGGGTCTGATGAGTACCTCCAAAGAAGTTATAGCAGACACTGTTGGTGCCCATATCCCCCTAGCTTTCACCTCTGTACACTGAAGGCTGCTTGCTCAGAAACCTTGAACTCTGTCTCAGGGTGCTTTATTTTCTAGCTGTGGGAGTACATTCAGCCCATGAGCAGGGCAAGCTAAAAGTGCAGGAATATTAATGACCCTGGAGTGACTCTCTATCAATGATGGTGGGGGAGTTGGTGGCTAATATCCCAGCTTCCTATCCCCTTAGGTGGAATAACTCTGAGGTGTGTTCTATACTGTCTCCCAGTTTCCCCATAGGATTGAGTTCCATTGCCCATAGTGGTAACAAGCATGAAAAGTACACTTTACTGGTTTTTCATTCTCTCCCTTCTTACTCCTCTGCTCTCCTATTGGTTTCTCGGTGTGCCTCATAACTAGGCTACCTGCACACTAAAATTCTGGTATCAGTTTCAATGTGTGTATGTGGAGGTCCCCCCATACCACCAAGCAATGCTTTGGTACCAGCTGGGGTATGCTACAATTTAACTCAATTCTGATAGTATCTACCTATCAGAGATAGCATCAGGTTCCACAGGTTAAGGGCTCAGTCCCGTAAGACTGCTCCCACTTCAGATGCCATTTGAAAGTCTAGGTTGTTACCTGTGTTTTTGACCTACTGGCTATAAATCAGAGTTTCCCATGACTCCCTTAATTAATTTGTGGGAGCGGCTCATAGAACTCAGGAAACCCTTGTACTCACCAAATTATGGATTTATTACGAAGAATACTAAAGGGTACGAATCAACAGTCAGATGAAGAGATACATAGGGCGAGGTCCTGCACAAAGAAGCTTCTGTCCCCGTAGAGTTTGGGCCTGGAATGCTGGCATATGGAAGGGCTCTGGTTCACCAACCTGGAAGATCTCTGAACCACCTCCTTTTAGGTTTTTATGGAGGCTTCATTACATAGGCATGATTGATTAAATCATTGGCCATTGGTGATTGATTCAACTTCTAGCCCCTCTCCCCTCCCCAGAAATCAGGGAGCAGAACTGAAAGTTCCAACCCTCTATTAATGGTTGGTTCCCCTGGCAACAAGACCCCAAACCTTTGGTACTTTCCAAAAGTCATCTCATTAACATAAACTCAGTTGTGGTGGAAAGGCGCTTCTTATGAGTAACAAGATACCCATTTCAGCTTTATGGCTCTGAAGCAATTTCAGGAACTGAAGACAGGAAACCAAATATTATTAAAAAAAAGGATGCTCCCATTGCTCTTATCACTCAGGAAATTCCAAGGCTTTGGGGAGCTGTGAGCCAGGAACCATGGACAAAGACCAAACATATATGAGAAATATATCTTGGTCATCTGAGTGACCAAATATATATTTCTTATAAACCACAATATCTCACATTAAAATCTATATTGCAGGATCTGCTTTGGCGGAAGCCCAAACCAAGATAGCAGACTTCAAGTATTTGATTGGGTTCCCCCATGCCTCTTGTTCTTTCTGTCTCTCTCTATTCCCCACATCTCCAACTGCAATTCTTACCCCCAAATTTAGGGGCTATTTTTCTGATGTACCTACTAATATTTCTATGGCAATCTCCCTGGGGTAAGTAAGGAATAGGTATTCAGAATTAATAGTATCACAGAACCCTCCTGATATAAGTGAGCCACATAGAATGACACTTGGGAAGGGGAAAAATGTCAAAAAACCACTTCTCTGTAGAGCTCAGGACTTCAAACTTCTTTGACAACCAATTCCTAAATGAAATCAGGTTATTCAGGTTTGGGCTGGAGGCAAGTTATCTGACCTCTCTTGCATCAATACCACCATCAATAAGATTTGCAGGTTGTATCCATTCTCAGACTTACTGACCCAGATGGTACTATAATGATTACATCAAGTTCATCAGACTCCTTTGAAAGTATAGTTTTATATAGAATTGGAAAATATTAACATTTCTAAATCCTTTAAGTATATGATGAACTGAAGAGAACATGCATCTTATGAAAATTAATGAAATAATTTACCACTTAAAGTTCAATATTGCTAAAAGCTAAGTGGTATTTAGACAATGATGACAAGGCCAAAACAAGTAACTTTGAAAGTAATCTCTTTCAGGCCAGGAATACTAATTATTTTTATAACCTATTTTCCCTTCTTACAAAGTAAGGACAGTGCTTACCAAGTCTTATATAAAGAATAGCTCAGTAAAATTTCAAATTAATAATAATATTCAATGTTTATATAGTATTTTTTTTACCATAGTGCTCCAAGAATTATCAAATAATCATGGAACTTTCTAAGTCACCTACTTTACTCCCAGTACCATTTTACCCCTTGCCTTTATAAAAAATTTTTTAAAATGACTTCAAGCATATAATAATTATATTCTTAAATTGTTCCAGAAGTAGAGATTTATTAATTCATCATTCATTTTTTCAATCAATCATCCATCAATATAATAAATTCTTCCATTTATCCATCCATTCATCCATCCACTCATCCCTCTATTTACAACTTTTTATTAAGCAACCACCACATGCCAGGTCCTATGGTAAGTTCTGGCTATACAGTGGTGATCAAAACAGATCTGGGTCCCAGCTCTTATGGAGCTAGTGGTATAGTGAATTCTACAGCTTAAATTCTAATAAGATTTCTGTGATTATACTGTTTCTATCTAAAATAATTTTTGAAATATGCTTTTCTTAATTAAGAGTCAGACAGTTAATTTGAGGTATAATACTTTCAACTACACAGATGTAAAGGTAAGAACACTTGGAAAGAGAATGGAGACCTCGTCTAAATACAACTGAGTTCAACAAACCCAGACCTGTATTCTGTGCAGGTTAATGTGGTTAGATCACACTATGAGGTATACCAGTCCCTTGTTTGGCAAAGCAAGGCAGTGGCCCATGGAAATCAATATATTAGCCCACTTCTGTTTTAATGTTGTTTTGTTGAGTTTGTTTTTGTTTGTTTTTGTTTGTTTGTTGTTTTTTTTTAATGATTAAGAGAACAGAGGTTGCAGGCAAGCCTAAAGTTTGTGATGGTTCTATCCTAGAATTTCCATGTCAAGTTGGGGTTCACAAATGTTTCTTCTGTTCCCTGGTCATGGAAACTTCTAAAAGGGCAGATAAATAATCATTCCTGACTGACAGGGCAAGCTGAATCATCTCTTGCTGAAATGGAACGTTTCTTCCAGAGATGTATCGGCTCACACTGCTTAGTCTTAGATGTCTCTATGGTTAGGTTAGGTTCTGAGAGAGCTGAGTTCTCAAAAAGAGCAAATGAGTTCACCTTTATTTTCATTGACATGATTTTACTACAGAAATTCCTGTAGCGTTTGTTCTTTTTATCTGGTCAGAGGTGGGTAGTACAGATCTGGTGATCTACCTTGGGAAATTGCTGACAAACTACTAGTGAATCAGGCCTCATCTGTACAGGACAAGAGTGTTAGAACAAATTGTCCTGCAAGGATTCTGAATGACCCGCACTTGACTTAGCTTTCTGTTCCCATGTTCCTGTTTCCATTAGAACAACTTTTGTCTTATAGTTGTTTTGTACCTGTCTCCATTATGACTATTCTATGCATGTCACCTTTATAATAATTTTTGGAGCATAATATATTTGTGTATTTACATGTTCATATTTGCTCGCTAGTCCATGGGTTCCTATAGGGCAGGAATTGTCTTTTCTTCTTGGTATTTCCAGGGACCAGCTCAGTAAATAGAAGTGCTTGATAAGTGTTTGTTATATGAATGAATGAATGAATGAGGGAATCTCTCTGGATGCTCAATAGTGAGGACTCAGAAGTCTATCTGGATTGGTTGTTAATGTGGTCACTCTTTGTACTGTTGGCTGGTCTGACCACATGTGGGTCTGCTTTGGTTTTCTACAACATTGTTAATATTCACGGTATTACTATATCCAACGTCCTTCCAATGGAATTGCTTTTGTAGTTTGGATGGAAAAGCTGCTATATTATTTCAAATGATTGTGAAATAATAAAACAAATAATAACCTCAAGTGCCAGAGAACATTATTTTCATGGAGCTTTACAAAAAACAGTTCTACAAGATCCACTTACAAAATATACACAAAAGGAGAAAATAGTGTTACAGGCTACTGAGTACCATGTATTATTTTTATAATAGGAACAAGAATGTTTGCCATGCAGCAGTATGTGGTTAAGATAAAAATATCTTTTCAAGTTAAGTGAGGGCATTTTCTCCATGTTAAGCCACAGGATGAAACAATGAGAAGGAAGTGATTTATTGATTATAACATTTAAAGGTTACTTTTCTGAATCAATTCTTATTTAAATAGGGCCTGGTAGAAAGCTAAAACCATTTTGGATTTTGGAGGATCTGGGCATAAGGGCATAAAGAAATATGCTTGCCATTGTTTGGAGCATATATGAGGGATAGAAATTTTAGATTTCTGATTTTATCTATTAGGATTGGGCAGGGTTGTATATAACAGAAAGTTCCAAATAATAATGGATTAAACATATAAATGTTTGTTTTCTTTCATATAAAAGAATTTCTCAGGTAAGAGTACAGAATTAGTATAGAGATTCCCCTCTGCTTCATTGTCACTAACACTTGGCTTCTATTCAAGTTTGCCACATGGTTCCAGCATTTTTGCTGGAGTTCTAGCCATCACATCTACAATCCAGACGGTAGGAAGGAGGAAGGGGAAAAGGGCACTCCTTCCTGCTGAATCAGCTCTCTTTAAAGGAACTTCCTGGCTAAAAGTTTATCAATTTTGTTTATCTTTTCTAAGAACCAGGTTTTAGTTTCATTGATCTTTTGTATTTTTTTTTTAGTCTCTATTTCATTTATTTCTGCTCTGATCTTCATGATTTCTATCCTTCTACTAACTTTGGGTTTTGTTTGTTCTTTCTCTAGCTGCTTTAGGTGTAAGGTTGTGTTGTTTATTTGAGATTTTTCTTACTTCCTGAAGTAAGCTTCTATCACTATAAACTTCCCACTTAGAACTGCTTTTGTGGTGTCCCGTGGGTTTTGGATGGAAAAGCTTCTGCACAGCAAAGGAAATCATAAACAAAATGAAAAGACAACCTACAGAATGGGAGAAAATATATGCAAACAATGCTATCGACAAGGGATTAATTTCCAAAATAAACATACAGCTTAATATCAAAAAAACCCCAAACCAATCAAAAAATGGGCAGGAGACCTAAACAGACCTTTCTCCAAAGAAGACATAAAGATGGCTAACAGGCACATGATGCTCCTAATCAGTAATTATTAGAGAAATGCAAATCAAAACCACAATGAGGTATTACCTCACACAAGCCAGAATGGCCATCATTAAAATGTCTACAGTTAATAAATGTTAGAGAGGGTGTGGAGAAAAAGGAACTCCCTTACACTATTGGTGGGACTGTAAATTGGTGCAGCCACTATGAAGAACAGTATGGAGGTTCCTCAAAAAACTAGACTTACCATATGATTGAGCAATTCTACTCTTGGGCATATATCCAGAAAAGACAAAAACTCTAATTTGAAAAGATACAGGCACCCCAATGTTCATAGCAGCACTATTTACAATAGCCAAGACATGGAAGCAACCTAAATGTCCATCAACAGATGAATGGATAAAGAAGATCTGGTATATATATATATATATATATATGCACACACACACACACACAATGGAATATTACTCAGCCATAAAAAAGAATGAAACAATGCCATTTGCAGCAACATGGATGGATCTAAAGATGATCATATTAAGTGAAGTAAGTCAGACAGAGAAAGACAAATATCATATGATATCACTTATATTTGGAATCTAAAAAAATGATACAAATGAACTTTTTTACAAACCAGAAATAAACTCACAGACACAGAAAATAAACTTATGGTAATCAAAGGGGAAAGGGAGGGAGGGATAAATTAGTAGTTTGGGATTAACAGATACACACTGCGATATATAAAATAGATAACAAGGACCTACTGTATAGCACAGGGAACTATATTTAGTGTCTTGTAATAACCTATAATGGAAAAGAATCTGGAAAAAAAATCTATATATATGTGTGTGTGTGTGAGCGCATGCACGTATGTATGTATAGCCAATCACTTTGCTGTACACCTGAAACTAACACAAATTGTAAATCAACTATACTTCAATTTTAAAAAATTTAAATTAAAAGAAAAAAAGGAACTTCTTGGAAGCTCCCAGCCAATGATTTTCACTTACATCTCCTTGACCATTACTAGCAGTGAGAGAGGCTGGAAAAGACCATCTTTTAGCTGTGTACATTTCTGACTCCAAATAAAATGTGAGTTTTGTTAACAGGGAAGACAGAGATGGCTGTTGAGTAGCAAACCAGCAGGCCCTGCTATGAAGGAAACAGATAAAACACAGCTTAAAACCCCATAATACTTCTTGGAGTTATTGGATGATCAGAGTACCAATGGGGATATGCATGTATAAATACTCCAGATATGAGCACATTTTATGCCCGTGACCAGAGCAGGGATGGCAGAGTACTCTTTAGGAGAAAGGTAGGTTGTTGATCTGTTTAAAAGTCTCATGCGGTAGTTAAAATTCATCATGTTGCTGAATTTATCAAGGTTCAGAGTTGACCTTCATTACTGTAGAGATTGAAACTTGATTTTTTTTTTTAGCACACTAGAGTAGATTTGAGTCTTAAAGAGAAATTCAAATTACCCCAACTTAAAGGTAAAGAAAAAAAATCATAGATGTAGAGAAGCAAAACGTTTATTATTTTGCAATGAGAAGTAACTGTCAGGGGGAGCAAAATGCTCACCGAGGATTGCTTGGTGAGTGTGGAATTAGAAAAAGACCAGATAACTCCTCTGAATGTCTAAGGGAATCAGGCTAAAGGCAGGATGGGCTTGCTGTGGGATCAGAAGGCAGGTTGAAGGGCTCACTTCCCCTCTTTCCCCGTCAGCTCTTGTTAGACCTCTGCCTGTGTTGTCTCCTCTTCCCTGTATCCACGGATGTCCTCCTCTCCTTCTGACTGGGACACTCTTGAGAGTTGTTAACTTTCAAGCAGATTACAGCCTATCTTGTAAGCTTGGGAACTTCACTGTCTCTACCCCACTATGTATGGAGTTTACATTTTAACTCTCAGAGGGCAGTTTAATTCTACTTACTTCTAAGTTCTCAGGAGATGCCTCAGTATAAGCCCCATAGGCTGTCTCTAATAAGCTGTTATATAGACATTTATGGTTAAAACCACAAAATGAACATGACCCTTTCATGGTAGAGGATGAAAGGTGATGAGGACGGTTTGTAAGTCTGGAGTTGACTGATATGACTTAGCAAAAAGACTGAAGAAGTTAACATTTGTAAACAGGAAGTCAGTGTGTGAAAGCCTGAAACCAGGGTTGAATCATCCAAGACTCGAGGAACCCAACTGTTCAGCCAGCATGACTTGGTACTCAAAGAACTCTTAAGACAACGTATGGGCAGCTTTCATGTGTGTCTCAGTAATCTTGTGGTGTCTCAGTAATCTTGTGGAAGTGTAAGCTTTTTGAGAGATCTGAGTACATTGTCCTTGGACAGTCTGCTTTCTCCCTCATCACGTGTGTGTCCTTTCCCAAACTGAGAGCTTAGTCAAAGAGGAAGAGGGGCCCTGATTGATTGAGAGCAGTTCTTTAGTGAGATACTTTCTGAAACAATCAAGCTCTGAAGCACTGTAGTTCTAATCATTTCAGGGTGAGCTGGGATTTATTTTGTATAAAAACTACGAGAGAGACTAATTCTGCTACCTAGTTCTAGGCTGGTTTAGTTGCTCACCTGAATTAATATTGATCTAGTTCAGGCATTATATTTGGACCTAATTGTTTTCAGTGCTGTCACTTTTTATTAAAACTGGATGGACGTGAAACATGAAGCCTTTTTCTGTGTCTGTGAGGAAGGAAAATATGCTCTGTCTACAGTCATGAAGAAGGGAGGAGGTGGGATAATTCAGAATGACAACAGTTCCCCTAAAACCTTGGAGCAGTTAAAAACATTTTCTTTTAATTAAAAAAAATTTAAATTGAAGTATAGGAGCAGTTTTAAAATCTGTTTATTTGCCTCATTTTTGACTCTCAACTTGTCTTTGAGGCCACAGATGGAATCAAATAAGCTCTCAAAGACAGAACTCCCCAAACTAAAATGCTATATTATTTTAGGCTATTTTGGAAAGATTTTGGTATGTTTAATAAAATAGTACTTCCCTGAAAGGATCAGGGATACTGTTCAATTGCAGCCTCCATCATCAGCTGCTTTTCAAAATAAACTGTTTATCTTCCAGTTTCAGAGTCACCAGACCTTCCATAGCTGTTGACAGAAGCTTCCTCTTTGGCAATCTGATCTGGTTGGACTATTGGATGTGAACAGCATGGAGCCTAAAATCAAAACACAGCTCTCAGGTTTTAGTGACAAATTTTCAGGATACTCACCAACTGCAATCCGAAGAAATCTCAACAGTCCTTTTGTTACATTAAAGAGACTTGCAACAATATGTTCCATGGATTTGAAATTTAGATGAGATAATTATTTTTTTAATGATGAGTCCAGAGTTTCTACAATTCTTCCCACCCCTTTTTTTCTTATGAAGTATAGTTTGGATTTCTCGGTCATAATCAGTATATTTTTAATGAATCAAAATGACACAAAATGGAATATTTAGAAATTTTTTATTACTTTATTCTCAAAGCAGTTCTATACTTTTAATAAGGTTGCTTTTTAATGCAGTGCTTCCATTTGGCTAAGTATTCATAGTAGAATAGTGCTGGTTAATGGTTTCTAAAAGCCATGACAACAAACAAACAAACAAACATAAAAGAATCCTTTTCTATATGAATGTAACAAAACTCAATGGTGGTACTTGGAAATAAGTGGTATTTTTCTCCTGAAACCCAAATTAAATATAAAGGCTGAGATGAACCTTTTGGTTTCTGACCATTGAAGGAGAAGCCTGAAATGATGCTCCTGTCCTCCACCACCACCCACTCAAATTAGAAAGAGTTACCAATCTAATCACTGGACCACCACAGTCAAGGACAGCTGAGACCCTCAAGTGCCCCTACTGAATTGCACTTTGGTCTTCTGTTGTCAGTTCACATTGAAGGATTTATAAAAAACAATGCCAAGAACTTACTGTTCTTTTTTGTAATATGTTATTAAGGATGTTCATTATCAGTGGCTTTTGGATTTGAGCGTTTATCAGAATCAAATGTATTGCTTTTAAACAATGCAGGTTTCCAGGCCCACCTCAAGCCTATTCAATCTGAATTTCTAGGCAAGGACTCAGAACAATCTATATTCCAAACAGTCTTCTCAGGTGATCCTGATGCCTTTGGTAGGGACATAGGAACCATGGCACAGTGTCCTTCTTAAGAGGATCGTGGAAGAAAGTTCTGTTTAGTTTTAATTCTAGCACCAGTGGCCCTACTTCTGGGAAAATAGTTTATTTTTATTTCCTGGATACTGTAATTCATGTAACTGATTCTGTTGATCTTTTTGCATTGACTCATATGAAGCATAGAACCAAATATGGCTCCTTCTAGCAAAAGTGTAAGGAGAGGGCTTCCCTGGTGGCGCAGTGGTTGAGAGTCCGTCTGCCGATGCGGGGGACACGGGTTCGTGCCCTGGTCGGGAAGATCCCACATGCCATGGAGCGGCTAGGCCCGTGAGCCATGGCTGCTGAGCCTGCGCGTCTGAAGCCTGTGCTCTGCGACGGGAGAGGCCACAACAGTGAGAGGCCCGCGTACCACAAAAAAAAAAAAAAAGTGTAGGGAGAAAATTATGGCACTTTGGGTATTAACAGCATTCCTATCTTCATCTAACCTCTCTTATTCTCATTTCCTCCTTGCCTCAATTTCTTCACCAAATTATTATTTATTTTAATTAATTAAATGTATTTATTCATTTATTTACCATTTGACCCTCTTCACCCATTTTTCTTACTCCTCATCCCCCACCTCTGGAAACCACCAATCTAATCTGTTCTCTGTATCTAAGAGCTTTTTTCTTTTTTTTTAAAGACTCCACATATAAGAGAGGTCATTTGATATTTGTCTTTCTCTGTCTGACTTATTTCACTTAGCATAATGCCCTTGAGGTCCATCTATGTTTTTTGCAAATGGCAAGATTTCATTCTTTTTTATGGTTGAATAATATTCCTGTGTGTGTGTGTGTGTGTATACACCAGTTTCTTTATTCATCATTCATCAATAGGCACTTAAGTTGTTTTCTATATCTTGGCTATTGTAAATAGTTCTGCATGAACATGGGGGTGTGCATATGCCTTTTTGAGTTAGTGTTTTCATTTTCTTCAGACAAATATCCAGAAGTGAAATTGCTGGATCACATTGTATTTTTATTAATTTTTGAGGAAAAATTGTTTTTAATTTCATATTTTGTTTTATTGCAGGTATTTTTGTATTTTGCTTTAAATCCTGTTTGGAACAAAATGTGACATAAAAAAATAATAAGTGCTATCTAAATATTTGTATAAACCTTGATGATTTTTTCTTTTCTTTTTTTTTATGATTTTTTCTTAACTTGAGTTAGGGTGTTTGAATTTAGTGTTTCTTATTTTAAAAATACAGCTTAGGATGATCCAACAGAAGTCACAACATAAACCTGGTTAAAGGTGATGCCATTACTGTCTTGTTTAATCACCTTTTTGCCCTTTTGGGGGAGAGCGCGTGGAGTCGGGGGATATATCGTTCCCTGTATCTTATTTCCATACAAGACAAGCAGATAGTCTTCTAAATTTTATTCAGAATAAGATCAGCAGAGTAGAAATACATCAGTGGTACATGTGAAAAAGAACTTGATTCCTTAACAAAATCAGTCCTAATGGGTCAGGAGTGGACCCTAACTGTGCTCCACTTTAGCTACATTCAACTACCTCTGAAGATAAGTTGGCCTGTGGAACATATTATGAAACAAAAACGAAAACAAGCAACTGGTAGAGTTAAGAAAATCATGTGTAGTCTTAGTTTGCATGAGATGGGGCCAAGATGCTTTTGATCCAAGCCTGGTATTTCCAGGTTAATAGGATGTAGATTCCAGGTTTCTTGGCATCACCACATTTATGACCTCCAGAGACTAGGGCGTGGAAGGCACCTTTGCAGATCAAGGGGCCCCCTGAGTCACCCTGGAAAGAAGAAAACGGGCAGATACTTGGTAAGTAGCTGTTGAACTTTTTCAACCATCACCTGTTAGTTACTCAAAGGATTATTATCTGGGTCCTTGGTTTCTTTGTGTCCTGCAGAGTGCCTGATACAGCCCCTGACGCAGTATAGATTCTCTGTGTCTCTGTCTCCATCCAGGACCATGGTTCTGTCCATCTGTCTGTCTGCCTCTCTTTGTCCATGTCCCTGTCTCTGTCTAAGACTATGTATATTTACATCCTTTGGTAATCAGTGACTGCTGAACTTTATTCATGAAGAAATGGGTAGGCATAAAGTTTGAAATAACCCACGGAAATAAAAGAAATTTTCAAAATTATGAATTCCATTTTGGTGCTCATGGATTTGAAATCAAGTTGCTATTGAGACTGGTAGAAAAGAGCAATGTATTAAAGTAAATGTCTTGGTGGCAGGTACTCTATCTTCTCTATTATTCTTTTCTATCATCATATGATTGAATGTGGGGCTCTGCACATACCCAACACTTTGTAAATACTTGCTCAATGAACTGATTCTTGACGACTCACTCTGACAACAAAACAATAAACAAAAATTCTGTCAAGGAAAGTGACAAGGTGATAGAGCGGGAAGCCTGGCCTTTCAGATAAGGAGCTAGCTTTCAAATCTAAAGAGCAGTCTTTGCCTCTGCTGCCAATCACATCAAAAACTGCAGTACTTTGTGCTTGGTTGGCTGTGAAAATAGAGGCTGAGGGGGTTGATGATCTTGGGGCACCGCAGTTACACATGATCTTTGTCATCATCATACCCTCCCCTTGATAATGCTTAATATAGTATAATGTGAATATTATATTGTATTTTTAAAAAAATTAGTAATCCATCTGTGCTAGGTAGCCTTCATCACCTGTAAACATGATCACCTATTTTTTTTTTTACTATCTCAGGAAACAGAAGATTTTGAAAAGCATGACTGTTGTTCCTTTTAGTCAGTTAGCAGTTAGTCAACATTATTTAAGAAACACATAATATACATTTGAGCTTTTTGCATTTGAGTTTTAGAAGACCTATTAGTTTAAAGGTGGTGATGGTGGGGGGTTGAGAAGTTATCTTCTAATCACCACTACTGACCTCAGAGTTGGTAGGCTTTCTAAGGGCAGTAATACCCCTCAGTAAAAGTTATCAGATATAGTTAACTATCCTGATTAACAAACACTTAATGAGTGCTTACTACGTGTTGTGCAAGTACTTATGACTCATTTGCATTGGTAGATGAAAAAGCAAAGAGAACACTGTGCAGGATTGGAGAGCACCTTTTTGGAGTTGTGATGCGATGTTCTCCACGCCTCTCCTCCTCGGTGCGGGTGTGCAGGTGGGGCCTGACTGTAGCTCAGAAGCCTGAAATGCCTGTTTGAGTGAGGGGTTCTTACCTGGCAGGAATCCTTCTGGCCTCTGGCATCTCCTGCACATACCATGTTTTTAGTTATAATAGGGTCGTGGTTGTAATAACTTTGGCTGTTGCAAACTTTTCGACTTATGACAGTAACAGTGACTTCTCGCAGGGTATCAGAGGGCCTTAAAAATTCTGGGTCAGTGGCTCCCCAGCCAATAACCTGGCATTTTGTTCCAGCTTTAATATCATTTTTGGCTCTTGGGTGGAGCAGTTGGACATGTTTGTTGAGTTTTGCGGCCGAGTGAAGCTGACAGATTGAAAAGAGAATAAATTATCATTTGTCCCCAGTAGTATTATTAGCCTGAGTGATGTATGTGTGGTCCCTCTGTGCTAGGAGGGCGTCCCTCTTCTTGAATCTACTTTGGTGGTAGCCCACAGCTGCATTTGTGGTTGTTGCTTTTCTGAACATGCTCTTCATTTCCCTTAGAGCTCAGTGGTCCTTGGGGAGGGAGCTTACACAGAGCAGGAATTTTGCCCAGTCTCTAGCAAACTGGCCTTTGCTCCGCATTGGATGGTTTGCTGTGGAATAACATCCATAGGTCATGACTTTGAGGGCTGGGCTATTTCCTGCTAGATAGGACCCTTGAGTATGGTCTAGACTAAGTTTGGACTAGACTAAGTATGGTCTAGACTAAGTTGTAACTCACTTCTATATCCCCGAAGTCACTTGCTTGGCTCTGTTGTATAAGTGACTTGTATTTTTCATTTGCTAATGAGAAAAGCATTGGGGAAAAAGCTTGCAGCGTGGATCCTTGGGCCTGTTGGGGTGTTCTCCTCCCACGTATGCGAGCATCAGAGCTGTTTTAACTTGTATAAACACAGTCCAGATGCATCTGTGATAACTTCTTGTTTCTCTCAAGGCAGTAAATGGAGTATAATGGGCCCTTATAAAATATGTCACAATCACCTCGAACAAGGGGAAAGTGCCAACAACATCCTTTTGTGTAGATGACTTAACAACTGAACTGTGCTGTATAAGAATGTTGGAGAAACTGAAGGAACGCAATGCTACATACCTCAACCAGCATAATATCATTTGATTTAGGATCTGATGTAAATCTTGGGAATCGTATGAATCTTTTAATCTCAAATGTTTGTTTGGAGGCCTCATTCTTTGAGAGAGAGTGTGCTCCTAAAACCACTTTGGAAGACTGGCCTTTGGCAAACCTAAAAAAAGCAAAGAGAATAGACACCACAGAATGATTCTCAAATCTTCCAGTGAGGAGTAGAAATGGTGGAGGAGGCCATATACCTACAGGAATAAGGACCAGCTCCAAGATAACCTGTGTAGGATTAGGTGGAGTGACAGAGGTGTCAGTGGACCCAATCACGAATGGATGATAACAAGGGCCAAACCCATCCCACTCCAATTCCCCAGCCTTGCAAAAGAATATCAGGACTTGTACCCTACTGTGGGGAAAAAGGAGTGAAATACTAAGTGACTGAGATCAAGTTTACAATAAAGTTGTGTTAATTTATATAAAAATAAAGGAACTTATATTTCTCGAGTTTGTGGGTTGTGATTTATATCCACCATTGTTAAGTTTTTTTTATTGAGGTAAAATATACATAACATGAAATTTATAACTTTAACCGTTTTTAAATGGTTCTGAGGCATTAAATACATTCACATTGCTGTTCATCCATCACCACCACCATCAATATCCAGAAATTTTTCATCTTCCCAATGTTAAGTGTTTTAATAACTAAAAGGTAAAAAGGCACAACTCTACACTTGCTAATCTGGTATGTCTAAATCTCATCTCAGGGCAATATGGAGAAGTAAGGTCCATTAGATGGCTTTCAACTATACTCATATGTTCTGTCCCCTCAGTTTGAAAGATGATTTAGACAAGAAGGGAAAACTTTCCTCAAGGTGAAAAATCATTTGAAATTAAGACACTTTAGAGTTAGTAGTCATTGATAATTCCATTGTGGAGATTTAGAGGATAAAAATGGTGAGTCAGATGAAGAAACAACAGTTTTTTTTTTTAAATCTCTAGTCATATACAATTTTAGTACCAGTATTTCAACAGTTGATCTGATTTACTGTATGTTGAATAAAATTATATTTACATCTAGTTATGAAATATATAAATTTTTTTTTTGAGATCTTGACAACACCTTGGAGCCATTTGCATACTACAAAAATATCCCATTTTAATGTGTGTTCTCAGGAAACGACTTCAAATCCTTTTTTGGAACAAGGAAGGTGATAAAAAGAATTATATTTGTTTACATGTAACTATTTCATTGTCATGTGGAAAAGAGTCAGGGCAGTTTACAATAAAAGCATACATACCCAATAAACACACATATATACATATGAATAAAGATTAATAAAAATTAAAAAGAGCACAGAAACATATGGAAAAAGGAATAAGAGGTTGTTTTAGGTTTGGGGAGCCAGTATATGGCTATGCTGGGGTGGGTTTGCATATGGCAAGGCTGTGACTGCTGGGAATTACCGTTTTTTGGTTTCTACCAAAAGAGTTTATTCTGGTTTATTTTGGGAATTCCAGCTCTATTTGTTGAAAAGTTTGTCTATTGCAAAATCAGGATGGGGATGAAATTTCTCAAAGGATGTAGATTGGATTTCTCAGGATTGATTCAAACCCAAATTCAGCGTACTCACTAAACCCAAAGCTTTGGAGGGGAAGGATGATATAAAATCCCTGGGATTACTGATATAATAGAAAAGATGGATACATCCATAAATAACTAACACAGGAAGGCTGGGAGATACAAATGCAGGATGTGGAAGATGAATTCTGAGTAGGGGAAGGGTGCTGAGAAAATGTCTGTTTTTCCTTCATCTTTTACCAATTTCCTTGATTTGTTAATGGCTTTGAAGTGTTTTAGTTATTTTTGTCTCCACTGGGACATATGAATACCAAAAACAACTCAAGCAGACCATGAATGTTTTCTGAACTTTCCATTTCTAGATATACTTCAACTGTAATCTGTACTACAGAGGTCAATTTTTTTCTGCCCACGGGATACCTGGAATTACCTGAGTTCTAGGATCCCACCTCCTTACCTAAATCCAGGTATGAATTCCCACCGAGGAGAAGTGACAATACTAGTGTCTCTTTTGCACGGCGCAGTGTTTCTCCACAGGTGGTCTTTGGACCACCTGCGTCAGAATCATCTGGAGGTGTCTGGCTGCATGGCACCCCTATAAGCCCCGTGCCAAGCCCCTTCAAGCCTCTTATTTCCTCTGCCACTCTGCTTTGGCACTGAGCAGTGTTTCTGCTTAGACCCATTCCTCTGGGTGTGTTAGTGAAGGTAGGGTCCCTATTTTTGGAATTCTCTTGCCCAAGAGAGGAGGGAACTACCTGGCTGTCAGAGATGGGCTGTCATGGTTTTATCCCATCAACACGACTGGACCATGATATTTGTTCCTCAGTGATTACCATGGAAGGTACAGATATTAATATAACATTAGATGACATTTATTAGGTTACTGTAGTGTGCCAGGTTTTGTGCTAAGCATTTTACATATTTTCCCTCATTTAAACCTCACAACAGCCCTGTGAAGGAGGTATTATGATTATCCCCATTTTGCAGATGAGGGAATTGATGATCAGATAAATTGACGAACTTGAGAAAGTCCCACCAATATTAAGCGGAGGCTCTGGGATGCAAATGCAGGGGGGATTAAAGCTTCTTTTGTTTGAACCTGGGGTCTGGATTGGTTACCATTCTACTTTGGGAGCCTTGAGTGATTTGGGATGGAATGAGGCCATGTGGAAGGGGCTGGGTTGGAGCGAGGAGGTTCCATCTATTCACTGGCTAGGCAGGTGAAAGGATGGGGGAGTGTTCAGTGGGAGAAGGCATTGGAGGAGACTAGGGAAGACAGTGGACAAGAGTTGGTGAGAGTTTTGCTTCTGATAAATTGAAATGCTGAAAATGTTATACAAGAGGATTTTTTACTGGTTTCCTTTTATAATTGGCATGGCAACTAATAAAGGGGCCAAGAGACTGAGTGAGGAACTTAGTGTGGATGGGTAGTGAGAAGGGAACACCCCAGATTTGGCCCCCTTCACCATTTTGCTGAGAGAGGGGCCTGGAGTTAGTAAGCTTTTCTCGTAGGATACTTGGGAGTCCATTTGTGGGAAGCCACCATTGAACTATTTCATAAATATTTTGGATTTCACAAAGCTTAATGTTTTTCTAAGCACCAATCTGCCTACATTTTTACACCCAAGTGTCCTGTAGAGGAAATCTGATCCACATATTCTGCAGTTCTTTAAACTACAGCCATTTAAAATAATATTTAGCAATAGTTTTTTTTTTTTTTAATTCCAAGATCTCTTTTTCCCAATTTTTCAATTTGGGAATCTATTTCTACTGAGTCAAGTTCACTTGACAAAATTTAAAATTCAACTTAATAATACTATTTACCTTTGGATAGCAATTTATGGCTTGTGAAGGACTTCACATAGTGTTCATTTAGCTTAGCAACAACCAAAACCCAAAAAATCCCCTCCCCTCCAATTTATTTCCTTTTTTCTATCCAGCATTTGTTCAGCATTTATAATAAATCAAGCTCTGTGTCTGGGGAGGTTATAATCCATTTGAATGTGTAACCACAAGCATATTTGAAGATGTGCATATTCTGAATTGAATGAACATTTATTGATAGTCACCCTCTGCTTAGCTGGTCCCCAGGGGACAAGTGCCCTAGAAAAGACAGAACTGATGAGGACGCAAGGGTGATTTCTGTGACAGCAAGAACGCTGCTTAAATGAAGTAGCCATGTTAAATCGGAAATTAGTGGCTTGCTATTTAGAAATAAAACAGAAGTTCTCACAGTTTGCAGGCTTCAGAATTTCTAATTTGTGTTCAAACAGTCTCATTAAAATGGAGCAACCAAGCAAAATCCCCAAAATATGGGAAGCAAGTCAATTCAGTTGTTCCATTTAGATATAACTGATGCCTAGAGAGTAAATGATTATGGCTAAGAGGTTCTTAAGTGAAGTGCTGTCATATTTGTAAGAAAAGGAGAAGGCCCCATCTTTTCATAGCTTATTCAGGCAAGAAACATAAGGAAGAAACATACAAACAAACACCAGCCCCCGGGCTTCCCTGGTGGCACAGTGGTTGAGAGTCCGCCTGCCGATGCAGGGGACACGGGTTCGTGCCCCGGTCCGCGAAGATCCCACATGCCGCAGAGCGGCTGGGCCCGTGAGCCACGGCCGCTGAGCCTGCGCATCCGGAGCCTGTGCTCCGCAACGGGAGAGGCCACAGCAGTGAGAGGCCCGCGCACCGCAAAAAAAAAAAAAAAACAAAAAAAAACAAATCACCCCCCAAGCCGAAACAAACAAACAAAACAACAAACGCCAAGTTAATTTTCTATTGCTTTTCCTTTTGTGATGGTAGCGGCATCCCAAGAAGGGTTTTGGACATTTTTAGCTGAAGTAAGAGAATCATAGAATGAGAGGTTATAGTCCGTCTTTAGAAAATCTTTCATTTTACGTATCCCAGAAAAAATAGCTCTCTCTCTC
Source organism: Globicephala melas (assembly GCF_963455315.2). Lineage (NCBI taxonomy): Eukaryota > Metazoa > Chordata > Mammalia > Artiodactyla > Delphinidae > Globicephala > Globicephala melas. The sequence continues at coordinate 42,010,839 of NC_083316.1, read as the reverse complement.
TCTTTTTCTTTGTAAATCATCTATACTTTTTTTTTTTTTCACCTAGTTAGATTGTTGCCCCTTACAGCTGTGATTCCCAAACTGTGGGCCTCAGACCTTTGCGGTGGGCATTGAGCAGAGGAGTTAAGGTAAGGGGTCTCAAAAATCTATTAGCAAAGCAGGCTCCTCATACGTATAACAGTAATAAGAGCTGCAACTTATTTGCAGCTCACTAGGTGCTAAGCATGCTAAAATATTTAAATAGATACTATTTAATCCTCAAAACCCCATGAAGCAGTTATATACTACTATTATTATTTCCCATTTGTAAAGTGGGGTGCAAACTCAGGTTGTCTGATTTCCCCTAACAAGGTCAGGAATACTGCCGCTTCATAACTGTTGCTGTGTTCCCAGGCATTACATGAAGGACTTGAATTTGTCTATTGGGTTGCCTAGATCTCCCAGAAAAGGAGAACTTGGGGCAGAATCGCGGATGTGTGAGAGGGTAAATAAACTCCACCAGTTGGTCAGTTATCACAGAAGCTAAGGGTAGATCAAATTCTCTCCTGGGAGAGGCGAGCTTCTTTTCTAGCCAACTTGAGGAAACACAGTAAGCCTAATACTCACCGATAGTGGCAGTGGGCCGCCGTCAGCACCCACTGTGGATGGATTAGCACGCCCCCGCAAATGTGATTGCCGCCATACTGCACAGAAGCCATAAATGGCCTGGAATGAGGCGACACTTCTCTCCCACCGATGATCTCCATGTTGAAACCTCCAAAAGAAAACCAAAAGATTTAATGCAAAAGATCTAAGCAGATTATTTCATGTAATTCTTCTTTTGACAGTCATTATATAATTTTTCAAAGATTAAAAAAAATCTTTCAGTCACCTAATAGTTATTATAATTTTACTGATGAACAACTGTATAATACATTACAGTTTAGAGGGAGCTACATGGAAGTAAAAATTATTTTCATTTATAATGTAACAATACAATCCCTAGAAAATCATTTAATTCCCACATGTGGTAGGTATAGGAGATACTTACACTCTGGAGTCATGTAAGTCCCGGCTATTAGGAAACATAGAAAAAAAGAAGAAAACTTAGTCATTTCAATGGCTTAGATTTAAGAAGCTCAGATGAAATATTGTGACTGTATTGGTGAAGGAAGAAGAGGGTGAAGACTGAGTTTCGATTTTGCAAATTTAACTTTCTCACCACAAGTGTTCTAGAGGTAAAGTTTTTCACACCTAAGATTAAAGGTATATATCAGTTTGGGGAGTTTCGGAATTGTGCTTTTAGCACTTTTTAGAGCAAGGTATGTGTGCCATAAAGTACTCATTTCTGTAGTTAACCATTTTCAATATCTGTATAAGTATTCATGTTATAAATGGTGGGAGAATAAAAAATATGCAAGCCATAAGAACTTAATGAAGTTCAAAGATGTTCATTGCTCTAAAGTAATACTTACTATTTTTCCTGGCATAAAATGATGCCTATCATATTTAGTTTCTCTCTATTTTTCATTTGGACATAGATTTATTATGTAGAGAGACGTGGAACCTTTCACAAATCACGGCTGCTTTACAATAAGGCTTAGCTAAAGCCTGAACATCATCCAGAGAAACCCATATGTTTTGTAGCAAATTTATTCGTAGTCATGCCATTTTCTCTAAATTTGACCAAATTTGGTTAAATTTTCATTACAGTTTTGGAAAATTTAACAATGTTATTGAACGGGAATATTGGCAACATATTTCTAATTCTGAGTGTCTCTTTTACTCATTTTTAATTGAAAATGACCATGTGTTTATCCAGGGCCTTAATAATAATATCTTTTAAAAATCAAGGACTGCACTTTGTCACTCTCCCCAGGAACAGATGAAACACATTGCCAGGCTTTCTACTGTACTTTCTCCTTCACTACGAAAGGTATTCGACTTAAGATTCTACGAGATTCTGTTTGTGCTGGGTGCTGATCAATAGTGCAAATGTTATAAAATGAGTATGGATAGACAAGTCAGGCACCATGCATGACCCCAAACACTTTGCAGAAACACTGACCAAAATTTACCTTGAATTAACAGATCTTATTTTCCTTTTTCTAAGATATATGTGTCCTATCTTTTTTTTTTTTTATAAAGGAGAATTGAAATACAGAGCTATTTTTCTTGGCAGATTGCGAAAGACTCCTACTAAATTGCTCTGTAGCATAAGACAGTGGGAATAATAAAAAACAATATTATACTTGTATATTCTACATTATAATTTAATGTGTCTTAAATTATTTCCAAAATTCTCTTTACATGATCATTTATATGTTTTCATGTCTTATGTCTGTGAGAAAGGCAGGACAAACTACCATTTTTACGTTACAACTGAAGAAATAGGTTCAGAGAGGCTACGTAATTTGCCTAAGGTTACACAGCATATAAGCTGGACCAAGTCATTTGCCTGATCTGAAATAACTTGTATGTTAATAAATATACCACCGGAGCACAGAATTTGAGAAGTATCCTGTTTGCACTCTACCAGGATTCAGCAACAGTAAAGCTCTCCTGCATGGTAAATAAGAAGAATTAACAAAACCAATGCAGAGTAGTGACTTCCTGTCTCATAGACCTGTGGGTGAGACAAGGAGGAGCAGGATTAAGAAAAGCCACAAACTTAAAGCAGATTTGTTATTTCCAGCCAAAGGTCCTCGTTACTTTGCAAGTCATTGTTGTCACTGTTGGTGTGCCTTGATGGACTCCTCATGTGCCACTTCTGCAAGCTGTAAAGTGGGCTTGATGATGCCAGCTCCCCACTGTATTGCAGTGACGTTGGGAACATAAGAAAGATAATGTGTGACATTTGGAAGTGATTTGAGCTGTGAGGAAGAAATGAACTGTGTGAAAGACAAAGCTTCATTTTTGCCGGGGTGGCAGGGGGCATGGTTAAAAAATCTCTCAGCTGCTTACTTCTGTGTAGTAAGGACTAATATCCACATAGATTTTTACAAATTGCTAGGCATTTTCAACTCTATTTCCTGGGAGGTGGCTGTCATTAGTCTTGTTTTGTGGATAAAGACTTGCTGGAGATTACTGACCTAGCAGGTGGCAGATCAGTTCTTAAACCCTTAGGTGCTGGCTCCAGGGTCCATGTGGCTTTCAACCTGACCACATGCCTGCCCTACTTTGACAAGTTCTGGGGCTTAGATGCTCTAAGAGGCAAGCTGGCTGTGCAGAGGGAAAAAGGATTTAGCCATATACACTGCAATTAGACATGGTGAGATTTAATTCAATTGGGAGGATTTTTTTTTTTTCTTTAGAATTTTTGGCTTTTTTTTCCGGACGGTCTCATAACTCTTTCTTGTAGCTGTCCTGGAAAATTCTGAGAATCATGTTGGTTTATAGTAAGGAGTTATTTGGTTTGGGCTTTAAACTGATGCGGGGGTTAATAGCATCATTTGTTATAACATTCAGGATCCTGGATTTGAGAACAGTGAGCTGTGTAACATGATGAGCTCCACCATCTAATTTATTTCTTGGTGTCGATTTTTGTTCTGTTGAGTCTGCTGCGGGGAGAGCCGTGTTTGCTTTGGATGAATTTTGTAGCAGCTGTGCTGGGCTGAGCAAGTGTGAGGCGGTGCTCCGAGCGGGACCGGTTCACAGGTCAGGGGCCTTGAGGTTCTCCTTTGCTGTGTTGTGTTCAGCTGTCCCTATTAGCTGTTCTTGGCGATGCTGATTTTGAGCTCCGGGTTTTTGTTTTCCTCCATCCCTACTCTCTCTCGACCCTTCTGTGTTTTGAGAGACCCATACAGAGCAGTTGTCTGGAAGCTCCAAAGGCCACATGTGGTTCTCTCCTTTGGGCTTCCATCACATTCATTAGCCACGCCCTCTAAAGCCTTGTCACTCAAAGGATGGCTACCAGACCTGTGCCGGTGTGTGACCTGTTTATTACCCATCTAGGGCAAGATGAGGACAGAAGTTGAGAGACAGAGTTTAGAGGCTGTTACAGTCATTTATCATGACTCTGTACTAATTTACTTTATTTAATGAAATGTAATTTAATGTCTGTCCAACCTAATCATAAAATAAGGCATGCATTTTGTATGCCTTTTTAAATTTTCAATTTAATTTTCCTACTCATCTGTGTTTCATTGTATAAAAGTATCAGTCCACGATGAATTGAAACAAAAACCAAACAAATGAACAAACAAACAAAATTTCAAAACATACCTGGTCTACCCCATGGGTAGTTTGAGTACTGCTCTGTAGACACAAATGCAAAGCATGTCTATTTCAAGCCCTTCCCATTTCTTCCCTTTTGACCTCCTTTGGAAAGTTTTCCAACACCAAGGTTTCCAAGACTCCCATGGCTGTCCTGCACCAGGCACTTGAGATCAAGATTTGGCAGAATTCTACTGGGTCCTTCCTTTATGACCACCACCCTCTGGGCCTTGGTTTCTGTCCAGTAATGACTTAGCTAAACGCATCTGCTAAGAATTATGATGAAACTATGGCAGTTTTGAAAATTGGAGTAGGGAGGGTTATTGGGGTGCTGTATGATGACATTATGTCCAAAGGTGCCCAGAAGACAAATCCTACTTCAGATTACAGCCATTCCTTCCATGAGATTCCACCAAATGGATGAGCTTGAGAACAGCTGCAAAGGAAAGCGAAGTATTCCTTGACTCATACCTGAAGCTTTGGACTTAATCTCAGTGTAGAGAAACTGGATAAGCTGTGTTGGAGCATAAGGAGCCCTGTCTTTTCCTAAGCTACTTCATTGTAAATACTTCAGAGAACTGCTCCATGATCTCCCTTTGGTGGAATGATGATGGTGATTAAAGTAGGATGGAGGGAAATTTGTTTTATATTTCTCTGCCTTTTAATCAGAACATATTTTGCGTATTGATTATCTTCCTTTATTAAATATTAGTATGTTTCCTACTCAGCACTATTGAGTTAAGTAACACAATAGTCCTTTAACCTCCTCCTCCTTTACTCCTCTCCAAGTCAACTATGAAATAACTGCAGTGGATGAGAGGTACAATGGGTAAGTATGGACGGTATCTTGGCATAAGGAATAACCACATGAAAACAGCTTGAGAATCTGGCAGATGGGAATTTTCCAGTAAACCTGGAGCTGGCTGCCTGGCCAGATACTGTCCTAATCTCAGCTTTTTCTCCAGGCCTCAAGCTGCCCTTTTGTGACAGCTCTTCTTTTTCTTTTCTTCTTCAGGGTGGCTTTTGATGTTCATTTTCACTGAGTTGAAATGTTATGGGAGGGAAAGTCCCACATGGTGTGGTCCTGTGATGTCACTGGACATAATCACTCACACTGTCTGCAGTGTTTGTCCTAAAAGATTTACACATGTGAAAATCCTTTCAACAGGGATGACTGCCAAAGGAAGGTTTGTAGCCCTGATCTCTCTCCCAGCAGCAGACTTGTAGGGCCACTGGCCTTGCACAGAGGAATTGAGGACTTGCATGAACCTGGTGGGGCTTTGGGAAGAAAACTGGGGTCCATATGTAGTCAAGGGAAAGATGTCAGGGAAAGAACTTGGTGATAGAAACCAGAAGAAATGTGGAAGCAGGAAGGGAAAGGAAGGAAATAAATAAATACTGCAGAGGAAAGAAGAAAACAATCAATGGAGGATGGGAGGCCTTACAATGAAACACTTCCATTTATAGTTGAACATCTCAGATACTGTGATGTGTCCCAAGCCAAATATATCATCTTTTTTTACAATAGAAACACATCTGTTAAAAGGAATAATCTTATCACATTGAAAGCAATTAAGTTGTTTAAATGAATCAGCTTGGTTTCATAAAATAAAGCAGGAAAACTAGTAGTTATTTCAGAGAGGATGGTCAGATTCATTCATAAGGGAAACACAGTAAATGCTGTAGCCAAGCTGGAACTCAATAAATCAATTGATTCAGTAGTCCTTAATTTTTCACTTACAATGAATTCAAGTAGAAATTGTCACACAGTTCTAAGTGTGATAGAAATACTTTTCCCAAAGGCGAATGATTAACCAAACAACACACACACACACATACACATACACACATTTGCACATTCCCCTGCCCCACATCCACTGATACCTAAATCTCTATCGTACTCTTTATCACAAATAAATTCCAGGTGGATCAAAGATTTTCTATGAAAAAAGTGAAACCATTATAAACATTAAATGAAATTGTAGGTTAAAAGCAATGTTTGAGAGAGGAAGACATAAAGGAAACCAATACATAAGAGTATATAAAACTTTGACTTTTGTAAGGCAAAAAACACCAGAGGCAATATCCAAAGACGTATGATAAAACATTCCCCCCAAAGATAATATCTTTAGTATGTGAAGAGCTCTTACAACTACATCAAAGAAAATAGGAGTAATAATAAATGAGCTTGATAATGAACAAATCAGTATAAGTATAAACAAAATAATGCTTTAGTTAAATTTCCTTTTAAGGAACCTAGCATATACATAATATTTTTAAAAAATATTGATGATTTTAGGATAGAAAATAAAGCACATTTCACATTTTTGCAAGTCTTAGTAAGTAAAAGTTTGATGCACTAATGGCAAAACTATAGCAAGTGCTGATAAAAAGACCACCAAGCTGAGAAGATATAAATCAACCAAAGTATAATCTACTACATTCACATTGTTGGTTGACAAGTCAGTGAATGGGTTTTGGCAACAACGTAATGATCGTGCTTTTTTCTTTTAGATCTTGAACTCTGTAAATCCTCTTTCCTTTCACAACTTCCTTAATTCTTCTCTACTTCTCTCCAAAATCCAAAGCACATATTTTCCCTTCTCACCAGAATTTCAGATCATTGGCCTTCTTGCAATTTACCCACGTCCACTAGCTTTCTTCTGGACGCATCTGACCTCTTTTCAGTCTGAACAAGATGGTCATGTTAACAAGGCCCACCTATCTGGAATTCCCTGGCGGTCCAGTGGTTAGGACTCTGTACTTCCACTGCAGGGGGCACGGGTTTGATCCCTGGTTGCAGAACTAAGATCCCTCATGCCTCAGGGCGTGGCCAAAACAAACGAACAAACAAAAAAACCCAAACAAGGCCCACCTATCAACTCCAGGTATCATGCCTCCTTAACCTTCTACTGTGGAACTGCCCAACCATACATCTCCCTTCCTGTTTGCTTTCTCAGATTCTAGGTTAAAGAATTCTGCTGCAGAAAATCACAGTACCCTAGTGGGCTAGCCCACCAGCTCAAGAGTAGAGAGTTCACTGTACTCTAGAAATCCTCTCACTTACCTCCTTCATTCTCTAGATCACTGGCCACAATAGCCTTTCCAGACTCTATCTTTCCCAAGCCCCCCTTTCCCTCCATTACTTCACCTTCTACTTCAGACATTGAAGGTGAACACTCTTTTTATTTAACTACTCATCTTTTCTTCCTGGCCAAGCGAACACCTCCACAGAGGGACACCTCTATTCTTCTCCTCATCTCCCAGGTCTTTATTTCTTTATAAAGCAATTTAAATTTCTACATCTCCACTAGCTCAATCCTTCAATATCCATCCATCCATCCAACCATCCATCCATCCATCCATCTATCCATCCATCCATCTCTACATTAATTTTGTATGCAAGCACACAGACCTATCTATTCATGAAAGATATTCACTTGAACATGTTTGACCCTCAGTTTATCCTTCCTTTCCTTTCCTAATCAGAGTTCTCTCTTTCATAATCAATTTCTTGCTCTCTTGTCATCCCAACAAATTGTTTTCATTTCTCACTGCTAAAACACGCTATCAGTGAAACTTGTGGGCTGTTCTCAATACTCATTCTTGTTGATTTATCTGCATCTTTTCTTTCTGCTGACGAGTTTTTCCTTGAAGCATCCTCTGCCCCTGACTCCTGTCATACTCTCTGTTCTGACATTTTTTACCGCTTCAATCACTATTTGTCTCTTTACTACCACATCCTTTTTCTGTTCTCCAAATTCTCTCTATGAGTCTCTTCTATTCTCTTAAGCCCAGACTGTCCCAAAGCAATTAAACAAAGTTAAATGTAGCTCTAGTCTTCAGGACTTCTCAGAGCCTTTAAATGCTAATGTGTATTGTTAATATCCCAGAGGATACGTAGGGATATAGTATGCTCAGTGTCTCAGACTTGTTGGACTAAAGAACATTTATTTTCACAGAGCATATCAAGGGACATAGATTCCTTAGACCTCATGGTGGGAAACCTGTGTACAGTTTCCAATTTTCCACCTTGACCTCTCTTCATAATATTGCTCCAACAACTTTTTCTTCTACTCTCTAGCCTCCTTACTCTCAAGAGGGAATAGATTATTTTCTATTCACCACCTCTAGGCCATCCAAGCACTTACCTTATTATTCAAGTGCTATAGGGGGTGCCACCTTCTCCATGAAGTATCTCCTAATCATTGCAGGTGGAGGTGCTTGTTCCCTCTTCCCAAAGCAAGAGGAACCCTTAGAAGTAATAGTTAACATCTTCATACATGTTATTATGGTGTTTATTTTATTCAGTCTATTCATCTCCGAGATTGTCAACTTCTTGAGGACTGTGTTTATGCACTTTGTACCTGCAAGGAATGCTTTCAGCTGTGAGTAATAGAAAACTCAACCCAGAGGGATTTAAACAACAAGGACATTCACTTTCTCATGTGACAAGAAGCTCAGGGGTAGCGGGGCACCAGGGCTGATGAATCCAGTGGCTCAGTGTTACTATCAGGACTCAGGTGTGCATCCTCGGTCCTCATGTTCACTAACCTCATGGTCCCAGGTGTCACATGTGGCTTCTACAAGGTTAAAGGACACAGCTCTTCCTGTAAGTGTATTTTACGATCTCACATCTTTTCTAGAAGTATGATGACACCTCTCCACTCCCACATGTATTTAGACAGAACAAGATCACATGCCTTCCCCAAACCAAGGGACTTTCCATCGGACTGGCTTAGACACATCTCCCAAGCTGGGATTTGGATCATCTTTGATGAAGAATAGAGACTTGAAAAAATAGGGGTTCCATTAGCAAGGTGGGAATGGGCAGAAGTAAATTTCTACCTTAATATCCTGTTCAGTTCCCCACAGATTGCACTGCACATTCCGTAGATTTGCTGAGTGAGTAAAAGGATGGACAGTGGGGTATGCCAAATAATGTGTTTAGTCAAGATTTTAGACCTCATTACCCATCTTCTACCTTTCCTGACTCTCTAGGAGGAAGATTCAAAATTTGATTTATAAGGAGGAATATTCATAGGTGAACACTTATAGTTGTTAATTCTATATTTGAAATATTAAAGCTTTTGCACCCTCCTCCCACCTCCCGTACTCTTCACACCAGTAGTATCAGGAAAGAGGAATATAATAGAACCATTTTTGAGTAAATGTCTCCAAGGGAATTCACAATGATAAAATCAAAACATAAACATAAAATAGATTTTAAATTAAGATTTTCATTGTCTCCATCAACAAAATTATAACGTTGGGAAGCTTCTCTTTCTTTTTCCTCATATTCAAGATAGCAACCATATTTCATTGTAAGTAATATGATGCCAGTAGTTGAATCAGTCTGTCTTTTAATTTAGTATTTCCTCTAGACATTCTTTGAACATGTGTCAACAGGAAAGAATATGTTTCAAAATCCTCTTCTGCTCATTTCTCCCTTAATAAACAAAATGAAGTTTGAAAATGTGTCTTTTGGTTCTCTCTATGCTTCCTAAAATTTGGCAAAAACCAGAATTATCAGAACTGGTCAAGACCACATTCTGAAGCAGGTAAAACTGACCGTGGGGACTCTTTCATCTCCACTCTCAGAATTCCTACTTCTCTTAACAGTCCTTATCTGCAAGCATTTATTGTCAGCAAATACCCACCAACATCTCATAGCTCAAGAATATTTTAAGGTGTTGCTACTTTACAGTGTATTCTCATTTTATTTAATGTTTCTTAAATAATTTTTTAAAAACCTCTAAATATTCAGAAGAAGCATCTCTAATGATGAACTGTCAGGTATGGATTCAGGGATGGAGACAGTTTGGGTAGAGAATATTCCTTGTTCTGATTAAGTCACATCACATAGGCATCACCTACTCTGGGTACATAACAGGCTGGCTCCAGGAATGACTTTTTTTTTTTTTTTTTTTTTTGCATATTGTTGGGTAATTGAAAAGCCAGAAGTTCCTGAACTGCTGCTGCCAGGGGGATGTTTAAAACAGTCACACTACAAATGCTAAGGCACTGCTGCTGCCAGGGGGATGTTTAAAACAGTCACACTACAAATGCTAAGGCACATGTATTTCTGCCCATGTGGGTAAGTGGGAAGAGAAATATTCGTGTGGGAAGTGGCAAGAGAAATATTTTAAAGTTTGGACTTCAATCAGAGAGTGCTTTACTCACTTAAATATCCCTATGAAGGAGCAAAGAACACAAAGGGTGAGGGCTCCAGGAACAGCGTGGGCTTCTGGTTCACAGATGGCACCAACACACACACACACACACACACACACACACACACACACACACACACACACACAAGCCATTTCCAGGTCCTATGTACCAAGGGTATAGGAAGCTGGGCAGTGGGGTAGCCTGGTGTTAGGAAAGAAGGTCCTTCTCTAAGTGGTGCTTCCCTTGTGTTACTCTCAGACACCTGCTGTAAGAACAAAGTCTCATACATTCAGAAGTCTTAGAAAAGTGACAGGATCCAAGCCAGCAGGTTGCAGCCCCAGCTGACAGCATGCAAAGAAACCAACCCAAACCAAAGTCAAGGATGCTTGTTGTGGGATCTAAATCAAAGTGCAAGGTGTTCTATATGATGAGGAGACTTTTAATAATTCATAGTTCAGGGAAGAAGGAAAACTCTCCTAGTAAACCTATCAGCTTTCCATCCCAGACATCAAGAACACTGTTCACTGTTCATTCTTCAGGCTTTTATTCTCACATTGTTGTTCTGTGAAAGTGTCAGAAGAGATACAGAGAGAGAAGAGACGGGTGATGAGAAAGATTGTGTGCATCCAAGTGGCCAGTCCTCTTGGGGAAAATGGTCAGGAAAATTGATGTAACATCTCTGGGTCAAAAACCAACATATGGTAAACCTGTATTTTATTTAAAAATCATTTCCTGGGTAAAGTCTCTTCATTCTCAAGTTTTAAAGTAGTAATAATAACCATTGGCAATAGTTGGCATCTTGAGCTATATTTTAAGCTTATTAAATAAAGGTTACTCTTCCGATGGGAAAACAAGGAATAAAAGAAGTAGGCAGCCAGCATTTTGCCAAGTGTGTCAGAGCGAAGCCAAGACTCCATAGCAATTTAGCAGTGAAGGATTAGTCCCTGCTGAAATTCGCTTTACAGACCGCGAACCAAGCCCTGGACGCAAAACAAAATCAACATGGAACGTACACAGAAGGGTCATCAGAATGCGGACAGTGCAAGTAAGAGACAAGGGACAATTCAGACAAGTCTCCAACAGGGATTATTCTGTTTTATCCAGTTCATTAGCGAACACAAAGTTTTTACCTGAACTCTTACCAGTAATACTATTTTAGTATGTATATATATGTTCATATATATATATATATATATATATATTATATATGCTTTTAAAGGTAACTGTTTAGTAAACTTGATATAATGAGATACATCCTTTTATAGCCTAAAGTCTAAAGGTAAAGAAATAGCCAGGTAGGGTTACTTACTCATGGGGCAGAACAAAACCCACCTGAGTTGCAAGTCATAATTCTGATGCCCACAAGGTACTTCTTTCAGGATGTTGTTTCAACAAAGCGTCTGCTTGGGCTACAAGTGTTAGAATCACAGGATGTTATTGCTGAAAGATACCTGTTTCAATCAGGTTCTGTCAGGGAATAGAATCTGACCCAAGTGATTCAAATGAAGAGACTTTAATGAAAGGACGACTCACAGAGGTGCGGGCAAGGTAAAGGGCCCCAGGGAAATGCAAGCTCAGGAGCCATTGCTGCTGAGTATATTTTGAGAGCTCACTACTTACCATGCGCTGGCTGGGTGTGTCAGTTTAACCCTAGGAAGTAGGTATTCTCATGTGTGTTTGCATCTGGGGAAATCAAGACTTAGAGATTTTAAATGTGCTCAGTTTGCTCTGTTAAAAAGTTGTGGACTCAGGATTCAAATTCAAGTGATCTGACCTCAAATCATACTTTTTTAGGCACTGCTCTATATAGCGAAATAAATCTGCTGCTTCTACCTCCCTTTAATTCCTAACAGTGGAGCTAGGAGTCACGGGGAGTGGTAGACGTGCAGCAGGAGGGGTTGGTGGGGGCAGAAAGGAAAGTGATCTGATAAACTCTTTTGCACTACTGTGCTCGTGATGTAATGCTGGAGCTGTTTCTAGCGTTTTAACTTCAGAAGAGGGTGAAGTGAAAAGAGCATGCCTGCAACCACGGCTGCCTGAGAACTCGGCAGGGTGGGAGGATGCTGGGGGCTGGGGACGGCTGTCTCAGTCACTGTTACGTGAGGGTTGGAATTTGTGAGGCTGTCCCTGAAGTTTGCTTATTTCTTTTTAGAGCCTATGCCATTTCTCGAGCCCCTTGGATGTTCAGGACCTGAGGGAAGCATCGTGAAGATCACGACAATGATCATAAAATGGTTCCTGCTCACCGGAACTAGAGGGCCCCCTGCACGTCAAGAATTGTGTTCGGAGTGCCGAGATGCGATGTTGGGTGAGGGGTCCATTCTGGCCTGGAGGAGCTCAGCGGGGGCATCATACAAACCCTGACATTTCTGCCTTGAGGGGTGAAGTGTTTTGATGGATGGAGAAAAGAGGGGGAGCAGACTCAGCCCAGGTCACATTTGTCATCAACTGTGGACGCATTTGCCTACAATCTGGTCATTTTTTTTTTTTTTTTTTTTTTGTGGTACGCGAGCCTCTCACTGTTGTGGCCTCTCCCGTTGCGGAGCACAGGCTCCGGACGCGCAGGCTCAGCGGCCATGGCTCACGGGCCCAGCCGCTCCGCGGCATGTGGGATCCTCCCGGACCGGGGCACGAACCCGTGTCCCCTGCATCGGCAGGCGGACTCTCAACCACTGCGCCACCAGGGAAGCCCCAATCTGGTCATTTTTGTTTTCAATGACGAGAAATACTTACTCAACTGTAAATACTAGTGTTGTATAATTACAACAGGTCAAGATTAAAAACAGAAGTTTAAAAAAATATTTAGTTAAAAATAAAGTATAAAACCCCAAGTTATTAACTGTTTCTTAACTCTGACTTCTTTGGCAGTTGAATAAACAACTTACCTGGAAACACTTCTTAATTCAGACTTTCTCTAGCTCTAAGCTCTGGTGTATTTAGGTCTTGAGACACTTTCTGGGGTCACATTTATTGCTTCAACCCCTTTCTCCTCTTTTCAGGTACTAAAGGTCTTTGATTACCTGTTTATTCTAGTTGCCCTGGCAGTGGGACTGTATGTGGAGGGAAGCTGTACTTTGCGTTTTGAGGTTTTGAACGCTCCTAACTGAATGTGAAGCACTCTGATGATGTATCCACCCCTCAAAGGAGAAGCCTGTCTTCCTACAGCAGGTTTCTGTGGCTTTCCAATTGCAGGTGAACAGTTTTGAAAGCTCACCACGTAGGATTGTTTGACAGAGTGAACCCCTAACTGTTTTTGTTGCTGCTGCTGTTGCGTTTATGAGGTGTGTGTGTGCGCATGTGTGTCTGTGTGCTTGTGTTTTAACCAACTAGGAAGAGCTTATCAAGGCAAGCGTGCAACATGTGTTTTCCCTTTCTCAACAGTTTTACTAACTGGTTCCTCTCAGGTCCCTTCAACAGTGCCTGCCAGATATTCCCTGGTAGGATCAGATACCCTACATTTTCTTGCTTTCAGTATAAGCTCTTGTCTGGATGTGGGATGCTTAAAAGGTGATCATTCGTGACCTTATTTGAAGTCCCATTATTTAAATTTATAAAATGAAGGCATTAATGCTAAAAAAAACCCAGCGTGGGTCAATGCTCCAAAATTATCCATTTGTTAGACTCTTGGTCCTTCCTAGACTAGACCACATGAAGGTTGAAATTTTGATCTTGAGAACACTTTGAATGCTGAAAGCCCAAAGTACATTGGATTCCTTTCATTCTTGGAGACATTGTTTGGTGTTTTATTCAGTGACGACTTCCTAAATATATTTACAAAGGAGACAGGCTCAGCGTGCTGTCTGGAAGTGGTGATGTGTACACAGGCTCATGATCCACTGTTAGAAATGTAAGCTGTGTGTGTGTGTGTGTGTGTGTGCGCGCGCGCCCGCGTGCGCATGCGCACACGCGTACACTTTTGAACTGAGAGTGGGATATTAAACTTGGGCTTTACAGCACATATATCGAACCCTGAAATACCTGATCAGGTTAGGATGATGTTTATCAGGCAGCTTGCAAGAGCTGGGGCTTCGATTTCATCATATAAGGTTCTAGTGGAAGATTAAAGACTGATGAAACACTTCATTCTGCTGCTAAGTAAACTATTGATGGTGGATCAATAAAAATAAAAGCAGGTCTATTTTTATTTAGACAAATACTGTATTTTATTAAATCTAAAATTTTATCAGTATATTATGTGCCATTATTTTATATACCATTGAGAAAGAAAAAAATTCTTCCAATTAGAAGAATTTGTGAAATTCTTCCAGTACTTTTTTATCACTAGTATTTTTATTTATACTTATTGAAAGTACTCTTGTAGGCTTTTTTGGACATAGATTTCTATCATTTAGAACTTTTGAACATTCATAGGAGGAAAAAATATAAATTCAGTAAATTGGTTAGAATATTCCTAAATGACTCCACATTCATATCTGGTCCTTCTGAATCACAAGTCAATGTCATATCTTTTTGATAGATTATAGGCCCCTGGGCCACAGAGATGATTAGTAATGCAGCATTTCTTAACAACTAGCTCCACTATTTGTCTTTGAGATTCTTTTCCAAGTGACTGGCACTCATCCTGCACGTTCTGATGTGCATATGTAAGCAATGATAATTACATCGTAATGGCTGTATCCCAACTTCAATCACTTTAATGTGTGAAGATGTATGTCTTAGAATCAGTAAAATATGCTAAAAAATTTGAAGTGCATAATATAGTTAAAAATTCTAGGTCAATCCCTCAAACATGGGCTTTTCCTTTCAGAAATCTCCAGAGTAAATATCATGTACTAATTCTGCTAATGTGAAGAGATGTGATTGAGAGAAACCAGTAGTTTAGAAGTTTCTCAAATTTTTGAGTTTGTCAGAATCAAGTGGCTTACTTGTTAAAAATGTTGATTCCTAGGCCCACCCCTGACCCATCAAACTGGACTCCCTGGCAGTGGCATTTTGACTAGCTCTCCTGAACATTCTGATGCTGGTGGTCTGGGGAACAGTGCTTTGAAGCACGTTGCACCAAGCCCTGCCTGAGGCACCATTGGTGTACATTGAGCTCTCAGATTGTAAGCTTGGAAACTTCATGAACTCCATGGCAGCCAAAAGAAAGCACTTAAAACAAGATCACAATGTGGCCTTTCATTGAGAACATCCTAGGAATAAAGGAGCCAACATATTTCAACACCAGATTAGAGAGTGTGTCTGAAATTGCTATTTCCTTAAAAAATTCTAAATAAGAGACTTGGAAGATATGCTTCATGTTTCTCCCCGTCTAGTGCTCACCTTTATATTTTTTCAAAAACATTAGATCATTTATTCAACGCACATATCATGTAAAGGCTAAGGCTCTTCATCACTAGACAAACTCTGATGAGTCTGGTGAGAGTGGTCCTGATTAATATTTTATTACATTATAAAAGGGGTCAGTTTAAGGTTAGGCAAAGGAAGTGCCACGTTATTTGAGAAACAAAGTAGCAGAATCATTTCCTATGATCTTGTATTAATCAGAACCCCTAGTCTTTCCAAAATTCCTAGTGAAAATGCCAAGTGGCTTAGCAATAACTTCCAACATGACTTTTTAAACCTATGTTCTCTCATGTCAGATAGTTCTAATGTCTAAATGACTTCCAATGCCTAAGCTAATTCTTCAGTCATTTAGAAACTAGTAATTAAAAACAACTCTTTGGGCCCACAAGAGCAGTTTGTGGGCTGTTTATTCATCTCACTCCAGATGGGGCAAGGCTGCAGGGAGAGGTGGTGGAGTCCTCTTAAGCCAGAATATGGACGTTTAGCCATCATTCTGTGAGCTGAGTGAATGAAAAATTGCACCTTGAAGCAGGTGAGGGGAATGAGGCCTGGTATATAATTTGTCTTATAGAATAAGTAACAGTGTTTCACACCTGGTAACTTAGAGATGACAACATGTTTTCACATTTACCTTATCTTTGATCTTCACAACATCTCTTTAAGAAAGGGCTGACAGTGTTTCTATCCCTTTATTTTGCTGGAAAAAAAAATGACATCATGTTAATCAGGAAAGCGGGTTGGTGTCTTGCACCAAGACCGATGGTGGAGCTGGGCTCAAACTCAGGTCTCCTGGTTCCAAGTTCAGAGCTGCTTTTGGTACTCAACATTGCCTCTCGTCTGGTATCCAGGAAGTGCCCAGTGCTTCTGGATGTGGGTTCATATTTGGAGGCAGAAGAACACTGTATGACATCTTGCAGATAGGTTCATAGACTCAGAACGCTGATTTGAGAAAGAGCTAGCGGTTAACAAAACTTGCCTGACTCCTCACATTAGCACCTGCCGGGACTTGGGGTAAAGAGGAGACGCAGGCAGCCGGGAAGTGAGAGCTCCTCACATGTCCCCAAGTCTAGACTTTCTCACTCTAAAAGAGTTCCTGCCAGTCTGAGCCCATGGTGGAAGTTTCTAGATTTGGCCAGGGTTACAAAAACAACCTGATTCTGTGGCTGCTTTCTCAGGGGACTCCATTGGAATCAGAGCTATGGATATGGTGTTCAAGTTCTTTGGGGGCTGCCCAGAGATTCAGGGTCAAGGTTTGTCAGAGATGCTGTGGGTGTCCTGTGCTTATCTTCTCAGACTTTGCCACACTCACGGTTCTTGCAGGGCTGTTTGCTGCGAGCAACTGTGGTTGTCCCCCACCTGCCTACAGCCTTGACCTTCTCGTTAAGACAAATCAGAGAACCCCATGCAGGCAAGAAGCCCAGTTTAAAAAGTCCACTTCTCTGTACTCTTCTAAGCAGGTGTAGTTTTTGAAAATTTCCTGTAACATCAAATCCCTCTCTGCTATTAGAATTGTCTTCACTAAGAACTGAAACTTAGAGAACTGGAGAGATATTTCTTTTGGGAAAATGTTTACTCCAAGACATAAGATCATTTTTAAGGAATGAAGCAAACCTTTAGAAATTTAGACTCTTCATAATGATAGTCATGATGCCCCTTTTGGTCTTCTTAAATCATTACTGAGGTAGAGAGGAGAGATGAGGGGTTTAAGGTGACTTTCTTAAGGTCACATAGTTCGGTAGTGGCAGGGCTGTTTCTAGAACTCCTGCAAGCTATTTCCAGGGCCTGTGACAGCTGACCTGTGACTGCTGTAAAAGTTGGTTTGGCAGAGATATATTTCATCAGGGTCTATTGGCCATGAGGAGCTCCATGAACTCCTTCTCAGGGTGGATGTGGTGCTGCCACACCCAAGGCTGGAAGGTCAAGAGGACAAAGCTGGTTAGCTGTGCAGGAGCTGACATGATGGGGCCAATGTCTCTGTTCAGACCCCATTCCACCCTCAGCTGCTTCTGTTGTCTCTGAAACTTCTACCTCATTCCAACCTGTCCAAGAACCTGGGTCTTGCTTTGCTTGCCCTGGGGAACACAGTGGTGCCCGCTGTAACTCACTATTCTCTGAAAATGGTTCTGGGAAACAGTTGATTATGTTTACATATTTATTAAGTATAAGCTCTTATTATATGCTAGACCTTGCCCTGGACCCATGCAAAATTGCCATCAGCTGGTGTCAAACAGGAAGACTTTCAGATGGTGCCAAAAGCAAAAACTAAAACTAAACTAAAAACAAGGTCTCACACACCTAAACCTCTCTGCTTGCCCCTTGGAAATTTTCACCTTCAAGTCTGCCTTCGTAATTCAATTGAAATCAAACCTATCTGGTAAAGAAATTTCTGAGGAAGGCACAATACGCATGGTACCATTTGAATTGACCGTGAGGGTTTGGAACCTTCTCAGAGCCTTTCCCATTTTACCTATCTAGAAAAGATGCTTGATATTTGGTTACAAGCAATTATAATGTGCACAATGAAATACAAAATACCAGTGCACATTACCTAGGCTTATTTTCTTGCTTGGCACAATATCAGGTTTAAGAAAAAAAAATTACAATGATATTTTAAATGTGCAAGGTATACTGGGTTGAATTGTTATGTGGTTTTATCGTGTCTCTGGCCCCCGCTGCAGGAGGCCACGTGTTGTCCTTTGGATCCTGGGATGGTCTGTTTGACCCACCATAGCTTGAACTTGCATTTGCAGAGCTGTGAAAGCTTATGTGATTCCCCTTGGCCTCACTGACAACCGATGTACAGAACAGGTTAGAGATTTGTCAGTCCCAGCTCAAAGCAAGCCCGCCAAGGGGGACCTCAAGTCCTCATCATCACCAGCTCTGCCTTCACATCATTTTTTTTCTGTGCAGATTAAAGTTGGCTGCTTGTTTACTCATGCTCTGATTTCCTAACTCCTTGTGGTCATAGCTAGCTTTCTTCATAAGATAGGTTGATCTAAGCTCAAAGTTGGGAAAGATAAAAATACAACTAGACAAAAATCCATTAGGGACTGTGTGGGGACCAAGTTTTTGTTGGGTCTTGGAAGGAATTGAAGGAGTCCCCAGAATGAGCTGTTAGGTACTATGTATTGAGATAGTTCCACCATTTGTGAGCTCTGCTGAGCATAGTTTCTTCACCCCTCTGTGTATTGTGTTTTGGTTTACTATTACTGTGGATTTGGTATCCTCAACTTATATCTTCTCTCTATGTCATTGTCATTTACCAGAGGTATTATCAATTTTGAGAAATGCAGAAGATGGTGCCCACAAGCTCCTCTTCTTCTTCCCCTTAACACTTGGGATTTTGACATTCAAAGGCCTTTATTAGGGGCTTCCCTGGTGGCACAGTGGTTGGGAGTCCTCCTGCCGATGTAGGGGACACGGGTTCGTGCCCCGGTCTGGGAAGATCCCACATGCCACGGAGTGGCTGGGCCCGTGAGCCATGACCGCTGAGCCTGTGCGTCCGGAGCCTGTGCTCTGCAACGGGAGAGGCCACAACAGTGAGAGGCCCGCGTACTGCAAAAAAAAAAAAAAAAAAAAAAAGGCCTTTATTGTTTCTTCCTGTAAAAATCAGAAGGTTCTTACTTTTTATTATTTTTCTTTATTCATTGCCAATTCTAAGGTGACTATATTTTTAAAATGAAGAATAGCCATCATTTATTGAATGCCTATTGCTTGACACTTCCCATCCCATATCTTAACAATAACCCTATTAAGAAGGTATTATTGGCCCCATTGTACACCACGAGGAAATGGAGGCTTAGAGACATTAAACTAAGTTCCCTTAGGGAGTAAGTGGCAGAGCGGAGATCAGATCCAGCTCTGACAGAATCCAAAATTTATAGCAAGCCCAAACTAGTGTGCAGACTGGATCCAGTCTAAAACAAATGAAGGCACAGATAATGTTTTCTAATTTGAATGAAATGCTGGTCAACATTTAAAAATTAGGAGATTACTTTCAAAAGTCTGAATTCTAACTTCTCTTTGAAGAAATTAGAAGATTGGGGACAGTGTGCTCATATTCCTGTATGGTAGCAGTCAGCCAGCCCTACGGAGTGGCTACTTCCCTTAGAGAAGGCGTGTACTCTCAGGTGGACAAAATCCTCTCCTTCCTATTGCATGACACCTTGTGTAGCTCACCACCTCACCCAACTGGGTCACCTGCATGCCTTTGATTTTGCAGTCCTTATTCTAGTCTCTGGAGGTGGTCTGTCTTTGGGTTGGAGTCCTGGCTTTATCATTTGCTAACTCTGTGACCTTGGACAAGTTGCTTAACTCCTTTAGTCCTCAGTTTTCTCATCTCTAAGATGGGGATAAGAACAGTACCTAGCTCTTGAGGTTGTTTTGAAAGTATGGTAATCCACATAAAGTGCTTAGCATTGTGTCTAGTACCTCATAAGCTTTCTATAATAGTTAGGTGTTATTATTGACCACTATTCCAATTAACCACTCTCCTCAGAAAGTGGGGTTCAGCAAAGTTTGAACAAGAAACCTTTCCCAGGGTCGGCCTAAATTGTGAACTAGGCCATCAGAGCATTGGCCATGGAAGCATGATTATGTTGTAATAGGCAATAGAGAGTGTGGCTTTGACACAAGACTGACATGGTTCAAGTTTATCCTCTGACATTTTGGGGATCTTGGACAAATTATTTAACCTCTTTCTGACACATTTTCCTCATTCGTAAAATGGGTATGAGAATAATGCCTACTTCATAAGGTTGGGTGAGGATCAAGTGAGTTAATACATGTAAAATGCTTTGGAACAGTGCTTGGTACATACCATGCACTCAGTGGATGTTACCTACTATTGAAAACAATCAGAGTGTGCTGTTTGCTTCTGGGGAGATGAAGATAGAATATTTTAAATTGGATTGTCATGAAAAATTTGGGAAATTTGGAGGCTAAGTTGCTGGCCTTCACTTCCCATCTCCTCAGTTCCCTGCAGTTCGGTTTCCATTCCGTCCATCCTCCTAAAATTGCATATTTGAAGGCTAATCATCAAGTCACATCCAATGAACTCGACCTCATCTTCTAGAAGGGACAAGAACTTTAGCGATCAGCTAGCCTAATACTGTCAGTTCTCCAAAGGGAAGCAGAGGCTGAGAGAAGCCCTGTGGCTTGCCCATCACTAACTTGTGACTGACCAAGAGCGATCGACTTCGTTGGTTGTATATTTACTAGATGACAGTGGGAATATGTCTATTTTCATAGGTGGTGGGGCTTGGACTCCAACATGTAGCTAGTGTAAGAACTCTCTTCTCTCTTTCAAACTTGCTCTTTCTGCCCCACAAACCTTGCTTAATGAGGCCGAGATCCAGTTAATATATTAAGAGGACTGCTCTGTCTTCCCCAGTGGGACCTAGGCCCTGTGACCCTCCATAGCTTGAAGACCTTGTTTCCTGATGGGTAATGTTTTCCCTTCCCTGTGACTTGCCTCTCTGGGCCACGGTCTGATTTGCCTGCTGGCTCATTTGTTTCCTTGGGCTGCCTGCCTTGTTTGGCGGTTTTTAGTGAGCGTTCCGATCGATGCCAGGAGGTGAGGGGAAGGGCTCTGAATGGGCTCAATCATTGGACAAGCAGACTTGGTGATGGATGAGTCTTCTCCCCAGTGAGTTTTGGGTCAGGACAAGTCCAACTGATAAGTTTTTCCAGAACTGAGTAAGCCAGAAACAGTGTCAGCAGCATCGTACCACTTTTGTGGGTTTTGTATTGATTTTAAAGGAAATTCTCAGCGGCCGTTCCACATCTTACTAGAAATATAGCTACATCCCTGATAAACTTAGATATATGCCATGTGAATTGTTTTAGAAATAACATTGGATGAGGGGTGAGAGGAAGGAAGAGAGGGTCTTTAAAAAAATCCCTTTCAAAATATTTTCTTTCTTCTAAGTATTGAAAAGGCCCACCATAACCCTTTCTTCTTCCAAATGATCTCATAGCTATTTATTGAAAGGAAATACCAAATGTTTATTTATTTTTTTAAAAGGAGCTTCTTCGGTCCTGATGATTCATGTCGATATAATTTTCCTCATGACTGCAGAGGCTCGTAGACAAAGCTATGCCTCAACTGATGTGCTGGTGTCCGAACAATTCCTGTCCTGGAGGAGGGTGTGCAGCCTTCTTTATTCCCCCTTCACAGACGTCCTTGAGCCCTTGAGACGGATGTGAGCGAGTGTTTTAGTCCTCATGCAAAACAACCATCTAAACATAACAGATGACATCAGCTCGGGCTTTTCAATTCCTGGATGGCAGCAGCATGTTAATCCAGCCTTCATCCTGGATTTCATAAACTAAAACAAGAGAGCCTGGCAGGAGGACAGCGCTGCTGCTGGGTTGAGGAAATTGATGACGGGGAAGCATGCGGGCAACCCAGTGTATAAAACTCATAAACGTGTAGGCAGAGGCTCAGCTACCACTTTGGACGGCTTCTTCCCGCCAGCAAAGACCCCGCCGCGGGAAACATGAAGAGCCTCCTGCTGCTGGCCACGCTCCTGGTCCCCGCGCACCTGGCGGCGGCCTGGAGCACCAAGTACGCGGTCGATTGCCCGGAGCGCTGTGACACTAACGAGTGCAAAAGCAGCCTGCGCTGTAAGAGGACGGTGCTGGACGACTGTGGCTGCTGCCGGGTGTGCGCCGCTGGTCCGGGAGAAACTTGCTACCGCACGGTCTCAGGCATGGATGGCGTGAAGTGTGGCCCCGGGCTGAGGTGTCAGTTTTACAGTGAGGAGGATGATTTTGGTGACGAGTTTGGTATCTGCAAAGGTAAAGAGTGACCCCTTTCTTCTCCCCGCCCAGGGCACACTGAGGGCTTTTAGCCAGCGCGAGAGATGAGGAGCCTTTTCTCAAAATGCAAAGAGGGAAAATGCAGGTGGGTTAGGGACCAGGTCCCACACTGATGCTGTCATAGAGAGAGAGAAAGATAACTCTGCAGATTGCAACTGAACCCAGTGTGCAAGAAAGCCCAGAAAGGAATACAGCATTTCACTCATTATGCCTGGGAGATTTTTTTTTCAAGTTCCCATTGAAGACTGTGTTTGCCTCCTTTTCTGGAAAACTTCAGGAACTTGACAGGTAATCTGTTATGGATGGTTTAGGTGTTCTCTCTTCTGCAGTCAGTGATTACAGAGGTCTGCACTGGATAACCTCTTGGAGTGGTGGCTAGCCCTGCGGTTTAGTGATTCTTTGATCTTAAAAGGGTCCACGG
This sequence comes from Globicephala melas, assembly GCF_963455315.2. Lineage (NCBI taxonomy): Eukaryota > Metazoa > Chordata > Mammalia > Artiodactyla > Delphinidae > Globicephala > Globicephala melas. The sequence continues at coordinate 41,987,921 of NC_083316.1, read as the reverse complement.
GATGGAGGGCACCTCTCAAGATCAAATATTTCTGATGAACACTAATGCACTTTGTGAAATAGGGCAGCTTAAGTCATCTAGCAAAATGACTCACATTCCTGGAGGAAGATACCCTGAAGTATAAAACAAACCTCATTCCACTCTATAAAAGGTTTTGGTCATCTAGAAAAATGAGTGTAAGACCAGGAAAAATAACACCTAAAGAAAAACTAAAATTGGAACTCTGTAAAGAAGGAGGTTAGCACTCTTACAGACTTAAAGAAAAACTTTATTAGGTTGAAATTATAGTTAAACAATGTAGTTAAACATTTGTAAAATTTATTTCAAACTTAGTGACTGTAGTTTACAATGTTTAACATGTTTAGAAACGAAAGAACGGTGATTTTAAAATACTCTGTGTATGGATACCTCATGATCTCATGTTAAGAACTATTATTAAGATTCAACACATATGTTATAGCCCCATTCATCAGTTTTACAGTACAAAGAAGCTTTTATTTTTATTTTTTATACATCTTTATTGGAGTATAATTACTTTACAATGCTGTGTTAGTTACTGCTGTACAGTAAAGTGAATCAGCTATAAAGAAGCTTTTAAAATTAAAGGGACTGAGAAGTTTCTAAATCATTCTTATTTTATGTCTTTAATACAACTGTAAGCTTTTATGAATGGTAATCATCCAGTATTGAGCTAATCCCATTAATTCTTTTAGAAAAATATTTTATAAATCAATTACCTTTTAGGCCACAAAACATACTAAAGGTTAGGAAATAAATGCTTGAACTTTTAGGAGAATTTTATTTTTTGCTTAGCTTATTTTTGTTTATAACCAATAAAAAGTAGAATAGTGAGGAAACATTTTCTCTGGTGGACATTCACATACATTTCTTTCAGCTGAGTAGGATCTCTATTTTCTGTAAATTATAGGGCTTATCAGCCAAGAAAAAAGTACTTCACACAGGGAAATTAGGGAGGAAGTGGTTAACACAATCATACTTGTGATATAACAAGTATACGCCGTGGATTGCTTTTTCTCTTGGCATAAAAATTGACTCTGTATGTGTGATTGTAAATGTCCAATTACATATGGGTAAAGAAACAAGCTGTAAGGCATCTGGAGTCTTTAGCACTCCAATATTCACTGAATCATTGAGGTAGCTGTTAATAAGATACATTTTTAAAAGCTGTTTAGGATAGCTCTTGGACATCCTTCAGATTGCAAGTGAGTCTGGTTTCGAACATTTACTCTCTGCTGGAAATAGTGAGGCTGTGTGAACCTCAGCAGTTAGATACATTATATTTTGCTATAAGCAAACTCTCTACTTTAGCTTTTTTTTAAAAGAACACCCCTATGAAAACTGTATACTTTAGCTGCATATCTGGGTGTTTTTTAATTATTCAGATGTTTGGCGTCGCGTTGCCCAGATAACAATATTTATTGAACACCTACTATCTGCCCAGCATTTTTCAGTACATTGAGGGATACAATAGAAGCATAACTGAGAATCTGGCTAAAGTTTTAGTTTTCAATATCACTGGAGACACAGTCAGATCCCAATGCTGTGTGCTTTTCTGCCAGATACTTTTTTCAGGATCCCTTTTAAGAACTATTCTTCCCAACAGAGAGGCCAATGTTTAAAACCAGGTGCTTCTCTAATCTGTAGGATGCAGAGTACAGCAGTCCTAAATCTCTTTAAAAAATATAGTTCATTAATATCTCTCTTGATCATTCTGTGGAATATTAGATTGCTAAAGACTTAGATGCCTCACAACTTGTTTCTTCACCCATGTGGGATTGTATATTTACAAGGATATTCTTATGCCATGAGAATAAATATTCTGCTTGGCTGTTCAAGCCTGGCTAGTCTATTGAGATGCTATTTACATCATAAAACCCATGCATTTTTACTAAATGAGTTTGTTCTCTTTTTCTCAATATAGTATGTTTTAGTCTAAGTATGAAAACATTGAAGCTCTAAAAGCTTCCAGATTTGGTTAGGTATACGAATACATTCTCAGCTTCCTTTTCATTTAGCATATTGGATCTTAGCTCTGCAGAGGGTTTTAGTAGTGAATCCTCTTAACATCTGGAGGAGTTAGGTACATTTGTACCACCATTTTGATAGATAAGGAAGTTGATAAGAGTTGGAGCAGATTGAGGTTTAGCCACTTCGTGAAGAGCTAGGATGATCGCCCTCTTAGCCCCTGGTTAGTTTAAGCCCTTTCCTGTACCTTTACAACAGTAAATTGTCTGTGATTACAGGGGATTCAAATACAGCATCATATCTCTTAAGCTGTGTGAGGAGCTGATGCACATGTCTATTCAATTGCCCACCTTCACTGAGCTGTCACAGAGGTAGCCCATGAGACCTTGTCTTTTGGTATCTAAGCAGAAAGTAGACAGAATTAAGACTGGTTCAAGGATATTGGTTACGTGTATCTGTCTTCAGTTAAACTTCACAGCAAGACACTACAAGTGAGGCATCCGCTATCTGGTCTTAGTGTGCGATTTCACATTTGTGACAAGGTTTCAATTTTCAAAGCCTGGGATTTTTGGAGAATTGGGTTTTATCTGATAGTCAATATTCTGAGATTTGTCCAATTCCTGAGGCTGTGCACACGGGCTGTGAGGATGGACGCTTATGTACAACAAGCAACTCCCTCTCTCAACCTTCCCTTTATCCTTAGACTGTCCGTATGGCACCTTCGGGATGGAATGCAAGCAGACCTGCAGCTGTCAGTCGGGCATATGTGACAGGGTGACCGGCAAATGTCTGAAGTTTCCCTTCTTCCAATATTCAGTAGCCAAGGCTGCCAACCAGAGATTTGTTTCTCACACAGGTAAGAATTGATTCCTGTATAAACATTGAAACATAGCCTCATTTTCAGTTTGAATAAGAAAAAATATGGATGAGTAGAATAAGACGTTGGTTTAAATGATTTAGTTTCTTTTATTTAATTTAAAGGAAAGGTGGGAGGTTGTTGAAATTTGTTGCTTTTTTTTCAAAGAAACCTCATTAATAATTTTGAAGATTATATAATTTTTGTAAAGTTTATCCAGTTTATATGGAGGATAAATATTGATTACAGAAAAAACCTGTAATAAAAAATAACCGAGATATACAAAGTTATTTAAATTCTTCAGTGATCTGTTTTACATACATACTAGACAAAGCTGCTTCTCTCCCAACTTCACATAGAAAGAGTACTCTGAGGAATTTATTGGATAAGACTTAAGAGCCAACATAGAAAATAGAAAACATTTCTTTTTTTAAACCAAATGGAAGTGTTTAAATGGAATAATTCCAAGCATGCCTTTTTGTGGCTTTTGGAGAGAATAAGAGATAGTATCTGTGATTAAAATTTGGGAATCATCTCTAAACCTTTGAATGAAAGTGTGTAATGTTCACATACTGCTTGTTAGTGCTTCTGTATTTCTTACACAGGTTGTTAGAATGTGAGAAATACAGCCTATAAGACTATACTATTAACCTATTTGGCTATCTTGTTGAATAAATTGTTAGTACAGTAAAGCTTTATTAAATTGGAAGTAGCTACATGTTTAAAATAACATGTAGCCAGAGCAACTGCTAGTATCAACAAACTGTATACTTTTCCCCCTCAGATACAAATAGTTGACAGTCCAAATCTACTTCAGTTTTTGTTTCTGGTTCTTTGCACTTCAAATTAAATAAGATTTGAAATATTGACAAATGTGCTTATTTCCCAGCTTTACCTCCTTCTTACATGTGGGTTCAGTTAAGTACATCAAGATAAAGGGGAAATACTGTGTTTTTCAGTGAATTATTATTTTTAAGTGTGGCTATGCCCTTAAACATTAATTTAAATTGAAAACCTGTTTTTAACCTATTAGGTGAATATCTACGTGAATACTTGATCTGGATATTGAGATCAGTATTAACATTATAAATACTTATGACTTGTCCCTATAGTTCTTGAAAAGCAAAATAGAAGAAAATTGAATTTTAAGTTTGGAAAAATTTTTTTGTTGAGGTGAAATTCACCTAACATAAAATTAACCTTTTTCAAGTGAACAATTCAGTGGCATTTGGTACATTCACAGTGTTGGGAAGCCACCACCTCTATCTAGTTCCAGAACACTTTTCTCAGCTCCAAATAAAACCAGTACCCATCAAGCGGTTACTCCCACTCTTCAACCCCTAGCAACCACCAATCTACTTTCGGAAATGAGGAATTTTTTTGTTTGTTTGTTTGTTTTGCGGTACGCGGGCCTCTCACTGTTGTGGCCTCTCCCGTTGCGGAGCACAGACTCCGGACGCGTAGGCTCAGCGGCCATGGCTCACGGGCCCAGCTGCTCCGCGGCATGTGGGATTTTCCCGGACGGGGGCACGAACTTGTGTTCCCTGCATCGGCAGGCAGACTCTCAATCACTGCGCCACCAGGGAAGCCCTGACACGAGGAATGTTTTGAATGGTTTGATTGTCTTTAGTGCAGGGAAACCTATTACCTCAGCACAGCTAGCTGCCTCAAACACTTGTAGCTCCTTTTGTCTTATTTTGCTTTCTTAAAACCGTAGGCTACAAAGAGCATTGAAGGAGCACCTTTAGAATCCCTCTTCACTCGTTTAAGATTGCACCTGAATCTTTCCCACCAAGAGAGAGTTAAATCCCTGGTGAATCTTTGTTGCTGTTTGAGATGAAGGTCTGGGGGGCTCTCGAGCGCCTCTGGAATATTCCTCAGTGATGGAACTCTGTTGTCTCACCTCCATCCTTCCTGCTGCACACACAGGAGCACATCCTCTGCTCCTCTGGACCCTTGTGCAGTCTCTTTCCCTCGGGCCTGTCACCCTCTCTCGTTTGCTTGCAGATTCTGCAAAAATCTTGACCACTGTATAGATGCCTTGGAAACAGATACACTTGACCCTTGAACAACATGGATTTGAACTGTGTGGATCCACGTATATGCACATTTTTTTCCCCAATAAACATAGCACCTGTATTTTCATGTTACAGATCTTTAGATTAACTAAGTGTGGGGAACAGTTTGTTTTCGATTAGAGATCACAATCCGTGGAGTCAAAGAACTAGGGTTTGAGTCCTGATTCTATCCAAACCCTTTCAGCTTCCCGCCCTTGGGTGAGTCATTTACCAATTCCTTTGTTTGGGGGCAGGTATAACAATAGGTGGGTTTTCTACTGCATGGGGGTTGGCATCCCTAACACCAGCGTTGTTCAAGGTCAACTGTATTTTGCTGGATGAAAGTTACATTAAGGGTTACACAAAAAATATTTCTGTGCCCAGATTAGGTATCAAGATTCTTATTAGAAATTTATGGAAAAAGCATTTTCTGACCTAAGGTGTTGCCTTTCCTGAGCTAAAGGAGCAACTAAGGATGACTATTAGTGTGACCTCGGTTATCCTTAGTCAGGTTGAGGATGGAGCACAGGATATCCTAAAGACCTCGTGGGAAGGCTGCCTGGGAGCCCTTCCGTTCAGTTTTGCATTGTCCACTTCCTGGGCTTCAGGTGCTACTGCTTACAGGAGGGGGCTTGGGGCCTCTGTCCTGTCTTGGGCTTCATATCACCTCTGCAAAGCCTTTGTAAATGGCACCAAGGTTCCTCAGCACAGGGACCTTGGAGGTGCCTTTCATACCTTGATTGCATGAGGTTGTCTTCTCCAACTTTCTACCTGTTGGTCACAACATTCTTGGCAAATGGACTTCCTGGTTTCCCTTCTTCATTTGTTGTTGTTGTTGCTGTTTAGTAGTGAGCTCTCCACCTTTCTAAGATTGGGAATTCACAAGCAGCTTTTTTTTTAGGGGGGGGCGGGTGCGGGGTAGTGGTAAGATTTATTGAGTTTCATGAATTTACATACATTCATTTAACTACTGGGCCATGCTAATCGTCATATAGCAGAATGTGCACTGCTAAAGCAAACACACCTCATTTTTCTTAGAAGCTGAGAACTTCATTTAAAAAATTCTAAATATTACAAATTTTTATGTAGAGCAAGAACTATCTTTATAAAAGTCCTGCCCTTTGGTCTGCCTTCTGCATTCTGGAGTCACATTGATAAGCTAATTCCTTTTCCATATCAGATAGTATAAGAATCTTACTTAGAGATCTATACTTACAACATTTGCTCATTCCGAAAGTATTTATTAAGTGCCTACTATGTTCCAGGCACTGTTGCAACAGTGAACAAAACAAAGTCCCTGCCTTCATGGAGCTGATACTCTAGTGGTAGAGTGAGATAATACAGGGAACAAAAGACAAATGCATATATAGAATAATGTCAGGTGATAATAGGAGAATGAAGAGAAATAATTCAAGGAGGTGCTAATTGATAGCAGGTGAACACAGCATAGACTCTTGGAATCTATTAAAGATTTCATTGTAAATCCATTGTAATACAAAAATAAGACAAAACCGTACTTGATCTTGAAGTTATAAACATTTGGACATGATTTGTATTCCTTCTACTTTCAGAGCATGACATGGCGTCTGGAGATGGCAATGCTGTGAGAGAAGAACTCGTGAAGGAGAATGCTGCCCGGTCTCCTGTAATGAAGTGGTTAAATCCACGCTGATCCTGGGTGGGATTTCCAAGAGAAGACTCTATTTTAATGATCATTCAACACACAGCCAACACTTTAGGAATTGTCTGTATTATAGCATATGGACACGTAACTTTTGGAGAATAAGTGTGATTCAGGGTGGGTCTAGAAAAAAAAAAGTAGGCTATTAACAATCCATAAAATGCATATGACTGGAGACTCTTAGATATTTGTTAAATATTTGAATGCGTATAGATTTGTTTAATATGTGTTTATAGTAATAGTGAAGAACTAAAAATGCAACTTAGATCATCTTAACCTGGAGGGAGATCAGCCAAAGGGAAAGCTAGCCAAACCTGAAGACCACAGCGAGTCCACGGTTCTTGACTTGATGTACATTAGTGTTGGGATATGGGCTGGAGGAAGAGTTAGGAACAAGAGAAGGTGGCACTGGGGGTGGGAGAGTATGACATTTAGATATTCCTTGTGGTAGCCGCAGTAGAATTTAATTGTGCTTTTTTTTCACTTTGGGAAAAGTGAAAACAAAACAGTCCCTGAAGGAAGTGGGATGTTGGAAACTTGCAGGAGTTTGAGTAGTAGCCTTGAATTGAAGCAGGTTTCAAAGGGCTGCTAATGTAGTTCCCAGGTTACCGCATCTGAAGGATGGTTCTGGGGCACAGGGCAAACACACACTTCCATAAATGGTTTTAAAGAATGCCACCTCAGATTGAGAGAGCAAGGAAGTATTTTGCCCACTTGGGGGAAGCGTGAAGATAAATATTTATATATTTTTGTAAACAGTTGTTAGTACAAGTCATCCTCCATACCCATATTTATCACCCTCTTGAGAAAATAAACATAATATTGTTGTTTAAAATGGTTAGAATAAAGGTATAACTATAAGGTTTTCAAACACCCAAGGCATGGTAAATTTATTATTAATAATTATAGTAATATTAACAGTAATAAGTATACGAGAAACCTAGAAAAATTTAGTCACTATGGATTTATAAAAGGTCAAAAACATGAGCAACAGAGGGAATTTATTTAAAAGTAAGTGCAGTGACATAGATGAGTTTTAAATTCAAAGTAGAAAAAGCTTTTTAGAAGGTTTGGAAGAGAGTCAATTTCAGCAGGAAATGTCAACTTTAAAATATAGTTCATATTAATGTATTTTTTTCTTTAAACTTGGTTGATAAGTGGAATTATGAGTACACTTGGAAGGATCTTAGCACAAACAGGACTGTTGTACTAGATTTTGTTAGGAAATATTTGCAGAAATATTTTATTTGGAGTGAAGAATTATTTAAGAATCATTTCATTATTTACCTGTATTTTATTCTCAAAGTTTGCCAACAGAGTTGTGAATGTGTGTGTGGCAGGGTCTTTGAATGTAAGCTGAATAAGCTGTTAGGATTTGTTTTAAAAGGACAAGTTTATTACTGATCAATAAAACAAACAAGACAGCCTCTCTGAGTCCATTCATGACTTCGTTAATCATTAAAATATTTAAATGATTCATTCAATGAATAACTCTTTAATACATATCAAAGGACAGGCTCCTCATGTAAATTTTCTGAACAGATAAGCATCTTCTGTCAAAATGTGAGACCAGAATATGTATTTCTTTTGTTGCTATTTATTTATTTATTTTTTACATCTTTATTGGGGTATAATTGCTTTACAATGGTGTGTTAGTTTCTGCTTTACAACAAAGTGAATCAGTTATACGTATACATATGTTCCCATATCTCTTCCCTCTTGCGTCTCCCTCCCTCCCACCCTCCCTATCCCACCCCTCCAGGCGGTCACAAAGCACCGAGCTGATCTCTTTGTGCTATGCGGCTGCTTCCCACTAGCTATCTACCTTACGTTTGGTAGTGTATATATGTCCATGCCTCTCTCTCGCTTTGTCACAGCTTTCCCTTCTCCCTCCCTATATCCTCAAGTCCACGAAATTGAGCTATTTGTAATGAGGTGGACAGAATATGTATTTCTGCCTCACGTTTTTGGTCAACCGATGCCTTAGAGCTTCCTGAAAAGTTGGTCCTTATACATTAACCTATTCCACAGAGGCAAAACAAAAACCAAAAACCAAAAAAGCTTCTATTGGTGTTTGAAAGTGGTTACAAACCTTTCAGTTAGGCAAAGACAAGCCTTTCAGTGTCCATAAAAGAGTAGTTAAAAAAAATAAAAATAAAAAAGAGAGAGTAGTAACATACATCTTTGAAGCTTGAGAGTATCATATACAAGAATAGTATTAAACCCAACATTGTAAATCAACTATACTTCAGTAAAATTTATGAAAAAGAATAGTATATGTTCACTCAGCCTTATATGCAAATTATGGAAACATTTTAAGTGAATCAATACGATACGGAAAAATAATGTTTGTATTAGGAAAAACATCCAGTTCGCATGAATTAATTCTTTTTTTTAAGAGGGGAGAAACTGGATGTGAATGAGGTAATGTTACATTAATACAAGTTATAAATATTATTATTAAATGAAACAGAAAGCACTGAAAATCTTTACTTTCACTAGTGTGCAATGAAGTTTCAGAATATACTCTCAGGGCGTGGGGTTACTTAAAGATCTGCCATCTTGACCTGAAGCCCAGGACACAGTTCAGTTGCCCCTTTGGGGTAATGTAGATGGTGGAACATGAGCTAGACTAGGGCAGGGCTTGCCTCTGCTCCTGACCATGCAGCAACCACCTGTGTGACCATGGGCAATAAAGTCAAACAAAGGTGAGCTCATCCACTCTCAGCTGCAGGCATGTTTTCTAGCTTCCCAGCTTCATGCTACTGGGGGCCTTTTGTTTTCTTCATTCCAAACACTAGTACCTGTCTATCCTGAATTGCTCTGTCATCTTCTCACTTATTCTTCATAGCAATGGTCTCCAAAACCTTTGGATTCTGCACGCTTTTTGATTGCAATTTTTTGAGCATGCAATTTTAAACTATATACATAGTATGGTATTTGTACATTATGCTCATTATAAAACATACACTAAAACTAAAAATTTTTAAAAGGATAAGAAGTAAATGGAAGTTCTGAGATTTTCTTCCTACATCCCAAGGGGCCATCCTCGGAAACACCTGAGAAGCAAAAGAAAATGCCATAGGTCAGTGGTCTGGAATGAGGCCCAACCTCATTTGATATTAAAGAGAAACCAAGCTGACACATATTCCATACAATAAATATTTCTGGAATGAATGGATGGATGGATGAATGGATGAGTGAAAGGATGGATGGGTAGCTAGGAGGATGGAAGGATAGACGGGAAGAGAGATGGATGAGTAGATAGATGAGTGGATGATTGGAGGCATGAATGAATGAAACTGGTGATAGGCCTTCTGTCTCCAGCAGAGCTGCAGCTACTGAGGGAGTAAGTAGCCTCTCATTTCCCTTCATCCGCCAGCTCCTCTCTTTCCTTAATGGCTAACTTATTGTGCCTATTGGAATTGAAAAAACCAGGGGCGGATGTTAGAGTCAACGAGTATGACAAATAGGGATGCCCAGAGCAACAGAGACAGGGAGTGCATCTCCCGCAGGCATTGCAGACATCACCGTGGTAGCAAAAATAAAGTAATTTCCTTGGTAGCCAGACTGGGTGGTCATTTTCGGTGAGAGGCAATCTGGGAAGACTGTTGTTTCCATCCTACACTTTATTCCTTCCCTTTACCTTGAGCTCCCTAGGAGAAAAGAATCCATAGATTTAATTCAACATCTCACATATTTAGAGGGTGAATTGATTATTTCTGATTACCCATCAGTTAACGTTAGTCATTAAACTAAGGCTCATCTTTAAAAGGGTATGTATTATAGAGCAGCGGTTCTCAAATTTTAATGTTCATCAGAACCCTTGATAAAACACAAATTACTGATTCAGTATGTCTGAGGTGAGGCTCAAGGATTTTCCATTTTAACAAGTTTCCAGGTGATGCAGGTGCTGCTGGTCCAGGGACTGCACTTTGAGAATCACTGATACAGGGAAATCTAGATTTGCCTAGAAGGGAGATAATCTAAGGGGTATCAAAAGCAATCATTGTTGGCCTTATGAAAGAATGCACTGCAATATTTCTTAGCCACTTGGTTCATTTAATTTTTTGTTTGAAGATACTTTTTTTTTTTTTTAATTTGTTTATTTTTGGCTGTGTTGGGTCTTTGTTTCTGTGCGAGGGCTTTCTCTAGTTGTGGAAAGCGGGGGCCACTCTTCATTGCGGTGCGCGGGCCTCTCACTATCACCGTCTCTCTTGTTGCAGAGCACAGGCTCCAGATGCGTAGGCTCAGTAGTTGTGGCTCATGGCCCTAGTTGCTCCGCGGCATGTGGGATCCTCCCAGACCAGGGCTCGAACCCGTGTCCCCTGCATTGGCAGGAAGATTCTCAACCACTGAGCAACCAGGGAAGCCCTACTTAACTATTTAAGTAGCTGAGAAGATTGAAATGTCAGAAATGTTAAGCTAAACTGTGGAGACTTGTGAGGTACAAGTAGAAGATTATAGGAGGAGGATAGAGGTGGGAGAACCAAAGACTTAGGAAATAATCAAGGAGCCTGTGGCCTCAAGAAGAGTGACAAGTGGTACCATGTGTCATGGAGTGATCAGGCAGACCTGAAGAGTCCCGGTGGCCAGAGTCGAGCAGTGTCCATGAAGAGGTCAGGGTGGAAGTGTGAATGAAGGGCATTGCATGCAGGTGAGCACTGTTCCAGAAGGTCATCTGGGAAGGACAGAAGAGCAATTAGTCTGCAACTGGAGAGGAGAAACCCTAGTTACTAGCAGAGTATTTCTTTCTTTCTCTCCCCCTCACCCCCAAGATTAGAGAGACACCGTTCTAAGCTAACGGTTATCAGTCAGAAATGGAGATAAAGGCTTTCTGAAGCGATGGTATAGTTTGATGTGATTACATGAATCCAGTTTAGAAAATTCCACTTATATAGATTTTTGAGACATAACTTTTACATAGTAGCTGTATTTATACACTTTTCAACCCCCTAGAAAATACAGCAGTGCATAGAAATCTGAGATCCTGGGGTTGAGAAGAGGGGCCTAAAGAATTAGTCTAAATCTTTTATTTTACAGATAAAAACACCTCTAGGTCCAAAAATTTCAGTGATAAAATGTTACGCTTGGTGGTGGTAACTCTGCTACTTATCATTGTACCACTTTTAGCCATTGATATTTAGAAATGAAAACATTAAAGTCTTTCGTTTACCTACCCCATATTTAAAAATATGCACACGCACACACAAACACGCATACACATATATATGAAAGTTTAAAAAAGTATACACCCTTTCATGCAAAAATTGTACTTTTATAAGTTTATTCTAAGGAAATAATTTTTTAAAGTGTTCAAAAATGTTTTTACAACTAATTTTCCATCTTTTACAGCATTGAAAAATTATAAATGATGTGAAAAGATCGTGGATAGGGTATTGGTTAAAGAAATGACAGTGGAGCCAAGAACAGACTCTGATTTAAACATTGAACATGATGAGGTGCATAGAGTGATTGACGTGTTCACTGCAAAGCAGAGGGCGACAACGTATTTAGTGCTAGGATTTGGTGAGGTAGTGTGGCCGATGGTGGAGCACACAGGGTCTTCCTTGCCGAAACCACAATCAGGATGCAGAATCCTTTTAGATTTCCATGGCTCCCTCGCCCCAGCTGTTTTTTTTTTTTTTTTTTTAACATCTCTATTGGTGTGTAATTGCTTTACAATGGTGTGTTAGTTTCTGCTTTACAACAAAGTGAATCAGCTATACGTATACATATATCCCCATATCCCCTCCCTCTTGCATCTCCCTCCCACCCTCCCTATCCCACCCCTCTAGGTGGTCACAAAGCACCAAGCTGATCTCCCTGTGCTATGTGGCTGCTTCCCCCTAGCTATCTATTTTACGTTTGGTAGCGTATATATGTCCATGCCACTCTCTCACTTCGTCCCAGCTTACCCTTCCCCCTCCCTGGGTCCTCAAGTCCATTCCCCAGCTGCTTTTTAAAGTGATACCTTTATCAGGTTTGCCTGAAACATTCACCTTAGTTTTCATAGAAACAACAATCCTCTTTTTGTGCTGCTAGCTTATTGATCTTTTCATATTTAAATTACATAAAAGTGATACCTGGCACAAACAAGTTTGGGAAAAAATGCAACGGGCTCTTGGTATGTTTTTATTTCAACTGGTGGAAGTGCAAGTGTGCATATGCATCCTAGAAGGAGACCTGCCTGCCTGCATTCTGCAGTGGACATGAGGGATGTCAATAGTCCTATGTTATCCAGGGAGAATGGAGTTGCATGTGATTTCTCTGAGAATATTAATTGAAGGTTGCTTGAGAGCACCTTGACTGTATATTAAGTGAAAAAAGTACACTACAATGCTATATGAATAATATTATCTTTGTGAAAAAAATATAAATGGATAAAAATTGAGATATTAACAGTGATGCTTATTTTATTCTTTACATCTTTAGGTATTTTCTAGAATTTTGCAGTTAGTTTTATAATTGAGAAAAAGAAAAAATTTCTTTGCATTTTTGAAAATTTAAATTGTAGCAAATTTAAACAAGTGAAAACAAATTAGTGGTTTATTACATGCATGGTGAATTAAGAACATGATCCTATATTTCAGTTGTTTTAGATGTACTTTGTTGTCCTGACACTTTGTTAAATATAGAGATAGGGTTTCAAAGCAAGTAAATGTAGAGAACTGTAGTTTTCTTGCAAATACTAGAAAGGCTACAACACACATTAGCATACGTTGCACCTCTCTTGTGGAACAAATCTTGGTCCTACAGAAGCAAAGCCAGTGAATATTTAGAAAGTGTAGATAAAGGTCTCTGGATTATAAGTACACATTTTAAATTACAATATACCTTCCGCACCTATGCACAGAAATGCTATCTGCTTAAGCGGGTGGTCAGGCCACCAGGGTTTTTAAAGTATTTCCTGACACCTGTGAAGTTGGTAAATATTTCCTGTTTTTGTTGTGTCTAGAGAAAACAGGAATTAACAACTTGGAAGTGATTATTAAACAAACATTGTGAATGACTTCTACATAGGCAGTTCCCAGTATGAGTTTTCATTTTCTTAAAATCTATCATAACATATTTCTCTTAAGGGAAAAAGTAATTGTCATAATAATCTGACAACTGACTGAATGGTGGAAGATAAACCTTATACCCAGGAGGAATGGCACCTATATTAGTGGCGGGATGTGTACTATGCACTTTCAGAATTTAAATAGAAATCCAATTTGTAAGTCTTCAAAAGTAAGCAAAATTGAGAAAGTAAGCAATGACTATCTTTTCGATGGCTTTGTGCTAACTATACATAGTTAACCTTTTTGAAAACTATTTTTGATTATCTTAAGTACTATGGAAGGACCCTAGAGTTTTTGATCAGACAGAGCCACGATTAATTCACTGCAAAACTCACTAGTTATTGACTTCAGTTGTGTTCCTTAGTGTCCTCTGTGTAAAGTGTAGGTAATGGCTTATGTGCAAAATTATAAGGACGTTTGCACATCTTCTATGTATGTCATTTTATCCTATCCCCGTGTCTGCATATTCTAAGCTTATGAAATAATGCAGATAATTTAAGTGTTACTATATAAGCCACCCTCATTTTTCTTTTGGTATTTCAGATGTACCTTAAGTGCAGCAAGACTGAAATATTTAAAATATTTCACATGTTCTGTTGAAGACGAATAAATAAAGAGACTGAAGAAAATCAACTGACTTCCTAACAAACTTGAAGATGTCTGTAAAGGGTAAATAGCAATGAATAAAATTCAAGTAATATCGTTTGAAACTCTCTCACAATTCTACAAAAGAAGTGACTATTTTTAAACAACAAATAATAGTGTTCTATTTAAATCTCCAAACAATTATTAGTATGCTCCTGAAAAAAAAAAGATACAATGCTTCAGGAGAATGCAAGGGAGCCCTACAGATGTGGTACACTTCCCTGTGTATTATTTTTAGTTTTCTATTCCTGCCTTTTATTTTGGGACTTGGCCCGCTTCCTTTGTAGTTTCCCCTTAACTTGTTCGTACCTTTCTTTCTTATATAATGCATTTTAAGCTGCATTATTTTTCACCTCTCAAAGGAAACTCAAGGAATGTTGACCAGTTCAGAAACCCCTGCTAGTCTTGGCAACAACAGATTTCTTGGTTTGGAAACAACCTTGGACATCCAGGGTCATAGTTGACTTTCTAGTTATTTAATGAATCAGAGCTACAGAGGGATTGGAGACCAGAGCTTTGTAGATTTTGAACACCATTTCCATGAAATTATTTCATGCCTTGCAGAAATTGGAGGAATCTGAAAATGGGCTCTGTTTTCAATAGATTTATACAAAAGCAAAATCCAGTTTAAAAAGTAAGGAGAAAGTCCAGGAAGTCTAGTTTAGGGCTAGTTCACCTTTTGTCTATGAGAAGTTAGGCCGTGTGGTTGGAGCAGCATTCATCCTGCACAATGTCAACGGAAGCAGAGTGAGGAGATGGAAAGTAATGGTCCCCGTCTTTAAAGAGCCCTATAGAGAAACTGTGGAGATGGGACAGACAAAACTGAAACACACAGGTGCACAATGGAATCCTGTGTGGTAGTTTATGGTTCTTGGGTCGCAAGCAAAACAAAACAAAACTGAAAAAACTGACTTTGGCCAACTTCAACAAAAGTATAATTGGTAGGTTATGGGGTGTCTCACGAGATGGAAAAACAAAACACCTACTGAATCAATCAATTTGGAGGATGCAGGGCAGCTTGGGAGGTGCAGGTGACAGGAGTGAATAGACATCCTTGCTGGAGCACTGCTGCTGGGACAGAGAGCTACAGTGGTTTTGTTCCTATTCTAGTGCTGCTTCTTTTTGGAATTCCTTTTAGGGGTATTACCCTCAGGCTTTGCGGCCTGTTTTAATGAAGAGCTCAGTGGTGACAAACATTCTTCCTTTGTAGGTGGATTTCATTTCTGGATATAGTCAAAGCCATTCAAAGCCCAGTCTGGCCAATGAAGTGTTGATTAATTTGGGCAGAACTGTTGTGGTAAAAAAAATCCCAGTTGTGTAAGATAACAGGATAAAATAACAAGTAGGAATAGGATTGGGGCAGGAAAGAGTGCCTTGGGGAATCAAGATACTCACCCTGTGGTCTTAGGGTGTTAGGAAGTAGGTCCCCACCCTAGGTCATTTGTGTTATTGGCGCCCTTGGGAGAATTGGTGCACCAAGTGTTTTTGTGGGTTGTGTTTCTCAAGTGTCTTTGTGGGTCGGTTGAAGCTTCTCAATGAATGGAGCAGAGGCATGACCCGGTTCAGATGGGACCGGCATGGGGACAAGGGCTGTGGTGTCAGTGGCGGGAAGCAGTCACCCTTTGACCGGTCTCATAGTCTGACCATTAATTTCTTTCTTTTTTTTTTCTTAAATGACTTTATTTGCTGTCAAAGACAAAAACATTATTACTCACAATTGCATTAAGGTTAAATTGTCTTTTTAAAAAATTCAGTTATTTAACATCAATGACTTTTTGTTCTTCATCTTGAAGTATATTTTTAAAAACCTCTTCCTGTCAATCCTACCTAAATAGCTACAACTTATGCTCAAACAGGAAAAACATATAATAAGTATACATATTGAAAGTGGGAATGATAAAGTAAATGTGATAAAATGTTAGCCTTTGAGGAATCCGGATGAAGGGTATATGGAAACATTTTTTCTATTCTTGAAACTTTTCTGTAAATCTGAAATTAGGTCAAAGTAAAGGTTAAAAAAGTGATCACTGATATTTTGATCAGCCTTCCCATGTTGTTTCCTTTACTGTCTTTTCCTCATTGTCTTTACAACAATTAGGTCAACATAACACCTATTAAAAATCTTGAAAAGCTGCTACTCTTAGGAAATGTGCTCAGGATGGTGACCACCCCCTTGCTTCTGAGGCCCTGAAAAGCACTACTTGTCCATCTCTGAGTTTGCATGGGGGCCTTGACACCCAGAAGTAACAGGAAAAGCCAGGGCTGCATCATCGAGGGACCAGAACACCTGCTTTTTGCAGGTGGAAGTGCAGCAGGGCTACGTCAAGACTGACTCTGACACCTGCAGTGAGTAAAGGCAATGACTGGCGGGAGGTGTCCACGCCTAAGGGAGATGATGTATCTGAGGCTGAGGGAGAGTTTCCCAGGGCAGATGCAAGATTCCTCTTAACCCTATGATCATTATCATTGTAAAGTACCACATCTGGTCAACATTATCTTCTCCTGTTTGTGCAATTATTTTTCAGGTGATAAAGGATTCATGGATCCAGCTATTCCACTTGGGTGTCTATCTGCAGAAAATGAAAACACTAACTTGAAAAACTATCTGCAACCCCAAGTTCATTGCAGCATTATTTACAATAGCCAGGACATGGAAGCAACTTAAATGTCCGTTAATGAATGAATGGATAAAGAAGTGTGGTATATATGCAATGGAATATTATTCAGTCATGAAAAAGAAATAAATCTTGCCATTTGTGACAACATGGATTAAGCATGAGGGCATTATATTAAGTGAAATAAGTCAGACAGAGAAATACTGTATGAGCTCACTTACATGTGGGAATCTAAAAAATAACAAGAGAAAACCAAGCTCATAGACACAAAGAATGGATTGGCAGTTGCCAGAGGCAGAGGTGGGAGGGGGAGGGGGCAAAATTGGTGAAAGTGGTCAAAAGGTACAAACTTCCTGTTATAAAATAATGGGGATTAACGTACAGCATCGTGACTATAGTTAATGCTATTATTTGTATTTGAAAGTTGCTGAGAGAGTAAAAGTTCTCATCACAAGAAAAAAATGTGTAACTATGTATGGTGATGGACATTCATGAGACTTGTGATCGTTTCTCAGTGTATACAAATATTGAATCATTATGCTGTACACCTGAAACTAATATCATGTTATATGCCAATTATGCCTCAATTAAAAAAGAATTAATGAACTATGGTTAGTTGTTCCTATTCAAGCAAGATTAATGTTCCATTTTCAGAGAAACACTCTGGATGGGGAAATGATTATATTTATGTATTTCCATCTTCATAGGTTGGCGGCAGTCACTGAGACTGCTCTGGTATGTCAGGGTTGTAATTCTGAAATTCAGGATCAATGTGAATTTTGACTGCTTGATGGATGTAAACTCAGATGGGAAAAACTGGGCCAGATGTTTTCACCTCTTCTAAGTGTCTGTTTTCTTTCCTTTAAGTGCTGGCTCTGCTGCCCTCATTTAGTTTTCTATGTGTTTTGAAGTAAGGAGAAAAGGTCTGAGAGGGAGTCGGTTTCCTGGGGAAGAATGCATGTGAGGGCATTGGGGTAAATCTTCTCAGACAAGTTGTTTACTCACTGACAAGGGAGCTGAAGTGTGTGTGGCTTTGGGGGACATTTTATTTGTGTCTTTTGGAATGACACACCTTGGGGGTGTTAAAGTGAACTCTACTCATTATGCTGTGGGAAAAGTTTTTTCCTTAATGACTCGAAAACATGGGCTTGTTATTCTGAAAAAGCAGAGTACATCCTCATTCCACACAAACAATGTGACATGGACCTGGAGCCCGGCCAAGGTTTTCTATGAATAGAACTTAGCAAAGAGAGTGTTAGAAACACTTTGGATTCGCAGGGCAATCCTGGATGCTTGATCCCAACAAAGGAGATGATTTACCTGCTCTTCAAAGGTAGAAGTTAAGAGGATTCCCTCTTGCCCTTCTACACAGTACGGGACCAGGGCTTCCTGGTGAGCATAGTAAGCTGAGATAATGTTGGCGCCTGCCATCTGAGAGACATTTGCTTTCGAATTGTTCTTCCAGAAGTAACATGGATTTCGATGGACAGAGTATACATAAATGATCTGCTCGGGGAGCGGTCGATGGTGTTGAACAGGGAAGTACCAGCTGGTCTGGCCTGCACTGAGCTCTGCTAATGCCGGGCTTTGGTCTAGGCTTGTTTGATGGCAAGGAAAAGAGATCCAATCAAAGGGGTTCAAGTTCAAGTTAAAAAAAAAAAATGTGGGTGAGTGGGTGGCTTTTTTGGGGGGGGGGGTTTGGCCATGCCTTGAGGCATGCGAGATCTTAGTTTCCTGAAACAGGGATCTAACCCGTGCCCTCTGCAGTGAAAGCGTGGAGTCCTAACCACTGGACCACCAGGGAAGTCCGGGGGGCTATTTTAAGGATATAGAAATCTTAGAAACTATGTCTGGCCCTATGGTACTGGAGAGGCATCTGGAATAGAGACAACTCCTCTCTCTCCCTCTGTGGTCACTTTGTTCCTCATCTTGTTTCACTGTTTATGCCTGGTGCACTCTCCTCTGTAAGTGGCTTCTTCTGTATCATATCAATAATATCAATGGTAGCTTACACTTTTTTTTTTTTTTTTGCGGTATGCGGGCCTCTCACTTTTGGGGCCTCCCCCGTTGCGGAGCACAGGCTCCGGATGCGCAGGCTCAGCGGCCATGGCTCACGGACCCAGCCGCTCCGCGGCACGTGGGATCTTCCCAGACCGGGGCACGAACCCGCGTCCCCTGCATTGGCAGGTAGACTCTCAACCACTGCGCCACCAGGGAAACCCCGGTAGCTTACACTTTTGAGTGTTTATTCTGCACAAGCCTTGTTCTAAGAGTTTTATATATATTAATTTGTTTAGGCTTCACAACAACCCCATGAGGCAGGTACTATTTTTATACCCACTTATTAGATGAGTACTCTGAGGCATAGTGAGGTAGGGTAGCTTGCCCAGGGTTAGCAGCTAATATGTGGCAGAGCTGGGTCTCAAACTCAGTCATTTTGTCTCCGTTTTGGCTCCAGCTCTACTTTGACTTGCACAAGGTATTGCCATGTTTTGGCAGTAATTTTTTCCCCCAACTCTACATAACCTCTTATTTCTAGAGCTCAAATTCATTGGTTGACTATAGAGCAGTCTCTGGGTACATAAGCACAGATTTTTGAAAGAAAAATTCTGCTTGGTCAACAGGCCAATTAATTCATCGTTTTGAAAAAATATTATCTATTGTAGCTCTTTCACTATGCATTCAAACTCTTTTTTGACGGTAAGTGACAGAAACCCAGTATAAAATCATTTAACTAAAAAAAGGGAATTTATTAGTTCTCCTAACTGAGAAGCCCAGAAAGTAGGTCTTGCTAGTTTCAGGTCTGGCTTAATCCAGGCACTACACTTATGTCATCAGGGTTCTGTCTCACTCCCCATCTCTCAGAATCAGGGGTCAGCGATTGCTGGTCTAATGTAGTGACTACAGAACTTCCCAATAGCCTGACCTTAGGAGAAAGAAACACTTAGGTGCTAGGAGACGTGAATCTGGT
Source organism: Globicephala melas (assembly GCF_963455315.2). NCBI lineage: Eukaryota > Metazoa > Chordata > Mammalia > Artiodactyla > Delphinidae > Globicephala > Globicephala melas. The sequence continues at coordinate 41,968,046 of NC_083316.1, read as the reverse complement.
CCATTTTGCACACCCAGTGAGGGGTGTGAAATTGGGCAAGTCACTCAATCTCTCTGGGCCACAGTTTCCTTGTCTGGAAAATGAGGGTCTTGGTTCACTGACCTCTAGAGACCCCTTTCACTTTTAAAAGTCTACTATTCTATCTTAAAGATCTTAAATTATACTTTGTTCCTCTGAGCCACAATGATTGTCTTATTACTCAAAGTGATTGAGAGCAGAAGACTGAATCCAGCGAGGACGTGTGTGAGCAGGGAGACTCACGGGCATACTGCAGAGTTGGCTTCCCATACAACGCAATTCGATAACAGAGCTCTCACCTGCCCTCCAGTTTCTCCCACTGTCTAGCACAGTGCCTGAAACTCCAGTATTGATACAATTTAGGTTTTAGGTCAGAGACCCAAGTTATTTTGCACTATGCTTGCCCAGTTCTCTCTAATCACACTGATTTTAGTGCATCTTGTTCTCTTGTCTATAATGCTCCCCTGACCCCTCTCCTTTGCTGATTTAACTTGGTCGTTCTTTAAATTTCATTCTAATTGTCCACTTTTTTACAGAAACTTTCCCTAGATTCCTAGACTTGGCTAAATTACTCTCTGGTATGCTCTCCAAGCATCATGCAGTTTCTCTGCAGGCATCTATGAGAGATGCAATTATCTAGCAATTAGGCACACTAAGTCTTTTCTTGAGACCATAAGCTCCATGATGGTACAAACTGCATCTAATTATTTTTTCTCACCAGTTATCTCTAGGAAGTAGCACAGTGCTTGGCATATAGTAAGGAGTCAATAAATGTGTGTTAAATTTTTAGTTTTAAGCTGGTTTGCTTCATCAGGAAAAATTGTAGAGAGTGAAGTTTCCCTTCTGTGCATTTCTCTTCAACTTACATTCTACAGGTGTGGTCTGTGGTTGACTAAGAAAGTGATAGGTGAGGGGAAAAGGACCCGGAACTCCCACCCTCTCACTTAGTCAGGAGATAGCAGGTGTGATCAGGCTTTTCTTCCTTGGCATTTACCCTCTCCATGTAAACCCTTAACACCAAGCACCATGAAGAACCAAAGACTCTCTTAGGAGACGCTATGTCCAACCCTCACTTGGCAGGATGTGAAAACCACCCTGCCTCTGAATTCACGTACCCAGGGCATGCTTCTGTGTTAGCTAGTGTTCAGTGATCAAAGATAGAGCCTGGTTGTTGTTAACAGTGGCCATAAGAGGGGAAGCAGATCCATCTTTCAATCCACACCTCTTTTCACTATGTAAGGAAGAACTGCAACCTCCATGGGTCCTTGACACCTGGGCTGTGCCAGCTCAAGGACAGACCCCAAAGCAGAATAGGATGGTGACATTTGGCTTTACCTCGTTTCCTTCCATTCTCCTCAAGATCCTGGAGGACTGACTATGGTACTGACAAATCTGCTGAGAGAGTCAAGAGAGGGGGGAGCTCGCTAATGTGGAGAGTGCGGACAGGGCGAAAGGACGAATACAACTGTGCAGGTCTGCGCTGGAAACTCCAGCACGCTGCCCAGAGACTCCTTCAGGAATGAAGGACTGCCTCATCATTTGCTGGGAGTGCTGCCAGCAGGCAGATGCCCTCAGCTGCCAGCTTCCTTTCAGAATTGCCTCTGCTAAGGAGAGTCTTTCTGCGGGGGGCTGCCTGCATACATAGACTAGCCAACATGGGGGTCTAAAGTCCCAGTCCCCTTGCCCCAGCATGAGACAGCTCTGAATGGTCTTCCCAGCTTCAAAACTCCCAGCAGGCTCCCCTGAGTTTTCTGTGGAGACAGCATCACAGGTCAGCTTTTCCCTCTGTCTAATCCTGTTCCCTTGGCCTCCCCCACCCCTCCCTCCCTTCCCTCCCACAGGTGTTGCTCCAAGGATGCTCCCTAATAAACCACTGGCACATTCATCTCCATCTCAGAGTTAGCTTCCCAGGGAACTCAACCTGTGAAAAGCAGCCAGCCTAGAGGGTACTGGGGGTTTCCACACAACCTGCATTCGCTCACCAAGTTGTAGCCCGTGTGGTGCAACAGCCGCTTTTTTTGTGACCATTTGCCCTGAGTGGGTGCCTTTTTTTGGTAACTCTTCTGCCTGCAGGGGGCACCTTTGTGTAGTTCATCAGCTGGGAGTAACCACTTCTGTAATTTATCTGCCTAGTGGGTGTTCTTTTGCAATCTGCATTAAGCCACTAGAAAGTGTCTTTTGCCAACCCAAGCTTTCCATATTGCCAGTGTGCAGGCCTGTTGCTTAAGTTTGGATAAACTACAAAAAAGATAAAAATATTTCTGGGAAAAAAATCAAGGAGGAAGTGAAATATAGTGTCTTGAATTTGAGGAAAAAAATAAACTAAAAGGAAATTCCATAGGTAGTTCATCAGAGCTCAGGTCCTTGGGATTTTATTAATCTGAAGGGGAAAAATGCAAAACGGAAATCGCTCTTCAGAATTAAAGGCGACTCTTGAGGTGGCAGGAAAATGGCTGTGGAGTCCATTGCTATTTGCTATTTAGGCACAATCAAAAAATATTTTTCAGTGTTGTGTGGCACCTCCTGGGTATTGTAATAGCTCACCACAATACCATGGGCTCTTGGCAAACAATAGGCAGGAACCAGAGAAAAGGCACCACAATTCCATCAGGACTACTTAAATTTAATTTTAGGCCAAGTAAAAGAAACTCTAGATGGAATATCCAAAGTGTTCACAGAGTAAAAATAGAAAAATTCCTTTGTAAAGAGGACTTGAGACAGTGAGATAGGTTTGAAGATTTGCTTTGAATTATTTGGATATGTTACCTCCCTGGAGAGAATGTAAGCTCTTTAAAGACAGGGTAAGTCATTTTGTATCCTTGATAAATGTGGTCCAACATTTCACACGTTCTAGTACAACAAGAGCAATAGTTAGGAATGAATGAATGAATGAATGAATGAATCCAGCCCCTACTGATCAACCCTGGTCTTTTTGCTAGATGCCTTTTCACTGATTCAGTCATTCAATAAATTTACTAGCTTCCCTCCATGAACCAGATCCTAGATCGACAGAGGGAGAGGACAGACTATTATAGAGAGAGGATAATACAGTGGGCTAACCTCTGAAGTGAGGTGTTTCCAGGTCTACAAGGGACCCAAGGAAGCATCTCAGAGAAGGAGAACTGAGATATGTAGAGGGCTGATGAGGCACGATGTAGGTCAATGAAATTGGAGGCAGAGGGAACAGCATATGCAAAGGCATGGAGATTTGTGAGATCATAGCACATCTGGGGAATATTAAGTAATTCCATATGGTTAATGGATGAAAGGGATGGAGGAATTTAAGACAAAGTTGTAGAAGCAGGTTCAAGGCAGATTATGCAAGGTCTTCAGTGCTGTATACAAGAGGTTGATTTTTCTCCTGTAGCAAACAAGTACAAACTGTACACAATTTTGTGCTCAATTGTATAATGATGAATTCAATTGTATACTGGTGTAATGGACACAGAATGAAGGTGAAGAAGTGTTCTCTTAGATTTGTCAAGGTAGATATAGCCCAGTGATGAAACAATGAGAATGATGCGTACCAGCGTCAGGAAGTTTGAGCTGTCAGGCTGTTTATTATGTGATGGGATGACCTCATATCCAGACCTGGAGAAACACAGATAGTACCCTTACATGTATAGAGAACTTTCAGTCCTCAAAGCTCCTCTAAATATGACACCATTTCGATCCTTACATGAGGCTGTGAGATGCGCAGGGGCAGAGATGTCCTAGACTCTCCAGTGGGGAGTTAAACAGTATATCTAAAATCACACAACGATTTATGGCAGATACCTCCTCTCTGTAGAAATTTACGGTTGCCAGAAGTGATCCATCTACTGGGAAGGCAGAAGCCTGCAGGTGGGCCTTTCCACACTATTAGTTAATAATCTCTGTGGAAATGTGGCCCTGGATGAGCAGACCCACTGAGGAACACACCTAAACAGGAGATGTGTCAGGGTAAGGTGACCCGAAATTCAGAGTGCCGAAGATGTATGGGTTCGGGGTGCTTCATGACCCCAGATTTGCCTGTTACTGGTACTCTAGCTACTCATCTGCAGCCCATGTTAAATTTTATTGGATCTGAGCAAAGTAATACAGAGTCTTCTTTAGCAAGATTCCCTAATTGGGAGACAGAGAGTGCGTAGCCAGCCATAGTAAAGAAAGCAGTAATTCTGGGGAGGAATAAAATGCTTCATGAAAAAGGAAGCAGGTGTCATTGGCTCCAAAGTCTGTAGTTAGAGTTCGTTTGCTTGTTTGTTTTAGCACTTTGCACAAATATGAGGGTAAGCAAAGTGAAAAAAACCTAAAAATTTTAAATATGTTTGGGATCAAATATTAAGATGAAGATTTTTGCATTACTTTTGAGTGTGTTTTATTTTTATTTTTCAAATGGAGTATTTGCCAAAGGAATGATTGCAGTTTTAAAAGTTTGGACCAAAGATCCATAGATAGGCATATTTCAAATTTCCTATCCTACAGTTTAAATGGAGAATCTTGGCATATGTTTTTGCGGCTCTCCAAACCAGTCATTAACTTTACATTTATTATGTTCAGCCTAGTATTTAGTCCATACAGAATATATTGCCAGGACAGTTTTTTATTTTATCTTGGATGTTTATTTTTTTTGAAAATAGAGTATACTTATAACTTAATAGTCAAGAACCAAAATTACAATGTGGTTACATTGCCACCACCATCTTAAAAATGTCTCCAGAGAGAGCAAAAACTTTTAACAGAATAAAAACACATTAAAATTTTAAAATTATGGTTATCTTTCACAATTTAAAATGAGTTCCCTTTTTTTTTTTTTTTTTGCGGTACGCGGGCCTCTCACCGCTGTGGCCTCTCCCATTGTGGAGCACAGGCTCCGGACGCGCAGGCCCAGCAGCCATGGCTTACGGGCCCAGACGCTCCGCGGCACGTGGGATCCTCCCAGACCGGGGCACGAACCCGTGTCCCCTGCATCGGCAGGCGGACTCTCAACCACTGCGCCACCAGGGAAGCCCTGAGTTCCCATTTTATATGGTTTTTTTCAATAGAGGTAAAATTTAAAAGGAATATGTTACTTTAAAACTAAAGTAAATGTGGTTTTTTTTGTTCTTGAATATAAAAGTAATAAAAGACTTCTGTCAAAATGGCTCAATAAGTTCACGTTTGAGTAATCCCTTCTGTGCCAAACACGTATACTGAGAAAATAAAAAAGACATAGCCAGATTAGAAAACAAGATAAATACCCTCGTGAACGATCCTCATGAAACGGAAGACGCTTGAATGCGGTGAGCAGGGCTAAAGCTATGAGCTTGCTGAGCTCTGGGTTGGAGCCGGAGATTTAGCTTCTGCAGGACAATGGGGACAAAAAAGCAATTTGAAAGACAGGGGACAGAATTCAGACTCCCTTGAAATGAAAAGATAGGGTGGGCCTCGGCAGATATGAAAGGGGGTTGAAACCTCTGCCAGAAGCTGTGATTTAAGGAAGTTTCTGAACTAGGGAAATCCTGCTGATGTAGTCCTATGAACCGAGATGCCCTTTGGCTGGCTGGCTGGATCTGCAGTCTCTCCAAAACCGTCTCCGTGCAAGCTCTGTGCCTGGCGAGGTTCAGTGGAGGGCCAGTGGCACCTGAGGGAGTCAGCTACAAAACCACTAAATAGGGAAAGGAGCATGGAGAAGGAAGAGAGAGAGAAAAATCCACAAAAACAGATTCCTAAAACTTTTCACTCAAAATTATGCCTGCACACCAGAGTTCCAAAATACATGCTAAGAAAAACATCTAATAAAAATCAACAGTTGGAGCATGAATTTTCTAAAAATGAAGTTAATTTTATAAAACCTGAGGACTTCAACAGACATTTAAAATTTTAACACAGAAATACATACATGAATGTAAATAGAACAGAAAGAAATGTGTTAAGAATAGATGGTTATGGACTTCCCTGGTGATGCAGTGGTTGAGAGTTCGCCTGCTGATGCAGGGGACGCGGGTTCGTGCCATGGTCCGGGAAGATCCCACATGCCGCAGAGCGGCTAGGCCCGTGAGCCATGGCCGCTGAGCCTGTGCGTCCGGAGCCTGTGCTCCGCAACGGGAGAGGCCACAACAGTGAGTGGCCCACGTACAGAAAAAAAAAAAAGAATAGATGGTTAAGAGAACCAGTTAGAAATCTTGGAAATATAAAATATAATTATTAAATAAGATATTTAGTAAGTGAAGTAAACCCCCTGGACTGGATACAGAGACAGAATTATGAATTAGTAGGTGGTACTGAGAAATTCAGTCAATGGAACATATGGAGACAAATAAAAACCTTAATGAGCCATGAAGCGCCCATATTGGAGACTCTGAGCCTCTCCTTCATTGGTATTCTAGAAGAAGAGATCAAGAATTGTACAGAGGCAGTAAATAGTTAAAAACCAAATTGAAAAAGAACATGAGTTCTCATATTGAAAATGTACTCCAAAGGGTAAAAATAAATTACATAAATCTACATTGAGATACATTACAATGAAACTGCGGAAGAGTAGGAATAAAGAAAAAAATTAACTTTCCAGTGTGAAAAGGCAGGTTACTGTCAAAAGAATAGCCACTGGTCTAACAGCAGATTTCTTATTGGCAGCGATAGATACAACGAGAAATTGGAATAATATCATCGATGTTCTAGGAAAAATGATTATCAGCAAGACTTTCTACATCCAAATAAACACTTATTCAAGGCTGAGGATGAAGTTATGGCAGTTTCTGACATACAAACTAAAGGAATTTACCATCTATAGGTCCTCAGCGAAAAAAATGCTATTGTATCCACTTCAACAAAAGGAAGAGCAAACCCAAATAAAATGCATGGAATTAAAGACACAACTGTGAACACAGGAATCAATTTTTTTATGTTGGTAAATTTTATTAAAAACTGACATACAAATAAATGATCATTGTATGTGTGTGAGCATGGGCGTCTGTGTACATGTGTTTAAAAATGGGTAAAACTAAATTTTGACAATATTACATTAGGAAATAATGTTGAAAGAGTAAAGTATGTTGAGATCTTTCATTTGTTCAGAAGGAGGAGAGAATAACTTCAGGAAGAAATATTCAATTAGTTTTAAAAATATACATACTTAAGAATAACCACAAAAAGTAAAAATACAGCCAATAACTTCAAACCTTAGTGAGGAAAAAAGAGAATGAATGAAGGAAACTTTACCATCCTTTTAAAGAATTATTTCTGCCCTCTGTTAAATTTATGAGTAGAAAAACTTTTAAAAGGTAATAGAAGAAATAAATTCAGATATACCAGTAAGTTTAATAAATGTGAGTGGATTCCCTCCCTCTCCATTAAAAAAATAGAGGTTATTAGATTGGATGCCAAAAACTCAAAATCTATCTGCTTTCAAAAGCCATCCTCTAAAATAAAAAGATATTAAAAAGATTGAAAATAAAGGAATGGAAAAATGATATCTTGGGCAAATATGGAAATTAATACTTGTACATTCATATACTTTAAAATTATTTTAAAACTTTAATGTGAAAATGAAAGTATTTCTGTAATCCCCTCTCTCCATATCACCAATGATAGTTTTATGTATAAAATAATATGTTCTTCAATTCACCAAAAAACTGTACATACCATACCATACCATATATCATCCCATGCAATAAGGAAGATGCAATTTATTCATATTGTCTCTGAATTATTCAGCTCTTAATGGGCTGTTTCCTAGTGACTCAGACTTTGAGGGCTAAGTTGGCCCCAGCAGTACTGGGACCTGAGGACATGTCAATGCACCACCATACATCCATTCATTGAGGAGAACATCATACATATGAAATCATAATATTAGGGAAGACAAAATTCTTATCGTAAAAACAAATAGTTATGGGGTGTAGTGAATGCCTTACAACAGGAGTGTTTGCCCCAAAGTGGAGCCTAAGATAAAGTCTTGCATGTGGATATTTTTTTTTTAAATTAATTTATTTATTTGGTTGTGCTGGGTTTTAGTTGCGGCAGGCGGGTTCCTCAGTTATGGCGTGAGAACTCTTAGTTGCGGCATGCATGTGGGATCTAGTTACCTGACCAAGGATCGAACCCGGGCCCCCTGCATTGGGAGCATGGAGTCTTATCCACTGCGCCACCAGGGAAGTCCCGTATGTGGATATTTTTAAGTATTCTCAGGGAGCAGGAGAGAGGTGTAGAGAAGAAAACAGGGAAGCAGGAAAAGGCATTGTTAGAATGTGTTATCAAGTTGACAGGTTTGGGGCAATTGGTCCTCCATCCACAGACCTTGTTAGAAAACTTAATATATCTCAGAATGGTACTCTTGTAAGATGACACAGTGAAGCATTTATCCATTAGCTTCCATTCTCCATTAGTCATGGGAAACCCCAGGGGGTAATCTCTCCTACATTTCTAGGCTGTGTTCATTCCTGTCTACATCCAACTTCGAAATGATGGAGAAGCCCCAGGCCGTGATGCGAGAGGTACTTAACATGGGTCTGAGGGGAAAGTGCTAAAAGTTATACCTCAAGAAGCTTGTCAGAGTCCCTGTGGAACTAGCTGCCCCTTCAGTGGCTGAAATAAAGGAGGGCAGAGAGGATCTGAGATGGTTCACAAGGTGCTGGGTACAGACCTTAACTTTGCATTTTCAGAGAAGACATCTTCAAACAGTCTACGCAGCAGCTACAAGTTACCTGAGTTAAAATAGAGGACCGCTTTGATAGAGTTGATCATTGGATTACCCACCCAACTTATACACTTAGACCTTTTTGCCCTCTATGTGAATAATGAGAACCTACAGCAACTTACACCCTGTAAGTAAACAGAAAAAGCAATTTAGGAGGAGGATGGAGAATTCAAGTTGGTGGTGAGAAAGGAAGGTAATCAGTGTGAATAGAAGTTGCCAAAATTACATTAAAACCATTTCAGAACATTTGCTTTCTCTTGGCTGATTGCCTGAAGAAAGGATTTGATTGGGATAGTGTGCCACCACCCAATATGCAGCAGGCAGAGTTAGTGACATCACGCCTAGGAGACCGGCTTCCTCCTGTCCAGCCCATTCAAGCTGGCCTTTCATTTGTCTCAGGCACTGGCCTCTGGCCACATAAGCTGTGGCCATAGTAATTGGCTTGGTTTCACTCAGGGGCAGGGGTAAAAATTATAGCCACTTGGACAGAAAAATGCCATTTGGAGTCTCTTTTCCTAAAAGAGATTGTGTAACTGATAGGCATGTTAATGCTTTGTGACCTTTCTAGTACAATCTGGCTTTTCTCTCTAGTTCTTGATGTGGCTGGAGCACACTGTGGAGCACACCTGCACTGGAGGATTACCCCCTACTAGCCCTGAAGTACATCTGACTAGGATGGAAGAGTGGTAAGAGGTAGTAAATAGGAGTGACGATGTAGAACAAAATATTACCACTGTAACATCTGACACCAGAATTTCCCTTGGGGAAGAATCAATCTGCAAAACATGGCCTCTCCATGTAGGCTGGAAGGGCTGATAGCTTTAGGGAAAATAATCCCTCTGCACGCAGAAGGAAAGGGATTTTCTTATTTCTCTAGGTGAGGAGAGAGAGGGTCATCTGATTTCAGCTCTGTGATACTGGGCTACTTCTCCACCTGTCAATGAAACCTGCTGCCTCCCTTCTGGGAAATGGAGATGTTAGTAAGTTGATGTAAGCAATTAAAATAGTATTTCCTGTTTTAGACTGGATAGGGTTGGAGACGTGAGAGAACAGAGGAGAGAGAGGAACCAATGAGGCTGAGAGAGGTTGAGGCCAGGTAAGGTGAAGGGGCATGAAACTCAAACTCACAGCTGGATTGGTTGGGGGGCATTTCAAGGACAGCGATACCTAGGATTTAATTTGCAAGTGTTTTTGCTGCTTCTTTGTAAATGTATTCTCCATCACTTCCAAACAAACCCAAAATCTTTAGGAAAGTCTACCATGCTCTCAAATCCCTAGGGAGAGTGAAATTTTACCAGGTGGAACACAGAGAAGGAGCTAATATTATGGCTGGGTTAATTCAAGTAGAAGCAGAATCAGTATCCTAAAAGGCAGGGAGATCACAAAACATCACAAAACATTTTGCTACCTGCAAAATCAAAGCCATCTTAGAATTATATAGGCTAGGAAATTTAGAGGCTCTAGCCCCTCCTAATCTTGGCAACCTGATGCCCTGGAGCATTCCTCTTCTGGTTATGAAAATGAGGCTTAAACGCTGTGCCTTTCAAGATCATGCCTTTCAACTATGACACCATTTCTCCCTCCTACTGGTCACCTACCAGCCTCTGGCTCACTTCCCTTCAATTGTTGATGACCTGGGCTCTTGGCTCATAGGCTTCCTTTAAATTGTCACCCTGGACCACTTTACAGCCATCTGGACGAGCCATCCGGACAAGCCATCCAACACCAGGGCCTCTCAGGTCTACCACCTCCTCATCTACAATGCCTTCTCCCCTTCTCTTTACCCACCACCTCAGACTGTAATCACTCATAACTCCTCTACCTTCAAAATCACTAATTCAAACATCTTGCTTTCTGACTAGTCTCCCTCCTTTCAATCCGTGCGTCCAGTTACTCACATCATTAATACTCTTAAGATGTACTGGGAATTTCAGTCTCCAATATATCAGCTTTCCACGTCTTTTACATTCAGTCCCCAAGAAACCTTTCCAGACTGACCGCCTACTTTTTTCTTCCTCACATTTTTCACTCTGACCGAAACGCAAGATTCTGTGTTCCTGGAATACACACTGTGCTTTGCCACCTCCTTGTCACTGCTCACTTGTTTTCCTGATAAAGAAGCCTTTTCTCTTACATCCTCTCATCTGTTCTTATACTACTTAATCTTCAAGACTTATATATGTCTATGGGTATATATATACATATGCATGTTTTTGTGCATAAACACACGCATATACATATATACTCAATGTATGCTGATAAATGTTTAATAACAGGCTTTCTGGGGATGAGGGAAGGCTTCAATTTGTAGTGTTTTCTGATTTCCATGATATAAATATTTCACCACAGCTGATTTCATGCTACCGGCATGTCAGGGGACTAGGAGTTGGGAAGAGATACATACTCTCAGCTTTCTTGAGCCAGTGGGAGCTGCCTACAGCACAGCACTATTAGATACATTTATATATACACATATGTACACACACACACACACGTTTATATCTATGTATTTTTATCGTATATATTACTAGTATATTTGTTTAAACAGTCTGGCAACTCATAATAACTCTTTTTCTAGCAATTCAAACCCACTAAAAATTATCTTTGACCTCTGAGATAAAATAAGGAAAGACAGCATCATCTAAGTAGGAATTTAACTTCCTTCCCCCAGAATGAAAGCAAGAGCTAGAGCAAGAGTGAGTGAGAGAGAAGAGATTGTCATATATTATCTACCTTTCTGCATTAAAAATTTTAATTTAGTTTTCACCATCTTCATTAAAGACAACATACAGACAAAAATAAAATATGACTGCCTGCTTTACTTTGGGAGTTCAACTCTGTTTTCCATCTTTGATTCATTAGATTTATGTATGTCAGGCTTTCCTATAAGATGCCAGTGGAGCATGACATGAAGAAAAGAAAAGGGAAAATGACTGAATATTCATAGGAATACTGGACTACCTTCCAATAGCCTAACCAGACACAAGAGTTACTTAACACTTAATAGTTGAAAAAGCAAAGCTTGGATAATTCTTTCAGGCTGGATACAAAGTTTTTTCCTTTGTAATTTCCTTTATAGTTTTGTGTACATATTTAAAGTTTCTCCAAGGAGAAATGTCCGAAAAATTGAGAATGTATGTTACAGCCAAAGAATCAAATTTAAGCAAAGGTTTGTAGTTAGGAAAAACAATTACCAAGTTTATTTGTGTAACCTTCCTATTTTGGAAGGCTGATGTGTTGATTTAGGCCATTCAGACATGAACATGTTTTAATTTCATAAGTCTTGCATTTCCCATCAGGAAGCTGGCTATAAATGGTACTTCTAAGTATTAAGATATTTATTAATCAGGTACCCTTATTTAAACAAATCAGCTTTGTAAATAGAAAGTTAAACAGAAGTTCAGTGTAGAATGATTTTTTTCCCCTGCAGACATTCACTACTTTCTGGACTTCGGCCAGGACATATGTACCTATGGCTTGGAATGTTGACTATTTAATAGGAAGCTCTGGTGCTGTAATCTCTCTGTTCAGAAAGCCTCCCTAATTTGAACCCACAAATTAAAGTTCCCACTGATTCTAGCAGAGATCACCTACCCACTTCCTGCCCAGGTGCCATGGGATCCAGCTGTGCCACAAGTCAATTATAAATGTGCTGAGATATTGATCCCCTTGTCCTTTGGGGAGCTCCAGGCTGTGGCCTCCAGCCAAAGGCAGTCTCATGCACTTACTCCAGTGTGCTGTACAAATGTGGTTATTTTCTATGTGTGCCACGACAGGGAATGGGCAGATGCCCTGGCCCTGGTCACAAGATCCAAACTCTTTGCATGGCATTCAAGGCCTTGCAATCTTGTCTTCCCTTCGAGCCTGACCTCTCACAGTTCCCCACACGTACAGCCCTTTTCGTGCTTCCTGGACTACCCATCATTTCCTAAAACCCTTCATTTTTGCCTCCCATGATTTGCTCTTCCCACTTTCTCCACTTAGAATGTCCTTCTTCCTCATCTGTGCAGTGGATCTCTTACGATCCTTTAAAAGATAGAGCCCATGCCATCTCCTCTATGAAATCATAAGAAATCTCCCCAGCTTGAATCCCTTTCTCCTTCCTCTGTGCTTCCTTAGACGTTTGCTTGTTACCTTCCTATTCACGTGTCATATTTTTCCTTGTGCTACAGTTATTTGTCTGCTTGTTTCATCACCCCTCCTAGAGTGTAAATAACTCAAAAGTAGAGACCATTTTGTTATCATTGCTTCCCTCACAGTGCTGGCTGGGTCTTGCACATTCAGTAAATGCTGGTTAAATTGAATTGACGACGCAAATACAGGAGGGAGGAGAAGAGCCACTCATATTTGTTGCGTCTCTGCCATGCGCCAGCACCGTGCTGGTTTGTGAAATGGAATAATGTGCATAGTCTTCACGATACCCCTTGTAAGGCAGGCAATTTGCAGATGAAGAAACTGAGGAACGGCAAGGTTAATTGCCTCCAAATGATCAATTTTACACTGGAAAAGAGAAACTGTTGAAACTGCAAAGCACTGCCCCGTTCAAGTGTCCAACAGAGAACTTGGCTCTGTGATGGTTTCAGGGCTTTCACATCCCACTGACCAAGTGAATCCCCAAACAGTGGGGGGAACAGCAGGGGTTTGCTGGAAGCCTGCTCAGAGGTTTGTTGCATGAACTGCCTTGGCTGGTAGAGCCCCGGCATGAGTTCCATTTCATGAACTTAAAAATCAATCATTCTTTCATCAACAAGGAAATCCTTCTCCCTAGAATCAAATCTGAGATGACTAGGACAAAAGGGGTAGAACAAAAGTGATTTTTTCTCTTTGCTTGGAAAAGAATCTTCTCGTGAAGCTTAAGTGAAAAAAACAGAACCAACTATTTATGTTATAAATACTCTATTTGGGTAGATGTTTCCCCTCTGTTCTTTCTGGTTACACTGTGATTTTACTTATTCTGTTATGTTTACATTTATATTACTTCTTACTGAATAGAGTTTTGGAAACAATACCCAGATTAGATGACTTAATTAATTAGATTATATAAATTCAATTACATTCGTTCCTGATAAGGAACTTCAGTGTGCAACGTCCAGTGGCCCTGACTGGCCAAAACTTGTGCGGTTCTGGACTAGCATTTTAATGTTGAACGTTGACTTTCTCATCTCTAAAGCAAGGTGGAAAATGCTGGCATAGGATCCTGGAGTTGACAATGAGTCGACACGTGAAGATTTCTCGGGCTTTCAATACCCTGAAAGAATCAATGATTCAGTTTCTCCTTTCATGTGACTCCCAGGTGCTGTGGCCTTCAAAGCCTCCCATAGGGCCAACAATGTAAAATAACCAGTGAAAACAGACACTGGCTCTACCTCTCATGTGGTGTCTTCACATCTATCATCCCTTGGGGCCTTCACAGCAACCTTGTGCAGCAGAGATTCTTAGCAGCATCCCTCATTTTGTAGGAGTGAGAAGTTCATCACTCAGAAAGAAATCGCTTGCCCAAGGTCATATGGTTCAAGATAAGTGGCAGATGCAGAACTCAAAATCTGAGCGGAAGACTTTCTCCCTGTTCATCTCTTTAGCATATTTAAATGATCAACAGGCTAGAGGTGAGCCTCGGGGTGGGGAGATGGGTAATAAAATTTGAGAAACGGGGCTCAATACTAAGGACAAAGAGATCATAAAGGGAATTTTCAAACAACTGACTTCTATATTTTCATGCTTTGATGTCTGCCTAACCCTGCACTTGAGTTTGGCATTTACAGGGGTGGAGGGAAAGGAAAGTGAACGAGCATCCGGCAAATTGTCAGCTGGCCACAGTAAAGCACTATTGCCCCAGGATACAGCATCACTTCACAATCCTTTTTATATTCCTGATTCATTTTTCAGGTTACCAGACCTATATACTATATTAACTTGTTTCTGAAATGAACAGAAACTGATGGGGCTAGAGAAATATAAAGGAGATGTTAGATTTAAGAGGGCTACTTTCATTAGAGGAAATAAAAAAGTGGAACATAAGGAAAACCTAAGGAAAGTTTAGCTGCAATTTCCATTAGTCAATGTTCATCTTGAAAAGTAGTAAATTTCTATTTATTGGATTTTAATGCAATCTGAATCTTATCTTAGAACATCACTGTCCAATAGAACTTCGTTTAACGACAGAAATGTTCAACAGTCCGTGCTGTGCATGCAATAACCTCTAGCTACACATGCCCATTGAGTGGTTGATATGTGACTAGTGTGACAGAGAAACTTCATTTTTACTGATATTAAATTTTAATTAATTTAAGTTTAAATAGTGGCATGTGGCTCATGGTCACCGTATTGAACAGCACAGCTCCAGAAACTCACTTGCTGATGTCAGCCCTCAGCTCATGTTTTATAAGTATATTGGCATAGAGAAGAGGATTTATAAAACTAGCTCTGTTTTCCTGAATGTTTTCAAGGATAAAGATTCTTGTTTTTCAATTCAAATAGACATTAAAAATCATGATAAATGATCTGGACAAAACTATAATTCAAAAAGATACATGCACCCCTATGTTCATAGCAGCAGTATTCACAGTAGCCAAGACATGGAAACAACCTAAATGTCCATCAACAGATGAATAGATAAAGAAGATGTGGTACATATATACAATGGAATATTAGTCATAAAAAGAATGAAATAATGCCATTTGCAGCAACATGGATGGACCTAGAGATTGTCATACTGAGTTAAGTAAGTCAGAAAGAGAAAGACAAATACCATATGGTATCACTTATATGTGGAATCTAAAATATGACACAAATGAACTTATCTACGAAAGAGAAACAGATTCACAGACATAGAGAACAGACTTGTGCTTGCCAAGGAGAAGGGGCCCATGGGGGAGGGATGGAGTGGGAGTTTGGGGTTAGCAGGTGCAAACTATTATATATATAATGGATAAACAACAAGGTCCTACTGTATAGCACAGACAACTATATTCGATATCCTGTGATAAACCATCATGGAAAAGAATATGAAAAAGTATGTATGTATATGTATAACTGAATCACTTTGCTGTACAGCAGAAATTAAGACAACATTGCAAATCAACTATATTTTAATTAAAAAATAATGATAAATGTGTATTTAAGTAATAAGACCGAAAAACTCGGGTACATGTCATATCTTTCCAAGTTTTGCAGTCTCAATTCAGTAACTAAATAATACAGGTTTCCACTTTAATTGGCACAAATACTCCAGCTCATGGGAGTTCTCTTCTCTATTGATGAGACTGACTATAGTGTTATTTGGCAGATGAAAAAATCAAACTGGATTCCTATATTGCAGAGCTCAGAAAAATTGATTGTTTCTCATTGATAAATCTCTCGTATTGTTTTCTATTTTTGTACAGGCTCTTTCTAGACTTGGAAGTTCTCCTACATAATGTAATGCACATTCACCAAGATTGCTATCTGAAGCACATGGGAAAACCAAGAGAACAAATGAATGATAACCAATTGTCTGTCTAGACAATTCCACAGTGTTTGGCCTTGCCAGAGGGCCCAGTCCCTGATGAAAACACATTTGTGAGGTCCCCAGATGATATCCCACGACTGTGATAATTGTCACGTGCCTGTTTATTTTTCCCTTGAGAAACTGAATGAGTAAAAAAAAAAAGATCACAACTAAACAAAAGCATATCAATAACAGGAAACTGTTGGTGAGAAATACCCTGACGTTCCTGTAAATTCACGTCACCAGATTCCCCAGGGACAAAGGTGCATGAACTGCATGGGTAAATAATTATGATTTAATACAGAGACCTTGCAATGCTGTTTACAATAAAGCAACAAAAAAGTATTGTTTCTGGAGGCACAAATAAGCAAATTATAGAAACATATCAATATAATCAGGAAGTGATGATGCTATGTCTAGGTCAGCTACTGAAAACAATCTGTAATCTATCAAAGTATCTCCTTTGCAACTGCAAGCAGTACAAGGTGGGACCTTAAGAGGAAGAGAATCCCTCATCCCCTGGGTGATTAGAAATGGCGGAGAAAATGGAATATTCATCTTGGAGAATTTCTGAAAAGGTTTCTGCATCATGACACCTATCTGTTTTCAGGGTTTTATTTCCATGGATGATAAGAGAGAGAATAACAGGGTCTCCTTCCTTCTTTAAAAAGATTTCCAACTGGAGAGCAGTGTCAGCTTGTAAATGCATGCCCATGGGTGCATGCATGTTGCAGCTAAGAAAAGAAATGTGTGGCCAGGCTTCAACTGCTCAACATCGTTCCCATACTTAGGGCCTTTCCCTCTCTTTTTATTATAAATGATGCTTTTTTTGACAAAAGTGATGAGATCATAATTTTCTATTTTTTTCAGAGCCTACTTACTATAGCAATCACTAAGGACTTTGTCTAGTAGCCTGCAGAGAAATCTAAAGTTTTGTTGGGGAGTTTGGTGGGAGGCAAGAATGGAAAGAGTGAGCAGTAGTGAGAGTCAGCACAAAGTTCTCATCTGAAATCTCTCTGCTTTTTTCTGGGTGTTAGGATAATTCTGGAAGTCTCATTCTCAGGGCGTAAGCAGCTTTTAAAACTTACCCAGATATGCAGCCAAAGGTAACCTCTCTTTGATTATCCCTACGACCATTTCTCCATTCTTAAAAGATGCTATGGTAGGCAGAATTATGAACCTCCAAAGATGTCCAACTCCTAATCCCAGGAACATGAGAATATATCACTTTACCTGACAAGATAGACTTTGCAGATGAGATTAAATTGATTAAATTAAAGACCTTGAGATGGAGATATTATTCTAGATTATCCAGATGGGATCAATGTAATTACAAGGGTCCTTACAAGCAACAGAGGAGTAAATGTGACAATGGAAGCAGAGAGAAAAGAGATTTGAAGATCCTATGAGCTGCTGGCTTTGAAGATGGAGGAAGGAACCACGAACCATGGAATTCAGGAGGTTTCTAGAGTTGCTGGAGAAAACAAAATACAAACGGCTACCCCCGGAACCTCCAGAAGAAATGCAGCCTTGCCAACACCTTGATTTTAGTTCAGTAAGACCCATTTTAGCCCTCTGATCTCCAGAACTGTAAGATAATACATTAGCTATTTTTTTTAAAAGGGAATTCCTTTATTTTTATTATTTATTTATTTATTTATTTGGCTGTGTTGGGTCTTCGTTTCTGTGCGAGGGCTTTCTCTAGTTGCGGCAAGCAGGGGCCACTCTTCATCGCGGTGCGTGGGCCTCTCACTATCTGCGGCCTCTCTTGTTGTGGAGCAAAGGCTCCAGATGCGCAGGCTCAGTAGTTGTGGCTCACGGGCCTAGTTGCTCCGCGGCATGTGGGATCCTCCCAGACCAGGGCTCGAACCCGTGTCCCCTGCATTGGCAGGCAGATTCTCAACCACTGCGCCACCAGGGAAGCCCAAGATAATACATTTGTGTTATTTTAAGCTACTAAATATTTGATCATTTGTTACAGCAGCAATAAGAAACTAAGATAGATCTCAAATGTGCTTTTACATTCAATGGCAGTAGTAGACCTGTAAAATTGTTTCTCTATTTTATGTCCTAATATTAGACTATTTTATGTTCTAATGTTAGGCTGCACATTAGAATCACCTAGAACACTTAAAAAATACTGAGGCCAGGGCTCCATCCCCAGTGATTTAGATTTAGGAAGTCCGAAGTGGAGGCAGTACACTGGTATTTTTACAAAGCTGGCAGATGATTCTAATGTTCATCTGAGGATGAGAACCCCATTGTTAAAGGACTACCTCCTTTGTATGTTCCCTTGCTGTTTGAACTCAGGAAACATGCTTTGGATCAATAAAAATGAAAGGATCATTTCACTGCTGCCGGGGCAGTAAAAAGCACAGTCTAATTTCTTTGGTCTTTAATGCTGCGTTTGATTTTTGTCTCCATCTGAACAAGGTTCATCCCCTGGGAGTGGATGCCTGGGAAGCAAAGCCTCCTCTGGGTCTCAGTTTCTATTCAGATGCAGCCGAGGATGACTCCCCCAGCCAGGACCCTTTATGACAACAGTTCTGGCACTTGTGTAAAAGAGGTGTGGAGTGACATACAGTATATAGCAGGGATGGTGTCACAGAATCAAGGGAGCGATGCACAGAAAAGACCCCACTCCCCCCTGAGCCTGTGTAATTCTTGAGAGAAAGATGGAATTACTGCTTGTAAATCCCCGCTGGCCCTGTTTCTAGTGACTCTCATAGTAGAAAGAGACTTGTACCGGTGCCAGGCAAACTGTGCTCTAATCCTGGCTCAGCCACTCATTTTAATAGTAACAGCTCCCCTTCCCTGTCTACTAGGCACTAGGCTGAGTATTTCACATAATGATGATCTCATGTAATCATCTCAACAACCTTGGAAAAGGGTGCCATTATGATCAATTTTACACTGATTAATTTTAGATTTTACAGATGTTAAAGCTGAAGTCTAGAGAGGTTTGAGGAAATTAACCCATGGGAACATAACTCGAAAATGGTGAAACCAGATGTTAAGTCGCAGCTTGTATGATCCAAAGGCCATGCTCCCTGAAAATTGGAGGAGACAGTAGGGTGTGGTGTTTGAGTGATCCTGGACAAGCCACTTTGCCTTTCAGAACCCAGTTTCCTCCTGTCAATGTGGGAAGCTTGTGAAATACTCACAATCATGCCCTAAGGTTTCTCCACCTTGGACCTCCTGCAAATCCATGCACCATGTGTTCAGCCTCTTCTCTGTGGCCAGACTCAGAGATAGGAGAAAACATTCTCCTCCTCCCCAGGCAGCATTTCCAGGAGCACATTGCAGGTAATCTTTCTGCTCAGGGGAAGGTTAACTTCAGGTGTCCCTGTGTCCATCTGGAAATGCCGTTCTGGAGGAAAGGCTCTTTGCTACAAAGCTTCCACGTGGGCCATGTTAGGGGCTGTGTAACTCAACCACATACTGTGACAAGATCACCAGAGTCATTTGCGCAGAAGCCACTCAGCCAGCCAGCCCTTTGTAGATTGCAATCACATAGAACTGAGCTCTTTTCCAGATGCTAGAACATTATTTTGGTCTCTTTATCACTGTTAAAAAGCAGCTAGAGAAGGAGAATTTGCATTTTTCCAGAACTACCAACTGGAACAATATACAATAGAGTTTTTTTTCTATAACCTTTGAATTCAATTTGTATTCTTAAGGAACTCTCCATCCTGTATTTATCAAGAATAAAAATGAGTCCTTTAGTTATTAACAAGAACAGTAGTGGTATTAATTAAAGATCCATAATGAGAATGTTCTGGTTCACATCTTTTAGAAAATCCTGATTCTCGGTGACAGGAATTTAATACTTTAAAAGACGTTCCAAAAATCTTGTGCTGGAATAATGTCTGATCCCTGCAAACAAATTACATCAAGAATTGGAGATTCTTAGTTTTTGTTGTTTTGTGATATTTGCTTAATTTACATAATGTGCCCAAATTCTTCTTGGGAGTAAACTAGGAAACAACTGGTATTTCCTTGTAGACCTTTGAGTTCTGAGTTCTAGTTAGTGAAATTGGATCAAAAGTGCCACTTTTAGGCCTGGCTACCTGTACGCCTTCTTTCTTTTTCCCCATATGAATGTAAACAGCTCTGAGACACTAGAGGAGAGAAATACAGATGGAAGGTGTCTGGATCTTTGAAGGACCATGTGGAGGCCACCTGCTGACCATGAACTTCTAATGTGTTAACTGAGATTTGGGGGTTAACTGGTATGGCAGCTAGAATTACTTACCTTAAACAGTACCACACTGCATGAACTAGGTGTCCATTTGGGGGAAAGGTTGAGTAACCTCTTTTAAGGAGTTGATATGGAGAGATTGAAAAGACAACAAAGTGAGGTGATATATAGGTTTTATGGCCATGTGTCCAAGACAATACCAACTCCTCCCTTGGTCAAGGCAGGTCAAGGAAGAAAACCCTTTGGGAGAAGGAGTGTGTGATGGTCAAGAGACACAAAGGCCACTTTCTTAGTTACCCTCAGTGTTCTGGTTTTGGTTTCTAGACTCTGGGCTTGTTCGCTCTTGCTGTCTCTCTTTCCATTCCCCATCTGGCAACTGCAAGATAAGTTCAAGGATGCAGCATATTTCACTCCATTATTTTAATAGAAAGTGCTGAATGCTCTGTTGAAAGTGTCCCAGTCACTATCTAGCCACTAATGGTGATCACATCAGAGGGTAATTCCCAGGTTCCACTGGTGAACTCCAGCTATTAATCAATCGATAGCTCTTGATTCCATGAGGAGGGCCTTGGATGAGGAGACATGTGTCCCAACCTAGCGGAGAAGTAGCTTTTACCCTGAGACTATATATCTATCAATAAGCATATGACTGAGTAATATTCCATTGTATATATGTACCATTCATGTGGCACATATATACAATGGAATATTACTCAGCCATAAAAAGAAACAAAATTGAGTTATTTGTAGTGAGGTGGATGGACCTAGAGTCTGTCATACAGAGTGAAGTAAGTCAGAAAGAGAAAAACAAATACCGTATGCTAACACATATATATGGAATCTAAGAAAAAAAAAAAGGTCATGAAAACGTAGGGGCAAGATGGGAATAAAGACACACATCTACTAGAGAATGGACTTGAGGATATGGGGAGGGGGAAGGGTAAGCTGTGACAAAGTGAGAGAGTGGCATGGACATATATACACTACCAAACGTAAGGTAGATAGCTAGTGGGAAGCAGTCACATAGCACAGGGAAATCAGCTCGGTGATTTGTGACCACCTAGAGGGGTAGGATAGGGAGGGTGGGAGGGAGACGCAAGAGGGAAGAGATATGGGAACATATGTATATGTATAACTGATTCACTTTGTTGTAAAGCAGAAACTAACACACCATTGTAAAGCAATTATACTCCAAAAAAGATGTTAAAAAAAAAAAGCATTATGGAACAGACGTGATGAAATAAAAGAAAACCATTAAAATAAAAAATAAAAAAAAATTAAAAAGTAAGCATATGACAATCAATAAGCCCAGGAGGAACAGAGGGTTTTGTGTGAGCCAGCTCATGTCATCCTCATAAGAATACGTGGTTCTGAGATCTCCACCATTCATACGGCAGCACACTCCTTCTGGACTCCTACAGTCTTATCTTTTGGGCACCCCTTTTTGCTTCTTCCTGTTAGCCACGTAATATCTTAAAGGTCTAAATGAAATGCTGTTTCCTAAGTTTCTAAGTCAGCTCTTGTTATGGGTTGAACTGCGTCCCAAAATACATATGTTGAAGCTCTAACCCAATAACTCAGAATGTGACTATATTTAGAGAAGGGCTTTTAAAGAGGTAACTAAGTAGAAATGAGGACAATAAGGTGGGCTCTAATCCAATTTGACTGGTGTCCTTATAAGAAGAAGAAATTGGGATACACAGAGACAGCAGGGATGTGTGCAGAAGAAAGACCATGTGAAGACACAGGGAAAAGGCAGCCGACGACAACCAAGGAGAGAGGCCTCAGGAGAAACCAAACCTGCCCACACCTTGATCTTGGACTTTTAGGCTCCAGGACTGTGAGACAATAAGTTTCTCTTGTTTAAGCCACCCAGTTTGTGTTACTTTGTTACGACAGCCCTAGCAAACAAATACAGCCCTCCTGCACTGCCCCATACTTACAACAGAGGCATCAGCAACAAAGTTTAAGCTGCTCGGCTGTGACCTTACACAGAGCAACAGGTTCCAGCTCCCTCAGGACCCAGGAAACCCCTGGGCTCATTGTCGCCAACAAAATTTGAAGCAGGTTAAGAGTAGGTTTGCCAGGTTGAGTCAAAGAAAGTGTGATGCCTCCAAAAATAACCTGAGCCCAATGAGCCAAAGATAACTCTGAAAGACAACGGGCATGCAGAGAGGAAATCATGGTGTGGATCCATCCAGTCAGTTGAAATGTGTCAATCAGATCACGAACAATGAAACAAACAAAGCAGTGTAACCAATGCTATCTCTTTGCCTAACCTTTGAACCTGCTGGTTAGGCACGACCTGGGTCAAGTTTAACAGACAAATTGAGGTTCTGGTTGTTCTAGCGTTCACTTCCTTAGAACATTGTTTATAACTTCATGGCTCGCTGCCTTATCAAGTTAAAATAATTCAGGCTTTTCATTATTTCTATATTTTTAGAAACCATTTGATGTTAAAATATGATCATTTGCCTACTGGATTTCTAAGAACTTGGGGTAGGGGGTAGAATTAACTTTTTTTTGTAGTTTACTGCATGTCAGGGACTTCACAAATGCATGATTTTATCCTCCTGGACATTCTGCTGTCAGTGTTATTATTTGCTTGCTACAGATAAGGAAAATGAGATTCAGGAAGATTACTTACTTCAATGAGGTCATTATATGGTGAACGATAATACCGGGCTCCTTCTTGTCCTCCTTTACTAGATCTTCATCTTCTCTTAATGTTGGAGTGTCCATGGCTCACTCCTTGGATGTCTTCTCCATCTACACTCACTCCCTGGTCATCTAATCCAGTCTCATGACTGCAAATATCATTAATATGCAATGAAAGTATATTTCCAACCCAGATTTCTTTCCCAAGAAAAGAGGGCAATCTCACCTCTTCCAGACTTATATATCCAACTGCCTACCTGCCACCTGTCATCAGCTATTGGATATCTGCTAGACTTCTTGAACTTACCATGTCCAAAACAGAATTCCTGGTCTTCTCCCTGTGTCAATCAGGTCCAGCCAGGAAAACAAAAACACTGTGCACTTTTTCATACAGGGAACTCTCATAGGTGTTGGAAGGGCTGGAAATGCAAAATGTGGTTGGAAGGGGTCTGGAGGCAATAAAGGAAGAAGAGGTGACATGCAGAAGTCAGAAGCTGCCTGCTCTCCCATCCCAGAGCCACAAGCCTGCACTGCTGAAGATGCTATTGTGTCAGGGCTGCTGGGTCGGTGCTGAAGTTGCCAGAAATCTGCTGCCCCTGAGTGGGCTGCTGGCTTCTGGAATCACCCGTTCTCATTTCAGCAACTAGCATATTGTGTCAGAAGCAGGAAGATTCTCTCTTCCTCCCACCTTGTGATCTCCTACTTGTACCTTCTAAGAGGAAGCCAAACAGCAAGGGAGCCTGGAAAATGTAGTCTGCAGACTCCTAGTCCCCAGAAGTACAGAGCAGAGTATACACAGGCAGGTATGGGGCTGAGAGACAACGGTTAATAACCAAGGCACACTTCAAAGCTGCTTTATTCCCTATCTTCTCTACTTCAGTTGAGGGTAATTCCAAACTTCAAGTTGCTCACACCCCAAATTTTGATGATACCTTTGACTTCTTTTTCTCTGACATACTATATCCAGTCCATGAGGAAATCTTGTTGGTTCCATCTTTGATGAAATATTACTTCTCATCACCTCTATTGCTGCCACCACCCTCATCTCCTGTCTGGATTGTTGCAAGTCTTTTAACTGGTATCCCTGCTTCTCCTGACCCCCACAGTCTTCTCAATATGGCAGACACAAATCAGATTACAGAATTACTCTGTCCCAAACCCTCTAATGACTCCTCTTTTCTCTCTGAAGAAAAGCCAAGGTTTTCAAAATGCTCTGTAAGGTTTTATCATCTGCCCCTCTCCCTCACCCCATTATTCCTCTACTTGCAGGCTGAATACTCTACTTAAAATTTCAGCCTGCTCCCTCTCAGCATTCCTATTCCTCTTTCCTTTCTCTATAGTACTTATGATTTTCTAACAAACTATATAGGTTACTTATTAATTATGTGTATTTCTTGCTATCTCTATCTTGCTGATAGGGTGTAAGCTCCACATGGAAGGGCTTTTGTTTATTTTGTGTTTGGATGTATCACAAGCACCAGGAATAGTGCCTGGCACCACACAGGGGGCATTCAATAAGTATTTGCTATAATCAATATCAACTGTTATATAGAAACACACACGTCTGTGCATATATAATTTAGAGATTATTTATATTATAAGAAATAGATTTAAAATATTTTTATAATATGATATAAAATATATTTATGCCTACCGCTACCTCTACTGAATTAAAGAGGGAGAAGGAGAAGAGGAGGAGGGGAGAAGAAAAGCAGAGAGAGGGAGAGAGTAAGAGAGTGAGAGAGAAGGGGAGATGGAGAGGAGGAACAACCCTCTTAAAAGTGTTACCTAAGGTATGTCACAATCTAACAGCACTTGCCTTTCAAACCAGAGCTTTCAACCCCTTAACTACTCATCCCAGTCTCCTGTCCTTGAATATTTTAGACTTTCATATCTCCATTTTGTTGGTTCAGATCTTCCAATATTGGACACAACTGGTCTCTGGGGCTCCCTGGATATACATGTCATAAGTAGGAGGCATGATTTCAGATACTTTAAAATGTACATGATGAACTCTCATAGACAGTAGAGTTTTCAATGCTCTACTATCCTCTGAATTCTATACCCATCACTGCCTGATCCCTTATAACAGTAACTGATTTCTGTTGGGTCTGTAGTTGTTTGGGCATATGTCCCTCTCTCCCTGGGGAGGAAGGAGTTGAAGCAGCTGGTCTGTGATGCATTTTTCTCTCCCTGTTACTAGGGGATGCTCCCAAGGGAAGGAAAAGGAGGCACGTGACCTGGTTGAATCTCCTTGTCAACATAGTAACTAGGTCTCTGGAAAATTAACTAATGTCTTTGGTTTGCTTGGGGAAACATATCTGTGATCTATGGGCTTATGAAGCATGGTTCTCTGGAAAATGTCTTATGAACTATACAGCTTTCTTGGGTATAAAATGAAGATATATCATAACACCTATGCTCCCTGCTATGTAAGGTGAACCACAGCTCTCACTTAGAAACTTTATCTGTGCTGGGCCAGAAAGCACATGTCTGATGTGAGAGGATGAACGAGGGCCACGTGGGAGAGGTCAGACCTCTCTCTGTTTCATCTGTGCTTCCTGAATGTTGTATCCTTGAATTATGAATAAAGCTTGATATTGCATAAGATCTCTGACTCGTGTAAATTTGATTTGAAAATCTAATCCTTTGTGTTAACTTAATTCCCTATTAGACCATAAGCTTGTGGAAGGCCAGAACTATATCCAACACATCTCTGTGGGTCTGGCATTGTGTTTTTAATATGCTAGCTACTCAGCATATAAATATAACACAATATTCTAAAGGATTGATGGATTATAAGAAATCCAGAAGATGAAAAACTGACGTAAAATGTAGGAATATAAATTTACACAAAGAAAAATGACACTCTTGCTAATACTCGGACCATTACTGTACCATTCTCCCTATGCTGGGTATAATGTATTTTAAAGGTAACTGCAGTTTATTTCTACATTATACTCAAGATTTCTTTATATGCTCAACATCACTAATTATTAGAGAAATGCAAATCAAAACTACAATGAGGTATCACCTCACACGGGTCAGAATGGGCATCATCAAAAATCAACAAACAATAAATGCTGGAGAGGGTGTGGAGAAAAGGGAACCCTCCTACACTGTTGGTAAGAATGTAAATTGGTACAATCACTATGGAGAACAGTACGGAGGTTCCTCAAAAAACTAAAAATAGAACTACCATGCGATCCAGCAATCCCACTACTGGGCATATACCTGGAGAAAACCATAATTCGAAAAGATACATGCACCCCAATGTTCATTGCAGCACTATTCACAATTGCCAGGACATGGAATTAACCTAAATGTCCATCAACAGAGGAATAGATAAAGAAGATGTGATACATATATCCAATGGGATACTACTCTGCCATTAAAAGGACTGGAATCGTGCCATTTGCAGAGATGTGGACGGACCTAGACACTGTCATACAGAGTGAAGTAAGTCAGAAAGAGAGAAACAAATATCGTAAATATCACTTGTATGTGGAATCTGGAAAAATAGTACAGATGAACTTAGCTGCAAAGCAGAAATACAGACACGGATGTAGAGAACAGACTTATGGATACCAAGGGGGGAAGGGTGGGTGGGATGAACTGGGTGATTGGGATTGACATATATACACTATTATGTATAAAATAGATAACTAATGAGAACCTACTGTATAGCACAAGGAACTCTACTCAGTGCTCTCTGGTGACCTAAATGGGAAGGAAATCTAAAAATGATGGGATATATGTATACATACAACTGATTCACTTTGCTGTACAGCAGAAATTAACACAACATTGTAAAGCAACTATACTCCAATAAAAATTAATTTTAAAAGATTTCTTTATAGAGGGAAGACATATGGGAACATATGTTTATGTATGACTGATTCACTTTGTTATAAAGCAGAAACTAACACACCATTGTAAAGCAATTATACCCCAATAAAGATGTTAAAAAAAAAAGATTTCTTTATATAAATACAATGAAAACTATAAGATGGTTAGGGCTTTTAAAAGTTTTTCCATTTAAATTAAATTATAGGGCTTGTAAACATACTTCGAATGCTGCCTGACCATTTTTGTTCACAGAAGGTCATCAATCAATGGTTGTATTTAATGGTGCCAATATTTACTTCCCTCAGCCTTACCACATTCAACATTTGCAGATCAAATTGATCCTCATGGAAAAAAGAAGCTTATATCTTTAATGAACAATACAGCTTGTTTAGGCATGGAATCTCAATTTGTTCCACTGTGTTTGTTGATGTAAGTAGGGAAGGGCATGTTCTCATCTTCATATGGGGCAAAAAGCTCATAAGTAAGAGTTTAGGTGGTATGTTTGGGGGTATTTACAGGTGCCATGTACCTCAAAGTGTCTCCTCTATGGTATACAATTTTGCCCCAAATCACCAACTCAAGTGTCACACCTTTCTATTAAGAGATTATTCTTTTATTTCTCTAGAGAAGGCATCTGTAAGCACTCAAGTGTAATCTAAACGGGGCAACCTAATAACACAATGACCTGTTGACAGATAGAATATGTAATGTCTCTTTTGGGTTTTCCCCCAAAGCAGACCCTTAGAAAAGGGTTCTGATGCAGGCAGTTTATTTGGGGCTTGATTCCAGGAAGGTGGGAGAAGGTAGAGGAGCAAGTCCAACAGTGAAGGGAGAAAAG
Organism: Globicephala melas; assembly: GCF_963455315.2. Taxonomy (NCBI): domain Eukaryota; kingdom Metazoa; phylum Chordata; class Mammalia; order Artiodactyla; family Delphinidae; genus Globicephala; species Globicephala melas. The sequence continues at coordinate 41,940,340 of NC_083316.1, read as the reverse complement.
CCAATAAAAGTTCTGTTAAAGAGAGAATTACTGCTGTTGGCAACCGGGCCTCCCTCTAGCTGAAGATTCTCTAAGGAAATGTGAGAAATGCACATCAGGACTATTTGAAAACCAAATACTTCCTCTTACATCCATCCCCTGGTGGTGAGGGTTGCTCTGGGGGTGTTTAATCTCTGGATCACCCAGGACACTGTGTGCAAGGGCTGAGCAAGCTTCTAACGCACAGGAGAAAGCCCCAGTCAGAAGACAGCAGGATGTGTGTACCTAATGGCACAATGGACAGGACTGCTCACTGCAGATGCAGGTGAACTCAGGGGTGGGGTGAGAGAGCATGGGCATCACCAGTGTCTGCATCGGTTGGTTTATCCTGTGATCTAGAATAAAAGTATGAAAGAACAGAGCAGAGATCAGGTGAGTCGCTTTGGAGAGAGAGACTAGGATGAGGAAGAGGAAAGTGAAAGAGGGTTGAGATGACATTCCTTGAAGACAGAGAATTGAAGCGAGGCTTCAAAGTTGGAAGCTCTGGGTCTGGAAACCCTGAGATATGGAAACTAGAGGACACGCTTCATAGCTAGTCTGGAACCTTCCCTGACTCTTTGGGTCCTTCTGAACTTGGGAGATTCTGTCAACATAATGAGAGAGTAGAGTTATGTGTGAGGCAGAGTTTTATGAAGTCTCTCTCCCAGCCCCATCAAGACTGATTTCTCACTTAGGGGGATCACCCTTGGGCATGACTCATCATTAGCTTGCTTGGTTCCTTAGAGCTCTTTTCCATGGGCTGTTTGGTACACCTGTGTGGGTGTGGGGTTAAGTCTATGAAACCCGCCTTTCCACAATATGGCTGGGCAGGGGGCACAGCTCCAAAGCTGCTTAGCATTCACAACCCACTTGCTTTTCTCATTCAGCTCTTAAACTTTCAGGGTGACTTGGACCCTATGTATGTTTTTTTTCCCAAAAGGAGTAGAGTGTTTTTTTTGTACTGATGCATCTGCATTTTATTGTCCCTTGTGCCTCCTTGCTATTGAATGCCTGTTTGAAGCTTCTACCCAAATCCTGCACGTGATTTCCTACCTAAAATAGAGCTGTAGACTTGTAAGTTGTCTGCCTGCCCTCCACTCCCCCTACCCGAGCCTTTCCTATCTATTTTCCACTCCATCTCCAGATTAATCTTTTTCTATCAGAACTCAGATCAGTCCACTTTTCTGCTCAAAAATATTCAGTGGTTTTCCAATGTACACCAATTTAAGCACACCTTTCCAAGCTTAGAAATCAAGTTTTTTTTTTTTTTCATAACAAGGCCCTAACTAAACCTTATTAAATGTTTCCCACTATGTCCCACTGTTACACCACACTAGAAATTATAACCTGCCTCCGGGCTGTTTATTCCCAATTTGTAGACTTTGTTCAGTTAGCAGACTGCTTTTCTTAAATTATTAATTTGTTGGTAGCATTTAGATATTGTCTTCATAGTTTTGACTTTTCCAGAATGTTATATAGCTGGAATCACATAGTATGTAGTCTTTTTAGATTGGCTTCTTTCATTTAGTAATAATGCATTTACAGTTTCTTCACATCTATTCGTGGCCTGATAGCTCATTTCCTTTTAGTGCTGAATAGTATTTTGTTGTCTGGATGTACCACAGTTTATTTATCCATTCACCTACTGAAGGACATCTTGGCTGCTTCCAAGTTTCTGTAATTACGTATAAAGTTGCTATAAACATCTGTGTGCAGGTTTTGTGTGGACATAATTTTCAGTTCCTTTGGATAAATACCAGGGAGCATGCTTGCTGAATCATATGGTAAGAGTACAGTAGTACTCCCTTATCTATGCAGGATACATTCCCAGACCCGCAATGTATGCCTGAAACCTTGGAAAGTACCAAACCCTATGTATACTATGTTTTTTCCTATACAAACACACCTATGATAAAGTTTAATTTATAGATTAGGCACAGTAAGAGATTAACAACAGTAGCTAGTAATAAGCTAGAACAATTTTTTATAACAATATACCGTAATAAAATTTATGTGAATGTGGTCTCTCTCTCTTTCTCCCAAAATATCTTAAAACGTAATGCTTTTTCCAAGCATTGTGGCCGTTAACTTTTGCAGTCTGAGGTTCAGCAGCAAAACTAGCATGAATTTCTTTTTCCTTCTTCACCATTTAACTGATAGAAGATTCATTCTTACCACAGATCTTAGCAACCACAGCATACAATTTTTTTTTTCTTAAATTGAGCACTTACACCTCTTCACTTAAAAAAAAAAGCACTTTACTTTTTCACTTAAAGGAAGCACTTTATGGCTTCTCTTTGGCATATCCAAATTGCCAGCATCACTACTCTTGTGCCTTGGGGCCATTATTAAGTAAAATAACACAATCACAGCACTAGAGCAGCTGAGAGAACTGAGAAGGCTACTAAATGACTAATGTATGGGGTACACTGGGCAAAGGGATGATTCACGTCCTGGGTGGGACAGAGCAGGATGGCATGAGATTTCATCACACTATTCAGAATGACCTGAAATTTTAAATATTAGGAATTGTTTATTTTGGGAATTTTCTGTTTAATATTTTCAGACCATGGTTGACCATGGGTAACTGAAATGATGGAAAGAGAAACTCCAGAGAGAGGGCACTACCGTATGTCTAGTTTTGTAAGAAACCTCTAAAGACAAAACCACTGTGTCTTACAAAGTGGCCGTACCTTTTTCCATTCCACCGGCAATGTATGAGAGTTCCTGTTGCTCCACCTCCTCACCAGCATTTGGTGTTGTCAGTGTTCTGGATCTGACCATTCTAATAGGTGTGTAGTGGTATCTCATTGTTTTACTTTGCATTTCCCCATGACATAGGATCTGGAGTATCTTTTCATATGCTTATTTGCCATGTGTACGTTTTCTTTGGTGAGGTGTCTGTTAGGATATTTGGCCCATTTTTTAATCCGGTTATTTTTTTTCTTATTGTTGCATTTTAAGAGTTCTTTGTATATTTTGGATAACAGTCCTTTATCAGATGTGTCTTTTGCAAATATCTTCTTCTAGTCTGTGGCTTGTTTCTAATTCTCTTGATATTGTCTTTCACAGAGCAGAAGTTTTTAATCTTAAAGAAGTCCAGCTTGTCAATTATTTCTTTCATGTATTGTGTCTTTTGTGTTGTATGTAAAAAGGCATCAACATACCCAAAGTCGTTTAGGTTTTCTTCTGTTATTTTCTAGGAGTTTTATAGTTTGCATTTTACATTTAGGTTTATGATCCATTTTGAGTTAATTTTTGTAAAGGATGTAAGGTCTGTGTCTAGATATCCAGTTGTTCTAGCACCATTTGTTGAAGAGACTGTCTTTGCTCCACTGTACGGCCTTTGCTCCTTTGTCAAAGATCAATTGACTATGTTCACATAGGTCTATTTCTGGGTTCTCTACTCCATTCCATTGATCTATTTGTCTGTTCTTTTGCCAATACAGCACTGTCTTGGTAGCTTGATAGTAAGTCCTGAAGTCAGGTAGCATCAGTCCTCCAACTTTGCTCTTCTCATTCAATAATTTGTCAGCTGTTCTGGGTCTTTTGCTTCTTTATGTAAACTTTAGAATCAGCTTGTGGACATCCATAAGGTAACTTGCTGGAATTTGATTGGGATAAAATAAACTTTTTCAGAAATCTAGACGTTAACCAAAAGCTTGCAGAAAACTGTGGATAATTTAGTAGAGAAAAATGACTGAATCTCAGTAAGAAAACTGACATTTGTGGCATTTAATGTGCCTTATTCTCAACCGTTGCTCCCCAGCTCAGTGGTAGCCTTGAAAAATCAGGGTCTGCATGCTTGGTATTAGAGACAGCAGAATGGAGCTTGAGCTCTTTCAAAACCTCATCCCCAGAGAACTGTTATTATTTGCTTTGGCTGGTGGTTCCCCAGAAGACCTCAACCAGAAGACTTTTCTTTTCTTGTTTTTTTTAACATCTTTATTGGTGTATAATTTAATTGCTTTGCAATGGTGTGTTAGCTTCTGCTTTATAAAAAGGGAATCAGCTATACATATACATGTATCCCCATATCTCCTCCCTCTTGGGTCTCCCTCCCATCTTCCCTATCCCACCCCTCTAGGTGGTCACAAAGCACCGAGCTGATCTCCCTGTGCTGTGCAGCTGAGAAGACTTTTCTTTATTTGACTTGAGCTCACCCAAGGCTAAAACCCTTTCCCTGCGTCATTTGTTGAAAACATTTATAAGCAAGTACAGGTACCTCACAGCTGCCTCAGGCGACAGATAACAATTAAAGCAAACAATAGATTAAACACAAGCTTGAAATGAAACACTGAATAATGAATTATCCATAGGTGCTTTGAAAAGCTCTAACATATTTCTGAAAATCTAGACAACCATATGCACACGCAGGGCTGCGTGCAGGCTTATGAATGATGCTAGAAGGCCCTGTGTCCTCACCTTTGGTTGACCTTGAGGCTCTGTATAAGTAAGAAGTAAAGGTTAAGGCAGAGTTATAAACTGCCTGGTTGAATGTGGAAGACAAGCGTCAACCTGCACACAGAGGCCCTTGGCAAAGACTGGAGACTTATTCATTTAGACATTTAAGAAATTTTCCATTCAGTCATTTCATTAGTTGATTATAAAGCTAACTGAGCAGCGACCTCAGTGGTAAGACATGACAAAGAATACATATTCTATGGAATTAGTTCAGAAAAGTCACTGAACAAACAACAACTCCAACAAGCAACAACAACAAACCCTGGGGAGAGGGGAGAATCTGATTTCCAGAGGTGCCACATTATATTATTTGAAATGTCCAGGTTTCAACAAAATTTATGAGACATGCAGAGAAACAAGAACGTCTGATCCATACACAGGAAAAAAGCAATTAATTGAAACTCTGCTTCTGAGAGAGGGAGAAAAGACTTTGCTCTCCTGTCATGTACAATCTTTTGAATGTAAACCAATTCTCTCGGGAAGTAAAGGGGAAAGTCCCCACCCTGGAGTGCAAGCAAGCATTTGGCTCCTGAGGAGATAAGTTTGGTTACCCTACAAATAGGAGCTGTTGGCTTCAAGTCTAACACCCTTTAACCTCCAAGGTTTGCCTTTTAAAAAAAATAAATGACATTCTTTTCTTTCTTCTTCTTCTTCTTCTTCTTCTCCTTCTCCTTCTCCTTCTCCTTCTCCTTCTCCTTCTCCTTCTCCTTCTCCTTCTCCTTCTTCTTCTTCTTCTTATTATTATTTTTGGCTGTGTCGGGTCTTTGTTGAGCCATGCAGGTTTCTCTCTAATTGTGGTGTGCAGGTTTTCTGTCTCTAGTTATGGCGCGCGGGGACCAGGCCGCATGGGCTCTGCAGCTTGCAGCACGCAGGCTCTCTTGTTGAGGCATGGCACCTCAGTAGTTGTGGCACACGGGCCTAGTTGCACCGCGTCATGTGGGAATCTCAGTTCCTCAACCAGCGATCGAACCCACGTCCCTTGCATTGGAAGGTGGATCCTTTACCACTGGGCCACCAGGGACCTCTCCAAGGTTTGCCTTTGAACCCAAGTTTTAGTTTCTTTTGCTTGGAAAGTCCTAACTGTGCTGAAAAGGAAAATATTTTCTCTACCATCCGAACTAAGCCATCAGGCTGACTGGCCAAGATGATGGCCACCATAGGAATGTCTAACATTGGATGATCTAATTGGATTTAATTGGATGATTTTATAGCTCGGTTTGCCCAGGGCAGTCCTAATACATACACGTTGTAGCTCAACCAAAGCTTGTCGCTGATTTTAGCGCCTTCTTTCACTTCCAAAAGTGTCCCAGTGTGCCATCACCGCACACAAAACACTAATGGTGCCTGTTTAGCTGTAGAAGGGTGAAAGAAAGCAGGAGGCAAGGAGATGGGGCCTGGGCACCAACTAATTTGTCAGCTGGAGTGAGTTTCATTTTATACAGCCAGTATTTCAAACTTGATCCCATACTTCTATAGCAATTAATAAAATGATCTGATTATGAGATGCCTGTGCCTTTTTGAATTGAATAAGTGACACGGTAGGGGAAATCTAAACTTCAGGAAATTATAGGAAGTAGATAAGCTTCAGCCAAAGAGAATAACAAAGGAAATTGTACGAAATAGTGAAGAAATGAATCGGCACTGAGTCACAGGTAAAAAGAAAAAAATAGCTCTTGGTCTTTTTCAGAGGTGTGAATCAGAGGAGCAAAAAAAGGGGAAATGGTCCCAGAAGAGTTTGGCTTTCAGGGAAGCTCAGGAGTCAGTGAGCATTGATTCTGATCTGTATTTTGTTTTAACATCTTTATTGGGGTATAATTACTTTACAATGGTGTGTTAGTTTCTGCTTTATAACAAAGTGAATCAGCTATACATATACATATAACCCCATATCTCCTCCAGGAAACACTTTGATATTAATGAGGCGTCAGAGGGGTATTATCTGAACTAAGCTCTGGTGTTGTTGAATCCACCGGGGCAAGACTTCTGCCATTCAGTAGGGCGTGGTGAGGTGTTGAGGAGCTTACCCCTGGGCTTTCTCGTCTGTGGATTTCCTTCAAAGAGCCACCAAAGGGCTTATTGCTGGTAACATGTCTGAGAGCCGCTCAATGTCATTTGCCTCTTGGTTTCTCAAGCATTTTACCCAGATGTCTACTGTAGATTTATCACATTTAGTTGTTTCTATACAGCATCTTCCTGATGCTCTTACAGGGCAGGGCTGTGTCTTATCCACCATGGTAATGAGTACCTCCAGATTTGGAGTGTGTCCAGCACATTGTGTTAAAATGGAATGAAAGTGGTCAAATCATTTGTTGCCTTTGTTTTCAGAGAGGCAGAATCGTCTGTCTAGGTCTCTCATTTAGACCTAGATCTAATGAGCATCACCTGCCTCCTACTAGAGGATGGTGGCTTGAATTTGGGAGCCAGGAGAGAGCTGGAGAAAAGTTGTAAAGAAGGGGATGCCCAGCAGCGAACTCCCTTCTCTTTGACATTAGGCGTTTCCTTAGACATCCTTAGTGTGATGACAGGATAATGGAGAACTCTAACTCCTACTGTGGGATCCTCTAGCCACACCTCCCTTGTCTTTTTGTTTGTTTGTTTGTTTTTGTTTTTTGCGGTACACGGGCCTCTCACTGCTGTGGCCTCTTCCGTTGCGGAGCACAGGCTCCGGACGTGCAGGCTCAGCGGCCATGGCTCACGGGCCCAGCCGCTCCGCGGCGCGGGGGATCTTCCCGGACCGAGGCACGAACCCGTGTCCCCTGCATCGGCAGGCAGACTCTCAACCACTGCGCCACCAGGGAAGCCCACCTCCTTTGTCTTTTTTTCAACCACACATCTGAACTAAATCTAGAGGTGTCAGGTGGCATGCCACAACAGAAAACCATCCAGCTTTTTTAATATCAAAAAACATGGAAAGTGGGTCACAGAGTTGCTGCTTGGAGGTGAGTTACTCAATCAAGATTACTGATGTTGGACCACCGTGAGAGCCCCAGATAAACTTATTTGGGTTGGTAGTAGCCTCCCTAACCAACACACCCAGTATGAGATCTTCATTCTGCAGACAGCTTTTTCTGTGTGGTCAGTCACAGTGGTTGCCACTGGCTCCAGACTGACCTGGTTCCAGCAGAAAGAGAGCTTCCTTCTCTCTGTGTCCACATGCCAACGCTGAAACAGCTCTCATTATTCTGATTATGACTGACCTGTAGCCCTCTTCCTGGGCCAGTTACGGTTGATGATGAAATGGTGTTACTTAGTGCTTTTGAGCAGGAACTCTGACTGCCTGGATTAGAATCCTGGCTCTGTCACTTTCTTAACTAGGACACATTGGACTTGGCTACTTAACTGCCTCATGCCTCAGTTTCCCCATGTGCAAAATGGGAATAATAATAGTACATTCTGGCATGACGGTAAGGAGAAAATGGGTTAATATGTAGATCTAGAACAGTCGTCGGTGCAATAGGAAGGAGAGCAAGCACTTCTACAGCCTTGGTCCAGCGGTGTCATCCAGCTACCGCTGTGGCTGAGCGTGTCCATGCTGGGAGATGTTGTAATTGAAAGAATTATCAAGAATACAAGTGTTTTGCAGTTTACAAAGTACTTTTCCCATCTAGTTTTTCATTTGCTCTTGCCTCAGGGCTGCCAAGAGGTCTTAGAGGACACAGAGGCTCAACGAGCCTTAGATCACCAATGAAGAAACAGCAGTGATGAATCTGGAACCCAGAAAGCTTTCCAGGATACCCTGAGTGATATGGGTATTGCCGAAGAGGTGGTGATTGCCGGTTCAGCAGCTTGAGAAGGCCGCTGGATAACACAGCCCTTTGCAACCTGTGATTTAAAGTAATCCTTGGGAAATGGGTCTGCTGGGTGCTGTGAGGCACTGTTCTCTGTTCTTCAGGGACCTGGCGCATAGAGGGACACAGGACCACGTTCTGCTTCCATTTGGTTAGGCACTCCCTGGCTTGATGTTTGGGGTAGCCATGTGCTTGATCTCTGGGGATATTACCCCGTGTGCAGAAGTTTATATAAAGGCCATTCAGAGCCTGAAATGACTGTGTGGGCATTTCTTTCCCTTCTGGCTGTGGGTTCTGCTCTGATTCTCTCTGCTCCTCAGGGGACTTGATGTTCCCATTCAGTAAGAGACTTTGCTTACAGGGATCCCATGACCAGCTTTTTCATTTTCTCTGGTCACATAAACTTTTATTGTATCCCTGAACTCAGTGTCCTTTCTGAATCAGCACATGTGAACTCATTCTCAGTCTCTCTCTCTGTCTCTGTCTCTCATTCTATTTCTCTCTCACACACACATACACACACACATACACACACACGTACACACACACTGGTGTCCACAATGTCTTTTCAAATCAAGACTTTGACTTGAAAAGTGCTCCCTCCTTCTACCTCTATCACCATTACTGGGGCTCCAAATCTCTGGGAGACGAGACTGTTTTGTATCTTGACCAAAGGCTGGGCCAGGAGTCAGAGGAAGAGTTTGCTATTTCTCTCTCTTTTCAAACGACTAGGGTAATCCTTTGCAAAAGTTATGGCTCTCTGGGGTTTTCTTTTCCCCCTTTAGTCATCAAATATGGACTCTACCACTTATCCAAGATTATAAGTCAATAAGACACATACCTTATTTGAGATTGCTTCACTATTTATAAACTGGGAAAAATAATACCAGCCCCCTCAAAGAGTTATTGTAAGGAACAAATTTTTTTATATTCACAAAAATAGTATTCAGGTAGTTTTCTTATTACTCTTCCTGGTCAGGGACTCCAAAGTAGCCTGTGTATGATAAAAGCATGAATCATGTTACTGAAAGGTTAAAAAAACAATTGCAACAAAACATATCAGCCAGGTGGAAGCTGGTTCCTGTGCAAGGCAGCTCTAGCTTCAGACAACAATCATAGATGATTTAGTGAACATCTAAAGGGCCCTTGGACAGTATGTTTTGTGGGTGATCAGAACAGCACTGGACCGACTGTGGGAACTTAATGAACGCCTTCTGCCTCTGTGGACGCTGACAATGGTGGTGATGGTGATGATCACATCAAAGGTCATTGCACATATGAAGGTTGGTATATAAAAGTGGTATTGATGCTTGCAAAGATGTAGCCATTTTTCTAATGGTGCTCTCTGGAGGTCTTCTCATGTCTAGATGCACTGATGAATGGGCAATTATTTTCCACTGATCTGGTTCTCCTCTTTGGCTTTCCAATTTACTGCCTCAGTGCGGAGCTAATCAGTGGACGTTTGCAGTGGAATCTTGCTGGTTGGCTGAGCATCAAGCCCGACAGCTGTGTCTGGAGGGTCACAGGCAATGAACTGCACAGCTCTCTTTCAATGAACCAGTTTTCCAGGAATTCAATGATGAGCTGACATCTTATGAAATAATCGTGTGGATTTGGACAGAGAACAATGGGCCACTTTTCATGATTCAAGACGCATGACCACCTTGACAATACAGTCAAATTTCCAGGGAAATAACCAGATGAGTTTTAGGAGAAAGCCAGGGGAAATGGGATAGTCACCACGTCATTAAGCAATACTAACCCGCAGTCTTTTAGACATCTCTGGTAGCAATTAAAGCTCCTGGAGAAAGTACATTGAGCTTCTCACGCTGCCAGGGTGCAACTGAGTAAGTTACTGAGATGTTTCAATAAATTAACTAATGTTTGGGTGACAATTACCATCTGGGGACTAGTTTTATTCCTGCCTTATTTTAAAGGAAATTTTGTTGCTCTAGGAGGTACAACAAGGCTACAGCGGTAATAAAATAATCCCTGGTTCAGCCTCCACAAGCAAAGTCACTAGATCCTTAGTGGTGCCCATTGCCACAGATTGAAAAATAATCTGCTATGTTTTTCAAGGGTGTCTGGGGTCTGACATGTGATCACTAGTGCCCCCTCCTTCTACCTCTGTCACCCTTACTGGGGCTCCAAACCTCTGGGAGATGAGACTGTTTGGTATCTTGGCCAAAGGCTGGTCCAGGAGTCAGAGGATGAACTTATAATGTCCCAGTTCAGCTGTGCAGCCCTGGGTGAACACACACGCAGCCTCTCTGTGCCCAAGGTTGGTTCTCAGTCCTCTTCCCCTCTCTTCACTTCTTGCCCTTGGCAATCTCATGGCTCCAGCTGTTAGCATGCACAGGTTCAATAATTCAACATTTTTACAACAAACATTTACTAACTGCTCACTATGTACCAGGTACTGTTCTTAATGCTTGCCGAACACACACACACACACACACACACACACACACACACACAGCTTCTAGTGGTAAGACATGAACAATAAACAATTAACAATTTAATAAACAATCAAAGAAAATATGTAAAATGTCAGAGGATGATAAGCACTGGGGAGAAAATTAAAGCAGGGAGAGCCAATGAGGGGTGGGGTTCCTGTCATTCGAAAGGGAGGCTGGAGGAAGTCTTAATGTGAAAATGGCCTTGAAGCAAAGTCCTAAAGCCCTAAAGTAGGGAGGAGAGCAAACCATGAGGACCCTCGGAAGGAGAGTGCCCCAAGCAGAGGAAACAGCCAGGGCAAAGGCCCTGGGGTAGGAGTGAGCCTGGTGGGCTTGTGGTCCAGCCAGGCGGGTAATGTTTCTGCAGCTGAAGGAGCAGGGAAGAGAGCAGAGGAAGACGAGTTCTGAGAATTAGGAGGGTGGGGTCAAGACAGGGCTGGTACCCAGCAGGTGGGGTCATGCAGGCCTCTGTGAGGACTTTGGCTTTTACTTGCCTGAGAAGGGAGGTCACTGCAGCGTTCTGGCTGAAGAGTGATCTGAATTACGTGTTAGAAGGACCACAGTGCCTGCTGGGAGAACAGATAGGAGGGGTGGGAGGGTGCAAAACCAGAAACCGCCAAACCAGTTAAGATGCATCTATAAAAAGTGATGGTGACTTGGACCAGCGTAACAGTATTAGAGGAAACGAAAAGTAATCAATTTGGAGATGACTTGTAAGTCATGGCCAACAGGATGGGCAGGAACATTTCCAAATGGGCATCTCTGGTTGGCTTCTTTCCCAAGTACCAGTTCCACAATTTTAATCTGCGTCTGGACAATTCCACCTGATGACTTTTCAGCAATCTAAATTGATCATGCCTCTAACACCAATCCCCCTCTATCCACATCTCTTCTTAATATTTTTCCCCTGGACATGGAAACTTAGAATCATCCAAAAGTCTTCCTCACTCTCACATCTAATAGTTGATAAATTCTAAAGATTCTTTCTGCCTTGCCATTTGAATCCACACTTCCTTTCTAGATCTACTGTCATACCGTAGTTAGTCTTCTCTTGTCTCCTGAAGATTCAATTCCATAGATACTGAGTGTCTATTATGGGCAAAGCCCTGCTGGAAATGCAAGGAGGGGTTGGATGCAACCCAGCCCTCCAGGTGGCTTGCTAATAATAAGACGAGACCGAGACCGTAGAGAGATAGGAAGCCTCTGTCTGGTCACAAAGCAGCACCTGCAAGGCTTGGCCCCCAGGGCCTTGATCACACCCGGGGTGGGGGGTGGGGTTGGTGCTCACAGCCCGCATGAATGCTGAGCTGGCAGAGGAGGGCTTGAGCTGTCTCACATCTCTCTTATATCCCAGCTCTTGCTGAGTGCCTCCTTGGTCTGCAGCTCACAAGACCCACAGCCATTATCCCAGGGAGTCAGGACTCGCTGTAGGGGAAGGACCACGAACTCTGATTCACATGCTCAGAGCCTGAGCCTCCGTTCTACCCACCATTCACTGCAGGCCTTTGATGAGCTGCTTAATTCTCTCTGAGCAAGATTCCTGGAGTTCAAAGGTAGTAAATATGGGGCTTCCCTGGTGGCGCAGTGGTTGAGAGTCTGCCTGCTGATGCAGGGGACATGGGTTCCGGTCCGGGAAGATCCTACATGCCGCGGAGCGCCTGGGCCCGTGAGCCATGGCGGCTAAGCTTGTGCGTCCGGAGCCTGTGCTCTACAACGGGAGAGGCCACAACACTGAGAGGCCCGCGTACTGCAAAAAAAAAAAAAAAAAAAAAAGAGAAAAAAAAAGGTAGTAAATATGAAGTGGCTTGCAGAGTCAGCATTTGATAAACAGTAATGAATATTGGATGTTGGGTTTTCTCCCTTCTGGCAAATCTTTACGATACCACTAGATTCATTCTCCGAAAATACAGCTCTTGGACTATTATGTTGCCTCCAAGTATTTACCTTAAAAGAAAAGCCTCAAGGAATGTAATGTATGTGTTTTTAAACTTTAATCAGTATTTCTTTTTAGATCTTTGACATCCTCAAGTCTTTTCACCAGTAGAAACCACCTTCTCCTCCTTTAAAGACAAGCAAATAGAAGGAAACTTTTTTCTCATTTCTTTTTTTTTTTTGCGGTATGCGGGCCTCTCACTGTTGTGGCCTCTCCCGTTGCGGAGCACAGGCTCCGGACGCGCAGGCTCAGCGGCCGTGGCTCACGGGCCCAGCCGCTCCGCGGCATGTGGGATCCTCCCAGACCGGGGCACGAACCCGTGTCCCCTGCATCGGCAGGCGGACTTTCAGCCACTGCGCCACCAGGGAAGCCCCTTTTCTCATTTCTTTTGGGACAACTCAGTAAAGTAGAAAGCACTTTATTATGTGCCTGAAATGTTCCCAGGTGGGGCAATAGGAGTTACAAGTATATAATATTTGTCTCCTGTTTTCAAGGGTCTTGTAGTCCAATGGGAGAGACTGGATTCATATATGAAAAAATCAGAGCAATACAATTGCAAGAGAAAATCTAAGCCGTGAGATGATTATCCGAAAAAATAAAATAAAGCTCTATGGAAACCATGGAGCTCGCATTGAGTACCAAAGATTGAATAGATTGGGCTGGGCGGAAGGCAGGGAGAGGAAAGTCCAATTTGGATCGATGATGCTCTGCTCTCTTATCTAGCTCTCTGTTATAGACTATTTGCCTAGTAAATGTCCTGTTCTGAAAAATCTGCATTAACACTGACATACTCTATTAAATTCAAAAATTCATTTTAGAGCCTTTATGCATTCCTTCCTGCAGGAGCCTCTGCAGCCCCTAGCTTGGGAATTTCAGCTTTCCCTGTCATTTGCTACTATCCCCTGCTGAAAGTAGGATCTGTATCATGCAGATAAAGTCTGATAAGGAAGCTGGGGTCACTTATCAGCTTTTCTTTTCTCTGGGAGTTTTCAAACACCCAAGTAAAGCCAAGTTTTCCCCATGGAACCCAAACTGCTTAGGTTTCCAGTTTAAAGTCAGAAGGTTCCTATTATGCAATTTGTTCCCACTATTTTTCTCACTTCACATTGGAATGTTGATCTTAAGCAACTGTCTCTTCTACAAAAATACACAGGGCATCTTTTAACACAATATCCCTTTTTATTTCATTTGGCTGGGGAAAGGCAGCTCTGTAAAAGGGAATTTAGAACTTGTCAACTGAATTTTGGTTAATCCCTCTTGAGTTTAAAGACAATAGATTACTGTTCCCCTTCCTTTTCCTAGAAGCGAGACCTAAATTCAGTCTTATTTCATAGAACTTGTGGGACATGTATCTGGGCACTTTAAAGTAGCAGAAAGCTCTTTTCTTCAAACCTAATGGCGCCCTCAAGCGGCACATCCCATTTCAAGACCCTAAGCCTAATGGCAACTCTTTCAGAAGCTTCGCTTCTTAGAAATTGAGAAATGATTTTTTTTCAGTGATCAAAGCTGCAGTTAGGTTAATTAGCTTTTAAGATGACTATCTAAATTCTCCTGGATTAGGCTTCGATTCCTGGAGAACTTGAGATGCTGCTTGCTAACTGCTGTCATGAGAACAGAACGCAGATGCATACACTGATTCTACAGAGCACGGCTGATGGACGGTTTCTCAGGATGCTCTCATGGGAAGGGTGAGTTCGCTTCTAGAATCAGTGGCTGTGCTGAGTTAAGGCTTGCGCAAGGGAGAAGACTTGAGAAAGTAGGTAAAGGCTTGGAAACGAAGCATAGCCTTGCCTTTATTCCTCCCATACACGCAGTTTCAAGAAAGCAGAGTGATGTATACTTCACAGGGTAGTAAATAATGCTGATTTCTTTGGTTTCCTCTCAAGTGTCAGTGGTCAGGTTACTGGGGGGATGAACAACCCATTTTGGTCATTATTTTTCAAGGCTGACTTAGAGCGAAGAATCTTTGAGGCATTCTAAGGAGATGGATTCAGAGCTTCCCACCCACTGGCAAACCATTTGCCAGACCTGCTCACATGCCCCAGTGCAATAGGAGTGACGTGGCTGACAGGAGAGACAGGCCTGCCAAGGGCTGTGGCCAACAGTCCAATATCTGTTACATGGGTGTTTTATTCGTCGCTTCGCCCAAAGAATTAGCCCCCTAAGAGCTGGGAAGCACTGCCCCTCCCCTTACAGCCAGGATGAGTGGTCTGATCGACAATCATCGCAGACCTAGCTTGGCACATGCAGACACGGTCTGGGGGCTGGGAAGGCAAACTGCTTCGCACAGCGTCTGTCAGGGGAAGAACCTAGAGTGATTCTCGGGCTTACGCTTCCCCAATAATCTTGGCATTTTATACAGGCCCAAAGGAAGGGTCAAAGCAATTATCTGAGAGCTTAAAAACTATAGGAGTAGGAAAGAAAAGCTTTACTAATGTCTCTTCATTAATTGGAGAATGGGGGGTGAATTTCAGTAGGGTGTCATGGAGATTTACACACGAGTCAGGGGGTTCATCAGCTTCGGAGACACCAACTGGGTTGTTGTCATTATTGTTGCTAAAACTCAGAGATATTCCCAGGAGAGCACCGCTAATTATGGGAGTACAAGTGGCCACACTGACTTGGGAGATGAAAAGAGGCTGAAAGAGCTGAGAAAGAGAAAACACAAATGTAGGTGTGCTTAGTTGGCACCAAAGAAAAAAAGAGTTCCCTGGTTCTCTTGCTCCCTCTTCTGGGAAAGGAACTGTGTACTCTTGCCACAAAAAGCTGCTCCCATAAAGTTACAAGACTGGAAGACTGGAGGAGTTTCATCATGAAGGGAGAAGCCTCATGCTCCATGCTTTCTCATAAATGCCTGAGCCTGGAAGGAGGGGACAGCCCCGTAAAGGACAGGACATGCCTTCTAGCTCTTCCAAAGAAATCTGAGCCGACGGTGATGGAAGGATTGCAACCTGGAGACACACTCCCTGGGATTTAGGCTCGTGATTCACACTGGCCACTGGAGGGCGCCCGTGAGTTGTCACTGCCCAGAAGCCCAGACAAGACCTCTCCGTCGCAGGTCCAGATGTATATTGCAGGGTTTCTCAGCCTCAGCACTGTCAATATTTTGGACCAGACAATCTTTGTGGCGAGGGGGCTGCCCTGTGCACTGTAGCATGTGTGGCAGCATATCTGGCCTCTGACTACTAAATGACAGTGGCCCTGAGAGCTACCCCCCCACCCAGTCATGAAAAAAAGTATCCCCAGATATCTCCAAATGTCCACGTGGGGCAAAAATCACCCTCCAGTGACAACCACTTGTGTACTGAATGTTGGGTCTAGACATCAGTCAGACCATTGTTCTAAGGCTCAAATTCTCCTTCCCTAAACTCTTGTTTAGCCTGGGCTCAATGGACAACTGCATAGACACAAAAGTTGCTCTGGCCAACATCTGCAGCCATTTCCCAGTTAAACCCCGGACCCAGGGCTCCCAGTCTGATACGACGCAGATGTACATCCCGCCTTCTTTGTCTGCAACTGTCTCTCTTCAAAACCTTGTTCCCAGCTCCACCGGAGTGCAGACTACTTGGAGGGGAGGTATTTTGTTAACTAATTTACACAAGTTTCCTTTTTCATCTGGAATACTTCTGGGAATCATCATGCTGCGGGATACGCACGTTTAAAATGAGAGAACTGCCTGAAGGAGGATGTGGTTTAAATCTAGCAAATGAGTCTCTAACAACAGAATTCCAGGTACCATGGCATCTATAGAATGCAGATATTAATAGTATTTATCTCATAAAGTTACAATGTGGATTAAATAAGTAAAGCACTTACAACAGTGTTTGACAAAAAGTAAACATTGTAAGAATACCAGTTGCTTT
Source organism: Globicephala melas (assembly GCF_963455315.2). Taxonomy (NCBI): domain Eukaryota; kingdom Metazoa; phylum Chordata; class Mammalia; order Artiodactyla; family Delphinidae; genus Globicephala; species Globicephala melas. Next base: position 41,923,818 of record NC_083316.1, on the reverse strand, counting down.
TATTGTTATTATTACCATTTTTATTATCTATCCAAGAGACATGTTTGGGAAGAGGTGGGCTAGCTTTTAGCCTGAAACACTTCCTATAAAACTACCCTTGTCTTCAAAATAGACATTTCTCCAGAGAAGACAGGCAGATGGCCAACAGGCAACTGAAAAGATGCTCAACATCGTTAATTATTAGAGAAATGCAAATCAAATCTACAATGAGGTATCACCTCATACCAGTCAGAACGGCCATCATCAAAAAATCTACAAACAATAAATGCTGGAGAGGGCGTGGAGAAAAGGGAACCCTCCTACGTTGTTGGTGGGAATGTAAATCGGTACAGTCACTATAGAGAACAGTACGGAGGTGCCTTAAAAAACTAAAAATAGAGATATCATATGATCCAGCAATCCTACTCCTGGGCATATATCTGGAGGAAACTCTAACTCATAAAGATACAGGCACCCTAATATTCATAGCATCACTATTCACAATAGCCAAGACATGGAAACAACCTAAGTGTCTATTGACAGATGAATGGATAAAGAAGATGTGGTATACGTACGCAATGGAATACTACTCAGCCATAAAAAAGAATGAAATAATGCCATTTGCAGCAACTTGGGTGGATCTAGAGATTATCATACTAAGTGAAGTAAATCAGACAGAGAAAGACAAATATCATATGATTTCACTTACATGTGGACTCTAAAAAAAAATGATACCAATGAACTTATCTATAAAACAGAAACAGACTCACAGACATAGAAGATAGACTTACAGCTACCAAAGGGGAAAGAGGGGGAAGGATAAATTAAGAGTTGGGAGTAGCAGATACATACTGCTATATATAAAATAGATAAATAACAAGGTCCTATTGTATAGCACAGGAAACTGTATTCATTATTTTGTAATAACCTATAATGGAAAAGAATCTGAAAATATATATATATATCTCAATCACTTTGCTGAACTCCAGAAACTAACAAAGCACTGTAAATTCCCTTTTGAAATTCCCCTTTGAAGTCATCTTTGAATATTCCACCCTGAGTTTAAATATCATTGAATAAATGAATAAATGAGCTATAGAGAAAATGGCAACAAATATTTGTGAAGCACCTACGCTATGCAAGATGCCATGAAGCTATCTAGAATATTAGACATAATTGCATTGTTAAAAAAGTTGCAGGCAAGGTACTCAAATCATCAGGACACAGCCGGGCTAGTGAGAGTAGAGTGTAAGGTGTATGCGAGTGGAGAGGAGGGAGAATGAGCCCCGCACAGCAGTTTGGTGGGGAGGGCACTTGGTGATTGGGTGGGGAAAGAGGATCGTGAGCCTTTATTTGGGGCCCAGGTATTATTGTGTTACCAGGAAGCAGCGGCCGCTCAATCCCAGGGTCCTAGACTCACGCACTGCAAGTTTCACATGTGCCATCTTCACAGCAACATCCAGAGACTCTGAAACCTCAAACTTACACAAAGACCAAATAGTCTTTTCTGAACCTTCCAGTCATGCTCCCTGCATTTATGTTCTCGACGAGAAATGCTCCATGGAGAGTAAATGGTCTAAATCACAAGTTTTGCTGAGCCAGAGAAATAGGAGCCTTCATGAAAGTGCACAGCTGTTGCCCAATTTTCTCAGTTCCTTCCAATGTAAGCAGAGAAGTATGAAGTACGCTGAAGATCTCTCTCTCTCTCTCTCTCTGTGTGTGTGTGTGTGTGTGTGAGAGAGAGAGAGAGAGAAAGGGAGGTATTGATTGCCAGTTGCTTTATATTGGAAGGAAGATGAGGGCTTCCTTGAGTAAGAGCATTAGTGTTTACTCCTATTTTAGAGTTCATGTAATATTGTCTTTGGATTAATTTCCTTTAAAATAATTTGTATAAATGGTGCGATCTTTGTGTACAAATTAACTCCAATCTTCATCCCAGAGGTGATGAACAGTCTTTGAAACTCACAGGGCTATTAATTAGTCATGGAGAATCCTGAAGAGCAATCTAAACCTCAAGTTGATTTCTCGGCTCTTAAAGTGTTCTTATTGAAATAAGACCTAAGAGGACATGTTAATTAGCATAAGGGATGCCAGATAAGTTTAAGTGATGACATTCATGGTGTGCGATAGAGTTTGATTGGGAGTATAGTACAGGACTCGCTGTCCTTGAATGAACGATGTTCAAGAATCTGTCAAGCCCAGGACTTTAATATCTGCTTTCCAGATCTACAATCCCTTTGTCCCTGCTTCTGCTGGCTACAAGGAGGACGTTGTCACTGGACTTGTTCACACACCTTGGAATGGGCCTTTCATGTGAGGGCGATCGTGTGACCAGGGCAGAGAGCCACACACAGACTGGGGACTGCATTAGGACTCTGGGTGGAATCTGTCCCTTTTGTTGTTCTATCACCTGGTAGTGAGGTTACAGTGAAGCGAAAGTCTAATCCCACCCACTTAGAACCACCAGTGAGTGGTCCAGCCAAAAAGAACCAGACGTTTGCTGAACGACCAAATGGACTTAGGCCAGTTTGCAGCAGGGCCAGTAGCCCTCCAGGGGCAGCTCTGGGCACATGGAGCTGGTCAAGACGCTTTGTTCAGAAGTCTCATTTGGGAATACAGGCTTCCTGAGGAGGGGCACACTGGGCTCCCCCATGGATGTGAAGTGAGTGATGGAGTGAGCCACCATCAGCTGGATCTCTTGAAGCCTAGGAAAGCTTCAGTGAGGAGCCACAGGGCAGCAGTCTCCCTGAACAGACGCTGTGGTTATGTCACAGCTACTTCTTGGCTACTGCTTCCTCAGGTGACAACCTCTGAGCAGCTGAAGATGGTACATGCCTTGCAGACGCTCGAACAAAGTACCTGGCACCGTGCTGCAGGTACAGAGGCACTAGGGCACAGGGCCTGAGGGCTTTCGCTTCAGAGACTTGGCTTTAAGGCCAGACACTCTTACAGGTAGAAGGGGGAAGAGAAATAGGAAGGAGATTTTCACTCCTCAGCCTGTATCTTCTCGATCTGTTTCCCTCTAGATTCGTGTCCTTCCTCATGATGTAAAAACAGAAGCTGTCACCCAGTCGCTGACTAGGAAGAGAGACAATGGGGTTACAGGGCTAGAGGAATGAGAGAAAAACAGGTATTTTTCATGGTGTCACGCAGAATGCTAACTTCCACACAGCTTTAGCAACTCTTCCTGTAACTCTGTGGCCTACGGGGGACTTCTGTGTGACTCGTGCTGATGGACTAATCTTGAATCCAATCTTGGCCAAAGGAAGTGCCTCACGTGGCCCTGAGTCTCCAGAGCTGTCTCTTAGAGGAAACAGAAGAAAATCCCCACTGGCTCATGTCTGCTTTAATACTTTATGTCTTCAGTTTAAGGCCCTGCTCCCAAATGCTCTGGGAGACCAGTCCTTGAAGTGGCTATCACTGATTTGCACTTTTGTATGGGGTATTTCATCTACTTTCTTCAGAACAGGTTTTCATTATGAGAAATCATGAAGACAGCAGAGGAGTAGAAGGGTCCCACGGGAGCAAGGGTGGCACTGGCATTTAGGGGTATTAGGGTGTACACTTCACTGACTTCTAAATTTTTCCTGGGTGTCTCTGAGTTCTGCTGTGAAACGATTCCTGGATCACAAGTATTCTCCAACAAACTGATAACTCTAAATTGAAAAAAATTTCAAATTCACTTTTTCACCAAATATTTATTGAGTACCTGCTATGTGTCAGTCACTGGTGCAGATCCTGGGGATACAGCACAGAGATGATGGTTAGGTGGATTAGGGTAGCACAGAGATGGAGAGAAGCAGGTCATGGTTAGAGGCAGAACTGCAGAACTTTGGATGTGAGGAAAAGAGATGAATGAAGATTGATGCTTAAGGTTTGGACTTGAACCACGAAGTAGATGGTAGCGTTATTTACAGAGAGGAGGGATATGAGAGGAGGATCAGGCTTGGGTGGGAGGGCAAAATAAAGGGTTCTAGTTTTGTCATGTTAATTTTGAGATCTCTATCAGACAGCCAGAAGAAGATGGTAAGTAGGCTTGTCTTAGCTCAGGCTGCTGTAAAAAAATAACATAAACTGGATGACTGAAATAAGAAACATTTATTTCTCACAGTTCCAGAAGCTGGGGAGTCCAAGATCAAGGCACTGGCAGATCCAGTGTCTGGTGAGAGCTCACTTTCTGGTTTGCAAATAGCTGTCTTGTCATTGTACCCTCACATGGCAGAGAGCAGAGAGAGGTGAAGAAGCTCTCATGTCTCTTGTTTTAAGGGCACTAATCCCATTCATGAGGGCTCCAGCCTCATGACCTAATCACCTCCTAGGGGCCCCACCTCCAAATACCCTCACATTGGGGGTTAGAATTTCAACATATGAATTTGGAGTGCAGGGACAGACACATTTCACCCAAAACAAAGCTTTTGGAAACAAAAGTAAGGCTGAAATCCAGGAGGAAGTTCATAACTAGGGATGTGAATCTGTGAGTCATTTCCATGTAGTACTTAAGACCATGGGGGTGGGAAAGAGTTTGCAGGTAGAGAAGAAAAGAGGAGTCAGGGTTGAGCTCTAAGGCACTGCAGCCTGTAGAGATTGCTTGGAGCTAGCAAAGGAGACCGTGTAGGTGAGGTTACTGAAGTAGGAGGCTAACCAGGAGCCTGTGGTTTATAGACGCCAAGAAAGGGCAGGGTTTCAAGGAGGGAGTAGGTATCTTGAATGCTACTGAAGGCCGGGGAAGGTAAGAACGGAGACGCACCACTGGATGCGGTGACTGGTGAGCAGGATAAGACCAGATGCAGGGGAGCAGGGATGAGGAGTCCAGCTTAGAGTTCCTGAAAGGAATCTGGGAGATGGGGAAATGGAGACAGTGAAAGGAGAAAACTGCCCCCAAAAAACTTCCTTTCTGTGTTACCAGAAGGGAAGTGCGTTGGGCTATAAGGACAGGATGGAACTTGGAGTCTTAGAAGACTTGAATCCTAGGACTGAGACTCATCGGCTGGACGATCTTGAACAAATACTGTTCCACAACTCAGTGTCAGTTTCCTCATCTGCAACGTGGGTTTGACAATATTGCCTGCTCCACGGGGTTTTGCTTTGTTTTTGGTCTTTAAATGTTAATATTTGTTTTTTGCCCTTAATCTCAAGAAACTGAGCATAGCTCAACAGCCCAAGAGATTTTCCTGAGGGGAGACAGAGGCAATTCACCTACTTATATTGTAAGAATCAAGATTTAGTCACTCTCATAGAGTATCTCCCCAACTTGATTATGAGGACGTATCAAAATTCCATTAAAACAGACACTGCAGTAATACTCTAAGTAACGACTCATTCACTTATTTTTTCATTCATTCAACACATAGTAATTGAAAATCTATTATGGCCCAAGCACTGGGGTTACTGCAGGGACCAAACCAAGTCCCTGCCACACAGAGTTCACATTATAGTGTAGGAAGGCAGGCAATAAATGTGTACACACACATATTAGGCAGTGACAAATGCTATGGAGAAAAATAAAGCAGGGGAAGTGGGATGGAGGAGTTATTTTCCATAGGTGACTATGGAAGGCCTCCCTAGTGTGAGGACATTTAAGCAGAGATCTGTAAGCAGAGAGGGATGGACCAGGAGAACACAGGAACATCACAGGCAGAGGACACGAGTGTCAAGGCCCAGAACAGGGAATGTACTTAGGGTGGTTGTCTGCTATGGCATTGACTTTTCCTTAGAAATCCACTCCAGACATACTTGTCGTCTTCTTGTTCCTCAGAGTTTCAAGTTTCACAAACAGCTATTTAGAGAAAGAAAGCAACGTCTGGTAAAGTGAAGGTTGCTGACGGTTGACTAGGAAGCACTGCCATCTCCTTAAAAAGTATGCAATCGCCACTCCTTCCATATGGCCCTTTGAAGTTTGCTAATTCAGAATGACAATATTTTCCCTCCTTTGGTATCCCTGAGATTTCCCCTCCCCTGCTTATCAGAAGTCCCTCCACCCCCATTTGTATATCACGAAATCCCCACACCCCTCCTGATGCATAAGGCAATTCTCAGGTGGTGGCAGGTGTGTCTTTTCCATGTGTAAAAGAAAGTCTGGGGCTTCCCGGGTGGTACAATGGTTGGGAGTCCGCCTGCCGATGCAGGGCACACGGGTTCGTGCCCCGGTCCGGGAAGATCCCACATGCCGCAGAGCGGCTGGGCCCGTGAGCCATGGCCGCTGAGCCTGCGCGTCCAGAGCCTGTGCTCCGCAACGGGAGAGGCCACAGTGGTGAGAGGCCCGCGTACCGCAAAAAAAAAAAGAAAGTCTGTAATGTTGATGTATTAAGGATCTGGGTGTGGTGTTCACTCACCTTCCAGGCACTTCCCTCCCTCATTCCCGCAGTGCAGTCCTCACTGTAAATTCTGAGACTTTGGTCTTCTTTTCCACAGAGGAGTAAACGAGAGGGAAGTGGTAGAGGGCTGGAGGTGAGCATAGGTCACGTGGGCCTTGTAGGGAATTGGAAGGACGTTGGCTTTTCCTCTGAGAGATGCCTAAAATCGCAAACTTTTTGTCTTCTTACCTGTGTGTCACAGAAGCAGCATTGATGGATGTCATTATCTCCATGCTACCCAATTACCAGAACTTTCAAATCTCTTGAATTCCTACTCTTGCACTTCACCAACCGAGAGAAATCCCAACCCTGCCACCTCTGTGTCTGGATGCAGGGCTCTGCACCACAGGAGAAAATGACTCAATGGTGCAGATTGAAAAAACACAAATTATCTCTCTATCTATCTATCTGTCATCTATCTATCTGTCTGTCTATATCTATCTACCTACCTACCTATCTATAACTTACTGTTCCAACTGCGACGCTGTTGAGAGTGAATGGATACGGTGAATAATTACGCGAGGACAATACTGTAGGCATAAACCAGGACTCTCGCGAACACACAGGGAGTAATGGCCAACCTACTTATAAACAATTTTACACAACCAGAGAAAAGGGAAGGAGGATCAGGTCAAGGATAATTCCAAACATCATGTGATATCACTTACATGTGGAATCTAAAAAAACCAGTGAACTTATTTACAAAACAGAAATAGACTCACAGACATAGAAAACTAACTTATGGTTACCAAAAGGGATAGTGGGGCGGGGGGAGGGGAGATACATTTTTTAAAAAAAGGATAATTCCGTGGGCTTCCCTGGTGGCGCAGTGGTTGAGAGTCCGCCTGCTAATGCAAGGGACACGGGTTCGTGCCCCAGTCCGGGAAGATCCCACATGCCGCAGAGTGGCTGGGCCCGTGAGCCATGGCCGCTGAACCTGTGCGTCTGGAGCCTGTGCTCCGCAATGGGAGAGGCCACAGCAGTGAGAGGCCCACGTACCGCAAAAAAACAAAAAACAAACAAAAAAAACAAAAACAAAAAAACAAACAAAAAAAGGATAATTCCAAATCTTCCAGGCCTGTGTTGAACTCACCTATAGTTAGTAGACACCTTTCGTCCCATTTCATAGAGAAAATTGAGGCTACCAAGCTCAATTCCCTGTGCTCTGACCTATAAACTTGCCATATGCCTAAGTTCATCCACCCCTCCTCTCCCCTTGTCCAGGACAAACCTCCACTTGCATCTGAACCCCATTCCTTCCTGCCTCTCCAGGACCCATCTCCAGCTTCCCCTCTCTGTCCTGTAATCTTCCATCTCTCCTTCTCTATTTTTCCCCACCTAAACGTCAACTCTAATCCTAAAAATCCCTTTCCTGGTATTTGATCCCCTCACCCAATAATCTAACTTCATTCCTACTCTTCTAACCAAACCCTTTGAAGCTCTATCTGCATGTGATGTCTCCTCTTCTTTGTGTCCCAACCATTCAGGGCTGAATAATTTCTGTCTCCCGCTGAGTTTTAAAGTGACCTTCGTCAAGGTTAGCCTTACCCCGGTGGCCAAAACCACTGGACGAACTTTATCTTTCTTGACTTCTCTTGATGCCTTTAGCATTGTTGAACCTTCCTGATGAATTCTCTTGACTCCCTCATCCTCCATGAAACAGCACCTCCCTGGATCTCCTGGTGCCTCTCTTAGGCTGCTCACTCGCTGTCTCCCCCATGGTCAGTTGATACCAGTATATTATGTGGACTAAATACCATATGAAGATATAAAACATTTGGCCATTTCTACTTCCTGCAGATGGCTCCACACACAGGGTCGTGAGCAGGTGAGCAGAGACGGGGCTCCAGAAAAGCTAGTGATGCTCTTTATTTCGGACTTGAAAATCCTCTGGATCTGGATCTGGAGAAGCAAGTGACCGAGGGGTCTTTCAGCATCCTTTTCTTTTCAAGTCCCACCGACCTGTGAAGGCAGGAGTGAGTCACATCTGTAACTTGCCTAAGAGGGAGGCCAAATGCAGCACTAAATAGTTTTTTGGAAAGCAGAGTTCAACAATTTAAAATCAATTTTTTAGTCCTAAGATAGCCAAAAATAGTTTCCTGTGGCTTATTCTATTTCTTTAACTGGGGTTACCAGGACACAGTTTTGTGTTGGAAATGCAAGTTCAGCAGAAACATGTCTTTCCCTAATGAGGCCTGGTGCCTGTCGGTATTGTGTGTGAGCCCCTGGGGCTGTTCAGTGGGTGATTTTCCAGTTGCTGAGAAGTACATAGGCATCCTGTAAACATATTAAATGGCCATAAACTACCCAGGGACTCAGTGCAGAGCTTCCGTGTGAGGCCTAACCCCACGCGGGGCCTTGTAGTCAGCTTACGGGGAGCAGCTTACCACTCCGAGCTGGCTGTGTGGACCCCTTGCGGGGGGTGGTATTACATTGAAGCCTGTGGCCTGATGGAGCCTTGGTTCTGAGTGAAGCTAAGCAGGAGATGAGGCCGTCGGAAGCAGAGGATTCCCCAGCTGTGGGAAGGTTGCAAGAATTCCCATTATGGCTACGGACAAGAGTCATCTTTGTGTGTTCTGTTACTGAAAGGCCTCTGTAAAAGTTCATTTGCTCAAGGCATCATGGAATGTGAGAGCTGACAGGGGCCTCAGAGACCCATTAGCCCAGGCTTCTCATTCTTTTTAAGTTTCAAAATACAGACAGTGGCTTGACCCCCGTAATTGCCTCAAGTCATGTGATTCCAAAATGTTTTATATTCCTTCGACGTTAAGCTCTTCCTTGCTGACAGCAAAACAAGAAATGAGAACCAAGTGCAACATGAAGGTTTTGTAAAGGTATATTCTTTATACCACCAGCATCCCCCGTTTTTTATTAACCAGTTGCCAACTGCCTTCTGTCCTCACTCTCTACAGAAGCAGACCTCAAGGCCTTCATGTCCTCCTTCTTCCTGGGCTCTTAGGTAATCTCCACTGACCCACGCTTCAAAGTCTAGCTCAGATACCAAAAAGGGCTCTTGTTCTCCTCATGTTCGTCGTACACAGACGTTTGTTCTACTTAAGGCCCTTTTAGTGGGATTCTGTTCCTTGCAAACAAGCTAGTGTGGCAGAGTAGTTTTTTAAATTTTTTGTTGTTGTTGTACGTGGGCCTCTCACTGTTGTGGCCTCTCCCGTTGTTGTTGTACGTGGGCCTCTCACTGTTGTGGCCTCTCCCTGTTGTTGTGGCCTCTCTCCGGACGCACAGGCTCAGCGGCCATGGCTCACGGGCCCAGACGCTCCGCGGCATGTGGGATCTTCCCAGACCGGGGCACGAACCTGTGTCCCCTGCATCGGCAGGTGGACTCTCAACCACTGCGCCACCAGGGAAGCCCTAAATTTTTTATTATTTATTTTGAGGAGGTCATTCTTTCCTTTTTTTAATTGAAGTATACTTGATGTACAACATCATGTAAGTTACCGGCATATAATACAGTGAGTCACAATTTTTAGAGGTTATACTTCATTTACAGGTATTATAAAATATTGGCTATATTCCCTGGGCTGTGCCATAGATCCTTGTAGTTTATTTATTTTATACATTATAGTTTGTACCTCTTAATCCACCTACCCCTCTCTTGTCCCTCCCCCCTTTCCTGTCCCCAGTGGTAACCATTAGTTTGTTCTCTGTATCTGAGTCTGTTTTGTTATACTCATTCGTTTTATTTTTTAGATTCCACATATATGTGACAGCATATGATATTTGTCTTTCTCTGACCTATTTTACTGAGCATAATACCCTCCAGGTCCATCCATGTTGTTGCAAATGGCAAAATTTCATGGGCGCCCGCGTGAAGGCATCCAGGAGCAGAGGACTGCCACACCCCTTCTCCCAGTCACTGCCGTCTCGGCACTACATAAGTCCCACGGCGCTTCAACACAACACAACACAGGGAAATGCAGGAGAGAAACTTAAGTTGACTGAGATACAGTTTTCCATCCACAGCAAACTGAGAGGTCAAAACGGAAATTAAGTTGAGTTTTGGGAAAATGTAGAAAATTATCATTCACGCACACCTGAATTTGCGAAGCTAGAGTTGTATACTAGCTCAGGAAAGTGTGGATTTATCAAAAGAACCCAGGAGAATCTCATGGAAACAAAATTCAGGAAGTACAGCTGGGCTTCATGAGACTACGAGAGTCAACAGGCAGCTACTGTCTTGTTGCTCTGACTGTCCCTCATAATCACCTTTTCTCTGGGACATGGTGCCAATCCTCTCTCTGCAAAGACCAAGACAGAGGCAGACAGCTTCCTCTCCTGACTCATGGTCCCTTCACGACCTTTGTGGACATGGGTCTTTGGCTGGTGCTCACTAAGGAGCCATCTCCACATGACTTACTGGTCTGTGATCACCACCAAATCATTGCATTCTTAATGCCTCTTGGTTGAAAGTTTTGAGAAGGAATCAGCCTTGACACTCTTTTCTCCAGGGTCATGCTCCTTCGACCAGAAACCCACCCTGCCCCAGTCATGTGGGGTCAGAGGGTGAGTGGTCATGTAAATGAGACATGGCTGTTCAAGCCAGTCATACCACCAAAGATGTATGGTTTGGACAGTTCCAGAGAAGAGTCTTGAGCCCAGTTTCTAATGTACCTTTATTAAAATTACTGCTATACCTGTCTTATACTCCTCTCTATGTTTTTACCTTTTATCTTACTTTTTGGCTGTGCTGTGCGGGATCTTAGTTTCCCGACCAGGGATCGAACTCGTGCCCACTGCAATGGAAGTGCAGAGTCTTAATCACTGGACCACCAGGGAAGTCCCAACTCCTCTCTATATTGTAACTTCCTTGAAAGCCGGACCTCTAATTCATCTCTGTTCTGCACCATGACACCTTTTGTGCGCCTTTTGCATTTGGAAGAGTTCAATGAATATTTGTTGAATGAATATCTATCTCTATATTCATTCTCTGTTCTTTATACCTTCCTTTCTGAGTGAACAGTGTGCACGTTAACATTTGAGTAGAATAATTCCTGTTGCTGGGGCATAGCAGGTGAGTGTCAGTCAGAATGACTAGATGATTAGATTTGAGCGACTGTTACATAGGTGGGTTTCCTGATCAGACACTATAAACACCCTTAGAGTCACCATACTTATCATCGGGCTTTCCCTAACAACTGAGCATGCTAATTTCTCATTATTCTAGAGCCACCTTAAGAGTTATGGAAATTGGCTGGAGACTTCATTCATTTTCTGAAGCATTTATGTGATAGATTAGAACTAATTTAAAGAAGAGGAGCAAGTGGTGCTCTGCAGGGAGATAACTCCTAGTCTCTTTTTGACCCTTTGAATGATTTCTCTAAATTAAAAGCTCCAAGTTTATTGGCAATCACTGATTTAAGTACAGAAACGCAAACATTTCATGCTTCTCTGTGCACTAATTAAAGGGCTCTATTTAAATGGCAGAGCTGTCTTGATGCCAATGATGACAAATCAGAATCATAAAATTTTGAACCTGGAGAGAATTTACAGATCATTTCATCCAACCCTTGCATTTTATAGGAGAGGAAACAGAAGCCGCCACACATCTAGAGGCAGAACTGTCACTCCCACCACCTGGTCCAGGGTCCTTCAGCCTCAAGAACAGCACGACTATGGGCAGTGGGGGGATGCTGACGATTACAAATATGGGTAATGTATGTGGTCTTCAGCAGTACATATGGCTAAGGCCATGGAAGGAAAATGAGACAGTCCTCCATCCTGAAGGAAAGATAAAAGATGGCTCATTCTCAGGAGTGTGTCTAGCCAGAGTTGTTCAGAGACTGGCCAGAGAAGCCCTGTGGGCCTAGCTGGGCTCCCAGGTATAACAAGACTGCCCAGTGAGTTCTTAACCATGAGCCAGACACCCTGCTTAACACTCAATCCTCATGGGCTGGATAAACCTCACAACCCACCTATGAGATCAGCATCATTATCTTCATTTTACAGATGAGGAGACTGAAGGTGGGACAATTAAGAGATTTGCCCAGGGTCACATACCAAGGTCACTTATTAATATCTGAGCTGGCATTTGCCTTCACGTCTCTCAAGGTACCAAGCTTATGTTCTTAACCAGGGATGACATCTGAGTAGTGGCTTCCTGGGGACACTGGTGACAGTCTGCGGCCTCTCTGGGCAAGCTTGCGCCGCACTGCTCGTGCTTTTACATTTATGCGGATACCTGAGCTGCCAGGAGAAATTCCGCATGCCTGGATCAGCCCGGCCTTCCGACACCAGGCACAAGCTACACAGAGCCAGCCCTGGGTGGGGTCATTCTCTGTGCTAATACATTCCCTGTGGAGAAACTTTGCATTTGTTTAGAATTTGAACGTGAGAATGGTAAAGCTGGAAGGACCTTAGAGATTTGGTGCACTCTCCATGTTTTAAGAAGGAAAAAACAGAGGTCCAGTTCGTGTTTAAGTCTTACTCATTCATCCAACACGACTGCCGGTGCCTATGCACCAGGTATGCACTGGGGATTCAGCAATAAACAGGGGCTCACTCTGGTGCCTTAAAGCTGTGTTAAGTTGGGTCCTACCTCCGCCAGGAACGCTTCTCCCTCCAGCCTCCATTTCTCAACAGCGCCCGCTCTACACTCAACTCCACTGCAGAACTCGCCCGGCAAGGCGGGGGACGCGTACTCTCTGCTTACCGACCTTGCCTGGGCGCTGGGGCCCCGCAGCGGGCCCTCCTCGGCCGCGCTGCGGACCCCGGAGCCGGGCAGAGCGTGATGGGGCGCAACAGCTGCGGGTTGCAAGCGGCTCTCCCCGCCCTGGCCCAGCCCCCCGCGTTGGTTGGGGGCGACGCCCCCTGGGTCGGCTCCGGGTCCCGGCCGCGGACGGGGAGGAGCCGGCGCAGGTAGCTCGGCTGCCGCCCGGGAGCGAGCGTGGGGTCGCTGCGGCGGGATGGGGTGGCTCCAGGCCCGCCGCCTCGTCCTGCTCGCCGCCTGCCTGGGGCTCTGCGGGGAGCGCGGGGCGCTCGGAGGTACGTGCCCCCCAACCTCCCCTCCCCGTCCCTTCCCCGGCCGGCCATGCGCGGAGCCCGCTAGAAGAGGGGGGGCAAGGGCGGGCGGCTCGGGGGGCGTGGATTCCCCTGTACTCCGAGGGCCTCGGGAGACGCCGCGGCCGGGTGAGCCCTGCGGCGACCGCGACTTGGACTCTCAGGCAGGGCCTTCGGGCAGCCGAGGTCGGGGTCCGCTCGGCGCTGAGCGGTGCCTGTGGCTCCTCCGCGGAAAACTTGCGACTCCCGCCCCGCGAGGCCCGGCCCCTCGGGTCCCGACCAGTTCGCGAGCCTCGGGGGCGGGCCCTGCGCCGACCTCGGCACGGCCTTCGCCGCGGATTGGGGGTTTCAGGGCCGGACTCTTGGTGTCCCTCGGACTGGCAGAAGGAAGGCTTCCTGCTGTCCTCCCTTCTCATCCTTTTCAGCTCCTACTCGGGCCCTTTCTCGGCTGCACGTGACTGTCACGGGGGCCTTAAACTCCTCGCCGAAATTCTTGGGTGGCTGGCCTGTTGTTCCCTAGATCCCTCCACGCTTCCGCTTATATTTTCCGGACCTACTTCGCTGGAAGTGCTTTACATTTCCATGGCGCTTTTCAGAAGTCAAAGATGACTAATAAAAGCATAGTTATTGAGACTTCTTACATAACTGAGCTCGACACTTGGAAGTACCCCCCTGCCCCCGCTCTCTGAGATTTACTTCAGTTTAACAAAAGACTTTTCGAGACCAGAGAACAGACTCTCAATCAAAGGCCTTGTAAATCTTTGTGGCATTCGAATTCAATTCTGAACGCTTATTTACTTCACTTTAGGCGATTTCACGAGGAGCTTTGGAGTAACATTCCGGTGGTGGGTGGAGGACGCCTCGCTCTCACCCTTGCGCGGCCCTCCTTCCAGCTCCAGCAGCAGCTCCGCGCCAATCCTGATGTTTGGGGGCCCTTCCGAGCTCCTCCCTCTTTATCTTCCTCCTTTCTTCCTGGTTCTTCCTCTGCCCCCTCCCCGGCCCCTTCCTGGCCTGGCGTGCAGGGTGGATCGGGTACTAGGGCCCACGCGTGGGGACGCTGTGACGGTGGCTTTGAGAGGGAAGCTGCTGGTTGCAGGCCGGGGAGATCTGAGAGGGCAGTGAGTGGCATTGGGGGACAGACTGGATGGCGATGGGGCCTGAGCCAGGGATCCAAGTGGTCAGTGTAGAGTGATGGAAAGCCCATGGCTTTGGAGTTAGGTGGACTTGGGCTTTAATCTGGGTGCCACCATGCATTCTCAGGGTGACTTTGGAGAAATTACTTTACTTCTGTTGGTCTTGATGTTGCATTTGTAAAACTGGGATGATAATCACTTCTTCAGAGAGACTTGAATAAAATATGTGTAAGACCTGCTTGGGAACTACTTGATAAATGCTCATTTCCCTCCTTTCCTACTCATTACTCTCCTTTCCTCTTCATCTGTGCAGTTAACTTGGGCATGAGGCAAAGAGCAGCAGGTTGGGTATGCATTGAGGGGTACAGAATGTGGTTAGAGGAGAGTTATTGAGTAAAGAATCACATAGCATATATAATTTAACATATACACTGTTCTTCACCCTTGGCGCTAATAGCATGACAAATGTCAGATACCGAGGTCTCACCAAAAGCTGCTTTGGGGCACTTTTCTTGAATAGCCAGTTGTGGAATCTAAATTTAGGTTTCTTCCTTACCTCCTTGGGTGACTCAAGCTGCTGCTTTGAAGACTGTCAAAGACTTAGGTGAATGCTGCTTTCAGTCCTTACAGGACACAGGGTGATGTGTCCTCAGGGAGTCTCACCACAGCAGGAAGTCACCTTTGTCTGGTAAGCAGATTGTCTCAGTAAGAATATCTGTAGCACGCACCCCCAGTATATCTCTATTTGTAAATCAAGTCTCAGTACTACTGTCACTAACAATTTTCTCAAGGTATAATATACTCTTAGCTCTAGACCCATGTTGTCAGTAGTTCAATGATTTCTCATTTTTTGACTACCTTCTTATCAGATCTCGTTAGTGTATTATTGCTTTGACCTTGTAACAGGGCTAATGAGCTTGTACAGAAAGAGGAGAAGGGCCACCACCACCAGTTCCTTTGCATTTACTGGTCCTTGCGTTATTTGTATATATCTTTAATGTATGACTTGTCTGTAGGAATTGTTTTAATCAATTGATCCTTTTTGTGAGGGTTTGTTTAATTACAGTGAGATAATATAATTGTAAACCCAGTTAAGCAGGCAAACCCGCGTGTGGTGTGTCACTGAATGGAGAAAGAGAGAGGGAGTGAGGGCACCACTGTCCATCCTTCCACCTTGCCGAACTCGCGCTACTCCCCTAGGGAGACTTGTGTACCCCGCAGACAAGACACACTGCCAGTCTCACATGCCACCTGTGGCACGATGCCAATCAATCTGTAAAGCAGAGATGAGTAAAGCCTCAGTTCTTATGTTTTAGACTAAAATAACCCATGAAGTTGTAATTACATTTCCTTCTGGCTCTGCAGTGACTACCTTGGCGCGCCACTTTGTCATTTCTGCCTGAAACTGTGGCGCCCAAACCCAAAGGCTTCCGGTGGCCCGAGAGCCATGGTGAGCCAAGCAACGGTGGTGTGGCAGGAGGTGACGTGGAGTGAGGGAGCTGGGAGCTGGGGCCTCCGCACCCTTCACAGTTGTTGTGCTGTGGGAATAAATAGGTCCCAGGATGGCCCAAGTGGCTGATTTTTCCAGGGAAGTCAAAAAGTCCAGGTTTTTAGTTAAAATGTCTTTTATTACAATTTAAAAAAAATAATGTAAAAATAGAACTCTAGAGGCCATACAAAGCACAAACAAAACTCATGCCTTCTGCTTCTGGGGTCCTTTCTAATGCTACTGCTTTATTTACCTCTATTCTGTATACTGAGTCCAGTACCTAACAATGATAGGTGCTCAATAAATACGAGTGACTGAGTGATAGAGCACCCCTGGGGATTGTGGTAGGCAGAATAATGTCCACCCAAAGAAGTTCACATCCTAGTTCCTAGAACATGGAACATGTTGCTTTACATGGTGAAAGGGACTTTGCAGATGTGATCAAATTAAGGATTTTGAGGTGGGGAGATTATCCTGGATTATCTGAGTGGGCCCTAAATGCAATCATAGGGGTGTTATAAGAGGGAGGCAGGAGGGTCAAAAGAGATGATGTGATGGAAGCAGAGATCGGAGTGATGTGATGGCTGGCTGGGGCCCTAAGCCAAGCAATGTGGCCGTCTCTAGAAGCTGGAAAAGACAAGGAAACAGATTCTCCCCTAGAGCTTCCAGAAGGAATGCAGCCCTGCAGACACCTTGATTTTAGCTCAGTGAGCTCCAGAAATGTAAGACAATAAATGTGTATCATTTTAAGCCATTAAATTAGTGGCAATGTGTTATAGCAGCGATGGGAAGCTTATAGAGGGAGTGTCTGTCCCAGTAAAAGAGATCATATAAAGGGCCATTTAGTTCTGATGGTCAGAAGATGGCAGTGCCATCAGAGAGGAATGAGGGGCTGGGAGCTTTAGGGAAGGTTTTGTTCCTGTGCGCAGTGAGCCTGGCTCCAGCACTCACTCCAAAGCCTGTGGCCGGGCCTGGAAAACTCCCAGACAGAGGGGTAGCAAACATAAAAATGTGTAAATGTCACACGTGGAACATTTATGATAGGACACAGGCTCTGCGGTCACTAAGGAGGGAGTTGTCAGCTCAGCCAGGGGTGGCTGGGGACGAGGACAGCCTCACTGCTTCATTCCAGGAGGTGCTACAGCAATCTACAGCATCTGCAGGAGTAGCTCCCCCTGGAGTTGTGCGGGACGCAGTCTGCCTGACCATTTGCAGCAGGCCTAGAGACTGCCCTATTGAGAGGGGGTATGGGCAGGGCAAGTGCTGGTTTTCTCTTTGCAAACTGAGCAGTTGGCATGGAGACTGATGTTTGGGGGAATGAATGAAAAATGAGAGGCCGGTGAATCCTGTTCTGCATTAGCAAGGATTCCAGGGCTGTGGATTGCTCAGGCTCTACCTGGAAACCTAAGATTTCCATCGTCACGGTGGCCCTGGGCCTACTACCGGCTTCTCCCACACCCTCCCAAATGTGTCAGCAACATATTTAGCATAGAGACGTGATGCCAGGGACCCCTCCCACCCTTCCAGTCAACTGCCCATCCTGCAGCCGTGGAGCAAATATCTATTCGCTCATTGATTTTCTTTCCCAGCTTAAATTTTAGTGGACCTAACTCTCGTGGGAGAGACTCTTAAAACTTTCCCTGTTGGGATTTGCTTTCAGTGAATAGAGGAGGTCAGGTCTCCAGGGCATGTTAGATGTTTGTGCTAATTTGTTTCAAAGTTGTAAGTTTTCTTCTTAGAGTGCTCTGGATAAAGTTAGTTATCTCTTGAATAAATATTCAACTTCAGTTTGACAAAGCACACGCCCTCGATACCACAGTAAAACACTGTCGAAACTCTTAAGAATAGATTTGTGGGGTGAAATGTGGCTTTCCTTTCCAAGTGAAGTTATTCCACTCAAACGATACAGCATGAGTAAGAGCAGTTTTATAATGTTAGCCCTCCTCTTAGGATGTCATCTTAGGAGTTTGTATAATGCAAGTACTCTAGCAGAGAAGTTTTGTTTTGTTGCTTTTTATTTTAATTAAAAAAAATAAGCTTCTACACTTATGCTATATCATCTGTAGAACGTATTTGGAAGAAAATCAGTACATAAAAAGGCACGAAATAAAATTACCAAAAATACTGTATTATGAAAAAGCAATTCTAATTTTCAGTGAAAGCAAACAGTTCTGAAATCTTTCTTTGAAATGCTCTCCTAATTAGTTTCTACCCTACTCATGTTTTGCCCTCACACGGTCACCAGACTGATCTTTCTAAAACACAGAACCGATATGTCTTTTCCCAGCTAACACCATAATGCTTCCTTACTGTCTGCAGAGTACGGTTTGTAAGCTGCCCCCCACCCCCATAAGTGGGACCCTGCCCATGGGGATCCAGGTGGTCCGTCAGCCATTTTCTCCCCAAACGTTCATTGAGAATTTCTTGTTATATATACACAGCGAAACAACGCAAAATGAAAGCTCCCCTCCCAGAGTCCGCCTCTTAATAAGTGGCTACCCAGCCAGAAATCTGCAAGTTAATCTGGATTGCCCCCTTGGCCTCTTCTTCCCGCTTGTGACAGTCCCACTTTTTAAATATCTCTTGAACCTACCCACCTACCCCCCTGTTTGCTTCCCCACACCCACCATCCCCTTGAGTCCATTCTCTGCCTTTCAGCCAGAGTCAGCTTCTAAATTGCAAGCTGACCATCTCATTTCCCTCTTTGATCCCTTTACGGCCCTCTTTCGAAAGAGTCTGAACTCTTTAGCTTGGCTTCCAAAGCCATCATTTACGGAGTGCCTAATGTGCCGAGCACTGCTGGGTGCACTGCCAGCTGAGCAGTGGTTGAGACTCCAGAGTCTTATGTTCTGTTTGGGTGGTGTGGTATTGGGGCTGAATAATAACCCAGAAAACAAATTAAGAAGGTATCAGATTATAATAAGAGCCTTGAAAGGAGTAACCAGGCACTGGGTATGTGCGTTTGCAGGCAGGCATGCGTGTGTGTGTGTGTGTGCGTGACTGTACACACTCACCTGGAACTGAAAGTTCAAGGAAGGCCTCAGATGGATGCAATGGTGTTTGCCCCTGACCCCTATTGCCTCTGCAGCTTCTACCCTGGCTGCCCCCTCCTTATACTGTGCTCAGCCAGACTGGGCTTTTGGTTCCTTGCAGTCACCTCTCTTCTCTCTCTCCCCCCTTTTTTTCTCTCCTCTTCCCCTGCCCCAGCCCTCACCAGCTCTTCCTAGCAGCCAATGCCTTGCCTGAAGCGCCTTTCCTCCCTTCACCCTCCTTGACAAGGCCCAGTGCTTCTGTTGTGGTCTGCATTTCCCAGTTAATAATCAGGCAACTGTAATTGCTTTACTTACAGTCTTTCTCAGTCACCATTGAATCCCCAGGACCAAACAAGCAGTATATGTGGACAGAATATGCACATGGCATGGGACACTGAAATCTGCCAGGGAGAGACGCTTAATAGTTAGATCGCTCCTTCTCTCATACCGCCACTGGACCCACATCAAGCTTCTGTTGTACCAACTTTCTACTATCGCTCGGATACCCTCTTCTTTCTGAGCAGCTCTCTCCTTGGATAGATTGCAAGCCCCTTTGTCTTATTAATTCTCCAATCCAACCCGTGATAGTACCTGGCACATAGCAGGTGCCAAAAAAACTTAAACACAAAACCAAAATCAAACAAAAAAACCAGAAACATATAGTTTGGAGGAAGGAATGGGAACCAATTCTAAGATAGAATGAATCATATAATTACCAACCTGGAAGAAATTACAGAGACATAGTTCTTAACTTTCATGCAAAGTATCTTACCCACCTCACTGCCAATCTTTGGTTTCTATTCAAACCTTTCACCTTTTATCTAAGCACACAAAACCAGGAAGTTGCTCTGATTTTTGTTCAGCGTGATTTGCTGCCTTCCTATAAAATGCCCAAACACACCTTTTCCTTCACTGCAGCTCGAGATCGCCTTTCTTTTTCTAGGAACCAGTTTTACTTGTGCTTCTATTGCCTTTTATTGTGATTTTGAGGCATTTACTAGGGGTCACAAAAATTAGGCTCAGTTTGGAGGTTTGTGAGGACCCGAACTGGCTTCAGGCTGTCAAACCAGAAGTTTTAACCCTGCTTCCCTGTTTTTCCCCTGAGGCAATGGAAATTTCTAGCCACCAGCTGACTGGAATTGATTTAGTGCCAGAGGTGAAATGTGGGAAAATATAGGGATGTTGTTTATTAAGGTTACTTAGTCATTCTCAGCAGTAGATTTTATGATTTAGAAAACATTTCCTGGTTTTGAAAACTTAACAATACACCCTTTAAGTCTGTCAGAAATTGGAGTGGGGGGATTCAGTAATGGGAAGGCCAGGAGGATAAACTAGGATAGCTAGTGGGTGTGTAGCTGCTTCTTTAAACTGTATG
This sequence comes from Globicephala melas, assembly GCF_963455315.2. NCBI lineage: Eukaryota > Metazoa > Chordata > Mammalia > Artiodactyla > Delphinidae > Globicephala > Globicephala melas. The sequence continues at coordinate 41,903,446 of NC_083316.1, read as the reverse complement.
ACCGTGTCCCTACATTCTAGTTTTATTGAATTTAATTATTAATGGCTGTTTTTAACGAGAGAACGGGGGCTTATACATATCTGAGAAAGTATGTAAGAGATCATGTTCATCTCTGTATCAACCTTGTATCTTGGTAAAAACACTGGCTTGGTGATTGGGAATGCTTAGTTTTTGTCTTAGCTCTGTTTCTAATTAACCGCTGACTTTACATAAGTCCATAAACTTCTTTAGGCCTGAGTTTACTCAACTATAAAATGAGGGTTTACTAGGTTAGTTCAGTTTGGTTCAGTAAATGCTTGCTCGCCACCTACCTAGCTTAGACTGGATTCCCTACAGAGAGAGGCTTAGGGAGGGATTCTTGTGTGAGTGAATAACTGAGTGAGTGCTACCAGGAGAGAACTGTAAGGAAGTGAGGGAAGTAGGATAGGGCAGGAAAAGAAACCAAGCAAGGATGTGGTCTCATCTCAGCCTGATCCCAGAGAAAGCTCTGAAATATGAACAGCAACACAGTTTTCTACATACTTTTCTCCATACACCTCTTTCAGTCATTGGCTGGAGGTTGTACCCTGGGACAGAGGGTATAATTTCACTGAACTTTCTGGATAACACAGTTAATCGGCTGGAGGATGCGTGCACCAACCTGTTAAAAGGGATCTAAATGGGACACCAACAAAATCCATCATACCACCTGTGTGCCAGGCACTGTTCTAGGTATTGGAGAGAGGAAGGTAAAAAAGATATGGTCCCTGATCATAGGAAACTTATGGACTAGTGCAGGAGCTAGATGAATAAACAAGTAATTTTAATACACCATGGTGAACGCTAGGGCAAAGGAGTGCGCAGTGTGGTAGGAACAAGAATGAGAAGCAGACATTGCAGGTTGGGATCCTCAGGAAGCAGAATCAAACACGGAGATGAACACGCAGGAACTTTATTAGGGAATGTTCCTGGGAGCAAGATTTGAGGAAAGGAAGAGAATAGAAGAGAAGGGAACTGGTTTAGGAAGAGGAGTCAACCTGCAATGTAGTCTCAATGCACACAGCTGAATTTGTGGGGAGCTCTGAAGATGCTGGGGCTATCTGCCAGCAGCCAGGGTAGAAAGAAAGTCCTTTGTTCTCGAAGGGTAGTGGGTGCATCACGGAATCCACCACAGTCCACCCCTTGCATCACCTGGATCCACTTCATGTAAATCCTGGGAACAGTACCTGAGTGATAAGCTTCATGTTCCTCCTTATCCAGTGATTCCTTTTACCCTCAACTGGTACTTCTGCTGGTCTCAGTGGCCACCTGATGATGTGACTCAGACCTTCATCCCCGAGGGTTCTGAGCTCTTGTCAACACACTCTTCTCAGGACAGGGTGACTGCGTTTATGTACTGACTGCCAAAGAAGTACCAGGAGGCATCCAACGGGACCACATGGACACCCAACCTACTTTTCTGTGAGCCCGTTGTGTAACAATAGTTCTACCCCCTCCTGATGACTCAGGCTCAATTACCTGCCAGATGAGGCATGACTCTTCCTGTCTGCTAGTTCCTTGATATAAGGAGACTGAAATGTCCAGGCAGCAGCTGTAACTTATCATATAGAGAGAATCTTGTTGTGTCCCCTGGTAGAAGCATTCCCCTTTGGAAGCCAGGAGCTTTGAAACCGTGGATTTATGGTTGATGGGGATGGGAACACAGATTCCTTAAGTGGGTCACTGAGAGTGACGGTCAAAAAGGCCACTCCTGGTCTGCCCCTTGTTCTCAGACCCACAGCTTATACTTCTGGAGACATAGCAGGAGGTGTGTAAAGATTTTTAATTTAAAGACCATGTAAAGATCTTTCACTTAAAGTGTAGATCATGTCCTGGAGGGTGGAACCCCACCCTGATAGAGTATCGCTTCTGAGCTGGTGATTCAGCCGTACCTTTAGCACAGTCTCTCAGGCCTGCAGCTTCAGGGGTGCACTATGTGATAGGACCAGCGGGTCTCAGGGTCTTAGGCCCATCACCACACCTCCTTTGGAGTAAAGGGTGTGCCTTGGATTGACGTGATGCTGTTCGGCATCCCGTGTTAGTGAATTCAACACTCCAGAAGCTCTCAGAGTGGTGCCTGGTGCCGGCCTGCAAGCAAGAAAAGCAAATATATACCCGGAGTGTATGTCTGTTTTTGTTGAAATGAATCACTGGCTATTCCAAGAAGAAAGGGTTTCATTGACATCACCTTGCCACCCCTCTTCAAGGGATGGTCACCTACTGGGGATTTGGTGTTGGACTCTGTGAGAGGCACGCTGGGCATTCAGCAGTAGTATCGCTAGGGAAGCCTTGGTCAGAGGGGGCCCAGGCTGCTGGGTGCAGGCATAGACTCCTCCCTCACCACCCTGGCTACTTCATCACGCACCCATTGTGTCAGCATAGGGCTGGCCGATGACAGAGGCTGGCTGATGGCAACTGGCCAAGTCATTTTTTCTGCCTGGTTGTTTTAGTGCCTGTTGTGTGGTGGATGTTTCCTGGTGGGCATTAACATGCAATATAAAGATCTTCCCGCTTCCTGCTGACACTCACGCGTCTCTCCCAGACCTCCTCGGCCCTGCTCTTTCAATCTTACTCATTCCAGACTCCTGACCATCTGGCCGGGCTGTTTGCTACTACCTATCCGTCTTTATTTATTCTAACCTCAAGCCTCTTCTCTCTCCATATAAAGTGGGCGATTAGGTGTACCACTCACAGTTCTACCTTTTGGAGAATTTTCCCTCAACCCTGTTTTTCATGGCCACCACTAAGAGGAGCTGTAGTGCAGTTGGAGTCCCTTTTCAGCTTGCATGCATGTGATGAAGCTGACTCAGCCACGAACCAAGCTCAGGTGTTTTGCCCTTCCACCAGCTGGTAATAAGGGGTTTCTCCATGCAGCCAGTTGCATGAGCTGAGGATGCATTCGTGCTGGTGCAAGAATGGGGATGACATGGCGCTCCAGGCCACCATCTCGTTGCACCTTCTGGTCCTATTCATGCTCGATCCAGGATGTACCCCTACCATCCCTTGAATCTCTACTTTCACCATCCATCCGTCAGAGCAATTCCGTCATGTGTGTCTCACTTAGAGTGGGTCACTGCACTTTCTATGCTTCCAGGATCCACCTTAGCAGTGAGTTCACACCATTTCCTGCAGTCTGTGCTACCATGTTATATCCTGCATCCCTCGAGAGTGCCCCCAAATCTAGTATAAACTCTCCCTTTTTCAACTTTATGTTCCTGCCCCCTTGATCAGGTACCCTCAGTCCCATGTGCATTCCCCCAGCTGCTGGCACTACATTCTGGGTAGGTCCCGCAGCTCCATTAGGGTCTCGTCCTTTTCCTCCCATATCAAGCCCAGCATGTCTCCACACAGGTTATATCATGACTTAGGCTTTGTTTTTGGCCTAGTGGTCAGGAAGAAAGATGGGAGTGTATCTTCAGAGGTTACATGTTCCTTGTGGGGAGAGGTTTCTGCATCCGCTTTAAGCAAGGGGAGTATCACCTTAACAGGGTGGTAGGTCCCTTCTTCAGGCTCAGAGGGTTCAGGAGGGTCTAGGGACCCAGGATATTTGAATGCACCAATCCAGATGTCCCCATTCCATTTGTCAAGGTTCCATTCTTTACCAAACAAGGCCATAGACTTGTCAGAGGTAGCCTGACATGGTTGGAACTTTGACTTAGTTTGATGCTGAATGCTCTGATGACTAATTCCTGGGTGGGAGTCTCACCTTGCCCTGCCCACCCACTATAGGAGATAAGAAGGACTTTATGTACTACCATGGAAGCCCTTTGGCTTTCACACCTGGCTTGTAATTGTCAACTAATCTCTCCTAGTTTTTCCTTATCTTTTCCAAAGCTTCATTCAGACTTAGCAATAGACTCCCAATTCCATCGTCCTCATAGTTAGTACTTGCCCTATATTTCTCATAGGTTGATATTTCAGCACTGGCTAATGTGTTCCCTTCCACCGTTACACCGGTTCACCGCCAGTGACTTGGGATTAACCCCTGTGGAAGGGAAGGAAGCAGAATTGGGTAGGTGGAGAAGTAGATTTGCAATTCAGTTTCAGTGGAAGCCTCGGCCAACCCCCTTGAGAGTTCTGAAGAGGGACTGACCCATCAGAGGTATCCTGAGTTGGAGCAGGAGAACACTGAGAGTTTATTTCCCCACAACAGATCTGTGGGCTACCCCAGGAAGCAGGTGTGGGCTTGTGCAAGGCAGCTATCTTTGGCAGGGTCTCTTCTGAAGGGAGATGACAATATAAATGGAATAGTCATTGTGTAATAACTTTACTAACTTTTTTTTTTCCCCAGCATCTTTTTATGGTGAAAGCTATGTGGGGCTCAACATCATAGAAGTTTCCTCTGAGTTATCTCTTCAATTAAAGTTTCAAACCAGCAAACCACAAGGATTACTTTTTCTTGCAGCTGGGGAAAATGATTACTGTATGATAGAACATCTATCAGGAAACTTACGGGTAAGATTAAAAACAAAATCTTTAAACATGTATAAGCCTTTAGTTACTGGAGGGAAAAACAGTGAGAGAAAAGAGAACAAGATAGCTATCCATTTGATTACTGTTATTTCACTAGAATAAAATCAGGTGCTATATGTAAGTGTTGAGATCTTTTCCAATTTTATCAGCGTGTCTTAACTGTTCCAACTCTGAAATTTTTTTTTTTTTTTCCTTTTTTGCGGTACGCGGGCCTCTCACTGTTGTGGCCTCTCCCGTTGCGGAGCACAGGCTCCGGACGCACAGGCCCAGTGGCCATGGCTCACGGGCCCAGCCACTCCGCGGCATGTGGGATCCTCCCGGACCGGGGCATGAACCCATGTCCCCTGCATCGGCAGGTGGACTCCCAACCACTATGCCACCAGGGAGGCCCCCAACTCTGAAATTTTTTAACCTCAATATGTAATGTAGTCCATAAATGTGGGAAGAGTTTCCATGTCCAAGTTTCTCTCTTTCTCTTTGTGAATAGCCTTGTTTACTCAATAAAACACTATGAGATGAGATTGATTAATTATGATTCTTTCTCTTTCAGGTGAGAGTTAATTTGGGGACAGGTGAACAAGGGCTCCTTTCTGAGAAAAGACTTCGTGTGGATGACTTGGTTTGGCATTTAGTGGAATTGTACTGTTTTAAGGATAATATCTCTCTGGTTATTGACAAACATTATGAGATGACTGGCCAGATCCCCGGCGGGATGCACGATTTGCACTGTCAGCGTGGAATCTACGTAGCAGGCCACGGTGGACTTGATGTCCCGTGCCTAGATGGAGAGATCCCCAATTTCCGTGGATGTATGGAGGATGTGGTGTTTAACCAGAGGGAGATCCTTAACATCCCTTAGATCTTACCCTGGTTTTAAGAAAGTTTATGAGGTGTCACTAGGCTGCAATGATGAATTTTTTGCAGTGGAGGATGAAGCCATCAATTTCTTTAGCTCCAGGTCCTATGTCTCCTTCCCAGAATGGAGGGTGCAAGGGGATGGGCTATTTGAATTTGCTTTGCAGACTGGAACTCAACAAGCCTTGCTTTTATTTCAGTCAGGTAGAGAAGGAGATTTTGTTGCTTTGGAAATAGTTAAAGGTTTATTGAAGGCTCATGTAGGAAGGAATAAGAATAACACTCCGCTCTCTTCTTTTTGCTTAGTTAGTGACAACCAGTGGCACGTTATTCAACTCAGATTCACTGAAAGGTATCTGGACCTGATGGTGGATGAACAGGGAGTAAGGACATGGCTGCCTTTACAAAGCAAACCGTTTGTATCTGAAGGCCCTCTCTGCGTGGGAGGTCTTGATAGCCTCAAGGGAGAAGAAGTTAAAAGGTTAGAACTTGCCTCTGTGCCTAGGAAATGTGCTCAAGGAATCTCTTTCAAAGGGTGCTTAAGAGGCTTGGAAGCCAACTCAGAAAAGAAAGCATTAAAGGATGCCCTATTTCCAAAGATATATCTGCTGGGTGTAAAATGAAGAGTGGTGATAACAAAAACCCTTCTGTAACAACCACAGAAAAGCTGCTTCAGGCAGAAGTTCCCCTTTCCACGGCCGACCCTGAGGTAGGCAAGCCTATTCTTCAAGAAGCCAGTAGCTATTTCTTGGTTCTGAATAACTTGAAAGTCCAAGAAGGTGGGCAAGCCCTACTGGAACAAAGGCATATGAAGGTGGATGTGGAGTTGAAGGATTTGGGTTTCCATCAGTCTCAGATACTATTTAAAATAAAGGAGATGCCTATTCGTGGGTTCCTTCGATTAGATGTTTCCCCCAAACAGGAAATGGAGAAGGCTTTTACTCTGTTAGATTTGGGGCAAGGAAGGGTTTGGTATGTCCGTGACGGTTCAGAAGAACCTAGGGATTATTTCACATTTTCTGTCTCTTCCAACAGCAAGAAGGAAGCGCCATTATATCTTCAAGGACATGTTTCATATGTGTTTAACATTATTGCCGTTCCAGTAAATGATCCCCCAAATCTTAAGCTCCCCGAAGGAAACTTGCTTCTCGTGTGTGAGAACTCTAAGAAACGACTGACTCCAAATATCATACATGTGTCAGACCCAGACACAGATTCCTTGAGTCTTAGTTTCTCAGTTCTTGCAACTTCAATTCAGATGCTGGGTTTTTAGAAAACACCAATGATCCTGGGAGAGCCATTAATGGTTTTACATATGGGGATTTAAGAGATGGCAACATTTTGTATGTGCACAGGGGCCATCGGAACTCCCGGATCCTTCTGAGAGCAAGTGATGGAGAGCTGGTTAGCAATACAGTGGTGTTACGGGTCATGGCTATTCCTTGGGACTTTGCAGTGGCCAGTAGAACCAGTGTGGTCATACGGCAGGGTGGCACGGTTCTGATTACACAGAGCAACTTGTTGGTGGAGGTTAATGGTGAAGGCCCTGAGGTGGACACCCGCTATGTTATCACTCATCCACCTCGGTATGGCCAGGTTCAGTGGCAGGGGTCAAGTGGCGAGTGGAAACAAACTAGTACCTTCTCTCAGCGTTCTGTTGATTGGGGTCAGGTCCGGTACTGTAGTAAATTCAAAGAATTGCAGCTAGAAAATGTTACGGATCACTTTAAAGTTAACATAGAAGGAAAAAGCAGTGAAAAGCTGATGTTTCTGGTTATGGTACAATGGCTGAAGTTTACCCTTCTGAAAAATGTTCCTCTTGAGATCAGTAAAATAAACAGGCACGTATTGAATTCTGATCATTTGCAGGCTGTGACAGAGGGTGTGGAAGTAGCTGAGAGGGAACTTCATTTTAAGTTACTGACCCCACCTAAGAAAGGAAAATTGCTACTTGGCACAAAATTTCTAAAAACAAACTCAGTCTTCAGCCAACAAAATGTTACAGACTCTAACATAATTTATGAACCACAGGGAAGGCCCAGGGCACATTCACAAGACACTATTAGGTTCTTCATGGTTGCAGAACACATGGAATCAAAAGATTATATGTTCAGAATAAATTTTAAAGCAGATAAGGGGCGCATTATTGTAATGAACAGAGGATTATTTGTAAAAGAAGGAGAAGAGAAATTAATCACCAAATTGGAGTTATTTGCTCAAACCTCGGACAGTCAGACTTTCCAGTATAAAATCACCAAGAGTCCTCAACATGGGAAGCTGAAACTGACTCGATCTTCAGATTCTCTGGGAAGTCATGACAGTATCACCACATTCACTGATCAAGACATCTTGGGTGAGCGGCTCATGTACGTGCACGATGACTCTGAGAACCAGTGTGACGAGTTCCTCCTCATGGCCTCCACCGCAGGACCAGGCCAAGAGGGAGTGGCCAGGGATTTTGATACAGAGCATCTGTCTACAGAAATTAAAGTCACCGTTTCTGTGGAGTTAAAGAACGATGAGAAACCAGTGTGTGCGGTGGATAAGGTCTTTCACGTCGTGTGGAACGGCCAGCACTTGTTGACCCTAGCTAATCTCTGTTACCATGACCCCGAGGCAGATTTTGATGATGGGCAGTTGCTCTACACCCGGTGGGGCATCCCGAATGGGGACTTGGTGCAAGCCAGTGACCTGACTCAGAAACTCTACCAGTTCAGGCAAGAAGACCTGCGGGAAGGGCATGTGCTCTTCAGGCATCAGGGCGCAGACTCGGCCCGCTTTGTGCTGTTTGTGACAGATGGCGTCCACTACACATCGTCCCTCCTCGAGGTCAGTGTGTCAGATCTCTGTGTCCGCATAGCCAACAACACAGGACTGCTGGTACAGAGAGGAAAGGACAGCAGCCTCACGACAGCCAACCTCAGTGTCACCACAAACCAAGATGTCAGAACAGACCACGAGATCAAATTCCACATCCCGTGTCCCCCAAAGCATGGCAGAGTGCTGGTCAACAGCTTAGGGCCCGGCTCATTTTCCCTGCATGACTTGAAGCAAGGACGTGTGATTTATAGACACGACGGCAGTGGCAGCTTCGATGTGTTCAACCTGACGGTGAAAGTTAAAGATACATATTTAGAAGTGGGCGTGTACGTGCAAGTGGACTCGGAAAGCCACCAACATCACACCCAAATTCTGCACAGCAAGACCCTTGTGGTTGAAGAAGGAAAACCAGTAAAACTGAGTAGAGGAAGGCTCTTGATTTCTCTCCTGGTATTTGGAATGACTTTGAAAAAATGTAGATGCCATTGAGAAGAAAAGCTAGAAGGTTTCATGATTTTGATACTGCTAATTGTGCTATAGGGAGAAATGGAATATAAATTATCCTAAGCCTCATTTTAAAGCTGTGTGCACGTGATCACACGCGTATGCATGTATGTTTGGTGTAGGATGACCTGAGAAGGAGGACGGAATGTATATATTATAGTAAATGAAGAGGTCATTGCTTTTTTCATTTGTCACGGCAACACTGCCAGTATTTCATTTGGTCTGAGTTACATTTGTAATGCGGTGAAGCCGGGTATAAACGAGTAGGGTAATCTAACAGACATAAAAAGGATCCCTAAAATAGAAGAGGATACTATATTACACAGTTTATTTCCTTAGCTGTGAATGTGGCCTTGTGTAATTTCTTGAAATTGATGGATCAGATTGGCCTAGACCAGTGGAAGGCCAGGGGTGAGACCTCATACCAGAAGCTGCCTGGTTTCCTGAGGCTCCAACTTGGAAGCTTCCAGTAGCACAGCCCTGCTGCTGAGAGTCAGGAGAGAGTAATCTGTGCAGGGTATGGAAACTGTGATTTATGATAATTGGCCACAAATGCAGGCTATTCTGAATCTACCCTCAGGACTGCAAACGAGTTTTCCTGCTTGCTAAATACAGCCGATAACATCAAGTAGAAATGAATTCAAATCAGAAGCAGTTTACTAAATAATGAGTTTTGACTAAGAATACGTGGCCTACCAGCTTTCCTCAATTCTTTTTCAGGATCTTGGAGAGTTAAAGTTTCACCACAAGGGGGTGTATATAGTTCAGTGACTATAAATCAGTAACAATGACAGTTTTGAGATGGATTTTGCTGAATCCGTAAAATTAAATGTATATTGAAAATACTGAACTAGTTTAAAAATAAGCTTTCCTCTAAAGTCTTGCAATTTCAGTGAGTAAGCTGCTATTTCTTCTACCATCTTTTATTCCTTCTCCTTATACCATTTTATTTCTTTCAGCACAACTTTCTGAGTCCTAGGTCTCTTGCCACTGTGAATGATGCCTTGTTAGTACATTAGTAGCTGTTCAAATGTTGCTTTTCCTTTGTGACCAGGGCTGAAATTCAAAATATTAGCATGGTCACCAGAACAGACCGGGGCTTAAACTGTGTATCTGCCTGGATTGTAACCTAAGCCATTTGTGGACGTTAATACAAAACAATTTGGTTCATCAGGGGTCTTGACTCTTTCATGTGTTAATGTTTTTCTTTTTGTCTGTGTGTTGTGAATGTGCACTCAGGCTGGGCATGAAGATGATATTCCGTCAGAGGCAGTGTTCATTGTTAGAACTCCGCCAGTGCATGGATACCTCCAAAGATCTTTATCAGAGGAGGGCAGCTTGGTACAGATGAAAAGTCACCTTTGATTTTTACACAACAGGACATTGATGATGGTTATATCCATTATGTACAGACAACTCCTGACCAACAACAGGACTGTTTTTTACTGGATGTGATGAATGGCTTCCAAGCTGTGAGTAGACTTGAAATCTTGGTGGATATTGTCCCTAAGTGGATTCCTCTGGCGGTACAAAATGTCACAGTCCAGGAAGGTGGTTCCAAAGCACTTCCAGAAGACTACTTCAAAATTCCAAGCAAACATTTTGAGGGACTTGACTGTGAATTCGTTCTACTCAAACCACCAAAACACGGTTATGTTGAAAATTCTCATTTTCCAAGAGTAAAGCTAATGAAATTTACCAGGAAACAGGTAATAGCTCTCAGCGGATACGTTTGGTTTTGGGTATGTTAGATAAGAGAAAAAACTTGACTATTTATCATTTAGATCATGGACTTTCGGGAGTGATGGGACCTTAGAAGGTATCTGGTCCAACCTCCCAACAGATGGAGAAGCCCTTCCACAGTAACCCCATAGAGAGGTCATCTAGTCATTGCTTAAAGATCCTCAGTGATGGAGAACTCACTGCTTCCTGAGATGGGCCCTTCCAGTTTAAAGACACTCCAGTTGTTAGAAGTTTCTTTATGCTGAGCTGCCACTTAGAAACTTCTGCTCCTGGGTCCTGGCTCTGGTAGCTCACAGAACAAATTATACCTCCTTTCATAAAAGCTCTTTAAATATTGAAAGGAAAAATTATCAAAGTCCCTTGAATTTTATCTTCTTTAGGTTAAAGAACTCTAGTTTCTTTAGCTTTTGCTTATATGCTGTAGGTTTCTAGCCCCTGCACCATCCTGGCTGCCCAGTTCTAGAGGAGCTCCACACCATCCCCTCTCAAGGTATAACACCCAGCGATCTAATACAGGCATGCTTTAATCATTAGTGGATGTTTTCATTCATTCATTCCCTTATCAATCAGTGCTTACTCTGTGCTGTGCCCTATGCTAAGCATAGTGCTGTCAGTGGCTGAAATGGCGCAGTCCCTGCAATCAAGCAGCTGGACACAACTGACAATCTGGTGTCCGATAAGCATAAAATAACCAGACTTAACTCTGGGCTGCTATCAGGTTTCTTTGCTTTGGGTTAGAATAGTATTATTGTGATACTTTGCTTTCTTATCATGAATAAAAGAATGATTTCCATCCTTTCTTTTTAAATATTGCAAAGTAGCTTGCAGATCCCCATTATTTCCTTTATAAGTTCCTAGGAATACACACTCTTCAGGTTGGGAACCATGAACAGCTACCTAGCATCTTTGGGTGTCCTTGTCCAGTTCGCTAAGAACCCATGTGTGCTGCTTCATTTTGCTTCTGAGGATTTCACCTCATCAAGTGACTTGAATCCATTTACTAAAAACCTACTCTGTTCAAGTTCCTGTGTGAGGTTACCATGATAAGTAGACATATTCCTTGCCCTCAAGAAATGCTGTGGGGGAATCAGGCACATGAACTTTAATATAAGGCACACGCTTCTTACCTTTCATGGAGCACTTTCACAGTGGTACTACAGGAGTGCAGAATGGTCACATTTGACTCTAACTGAAGCCTTCACAGAGGGAATAAAGTTTAAGCTAGACTTTGAGGAGAGAGAGACAGAGCAAGGACATAACGGAGGTGGAGACGGAAAACAAAGCAACGCAAGCAAAGCAGACTGCAGGGCCAAGGGCGTGGAGGCACTGAAGGGCATGGTTCCTGGGGGCTGCGGAATGGTCCACAAGGCTCTAGCACGGGCAGAGGAGTGCCAGAGGGTGCTTGGGGCCAGACTGCACAGAGCCTTGAGTTACACGTCAACAGGGTTAGACTTAACCAGCTGGTGTTAGGGAGCCATGGGGAGAAGCGGAGATTGCTGAGGGTGGAAAAGACCGTAGAACTCGGTGCTTCTCAACTGGGGACCCAGGGAAGGTGATTCGTTAGTGACTACGTGCAGCCGTCTCTTAATCATAGCTTCCCTCTCAAAGGCTGGACAAACTGTCCGGGATAACCACTTGCTCTCGTGTGAGCTGAATTTAATTCTGTTCACTTCGTGCACTCTGGGTGAGAGACTGAGCACTAACTTTTGGTTCTGTCTTAGCCAATTCATTGTTGTCTGTGCTTTGTAAGAAGTGTATATTTAAGCATGGTTGGTTGAAATCTGTGTCAAGCGTGTGTGTTCCCTGTAGTATCCATGTTATCGTGTAACCTTGTTCACAGTCAAGGCTGTGTGTTCCTGCTCTTCAGATGAGCCCTTTCCACTTTCTCTTCCTTTAGGACTTCTGAGGTCTCTAGGTTTTGAGACATGATCATTTTCACTTACGGTGATAACCTAACAACTCGTGGCTGTAACTTTGAGTGACTCAGAGAAGGAGAGCGCTTGGCCATTTTTGCCCTTCATTCATTCAGCAGTAGTTTTTGAGTGTCCATTATGTGTCAGGTATCCTAGTTCTAAGTACTGCGGATAAAGCAGTGAACTAACCCAGCAATAATCCCTGTCCTTATGGATCCTTTCTCCTAGTGGGGGAAACAAGGAGGCAGAGAGAGAGAATAAATAAAATAAATAAGTGAATTTATATAAATAAGATAGTTGAACCAAGGTTAGTGCTATGGAGAAAAATAAACCAGGAAAGGGAGATAGAATATGCTGGGGACTTGAGTGGTGTGTGTGTGTGTGTGTGTGTGTGTGTGTGTGTGTTAATGTTCAGGTTCAAATAAGGTGGTCGGGGGGACCCCGCTGAGAAGGCAGCATTGAGCAGAGACCTGGAGGAGGTGATGGATAGTGAGCTCGGTGGGTATAGAGGAAGAGCATTCAGGCAGAGGGACGAGCAAACAAACAGCACTGTGAGGGGAATAGTGTGACTAGAGCTGCACACGCGGTGGGCAGGAGGTGAGGTTAGGGAGGTCCAGCATGGGAGGGCTTTCGACTTCACCTTTGACCCTGAGTAATGGGAGCGAGAGGATGTAAACAGAGAGGGGACGTAATATACCCTGAACATGACTGATGACAGGGGGCCAAACACTTTTTTTTTTTTTTTTTTGCGGTACGCGGGCCTCTCACTGTTGTGGACTCTCCCGTTGCGGAGCACAGGCTCCGGACGCGCAGGCTCAGCGGCCATGCTCACGGGCCCAGCCGCTCCGCGGCATGTGGGATCTTCCCGGACCGGGGCATGAACCCGCGTCCCCTGCATCGGCAGGCGGACTCCCAACCACTGCGCCACCAGGGAAGCCCAAACACTTTTTAATCTTCTAAGATTTTCTACAAGTTTGTTATCTACTTTAATTTCAAATCAGCAGATGTTTTTCTAGTATTAGAACGAGGAATAGACAAATTCCCACCAAACCTCTTTGCCTTTAGATTAATACCTACTAACTGATAGTTTAAACAGTAACGTGGGGGGGGGGGTACCACTTCATTGAGGAAATGATGTGTTTCTCCAGGAGAGATAGGAAAAGGTGACTGCTATTTAAATGCTATCTTCCTAAAGCATATTAGGTTAGAATTTCTCCTGTCCTCTGATGAGTGCCATCTTCCACATTTGTTTTCCAATAGCTTAAAGCAGAATGTTCCAGGAACATGTGGTCAGGCCTACGGTCTGGAATTCCTCTTCCCACGGAACTCCAAAGAAATTCTCATGCACCTGTGTTCAAGTGACCACAACATTCCCCTGAGACTGTTCATGAACTTTTCAACTCTTGTCAGAAACACCTCTGAGAGATCAAAAGTCTTTGCTCAAAGGAAGTGCGCCATAGGACTGGGCAAAGTTGAACTGTTAAAAATGTTGGCTCTATTTTATCAAAACAAACACAACCCCAGAGACTTTCTGAGAAGTTCAACTACTCCTGTCGGGCTTTAGAAGTTCTCTTCTGTTGTATTTTTGGGTCACATATTCACTGAAGCCAAGTTCCCTCTAGCTTTAAAATTCTTCTTGTCTCTGATTTCAATGCTGAGCTCTTCCGTATTTCCATCAGAGCCTTAAAGACATGGAAGGCATTCTGATCAAATCAGTGGCTATCACAAATCCAAGAGGAATTTCAGAATGGAAATTAGAAAGATGAAATCTATCAGGGATAAAAAATTAATATTTGCATTTTGGTTATTACAGTGAGAGAAATCTGGCTTGACAGAATAATTCAGTTCCAATATATTTCATTATACTCTGTCCTCAGGAGATGTATGATAGCTAGTTATGGGTAGCATCTGTTAAGAGATACACCAGAAATGATTGTATTTTGAAGGAGGAGGGGCAGGGTTAGGAGGTAGCAGGTGTAACCTTGCATACGAAGAGCAGTTAAGGGAATGATGCATGCTTAGCTCAGAAAAGAGAAGTTTGGGGAAACTTAATAGTTGCCCTGGTCCATATGTCTCCAAAGAGCAGAAATCCAATCAGTGGGTGAAAACTTCAGAGCGTAAATCCGACATTCTGAATTGTCCAATAAAACAATCCACAACTTCAAAAATTAGTCACTCTAAATAAGTAGAGTCTGAATTTTAATGGGTATTGCTCCATTGGAAGAAAGGGTGGAGTATGTCACTTACAACACATTTTAGGGTTAGAAATAGCCTTTGACCTCAGGTCTTCTGATAACCAGTCCAGCATTCTCTTTACTACCCCACATTGCTTGATCACTCTGCCCCTCATGAAACTTATTTCTGGGATGCAACACTGCTTCATAAAAATTATACCATCCATCATAATTTGCACTCTGATTGTCAGAATCATACTTCATGGGATGAACACATGCTTCTGTGTTTTAGATATAAAAAAATCAGGATTTCTTTTAAAGCATTTTTTCATATTTTTAAATTATATTTCAGTAGTTTGGTGATATTTTGTTGTTGGTTACAGGTAGAAAATGAATTGATTTCCTATGTTCATGATGATAGTGAGGACCTTCTTGACAATTTCACCATCTTTGCAAATAGCTCAGAGCTTGGAAAACAGAGTTTGCCTCAAACTCTTTCTGTGACTGTCGAATCAGTAAATGATGAGGCTCCAGTAATAACAACCAATAAAATCCTCCAGGTAAGTGCTCCATGCTTCTGGATTTATCATAATAACATAGAACTACCAATTTGATTTTCTTTTGTGGTATTTCTACTATTAAATAATAAGATATATGACTACGTATGTATACTTGGCATATTCCTCCTGGTTTTAAATAAATGCTAGTTATTACCAAGACATTCTGTTGGTTACGGCTTGTGCTGTTCGAACCCAGTAATCTTAAATGCTGTTTTCTAAGTGGCAAAGGATCTAGACCACCAAGCTACAAGATGGTGCAGCACACCCGTGATGTCTGGCTGGTGGTCGACACAAAGAGAAAAAGAGTCTTTGGTGAGAGTGGTGGCCAGGTAGGTGACAGGGAGGGACAGGAAGAAAGCAAGGAGAACAACAAAGAAATGAGGAACTGTAAGCCTTTGACCTTAATTATAAAACACCCCAGCACCAACTAAATTATTGTGCAGGCATACTCAGGAGCCCACCAGGGGCTAATCAAACTAGAAAATTTTACATTGTTAAAAATCACTGGAGTTTTTTTTTTTTAATTAAAAAAAATTTTTTTTTGGTTGCGTTGGGTCTTCATTGCTGAGTGCGGGCTTTCTCTAGTTGCAGAGAGCGGAGGCTACTCTTCGTTGCGATGCGCGGGCTTCTCATTGCCGTGACTTCTCTTGTTGCGGAGCACGGGCTCTAGGGTGCGCGGGCTTCAGCAGTTGTGGCACGTGAGCTCAGTAGTCGTGGCTTGAGGGCTCAGTAGTTGTGGCTCACAGGCTTAGTTGCTCCGCAGCATGTGGGATCTTCCTGGACCAGGGATCAAACCTGTGTCCCCTGCATTGGCAGGTGGATTCTTAACCACTGCGCCACCAGGGAAGTCCCAATCACTGGAGTTTTTAAAATCTGTTTTTATTTGCTCAAAATAATTAGATCTCGGAATAGGCTTTTTAGTGCTTTTAGTTATATTACAGCTCGGTTTGTTATGCAGCCTCTACATTTTCAGGGAAAAATTAGTGGTGTTTGGACCTTTGGAACTTGTCTCTTTATCTTTTAGTTTACTTCACAGTCATTACCCAGGTAGCCTGGGGATGGTGTGTTCCAGCTGGTCAACCTCGTGGGCTGCCCCCTGCTGTTTTCAGCTGCCTTTCTTCCTCTCCTCACACTTATTCTTGTATTAATACCTATTGACTCACTCTCAGCAAAGCGATCTAAGAAGTAGGCTGCAGGCCAGTGTGATGAATTGTAGGTGTCAGTTATTATTAAACACAGTTATAAAAGTTTACATTTTTTACTGAGTAGAGTACTGGACATCTTCCATATTGGTGTCGTTTTCACAGCCCTACAAAGGAACTGCTGTGATTATTAACCTCGTTATAGATGGGAGCACTGAGGCCCCAGGCTGTCACAAGGGAAGGTGTGGATTTGAAGCCGAGTGTGCCCAAGTCTGACCCTCTTGCCACTGTGCTCTGCCACTTCCCCCATTACCTGTGACTGACTCAAGCTCTCTCAGTGCCTCTGTGTGATCAGGGCTGTCTTATTAGGAAGAAAAAGTCTCCAGAGCTGTCGTGCCCTTTGTTTCTACTAAAGTGGACTTAAGGGAATAGGTCTGCAGCAGTCGTACTGACATCTGTGTGTTTGCCCAGGAGCCTCGGCAGAGGATTTGGGCATTTTGCTGCATGATGCAGAACTGCAGGATGAGAGAGATCCGGGGGGAAGGACCTAGGATCTAGAAAGATATGGGAGAAGAGCTGGAGTTGGCAGAGGGAGAGGAAGAACAAAGAATTAGGTAGTGAACTCTCAGGCTTCTTTATGGAAAGGAATTGAAGCCCCACTGTGGGCTTGGAGGTACCATGGATTGTAAGATGCACCATCAACTTAATAATAGCTTTATTGTATTTAAATGTACCTGTCAATTTAAGATGTTCAGAACATTGAATTGTAAGGAGAAAAAAGTGTAACCTAGACTCTGTTTCTGTCTTCCCTTAAAATTAGGGAAATACAGTCTACCAGGAACCTTGAACTTGCTCAGGCAGTCTGCCCCGACCTCTTCCCCCATCCTTGATACCAGAGTGTTTCTCTCAAGAGAAAAAGGAAGAATAGCCCGGAGTAGGAGCCATTTCCTTTTTTCCTATCTTCTTCCCTAGATAGCCTGGATCCAGGCCAGGAAGGGTACAACTTTTGAGGGATGTGGTCATTTGACACTGGCCCTTTCTGAGCTTATTCGTTTATTTATCGAGTAAGAAATTCATTTCTGTTTTGAAAGTTCTGGATTAAAGTTAGGAGACCAGAGTTTAAGGCTTGTAAACTGCCCAATTTAAGCAAAATTTCTCTGGGTCTCACCTTCCTCAATAGCAAAACCATAAGCAGGTTGCAGGGTAGGGTGTGTGAGTGTGTATGTATATGTGTGTGTGTGTGCGTATGTGTCTGTATGTGTGTGTGTTTTCCTTGGTCATCTGTCAGTCCTTCCCAGTTCTAATACCCTGTGGTTTTTATGACTGTAAACCTTGCTTGACACTCTCTGGGTGAAGCTGCGCTTAGACGGATGGAGGGAGTGTTGAGCCTTTTTCTATTGGATGGACGTACTCTGGTATACACTGGGGGAACCTTTTCTCTTTGACTGAGAAACATATGAATAGTTTTGGTTTTAAAGTCCGTGTGTCTAAAATCTGGAGGTGACTAGGTACTACGGTAGGATATATTAACTAGTCATGTAAACATGTAGAAACAGTTTTGGTAGGATTTGCTTGATTGTTTTAAAATGGAAGAGATCTCAAGAATTTGTTTCTTCAGTTGTAGATAATGGTCATGGTGCTCTATCAATGAAAATCTTTCTACATCAAGAAAGACTTAGGCTCATTTGCCAAAATGAGTTTTTCTTTTTTTGAATTATGACTGTTGTGAATAGAGGCTTTCTAGATTTCACTGATTCCAGCCATCCGGTACAGAACGTAGTACTAGGGCTCCTTAAGCAAAGGCATGTTACCCCCTCTGGGAATCCTGGCTGGACTCTGGCTCCCCACGCTTCTAGATGTGCTGCTCTGTTAGATGCTTCCCTGGCCACGCCAGCAGAAAGAGCACCAGGCCATCCTCTGTCCCTTGACCCTGCTTTATTCTCCTTTGTAGTAAACAAATAAACAATCTATTGTTTGTCACCTCCCATAAACGTAAGCTCCATTGGGAAGGGACTTTGCTGTCCTTTTCCTATGCTGCCCTCAGTGCCTGGCACAGTGCCAGGCCTGTAGTAGGGGCAATAAATTTTGAATGTCTAAGTGCCCTGTGGAGCTTATGTCGAGTGGAGAAGACAATAAAAGTATGTGATAAATAGAGTGATGATCTGCTGTATTTTTCTGCAGAGTATTTAAGGGGACAGAGAGTGATGGGGTTAGAGAATGCTGACCTTGCAGAGAGATTGGAGTGAGAGAGGATCTCTTCATGGAAGGGATGTTTGCATGGAGCCCTGTGTGTCAGGGGTCCCCAAGCCCTCTCCAGGTTTGCTCGTTAGCAAGGACTCATAGAACTCAGCATATAGTCAAACTCATGGCTAAGATTTATTACAGTGAGAGATAAGAAGCAAAATCTGCACAGGGAAAAGGCATGTGGGGTGAAGTCCAGAGGAAAGTCGGTCAGGCTATAAGAGTCCTCTTCCAGTGACGTCACACAGGATGCACTGAATTCCACCAGCAGCAAGTTGTGACAATGCGTGGGAAGTGTTGTCTACCAGGGAAGATCATTAGATCCTGAGCACCCAATATGTTTACTGGGGGCTGGTCAGGTAGGCGCCCTCTGCCTAGTATGACCCAAAGTCCCGGATTCCTAGAAGGAAAGCAGGAGTCCTGCACCAACCACATTGTTTGTGCTGTTTAGATACAGTGAGCCATTCTTATTATTTAGGGAAAGTTTTATATCAGTACAGAAAACTGTTTAACCATCGAGTTCCCAGATGCTTGATGCCAGCCAAGTGCCAACTTGCATGCAGGACTTTCTAAGGAAAGGCAGTCTTAAGCCTGCTTTGTTACCTCTTTTTCTGAATAAGGGCCGGTGTAGGGTTGCTCGTGTGGGGGAGTGAGGAACCATATGAATGTCTGAGGCAAGAGCATTCCCAGCAAAGGGATAATCCAGGGAGTCTGTAGCAGGTTTGGCGTATTTGAGGACATGAGAAGCTCAGAGTGGCCAGAGCAGATGGAGGGAGGAGAGTGGTCAGACATTAGGTTCCATGGTGAGAGCTGGTTTCTGGGCATAAGGACCCCCTACACTAGACCGTTTCATTCCACTGGGCTTCTAGAGGTGAGGAAGGGGAAGTGGACCAGCATTTATCGAGCCTCTGCTGTGAGCCAGGCTCACTTCAAAAAGCATCACATGTGACTTCTCATTCAATTCTCTCACAACCCTTGACATAGAATGAGGACTATAGTAGACGTGGGGCACAGAAAGGCTAAGTCCCTTGGTCAAGGTCATACAATTAGTAAGAGAGTGAGTTTTAAGCCCAGGTAGTCTGAGCAGAGTCCACTCTGCTATCCACAATGAGAATGATCTGGAAGTGTTTTAAAACTCCAGGTTGCAAACTATTAATAGACTGTGAAATTAACTGAGTGGATCAGAACCAACATTTAAAAAACAAATTAGATAGAATAAAACAGAATAGAACAGGTAGCATCAGAATGCACTGTGTGTAGTGAGGGCAGAATTGTTATATGAAACTTTTGCGTCATCTGAAACACACACACATATCCATATATGCGTATGAGTAATAGGTTGTTTTGTAAAAAGTATTCCTTACTTTGGGTGTTAATCAGAGAACATTGTATGCCACTGATCTAGCAAAGCTAGATGTTTTTATATGGATAAATCACTTTTTAAAATGACTCTTCCTGTTTCTAGGAACACCTGAGCTTTTACAGGTTGAGTAAAGTCCTAGGAGTTCATTTTCGGAAACTATTTAGCAGGGCACCTAGAAACGTGTACTGGAAGGTTATAACAGAGTTAATGCAGGCTGTAACAACCGCCTCCCCTCTATACCCCTTCATCAGGGTACTTTACCACATGCCAGAGGTCTCTGTGTTTAGGGGAGGCGCGCAGATTGCCGTCCTCAGCTTTGAAGTCTCCCTGTGAGTACCCATCATCATAGGGCTGCTGGCCAGGGTAGCCCTGCCTGCCCATTCCCTGCCCATCTGCCTTGCTCTGTCCAGCAGGAAAGGACGGACCAGGTATATTGTCTGCAAACCTCGCTGATTCGCTTTAGGTACTGCTCTTATGGCCCAAAGTCATGTTGAGGAGGGCAAATACAGAAAAGGAAGAACATAAATTATAAAATTTTAAATATTCGAAGAAAAAGGGATGTAGACCAGGGTATATAATTACAACATTGCTTTCCTGTTATATATAGCATAATGTGAATGGAATTGGTTTAAGGATTTTAGAAGAAGGAAATCTTATGCACTAAAATTTTATGATATAACTACAGTGTCTATTACCAATCTCAGCGTAATTTAGACCTGATGAAAAAGAGCCAAGAGACAGTCAGGAATTGGTTTTGCTGATTTCAAGAGCCTGTATTGGCAGTTTATGACATCTAAGATATTCTTTACTTTATTTGCCCCTAATTTTTTTTATTGGAGTATGATATCTCTATCATATCCATGAGAATGTGTAATAACAATGGCAAATGAACACAGAAAACTTCCTGGAAAAACTGTGTGTGTTGAACATAATGCAAGTTATTCTCACAAATGGATAACTGTTTATACAAAAGAACTGCCACACATTAGGCTTGTTAACCTTCTGAAAACTAATGTATAAAGAGTATGCATTTCATGAAAATAGCAGAGTACATTTTCCAACAAACAGATAATTTCTCCAAAGCTACAGTTACTAGTTACTTCTTTCCAGGCAGAAGTTTCAAATGTAGGGGATTATTTCAGACAGTGATTTTTCTTCTTCTAGATTTCAGAGCATAGCAAACAGTAATAACAACTATCATTTACATAATCTTAATGGTAGCTAATTCTTACCTAGCACTTACTCTGTTTCTGGCATTGTTCTAAGCATTTTATATTTATTTACTCATTTAATCTTCAACAACTCTATGGAATATCATTTCTATTTTAAGGATGAGGAATCTGACGCACAGAGAGGCTCAGACATCTGCCCAAGGTCAGTACTGGAAGAGCTGCTGGTAGACAGTAAGTGGCAGAGCTGGAATGCAAGTTTCTGCTCATAACCGTGATGCTCTACTATCTCTTCCTTCATTGTTATGGTTAAGAAGCCCAAGGACCTGGTGAGGTAGATAAAGCAAGTATTGCTGTTATTTCCATTTTAAAGAAGAGAGAAAGCTTCAGAAGTTAACTGACTTGCCCAAAATAACTAAGTTAGACAGTGGCAGAGTCTGGGGCAAAAACAATCCTAAATATGAATTAATAAGTCCTCTGTATTATGTAGGGTTCTCCAGAGAAACAGAACCAATAGGGTGTGTGTGTGTGTGTTTATTTATTTGTTTGTTTGTTTACTATAAGGAATTCGCTTATGTGATCATGAGGGCTGGCAAGTCCCAAGATCTGTAGGGTGAGTGGGCAAGCTGGAGACGTAGGAGAGCCGATGGTGTAGTTCCCATATAAAGGCTGCCAGGAAGAGCCAGTGTCCCAATTCAAAGGCAGTCAGGCAGGAAAGGATTCTCTTTACTGCCCTGACCCTAGGGAAGGATCAGTCCTTTTGTTCCATTCAGGCTTTCAGCTGATTGGTGAGGCCCACCCACCTGAGGGAGGACAATCTGTGTTACTCAACCCATTTAAATGTTAATCTCATCCAAAAACATTCTCATAGAAACACCCAGAATAATATTTGACCAAAGAGCTGGGTACCCTGTGGCCCAGTCAAGGTGACACATAAAATTAACCATCATAGTCTTCAGATTCTCTGGTGTCTTTGACTTTCTTTCTTTCTTTTTTTTTTTAATAAATTTATTGATTTTTATTTATTTATTTTTGGCTGTGTTGGGTCTTCGTTGGTGCACGCGGGCTTTCTCTAGTTGCGGCGAGCAGGGGCTACTCTTTGTTGCAGTGCGCGGGCTTCTCATTGCAGTGGCTTCTCTCCTTGTGGAGCACGGGTTCTAGGCACGTGGGCTTCAGTAGTTGTGGCACGTGGGCTCAGTAGCTGCGGCTTATGGGCTCTAGAGCACAGGCTCAGTAGTTGTGGTGCACGGGCTTAGTTGCTCTGTGGCATGTGGGACCTTCCCGGACCAGGGATCGAACCCGTGTTCCCTGCATCGGCAGGCGGATTCTCAACCCCTGCGCCACCAGGCTTTGACTTTCAAACAACGTTTTCTCAAGACCTTCAGACTATCCCACATGACTGCTCACTCTCCTTACTTGTCATTGGAGCTTAGAGGAGAGGGCATGAAGGGTCATCTGCAGTCTACCTGCGAGAAGGAAGTGGGAGGATAGGGTCAGAGCTGCTAATAGCATCTCAGACTCTGGATGGGAATTCAGAGGCAGAAATCTAACGTTAACCCATCAGTCCCATCATTTCAAGTGTACTGAAAGTATTTTAACAAATTGCCTTAAGTCACAGGACTTGTGGCTGGCTGATCATGGCCATTCAGTGGTACAGGAGATCATTCCTGTCATGACCAGCTGGAGTTAGGAATTGGAGTTAGACCACATCAGGTAAATCCTTTGCATTTTACTCTCAGAAATATGTTCTCCTGAACATACTCTCTTTCGTACTCAAGCATGACCAGTGATTTTCGTGCATACCCGATAAAATGTATTGGTGTCCACAAGGGGGCTTCATTTTTCAACTTTTGCTTTCAGTGATACTGTACATTTTGTTTTATTATTGTTGCTGTTCATACCAGAAATAGAACTGTTTGCTTGTTTCCGATAAGCACTTGCCATCACTGAAAAGAGCTTTGAGAGCTAGGGACAGCGGAAGAATGCAGGCAGCAAAGTCTGAGCCGGTGACTTGGAGGCCTGAAGGCCTGAAGGGGTCAAATAGTGGGCTAGTCAGTTCACAAATATTTCACATCTCTCATATGAAACTCAAAACAAAGGTCTGGGTTTTTAAATATTAAAAGCATAATTTGGATATATTGGATCATAATTTTTCTAAATCTCACTAACCTCCTGTTTAAGTTAAAGGCAAATTAAAAAATATATCATTCCAGGTTCAAGTGTTAATTTTTTCAGATATTACCTCCTTAAACCATAATTTCTTGGGCTTTGGGTCACGTTGAAATCTGAATTCAAGTTTGGAGTCTTTGTTTTTCTTGTCCCCACCCATTTGAAGTTTCCATTACCAAGGACTAGGCATTAAATCAGGCCTCACCGAAAGCCATGGGACTTTTAATTGAACTAAATTTGGTTTGAGTGGAAGTGGAGACCTGAGGTTACTAGCTCTTGTTTTCAGTGGCAGGTTTTACATTTGTTTTGGAAGATGGTGTATTCCAGAGGCAAGAGGAGCAAGAGCAGTGTTTCGCAGAAGAGTAACTACAGTGGAAAACATGCTTCATCCAGCTTTCGGATGCATGGTGTCGGAAAAAATGAGTATCTACGAGTCATGGGAAGAGAAATGGCAGTACATTTCCAAATCAGTTCAAGTTCCTGAAAAAATGAGAATAAAATACACAGATGGATTTAAAAATGTGAAAAGTGAAAAACTAGAATGATTGGACTTGGAATTTTGTTAAGCAGTCCAACTTGTGTATTTTATAGAAACTGTAGGCTTTCCATGGATTAACTGAAGACCAAAACTTTATAATTTGAACATTAGGTTGATTAACATTTCTGGTAGCTATTAAAAAATTGATGTCCTTAGAGTTTAGGGCTGAAAAATCCTCAGTGGGCATATTCCAGATGCCAAGATATAGGAGCATCCGTTGACAACAGAATCATTAAATGGATAAACTGTTTACCTCAAATTATGGAGGAATGCTGTGGAATTAAACAAAATGCACAGGACATATTATAGAATAGCCCATTTATGGTTACCAAGGGGAAAGGGATGGGAAAGGGATAAATTAGGAGTATGTGATTAACAGACACACACTACTACATGTAAAATAGATAAGCAACAAGGATTTACTGTGTAGCACAGGGAACTATATTCTGTATCTTGTAATAACCTATAGTGGAAAATAATCTGAAAAAATATATATATAACTGAATCACTTTGCTGTACATCTGAAATTAAGTTAATATTGTAAATCAACTATATTCCAATTAAAAAAAAGTTAAAAAAAAGAATAGCCTTAAAAGTGGTAATCAGGGTCTTCCCTGGTGGTCCAGTGGTTAAGAATCTGCCTTCCAATGCAGGGGACATGGGTTTGATCCCTGGTCAGGGAACTAAGATCCCACACGCCGCGGGACAACTAAGGCCACGTGCCACAACTAGAGAGCCTGCACGCCGCAGCTAGAGAGAAGCCCGTGCGCCGCAACTAAGACCCAACACAGCCAAATAAATAAATATTAAAAAAAAGAAAGTGGTAGTCATTAAACTCCAAATGACTTTTAAGTAATGTGAAGGAATCACATCTATCCTCAGAGCCAAACCTGATGAAGAAGATGGGCAACATAAAGGTAATATTTATTGAATGCTTACTATGTGCCAGATAAAGCTTTTCCGAAGCACTTGCAGATCTTCACTTACTCATTATACATAATAATCCTATTATTCCTAGTTCACTATTGAGGAAATTGAGGCACAGAGAAATTGAGAAATGTGCCCAGGGCTTCATAGGTGAAGTGGCATATCATGTCTGGTAGGTAAATGTAGGGATCCTATGTACTTTCTAATCTCCCTATCTCAAATTCCATTTAGTTACAGGTAAGTTATTTTATAAACTGCCTTTTCTACTGAGAAGAACAGCCCCTTAGACCAGAGCGATTACCTAGTAAATTGCTTAGGATTGAATTTTTAAGCAAGTTGGTAACAAGCGTAGAAGATGATCAGTGTCTAGTCAGAGAGCAAAGAATGACACATGAGCTTGGGAATGGGCACAGAATTTCTGGGGGGAGGACGTTTATAAATACAGAGAGAAATGAGAAAATCTAGTTAGTGATAAAGCCGCCATCTTTAGTTTTGGTGAAATATCACGTGACTGCAGGATTAGAGAAACTCGAAACAGCCTAATTCCATCAGACCTGGTGTGACGTCTCAGCACTTTAGACTGAGCATGTTCAAAACCGAACTCCTGTTCTTACTGCCAGATACACTTCCCCCGCAGCTGCCCTCGTTTCGGCTGACGGTGACTCCATCCTTCTAGCTGCTGAGACCCAAACCAGGTTCTTCTCACCGCCTTTCCTTCCTCTGCCCCTCACCACACCTAGCTCGTCAGAAACTGTTGGCTCTGTGGCCAACACACACCCAGAATTTCCCTGCTTCTTACCTCCTCTCCAACTCCCCCCATCTCTTCTTTCATCTCTCTCCAGGATCATTGCAGTCGCCTCCTAACTGTCGTCCTCCTTTTACCCTTGGCCTTCCAGAGTCTGTCCTTGACACAGAAGCCACAGGGATCTGTTAAGACCTAAGCCAGACCAAGTTACACCTCACCTAAAGCCCCACGATGATCCCCTGTTGCACTCAAGTGAAGCCCATGCTCTTCTGGTGGCCTTCAAGGGCCTGTGGGATTTGACCTTCCAGGCTGTGTTTGACCCGCCGCCTCCTACCCTTCATCTTGCTTGTTCTGGTCCCACCACCCTGACCTCTTTGCTCCTCCTCAGACAGCTGAGGGCTGCTCCCACCATAGGGCTGTTCTCTCTGCCTCATGTTCTTCCCCACACGCCCACGGGGCTCCCCGCTCGCCTCCTTCCACGTTTCCTCCGAATAGCCTCCTATCTAACACTCTCCCACTCCTGAGCGCCTCATTTTGCTTCATTTAAAGTTTTTTTCACAGTGCCTGTGACCCTCTAACAGACTATGTAATTCATTTCTTCATTATTTCTCTTCTTTGTTTCCCTGTATTCCCTTCTGCTCTCCTGCTGGAATGTATGCTCCACAAGGACAAGACTCTGTTTTAGTGATGTATTGCAAACCCCAGAACATTGCCTGGAATGTAGTAGATGCTCAAAAAATGATGCATTGTTGAATAATGGGAATATTTTAAATGTAAAGATTTTAAATGTAACTGGAAAAATAGAGACTGTTACTCAGAAAGAATTGCAATGAGCTACCAGCACAGCAAACATTATAAGGCCGTAGGGACCAGATATTTGTTTTCCTGCAAGACAGGTAGGATAAAGGAGAATAATAAAGAATGTGCAGTGTGTGCTTTGCCCTCAAATATTTAAAAGCTGATGAAATCATTCGCTTCTTAATGAATAGAAATCCTTAAGTCGACCCTTGAGGTAGGTTCTGTGATTGAGATTCCACACAGAGTGTTAGCACATGCCAGCCACACAGAAGGTACTTAGTAACCATCAGCTTTTATTGCTTTTATACTTTATATAAATGCATATGCAGTTTAAATAATTAATTTTGAATAAATAACGATGAATCCTATTTTTTATTGAAACCTCATAAACCTTATAAATCTAAACACTACAACATGCTCTGCATTTCATCTGGCATTTAATTATCTGTCTGTTTTGAATTAAGAATCTTCATGCTTTAAAAACTCGGTGAATGGCTTCAGTTTTTAAATCTTTGTGCAAGGGGCCAGGGTCTCATAGCTGTTCAGTTTACTAGGGTTATATGGTTGGAATTGGTCCTTTCAAGATCTGTGATTCTCTTCTTTTTAAGGTGTGGGTGAATTCTGTCACTGAGATTACCAGCGGTGAGCTCTGTGCAGAAGATGGGGACTCCTCCCCGCAGGACCTTGCCTACTTGGTCTCTCCACCCAGCAATGGGCATTTGGCTCTCAAGTCCTTTCCTGGCCTAAGCATGCAGAACTTCACCCAGGCTCAAATCAGTGAGGGTCAGCTAGTGTTTGTACACACTGGTATGTCACTGAGAAAAACAACGTGAAACTAAAATGTGTTTCAATCAGAGGTTAACATGTAGTCAAACCTAATAGCTGCTGAAGGAAAACCACAAGCCATCTAAAAACTTTGCAAACTCTATAATTTTTTAAAAAGTGACACAGTTTGGTGAGGTCCATAATGGCAAACATTAGAGGGTACCTGTAACTCACACGTGGCTTACTCACACTGTCGTGTAAGGCCTGCGCTCATATATATGCTTCTCAGAGAGCCTTTTCCTGACCACACAGTAAAATAGCGTCTCTTCCGTCACCCACTATCCCTTACCCTGGCTACCTGACATTGCAGTATATATTGATTTGTTCATTTGTTTGTTGTCTGTCTTCCCCACTAGAGTATAAGGGCTAGAAGAATAGGCTCTTTCTTTTGTTTGCGCTTATATCCTCAGCACAGTGACTGGAACATAGTAGGTGCTTAATACAAACTTATGGAAAGAATGAAATCATATTGAATACCTGTTATGTGCCAGGTAATGTTCCAAATGCGAGGAATACATTAGTGAACACAACAAATGTATTTGTTAAATGAATGAACACACGAATGAATGAGTAAATATAACTGTAAATTTAAGAGACCCTGACATTAAAAGACTTTGTTTTCTTCTTTCTGGTCATCAGTAAATCAGTAGGCCAAATAGCCACTGTAAATCTGCAGAAGGGGTGATCTAACTTGCCTTCGTTTTCAGGCTACCCTTGTCAGTGGTCGCAGAGAGGAAGCCACCCATTCTCAGCCTGCAGGAGGAAATGGGGGGGAGCGTGAGCTGGGGGCGCATGACGGGAAAGCTAAAAGCCATATCTTTCCAGCCATTTTTAATTATCTTCTTTGAAAATACAGTAAAGAAAATAAAGATTAAAATCTTCTAAATTCAAATGCAGTAATTTCCTGATTATCTTTGCAGTTAAGGACAAAGAATCCCCAGATAATCTGAAAATCATTTACTGTGTGACTGCTGTCATCTAGTGGTACCAAGACCTGTAGCCTGGGGACCTGTTGGGGATTAGTTTTATTGCAACAAGATCCTAAATCCACCCACATATGTACCAAAGCATTATTTCTAGACTGAATGATCTTTTCCACATATGTATGTTTTTATTGGGTGCAATCACATGATCCATTTCATTTAACCTGCAGAAGTTCTCTGTGTGAGCGGAAGTGATGATCCTGTTTTAGAGATGAAGAAACTGAGGCTCAGAAAGATATAAGTTGGTCTGACCGTAAAGCTGGGCTTTCTCCACTAGCTGCCACCCATTGAAGGCTAGGGTAGGTTGAAGAACTGAAGTTACCCTTTGCAGTGAAGGATTAAAATATAAATTAGCTCTCTGGATTGATTTATTTGTTAAACTACCAGGTCAATATTTGCTTTTGGCAAGTAGAGAAAATAATTTCTCCTTAAAAAGCAGGAAGGAGGATTATAGTCAAGCTCTTTGAGAGTGAATCATTACATTTTGTAAATGGACTTGGAGGCAATAATAGCCTTCAAAGTGGCTGGAGCCCAGCTGCGGATGAGTCTCTTGCTGAAACCAGCTGGTTCTCCCTGCTACATCTGTCCATCAGCAGCCCCAAACAAAGGCTTAGGTTTAATTAGTCTCTCTTAGCATTTATATTTGCAAAGTGCTCTGCCATTAATCTAATTCATTATTCCACATAACAACCTAAGTAGGTCGATAGAGCCGAGAAGTGGTGGAGCTAAGTGATTTCAGGTTGCCCTTCTGAAAGTACAGCCAAGTCAGGAAGATCTGAGGTTGTACAATAGAAAATCCACAGGTCACAGCTGCTTTCATGTTTCTCTCCTCCCCCCTCTTTGGTCATAATTAGTATGATAGTTAGGGCATACCCAGTACACTATTTTAGTATTTGTTTTGATATAATTCCTTCCGATTCCATTTCTATTTTGTTTCCAGATTCATGAAATGTTCAAAGTGCCTAATGGCCGAAAGTATTCTCTCCCTAATTTCACATTTAATTAAATACAATTTTCAAAGTGCTATTTCTAGTCAAAACGAGCAGACAAAGAAAAATAACATTTCGTTGCGGGCCTCTGCCCTGAATTAGGCAGACCCAGAATTCTCTTTCTCTGTTTTTTTTTGTGGGTTTTTTTTTTTTTGCTGTTTTAAAAATATGACTCTTGAGTGTTTTGGAAAAAAAATTTTAAAGGCTGTAACCTTTTTTTGGTGAGGAATCAGAACTCCCTGGGTTTGCTTAGATAACAGAGACCTGAGAGACCGTTAAGCCATCAAGCAGCCCTTTATTAAATCATGTTATTACGGGAGTAGTAGGTAATTGCAGAGTGAACCATGCCTCCTTTGTTCCCTGCCACATGTCCCTGAGGGCAACAAAGAGGACATTTCTACCCATTACAGGATGCAGAGACCTGTGGGCCTGCAGATTTATGCTGGATGAACAATTTCAAAGGGTGAGGGGATTGTGATCATCAGGCTGTCTGCGTGGTGATCCTGCCTGGTGCTTTGGGAGTCAGATTGGTAAAGCACTCCCGGGAACGGGATCAATAGGGGGTCCGACTAAACTTCTGTTTCGCACATAAGTTAATTTATAACTTTTCTGATATCACTAATTGATCCCTTGACAGAAGTGTGGGAGTAGAATTCTCGTCTTGCAGGAATTTAACAAAAATGGGGCTGAGTCTTTCTCCACTTTTCTCTTTCCCCTCTTAGCGGAAAACAGCTAGTTTGAAATAGATGAATAATGGGAAATTATTTGGGGGGAGGGGCTAAGTGTTATTTACTTCCCTCTAGTTTTCATTTTTCTTATTATCAAGTAAGTGTTATCAGTAGTTCAGAAATTGCTAAGGGCTGTGTGTGTGTGTGTGTGTACATTGCATGCATGTATTACTTTTATTGGTATAAATTGATGCCAAAATAATAAAATGCAGGTGATGAACATGTTTTAACTTTTTAAAAAAATTTCTTGGAGGTAACATCTTTGCTTTCTTTTATTACTCTCAGGAGGGGGTGAGGCAGGAATATGCATTTTAGACCTTTATCGATGTTCTTTTAACTTTGTGTTTTGGCAATATTTAATTTGGTGAGCTCAGTGACTGTTAACATTCTCTCAAATTGATAGGGGTCACTTTGCAGGGGGATCAGGTGGGAGAGAACGTGGAAGTGGGTGGCTTTTGCAAAACAACCAAATTGACCAGAATGTAATTTCTTCTTTTAAAGGAGCAATGTCAGGACGCTTTAATTTTCAGGTTACTGATGGTTTGAACTTTACACCACAACAAATGTTTAGTATCACAGCTCGAGCTCTGATCATTAGCTTAGAAGTAAACAGAGGACTGAGCATCTCTCCAGGTAAGATTTTAACTTCATTGAGTGTTTGGGTTTAAGTGTTTTTCAATTTATTTAGAAAGTTCTACCTGAATGGTATAAAGTGTCATCTTTTACTATAGAGTGATATCAACAACAGTGACAAAGTTCCAGAAAGAACTGTCTCTTTGCAGGAATTTAGCAAAAGCAGGGCTGGGTCTTCCCCACCCCTCTCTCTCCTATCTCCTGTTCCTCAGAAGAGGGCGTGTTGGTGAAGGGCAATGGGGGGAGGAATCTTTATTTCCAGGTGCACTTTCTTCCTGCTCTCTCCTTAGGGTCCTTAAAGAAGCAGGAGAGCCAGGCTCTGTCCTGACCATCTAGATCTTGGGGTTTTCGTTTTTGAATATAAAAACGCTTTGTATCAGGGGGACCATCAGGATTTCACTGAGTTCCTGCTTCGGGGCCCTGAAGCCTTTGGACTGCTTTTTGCCAAGAATGGAAAGATCTAAGGTAGCATCTCTGGCTCAGTACCCTCACTGCAGGAATAGAAAAAGATTTACCCAATGGCAGGGGTAATGAAAAAGGAGGAAAAAATTAAAACTTGTTATTTCACAAAAAAAGCACTGAGGTAGATGGCACAGGAAATAATAAAATTTTATATTTCAGTTTAAAAAAAAAACCCTGTGCATTGTAACTTGTTTAATTGATATGCATTTTCAGTCAAATATAGATGGAAAAAGACACTAATCATTTTATTAATTATGGCCACTCCATGGTTACTCTAGCCAGTTGTTCTCAGGCTCTGGGAAGATTTAAAAAATAGCAGTGTCTCAACCTCACCATACACCAATTGAATGGGAGTCTTTGGAATGGGTCCTGGCCATCATTATCTTTTTTAAGTCCCAGGTGGTTCTGAAGTACAGCCAGGACCGAGATCCATGGGTCTAGCATTGTACTAGTCTTTTAATCCTTACATCTATGTGAAATAGGTGATATATTCACAGCAAGTTGTCAGAATTTGTGGCTTAAAGAGATGATATAACTTGGCTATGCAACCAGGAAATAGATAAAGCTTACATACCTCTATTGTAACCCTAGAGAAAAAGGTTACTGTTTGTAACTTAAAAAAAAAAAACAAGAATTTTAAGGAGAAATTTTGAAATTTTTAGGTGCTTTAAGCATTTGAGCTCACAAAAAGAAACCTTATCAAAATCCAGTTGAAGATATGTTAGCCCAGATTCTTTTCTTCTGAAGCCTTTTATGTTCCATAATTTTTCTCTGAGAATAAGTGTGATGCTTCCATCAGGTTTTTCAAGGCAATTAGGGTACCATTTAGTTTTTAAAAAATAAGCAAACTACTGCACACTAAAATTCTGAAAACTATAGCAATCTATTAAAAAGAGGGTCTAAAATCAGAGTAAATCTGGTTGCTGCAAAAGATTAAATACCTTTCATCTATTCTGGCTAAACTCTGGTTTAGTAATTGAAGACAGTTTTATTAGATTAAAGGGGAGTTACAGCTGCTACAGCTTAGAAAGTTTTGAGTTTCTGGCACCTGCTTTACTGAATATTAGTTTAGCAAGAAAAATGTGTTGTCACCTTTGTGGAACTATGCAAAACATATAGTTTTCTTAGCCCTGTATTTAATATTTGGACTCAGCCCTGAGCCACCATCTCATTTCCCTTCCCAGCATGCTCTGCATCTGCCCTGCCCTGGCCTCCCTGCATCCTGTATCCAAGAATGCTCCCCTAGAACTTGCACGTTATCCTCAGATTCCAAAGTGAGCTGTTTCATTTTCCAGCTCCCTCTAGCTGGTTAGGTCTGTTATTCTTGGTTTCTGTGTCGCCTTTTATCCCCAGACTGTGACTTATTTCCAACTCCAGCTCCTGGCCAGGAGGAAGGAAAATGGATTTTTATTGTATGTTTCCATCAGGTGGTTCTTACATTTGATCTGAGGTTGGATGGGTGTGGAATGAGAACAATAGAGCCACAGATTTTAGAGATGGGACGGACACTATGGGTCACTTGGTCCAGTTGTTCTTGGCATTCTTCCTACCCTAACACCCCCAAGTAGCAGTGGCCCCCTCTGTTCTGTATCAGAATTCGTAGGTGTGGACATGCTTCTGAAGACCACATCTCCTCGTCCTGTCTCCAGGACACAGTTGAGCCTTGCTCAGTCTGGCCCAACAGCCTCCCCAGGATGTTGGTCCCTGATGCTGTGTGAAGCTGCAGGGATGATGATGACAGATGCCCCAGCCTTCTTCCCTCAGGACCCCCCATGTCAGGTCCTGCTGGGAGCAGACCCTGAGTGACCTCTGCTGCCCTCATCTATGAGCCAGCCCCTTGGTGGGGGGATGGGAGGCACTCTGTGTCCCACCTCTGGGGTGACTCCAGCTGTCAGCTGTCCAGTGTTGCTGCTCTTGTCAGACTTGAGTTGACCTATATGTTCTGAAATATCAGGGAAAATCTATTTCTTTTTATAGAGCTATGGATTTGATAGAACTATAATAGGAGAAAATCTATTCCTATTCTAGAATAGATATTCAAATACTATTGATATTTATGTTTTTATAGTGTTTTATATTTTTTATCTACTGAACTGAGTTGTTAGAAGGATTTAAACAAAATCATGTGTTGAAAACCAAGTTTTGATCATCTGTATTTGGCACATAAAAAACACTGAGGCTTGGACAGTTTCAAAGTCATGTAACTAATAAGAATCCTAAGCCCCAAGACCGAGTGCCGATGCCAACCCCAAACCCTGTGCTCAGATCACAACTCCTGTCCTTTCTGTACGTGCCTGTGTTCCAGGGCTGTCTCCATTTTAGAACATCAGTTCCCTGAGAATGAGACCATCATGGTGGCTATTTAGTTTGTCTCCTTCTTAATGTTATTGAGGGACTGATATACACAACCAGGAAAAGATACATAGCAATTTAATAAACAACAATGATTATACGGAAATTTTGTGTGTTTTACTTTCTTGGATTATGGAAATACTGCAACCCAGAATTACCCAGCTTTTTTTTCACCTTCAGTGATCCCATGCCCATTGGGCTTTCCCCACCAGCCTAGCAGCTCGTGGCCATGCTACTGCCTCCTTTGCATATACTGCCCTAAAAAGTGGCCCTGGCTCTAGACTTGTAAGAATTTGTAGCGTTAGACAAGGTAGTGATAAGGATACTTAGTGGGTGAATGTTTTAAGGTTCGTCATAGCTTGTATGCCCTGCCAAATTTGAGAGTCACTCTTTAACTCAGTTATTTTAAAGCAGGAAGAACTATAGTTCTAAACAAACTTTCTGTGCGTGTGAACTAAGAAATTCACTCGATGTATATTTTCATTTTGTTATTTTGTATAAAAACACTTACATACATATATATGTGCATATATATTTGTGTGTATGCGTGTGTGTGTTTATATATATATTCTATTTCTTTCAGGAAAATTTATTCCCCAGAAAGGAATTTTGTAACCAATTTTTTTCACCTTGAATGCCACCATTGAATGTGTTTATCTTTAGTGATGGCATTTTGGAACAAACTATGGCCTTAGGTCCTAGTCTTTCTGTGTATCCAAGTTGTACTTGGTTCTTTTATATAGAGTGTTGAGGAGGGGTTGACCTTGAGAGCTTTGTCAAACTAGTCTAGAATATAAGCTTACACAGACCTAGAGTTAAGTAACCGATTAGCGAAGGGTATTCATAGCAAACTGTGTGACTTCAATCCCCTTGGGGTTTGGTTATGATATAGAGGGAATCATGTCTCACCAACGGGCCATCTATCCTCCATGGTGGGAATTGAGGGAGAGAAGAAAGCAGAAGGAAGTCACAGCGTGTTGCTAAAGGGTTTAGAGCAGAGATTTATGAAACCTTTTAGTCAGATGGTGTTGAAACACTGGATTGAATATTGTAAGGCTTAGCAGGAGGTAACCGAGAGCTATAAGAAAAGATTGTCAATCTTGAAGGAAAAAATTAAAGGCTTACTAAGTAGGGAAATAAGAGACTTATACTCGAGAGTACACTAATCATGCAAAATATATTATGCTAAGCGTCCAGTGAGGGCGCAGACTGGGTGAGCTACTTGCGTTCGGGGGAGGAAAATTTCCCATAGACTGCAATGCTGAGGGAGATCTTGTTGGCCAGATGGGTCTTAGGCTGCCCCTGCAGAGTGAGTAGCATTATGGTGGGTGACAACAAAGAGGGGTGAGCATACCAGAGAAGACAGCATAAATGCAGATGTGAAGCCCAGGGAAGAGGCAGGCTGTGTCTGGAAGGTGGAGAGCAGAATCTATCAGATTACTTGCATGATTCCTCACATTTCCTAACTCAGATATCATTTCAGCACTGAGCTCACAGTAATATAGTGTAGGCAATATAGTGTCAACTTTTTAATAATACTCATTTCAGAGTCAGTGAGACCTACGTTTGACCATTAGGCAAGTTGCTTAATGTCTCCGAGCCTTATCATCCCTTCTTAGTGATGAGGAAACAAATACTTACTTCTTAGGATTACCATGACATCTGAAAGAAAAGACAGGACTGTGTTTGTGCTATTTCCTGGTATATCTCTACTCCTTATTCTAGGGCTTGTCACATACGAGGCACTTGATAATGTCTGTTGAAGAGATGCACAAGACCCCCTAGCCTGGTGACCATGAAACTCTTGCTGTTA
This sequence comes from Globicephala melas, assembly GCF_963455315.2. NCBI lineage: Eukaryota > Metazoa > Chordata > Mammalia > Artiodactyla > Delphinidae > Globicephala > Globicephala melas. The sequence continues at coordinate 41,868,509 of NC_083316.1, read as the reverse complement.
TGGTAGTGGTGGTTTTTCATGAAATAAACACAATAGGTGTACCTAAAAGAAGGGTGAAAAAGATGTCTTTACTCCAAGACTTAGAGTCTTTAACGTGCTGATTTGCTCTTCAAATCTCCAAGAGTTATATATGGAGTGAGAGCTTGCCAAACAGATATGCTTAGAGTCCTTTTATTACCACACTCCTTGTAGGACAGTTCTTCTGTGGAATATAGATTTAGGTGGGACCTTCGTGAATCCTTTCCCAAATTAAGTGCTTGAAGCTCATGGATGAAAATATCAATGCTTGGATGAAAGGAGATGGGGTGGCGTGGGGGGAAATGATGGCTCTTGGTGAACTGGGCTGCGCGGCAAGAGATGCTCATGGAGCAGTGGCAACATGGGGCCAACTAGCCTTTCTGACTGAACATGCTCCAGGTTACTGCCGACTAGCAACTAGACACTCTGCTGGGTTAGGAAGCTCGACAAAGGAATGAGGGATTAATATAGCCTGGCTGAGAGAAAAGTACTCTTGGCCTGGAACATCTCTGGTGGCCTCTACCCCAAAAGGCTAAATAAGATAATGAAATGATTCTTTTAAAGAGTCCCTCCCACCTACCCCCCGACACACCTGCCAAAGGTAATCCTTGAGGTGAAGGAATAAATGAAAAGTTAAGAGTCCTTTATAAGCAGGAAATAATTAAGAAGGCACGGTGGGGAAAAGTTCCAACGCAAAACTGAAGATGAGAAGTTGGAGGCTGGGGAGCCCAGAAACTGCACACAAAAGAGGTATAATCCACTTGACAGGATGGGGGCCACCTTGGCAGGCAGCAGAGAGTGGGCCTCAGTTATGACTTTCTGTAATGTTGACTAAGCATACAGAATAATTCCTCTTGGCCTCCCCGGGGTGACCTCACATCCTGGGTCCCCAGCTCCAGAAGCTAGAAGGTGGCAGTGACCGCAAAACTTTCAGCAGCAAGAACTAAGAGAAATGTGGGAGGGAGTTAAAGCATCTGTGTGTGTGTGTGACAGCCAAGGTTGTACCAAGGCAGTCCTGAATCTGGGGCAGAACTGTGATCCTGAGGCTGATATGTCCAGGTACTCCTGCCTACGCCTCAGGAGCCCCAGGACCTAGTGCCTATCTCAGGAGCTCTGGTATTTTATTTTATCTTATTTTATTTTATTTTGTCATTTGTTTTTCAGCTTTATAGAGGTATAATTGACAAATAAAATTGTAAGATATCTGAAATATACAACCTGATGATTTGATTTATGTATACATTATGAAAAGATTCCCCCTCATCCAGTTAATGAATACATTCATCACTTCACATATTTACTTTTATCTTTTCAGTTCTACTCTCTTCGCAAATTTCAATTATACGATACAATGTTAACTATAATCACCATGTTATACATTAGATCCTCAGACCTTATTTATCTTATAACTGAAAGTTTATACCCTTTTAGCAAACTCTCATCATTTCCTTCACCCCCAGCCCTATGGCAACCACTTTCTAATCTCTGTTTTCATGAGTTTGACTTTTGTTTTTAAAGATTCCACATGTAAGTAATACCATGCAGTATTTGTCTTTGTCTGCCTTGTTTCACTCAGCCTGGTGCCCTCTAGCTTCATCCATGTTGTTGCAAATGACAAGATTTCCTTCTTTTTTAAGGCTGAATAATATTCCATCGTGTATATGTGTGTGTATCACATTTTACAACATTTTCTCGATCCATTCATCCACTGGTTGACATTTAGGTTGTTTCCATACCTTGACTATTTTGAGTGATGCTGCAATAAACATGGGAGTACAGATTTCTCTTTGAGATCATCATTTTGTTTCCTTTGAATATATACCCAGAAGTGGGATTTCTGGATCATATGGTAGTTCTACTTTTAATTTCTTGAGAAACCTCCATACTATTTTCTATAAGGCTGCACTAATTTACATTCCCACCAACAGTGCGCAAGGGTTCCCTTTTCTCCACATCCCAAACTAGCATTTGTTCTTTCATGTCTTTTTGATAATGGACATCTTAACAGGTGTAAGGTGATATCTCACTGTGGTTCTGACTTGCATTTCCCTGATGATTAGCGTTGATGAGCACCTTTTCATGTGCCTGTTGCCTATTTGTAAGTCTTCTTTGGAAAAGAATGTCTATTTAAGTCATTTGTCCATTTTAAAATTGGGTTATTTGGGGTTTTTTTGCTACTAAGTTGTATGAGATCCTTGTATATTTTGGATATTAACCCTTTATCAGATATGTGGTTTGCAAATATTTTCTCCCATTCCATAGGTTGCCTTTTCATTTTGTTGATGGTTTCCTTTGCTGAGTAGATGTAGTCCCACTTGTTATTTTTGGTTTTGTTGTCAGGTATTTTAAAGGGAACCTCTAAATTAAAGGCTCAGAACAATCTTTGCATGTTTGAAAATCTTACTGAAAGCTGGCTTCCTCGTGTATTAGCTGTCGTCAAGGTCCTGCCTTTAAGCACCTAATGTGGTTTAAATACTGCAGTCGGTGGCCCTCACTCTCCCAGGCTATAATGGTTCCGTCAGGAAAGCAAAATGAATGTCATTTAGGAGGCTTAGTTATTGGGTGATTGGCTCAACTTCATAGACAATTTATAAAGTGCCGACTCCAAGAGCTATTGCAAGGCTCCTGTGCAAGACCTAATGCTAAAGCCCTTTAGCAAGAGCTAAAACAGAAAAGAGAAGGTGAGATTGGGCCAGGATGACTGTAAATCTCTCTCAGATCTGCCACCGTATCAGGTTGGGGATATTCCCTAAACCCATGCAAAGTAAAGCGATAGAAACTCTAGCCCTATATTCCTCAAATTGTGGTCCATGGACCTCTAGTCTGTGAACTGATAAGAATGGGAAATGAAAGGAGGTGTTCAGAAAATTTTATAGCAATTTGACATTGTTGTGACATTTTATTGTATTTTATAAAATTATTGGTCCACAATGGATTTGGTGGGAAACACTGATCCTTCACTACAGAGTATTTGAGAAGCACTGCGCTAACCTGAATGTCCCCAAGTCACTCTGGCCCTTAGTTATCAATGAGATCACATTAGCACACTGACCACTCACTGGTTCTTCTTCTCTTAACATCCACACAGGCCCTTCCCTCCCCACGTTGTCCATGCAACCTGCACATCTGGGGGCTCCTCTGGAGACCGCCACCATTTGTTTCAGAGCCAACCTCTCCCCCAGGCATCCACAGATGGACACTCCGTCGAGCACCTGCAGCCGCTGTCAGGCCAGGACGCGTCTGTCCTCCCAAGTTTAGCCGGCGCCCCCTTCCTGTGCTCAGAGCCGAGCTGGGTGTCACTCGCCTGGCATTGCCTTCTTTCTCTCGAGATCAGTTAGACATGCAGGACTGCGGGGGCTGAGGGGCTCTTTTCATGGGATTTTCCTCCTTCATCTCTGGCCCCCGTAGCAAAGCACATCCACAAACAGCAGCCGCATGGATCTGTTGGCCCCTCACAGCCCAATTTCAAGTTCGAGCTAGCCAGCCCCCCGTCCATAACTACGTGTTTTCCAGTTTTCAGGGGTCTGTAAAGATCATTTCATTAACCATAGCCTTCATATGCTTTATACTTACATGCATGTTTCAGTCTTCACTTAGGTCCCATAAAGCCCCTTTCAGCTCGTGACCTGAGAGCTGTGACCAATGACATGGACAGTGCAGGAAACAGAACTATAACCTTTACAGTTGTAAGTTCCCCTAGACTCGGGAGGTTGGTGCGAGTCAATTCTGACAACAGCACAGAGGATGTTTCTATGTTTACGCAGCATCTGGTGAGTCCTGACATCTGTCCGTGCAGCTGGGCAGGGCTGGGCGTCTCTACAGGGCGGACCCCTCGCTTGTCCTCATCCTGTGAAGCCAAGCAGACGTGCCCATTTGCCCAGGCAGTTACTCATTCCCGTTGTGCTGGTTTTAAAACCGGGCACTTTGTAGTGAGCACAGGATGGAACACAATTGTCAGAAAGCACCAAGCAAATTCAAACGCTGTGTCTAAGAAATAAGAAGGGATCCTTTTATCACTAAAGATGAATTTAAAAGGAAACCCAAAGCAGAGTTGCAGGAGTAAATCCTACAGGATATGTCTGTCCATGTATGCTTAATATGTAAAATTATATACGTAATTTCATGTACTGTTGTGTTTATATAAATATGTGTGTATGTAAGGAGAGGGTGTGTATTTAAGCTGCACCCAGAGCCATCTGTTTCCAACTTCACTGGTGCTTTACCACTACGACCATCCACATGCCCTCTTTATATGCATAAGCCTTCAAGTCTTTTTATTTTTTATTTATTTATTTTTTTTTACTTTTGCATCCTAGGAATCTGACTGACTTGTCGTGTTTGCGTCTATGTGATTTCATTTTCTAAATGTCTATGTTTCCAAACCATCTTCCTGCATATAACTTTTCTTGCTTGCCATTCAGCTTTCTTTTTCCATTCTTAAACTGTGTGTACAGGGATCTGATAGCTGATCTGTCTATAGCTTTACATGACTAAGGAATAAAAAATCCAAAGTCAAGTTTAGAGGAAATAGCCAGAGTAAACCACATGTCTGCCCTTTAACCGTTGAGCCATTTCTCTCCAGGGTGACGTGGCAGACTTGAATTTAGCTTTTGCTCTGCTATCGCCTTTGTCTGGGGTGCATCTAAGGGAACAGATCGTGAGGTCAGCAGAAGTTCTGAAAGTGACACTGAAAAGAGGAAGTATAAATTCTCTAGTTCACACATGAACTCTGGAGGAGGAAAAAAGGGATTAGGGTGAAAACTGCATTGTGTGTGGGATCTTAATGTGCCCAAAGGCATCAAAACCTGCCCAGGTTCAGCTTACATTTTGAATACTAGCAAGAATGATGTCAGTCATATTAAGATGTCTTACGTCTAGCCCTAGTTCTTTAAAAAAAATATGTATTTTTTGATGATGATCATTTCGAGCATTAGTTTCCACTACTTTTCATTGCAAATATATAATATTTTAGATTAATATGGTCTAAATAGGCTTTAGTGGATATGGTAGCCAAGATCCACTAGGTTATGCTGCAGTACCGAACAACTCCCCAGTCTCAATGGCTTACAATAGCAAAAGCTTATTTCTCACGTATGTTGTACATGGCCTGTGGGTTCCATCTGTCCCTTATTCCAGGGTCCACGTTGAAGGAGCAACCCCTCTCTTGGGCATTGCTGTATTTGCAGCAGGGGGAAAAGAAGTGATGGTGGATGCATGCGACAACCCCACACGTCTATGCTCGGAAGTGCCACGTATCACTGTGCTCACGTCTCACTGACTAAAGAATGTCACGTGAGCAAGCCTGGTGTCAGTGGTGTAGGGAAGGAGAACCATCTCATAGGGAGGAGACACTGACACAATAGAACAGTCCACCACGGTGGGCTAGCCTGGTAATCACAAAATAGTTGATGATACACTGAGAGTACGTTTTCCTGTAAAACAAACCTCCCCCACAGACAACACATTTGTCAGCAGGAATTAAAGCCCCTAGCTAGTTATGAGGTCATAGGGCAGGCAAAGTCTTGACTGATTGGAATCCAATTATTTTAAGGTTTTATTTTTCCTCTCATTATTCCTTCTACTTGACGAACCAAGAGGCGAGTGTCAAGAAAAGATATCATCAATGGCAGGTGGTAGTCTGTGGGGGATGTGTTGCCTTGGGGCTCAGGGCTGTAAAGGGCCTGCAGAGGGGTGTCTGGGACGAGGGGCATTAGAACCCACTGTCGGTCCTCGTGGAGGCAGGGGGAGGCTCCAGTGTGGAGGCACAGCCTGGGCAATGTCACAAGCCAGGCATGGTGAGAGAGGAGTGTGTTCTCCTTCTCGAGTGGACCGGGAAAGCAGCCCTTCTCACCACACACACAGCCCTTTCCTCTCCAAAGCATGCCGTGCCAGCGGCCTGGCCCAGTGCTTTGACTCAGGGGACAGAGGAGAGCCCCTTTTGTGGTATACGAGGCATCAGACTGTATATCAGGCCGTTTATGCAAGTGCATTCCCGGATGTGACAATGCCTGTCTCCCCAAAGCAGCGTCTAAGATGTATTTCGAGTCTGTAGGAATTCAGCACGGCAGCCCACGCTCTCTGCCTTTGGTGTGTGAGTGTGGAGAGAGAATATAATTTAGGAATTGGGCGCACTGTTGCTGCTCATTGATCCACTGCTCACCATTGATGACTGAGGACAGTGCCTTGGCCTCTAAGGTCAGAAGATCTGGATTAACTCTGTGAGTTATGGCAAATGACATATCTTTTAATCCTCAGTTTCCTCATCTGTAAAAGGGGGAAAATAGTAGTAATGACAATTGAAATCATTTTGAACATTCCGCATGTCCCAGGCGCCATTCTAAGCTTTGTTCTATACTACTCATTATGTCACTTTACAGGCCTGGATCCTAAAGCACAGGGAAGTTAAGCAACTCACCTGCCGCTACACAGCTGAGAAGTGGCAGAGTCAGAATGTGAACTCAGGGTCTTGACTACTTTCCTCTTGGCCATAATGAATTAACATAGAAAGTGGATACAAAATGTTTAGCACACAGCCCCACATGCAGCAGATGTTAAATAAATAGTAGCTAAGGCTGTTGTGATTATCTTTTTGCCCTTGAAAATGTTAGAGATTCTTTTCCTCTCATAGTAGCCAAAGGACTAGTTTCACGGGGCTGGCAATTTTCTGGGACACTGGAATTGGCTGCTGTGTTTACCCTAATGTGCTGCAGTAATTTAATGTATGGAAATGAGGTCATTAGAAGAAAATGACATTTACTTCACCCTGTAACCTGCTTACTGTTTCCCTTTGTTGGAGAGTCCCTGGTGTTCTGGAATACATTTCCTTGAGTGATGACAAGAGGAGGTGGCTGAGGAAAATGTCAGGTGGCCTCATGCCTGGATTCAGCAGTACTTCATCCTGGGGCCAAGCACAGGCTGGAGACACAATGAGGCCTGGGACTGGGGCAGCTCCAAATATCCCACCCCAGAGGGTCAGGGCAAGGAAGACCCCGTGGCAGGACTCCGCAGCAGAGCAGCTGAGAGCTGCTGTACAAAGTTGAGGTGCTTTTGCAGGATATGTTTGGCTAAATTTCTAAACTTCTATGAATAAATTTCATTGAAATACCCTGTCTTCCCTTCCACTTCAGTAGTCATGAGGAACATCAGTAATGTGGGGAGAGGAGAATGTGCAGAGGAAACTCTGCAAGGATATAAACGCAAATGCTAACTCTGGCTCTTTTAGTGTGTGTGGTTTTTTGAGCACCAAAATATCACGCATTTATTGTAAAAATAAAATTAGAAAACAGTAAAGCAGAAAATTCATATTGAAAAAGACTAGAGCATCATCAATAAATTCAGTACCATTGATGTTCACCTGAAGGCGTTCCAATTCCGTTTAGCTTGTGTGTTCAGAAGGCACATTTTAATTTGTGACTTGGGAAGAAGAAGAAAATTATTATCTCCCTGACTTTCCTCTTTTCAGGTCCTGTCTCCTTCTTCACATGCAAATGGAATGTGAATCTTTTCCTAAAATCTGCAGTTTTATGGCCTGTGTCAAACAGGACGTTGGTCAAACTCTCAGCCATTTTATGATGGCTCAGATTCCTCCCCAGCAGCTCCAGAACATTTTGGGAAGTAAAAGAAAGGGTGGGGCAGGTTTTGGAGGCAGTGAAGATGATGAAGACATTTTTTCTGAAATTACTTAACAAGGACATTTATTGAACACATATTATGTGCTTTGACTAGTCCTCTTTAGTCTAGTTGGTGAGAAGAGATATTAACAGAGGAAACAATTTTCATTGTAAAAGGAGCTCAGAGCTGTTCAGCCATGCTCATGTAATCAGATGGCTTCAATTGCTTTTTAGCTTTCTAGATCAGTTTTTCTAATTTCAAGAGTCAGTTCCAGCCCATAACATGCTAAGTGTCCAGCGGGGAGAGTGCTTTAGGCACCTGATGGTTGAGTCCTCTTTCATACCTTTACCTTAAAGGACTAAATTCTTTCCAGCTCTCTACCACCCTCAGCTGGGGGAGGCAAGAACACCATATCATTTGCGCATAAAACCTATACCCTTTTTTGTTTTGATGGATAAACAAAAATGACCATTTTTCTGTTTTTTTTGCTCTAGCTGTTTTCATATTTAATCATAATTATTTTTCTTATTGAAGTATAGTTGATTTACAGTGTTGCACCAATCTCTGCTGTACAGCAAAGTGACTCAGTTGTACACATATATACATTCTTTTTTATATTCTTTTCCATTATGATTTATCACAGAATATTCAATATAGTTCCCTGTGCTATACATTAGAATCTTGTTGTTTATCTGTTCTAAATGTAATAGTTTGCATCTACCAACCCCAAACTCCCAGTCCATCCTTCTCCCTCCCCCACTTCCCCTTGGCAACCACAAGTCTTTTCTCTATGCCTATGAGTCTGTTTCTGTCAAAAATGACCATTTTAATCAGTGGCTCTGGATATAGCTTGTGAAAGAAAACTAGATGTTCTCCATTATGCTTAATATCATCCTTTAGCAAAGTAATTGTGGGGAAAACATTTGTTATGTTATAGCTCAAAATACTTTCTTATCCTGGAATAAATTCATGATTTTCAAACCATACCATATCAACCTACCAAGATAAACATGTAACATCTTGTTTTTCACCATAATATTACATCTGCCTAAAAGGGAAAAAGCTAAACCACAAAAACTTGTGCTGAAAATCTTATATCCTGAAGAATTAAACATACAAATACACAGAGAAGGTGAATCATCAAATTTTAAAATGAAATCTTTTTACAAACGTAGAGAAATTATTGTTCATTTCAAAGAATGTATGAACAAAGCACATACATTGAATTCTCTGAAGCACTAATCTCTTCCTTGTAGAGCACAAGGCTAATTGAGTGATTTTTATTCCAGCACTTGTTTAGATAATATAGAATCATTAAAAAGCAAAGTGTTCTGGTTTTGAGGTTTATGACGCCTGGCCATTTTGCTTTTCCATAAAGCCAGTAATTGCATTTTAGCCATTGTGCTGTTGTGGGTAGACCATCCATCTTCGTCTCTGCCTGCTGCTGCAACACAGATATAGGTTTCCAGGGTCACATTTAGAAAATAATATAATCGATTCTGGGTTATGAATTTTGTCTAATTACCCCCTCTTCTAGATTCTGAAGACAACACGTACATTTTAAGAAATTGCAAACACATTTCCCATAGGACAGAAGCTGATTTATTACAACTTAATGGAGAGTGCAATGGGATCATTAAACTTTGGCCCTTTACTTTTCTGAACAGAGAAGGATAAGTTTCTTTGTGTTAGTGATCACTCCTGCCCCACGTCCCTGCTTTCTTGGGGTCTCTTCAGTGACAAGCTCAATGGCAACTAGACTCAGTAGTCATTTTGAACATTTTCCACTAGGTTTTTGTTTTGGCAGTTTTGTTTTGGCCCTTACGGTTCACTGAATTATGTGCTAGCATATTTTTCCATGTGTAGAAATTAGCGTATTGCACTGTCACTTAGTCACCTATTCATTGTTCAAACAAAATTGGCTGATGTGTCCTAGTCCAATGGCTTTGAATACCCAACGATGTTTCTTTCTCTTAAACTGTTGGCTCTTTCTTTGAAAAAGCAGATAGAACCAAATCCCATTTCAGTGAGTGTGGTTTATCCTTGCTCCTTGTAGTAATTTCCTAAGGCTGCTGTAATAAATGACCACAAACTTGGTGGCTTAAAATAGCAGAAATGTACTATCTCATAGTTCTGGAGGCCAGAAGTTGGAACTCCATTTCACTGGGCTGAAATCAAGGTGTCAGCAGGGCCATGCTCCCTCTGGAGGCTCTAGGGGAGAACTCCTTCTTCCCTCTTCCAGCTTTTGGTAGCTGCCAGCATCTCCTGGTGTGTGGCCCCATCATGCCAATGTCTGCCTCCATGGTCACGTCGCCTTCTCCTTTTCTGTCTGTATCGTGTATCTCTCTGCCTCCCTCTTGTAAGGATGTATGTGATTGCAGTCAGGGCCCCCCTGGATAATCCAGGACACTCTTCCAATCTTAGGAACCAATCTTAACTTAATCACATCTGCAAAGTCTTTGGCATGTAAGGTAACATTCACAGGTTCAAGGGATTCAGACCTGATATCTTTGGTGGACATTTTTAGCCTACTACATTTATATATAACAAAAGCAAGGTGTCCCATACTCTTTTATAATGAATCACCTCTTACATGATCTCACTTGGTAGTTTTTAAAGAGCTCCATGCTTGTAATGGTATAAGGCCTATGAGAATCTATATCTACTTTCATATAAATGTGAATTTGGACCTCTCTGCCAGGTAGGGCTGTAGATGGATATATTGCTAGGCTCCTTGAAAAGCTTTTTGTTCTAATATTTTTATGCAGAGACTGACCCAGTATGGAGGGGCATGGATAATTATTTGGACCTGGTTTTCAATTGCCCATTTCTAGCTGGAGATTTCCGGATATCATCATTTAGGAACTTAAGTTTCCTAAAATGCCTCTCCTATCCATTTTCACTAAGGGGAATTATTCCTGGGACTTACCCCAGTCCCATTTTGTTTAGCCTGATACCTGGGCACCCTCTAACCCGTGGCACGCTGGACTGCCCCGGACTTCTAACCTCTTCTGGGAACCTTGAACTCTCCAGGCCCGGCTGCTCTCTGCAACCATGGTGGTCCCAGTCCTGGTGGAAACAAGAAAGGGCACATAGAAAGGAGTCATTTCTCTGAGCTCATCGTTCAGGAGCACAGGAGCTTGTTGTTTTCCAAATCTTAGCCTTTAGGACTTTTCGGTTAACCTACACGGAACCTCAGAGACTTTATCTTTTTGAACTGTTTGGCTTTCTGTAGTCTCCTTTCCCCATGATTATCTGCCCAAGATAGAGATTTTTTGGCCAGCTCTCTTTCCCTTGCTCCTTCTGGCCAATTATTGTCCTGCTAGAGACTTGGCCCTTTGGCAAAGCCATCACGTTGTGGAGAATCAAGCGAGTGGACTGCGTGTCCCTCCTTCTCCCTCCCTTTTCACCCAGTTGACCCTAGGATAATTTGGTTACTCTCTTCTCCAGTGGGAATTTCAAAACTGTGATTGACTTTTAGGCCCTGCTCTGGGATAGATCAGTGTAAAGGACTCATGTTCTGGTTTTCTTATCAGGATTATGGGGGGCTATATTTAGAAAGACCCCTGGAATGAAGATATAATCCAGAGCTTTCTAGCCCTGCGTTTTGGCCAAGCTTGACAATTTTATTCTCCAACACTCAGTTCTGACCACATGTACTTTTAGACAGGAATTGTCCTCAGCCTGGAGCCAGGTGGAAACTCCTTTCCCCTCATTCCTACCCTCTTTCCCTCAATGTCCTATGAGAACGTCTACCTGATCTACAATGGCAGTTGTGAAGAACTGGAATACAACCTTCCCTTACTTGCCATTTGTAATAGATACTATATGTGGAGCTATTTCTTTGAATCCTTAAACGCTCTGGCCAATAGTGACTGTGTCCTAGACAGGCCAGACTACAATAGCTTTTGTCTGCCCTAGTCATACCTACCAACTGACTTTCCCCATTACTAGACTCCGTGGGGTTGGAGAGCATGTCTTGTGAATTTCTGGTTGACCACAGTCTCACTGAGCTTTCCACACATAGGTAAGTGCAGTGGAAAAAGCATGAACTCTGGAGTCACACAGGACTAGACTAAAAACTGGGTTCTTGCACCTATTGGCTAGAGTGAATTATTTAAATTTTCTGAGCCTCAGGTTTTTAAAAAATATGTCAATGGACACAACAATTCTTGCCTAAAACAAAATTAAATAAAACGAGTTACATAATGTGCCTAGCAGAGCACAATTAAAGTTAGGTATTGTCAGTGTGTTTTTGTTAAACAAATGGGTAAGAAATGTCTTGGATTGCCTTATTTCTACTGCTTCAGGATGTAAATGTATACTTTATAATTAAATTTTGTAAAGTACTTTTCAAGTAGTTTATTTATTCATTAAACAAATATTTATTGAAATGCCAAATGTAGAATGGTGAACTAAATCATTTACAAAGCAACTGTAAGTAAGCTTCTGAACTATGTGCCAGGATTCCAGCCTACAAATTCCTTTGTTTTATGGGAAAATATTTATTTTATTAGGCATATTTTAGAACTTTCTGATTGCTTAATATTCTCATGCCATGATTCACTATAAAAATGAGTATAGCTTTCCAACTGTAAGGAATTGTTTAGTGAGGACTTAGATCCTTTCTTGAAAGACCTAGAAATGCCCAAGGCCTGCCATTTTGAACATTGATATGGCAACAGACCAATTAGGTCAAATGCATATCTACAAGTGAGATATTATTCTATATTTTAGTGCATAAATGGAGGCTCAGTGAGATTAAATGACTTGCATAAAAGCCACAGAGCTGACAGTTGGTAGCATTTGTATTTGACGTTACGTCTGATCAATCCAAGGTTCAAATTCTACTACACTCCTACACTTAGATTTTTATATTAATGAATGTCCTTTTCCTTCTTGGAGGAAGAACGGTAGTAATTCAAGCAGTTGGAGCCAAAATGGCCCCAGTAATGTGCGCTAAAGAAAGAGCTCTTATCTACAAGCCTGAAGATCTGGGTTCTGGTCCCATCTCTGCTCCCAACTAACCCTGCCATTGAGTGGAGGGAGAGGAATTGAAACCGAGAAGGACCCTTGGGGCCCCTGGGCACGGAAGCCTTTTTTGTCCCCTGTTTCTTGTAGGCAAGACTCCAGCCTCCATGACCTTCCCTGAGTTCCAAAGGACAGATTTGAACAGTTGCTAATCAGGGGAGAAGCAGCCAAGAAACCACCTGAGGCGAGATTAAAGGGACCAGAGAAGCGCATCCAGATTAGGAGAAGAGACCACCGGAGACAAGATTAAGGCATCACAGGCCCTGCACACACCCTAATCCTGTCAGCAACCCCACCCTTGAACTATTGCTATAAAACTCTTCATCAAATCCTCCCCGGTTAGGACACATAGTTTTCGAGGGCAGGAGCCCTCTGGGGCCCCCTTTGCCTGGCAAAGCAGTAAAGCTATTCTTTTCTGCTTCACCCAAAACTCTTGTCTCTGAGATTCATTTCGGCACCAGTGCAGAGAGGCTGAGCTTTCAGCATCGGAATTACCTGGAATCCCAACTTCTCTGAGCATCTCAGTAGCCTCTCAGCTGTAAACTTTGACCCGTCACACAAAAGTCAATAGGGTCCCTGGCCATCTCTTTAGCCTCAGACAAATGTTTTTCTTTGTGGTTCTATAGGAATCAAGGGACGATCCAAGGGATGTTATCATATTATCCCTTCTAGTAAAAGCACTACTCAGAGAAGGTCTAGGACTTGGAACCACATATCCACCCATTCATAAGTCAGGTAGGAATACAGCCTCATTAAAGCCCTAGAGAAATGGACCAAGCTGGAGGTGGTGAAGGGTGGACCATGTTGGGATAGGCAATAACCACTTCTTGATTTCATAGTGCCCAAGGCATTTCCTTCTCCCATTCTGCATGTACTGAGTCATCAAAGAAAAGGGACTATTGGTCTATTCTTGAAGTTGGTATAGTAAAGCACCATGGGATTTACTTTTTAAAATTATTATTTTAACTTTTTATTTTGAAATAATTTCAGACTCAGAACAGTCGCAAAAGAATACAAAAAATTATCTTATACTATTCATCCATATTCACCAAATTTTAGCATTTACTGCCTTTTATCTAACTTAGCTTTATCATTCTCCCTACACACACACACACAACTTGAAATTTTGAGAGCCAGTTGCAAACATGATGCCCCCTTACTACTGTATTTAGTAATATATTTATATTTATTTACCTCTATATTTAGTACATTCATATTTAGCTCTGTATCGTTCCTAAAAACAAGGGGCCATTCTGCTATATATCCACAGTATAATTTTCAGCAGCATGAAATTAACACTGATACAGTGCTATTTTATAATCTATAGACCTTAGTCAAATTTCACAAGTTGTTTCAGTGAATGTCCTCTATAGCAAAGGAAAAACCCATAGCATAAAACAGAGCATTTAGTTCTCAAGAGCCTTTTGTCTCCTTTAATCTGGATCCATTCCGCAGTCGTGTTGACTTTTGTGACCTTACCATTTACTGAAGAGAACAGGCCAGTTATTTGTAGGAAGTCTCTCAGTTTGGTTTTTTTTTTTTTTTTTTTTTTTTCCGGACGCGCAGGCTCAGTGGCCATGGCTCACAGGCCCAGCCGCTCCGTGGCATGTGGGATCCTCCCGGACCGGGGCACGAACCCGTGTCCCCTGCATCGGCAGGCAGACTCTCAACCACTGCGCCACCAGGGAAGCCCTCTCAGTTTGGTTTTATCTGATGTTTCCTCATAATTCAGGTTATGCATTTGGGGCGGGAAAGCCCTGAGAGAGGCTGGGTTCTTCCCAGAGCTTCCTGTCAGGAGGCACTGGTGCTCTCTTTGCCCTGTCACTGACGGTGATTTCTTTCATCAGTTGGTCAAGTGCTGTCCTTTAGGTTTCTCCACCGTGAAGGTTGTATTTTCCCCTTTGAATTCTATAAGTATCTGTGAGGAGACACTTTAGAACTATCTAAACGTCCTGTTTCTCATCACAATTTAGCTCGCTAGTTTTAGCAGCCATTTTAGGATTCTTGCCTGAGGCATTTATTACTACTTGGTTGCCAAGTGGTGATTTTTCTAGTTTTCTGTTTTTCCTTCTACATTGGAATTCTGCACCATTGAATTGCTAATGACATTCCAGAAAGACTCTGTAAAAGAGAAAATATCTGAGCTAATCTAAATCCATAGGAAATAAAAACACCCCTCTCCCCTCTCCTTAATCCCAGAGCCCAGGTATTCTGCTAAGTGGCTTATCTGTCTATATTTAACACAGGGGAAATACGCAGAGCTGTTGGAAGTTGTTCCTAAGGCTGCTTTCTATTTAAGGTAACAAATAATTCCTAATCTTCTCTGAGAACCTTCTCTCTTCAGGTTGACCCTATACTTTTTTCTCATAAAGTCTTGGTCTTATTATTTTCCCTTTCCTGGCCCTCTCCCAGTAGAGAGAGACACACACACACACACACACACACACACACACATACACACACACACACACACACACACACACACACACACACACACACACACACACACACACACACCATAAAACCTGACTCTTAAAGCTGGTGAAGTTAAATCTGTTTTCTAAACATTAGAGACTCTACTCACCTCAAACCTCTTTCAGGGCATGATGACTGGCAAGTTGACATTCCAAAGGCGCCCTTACTCCCTTTGACTTCTAGCTCAGCACTTTCAATTACCTGCTATCTGGTCTTAAAGCTCAGACACTCAAGGTGAATCTAATTCATTTCTCTCTCACACTCTCCCATGTGAAATAAGTCACTTTGTTTTCCACAATTCCTCACTCTTAAAATGACTTTTCAAAAACAGAACCTAAAACAGACCTCTCCTCCACTAGGCTCCTGAAATACAAAACTATGTTTAAGACTCTTCCCCAGTTACTTCCTTCAGAAGATTTCTGACCTTCATCACCACTCTTCCCATCTATGAGAACCATTCTTTCCCTGGGACAATCATTCTCCTTACAGTAGATATCAGAAGACGTTAGATTATTCTAATAACTTGTTATATTTTTTTAGGGAAGCTGATTTTCACTTAACACCAAAGGAGCAATGAGCACGAATGACCTGCATCCAAGAAAACCTTCCCTCCTGGTTAATAGATGCTGTTACTTTTAATATTAAGAAACTGGATCTCTTTTACCATATATTATGACTCCTAAGTATAATGGGAACCTTTAAGGAACCATCCTCTGGTCTGAAATCCATGGCACAGTCACCCGCTTCTAGGAGGAGGAATATATTTATGATTGATCTTTTGTCATAAATCTTAAGCTAGGAATAGAAATGGTAGATCTACTAAATAAAACTGACCTTATTCCCCAGGAGCTTCTGGGGAATTAAGTTACTAGTTAGTACCGGAAATTACTATCTTTGGAGAAACTCCAATTTCTCACGAGTAACCTTGCTTTTTCTATTAGGAAATATTGAGAGATGATATATTCTTCTCTCCACTTAAAATCCTCAAGTGACAGCACTTCCTTGCTTTATCCTTGAATAGGATAAGAAACAAAAAATCTCCTCAACAACAGTTTTGGCCACTCTGGGAACATAGATCTTTTCAGATCTTTTCTTCCGTGAAACTCACTAGTCAAAAGCCTTTCTGGTTCTAGGTACATCCACTGTAACAAGCAGAGAGTCAGAGCAATGCATCACCAAACCTCTGTTAATTAATACAGTACAGTCATCGCTACATATCTGCAGGGGATTGGCTCCAGGACAACCGCCCCCTCCTCCCCCACCGCCATGGGTACCAATATCCGAGGATGCTGAAGTCCCATATGTAAACTGGAATAGTATTTGCATATAACCTACACACATCCTTCTGTATACTTTAAATCATTTCTAGATTACTTACAACACCTAATACAATATAAACGGTATGTAAGTCCTTGCCAGCATGTGGCAAATTCCAGTTTTGCTTTTTGGAACTTTATGGAATTTTTCCAAATATTTTTGATCCGTGGTTGGTTGACTCTGTGGATATGGAACCTGTGGATATGAAGGGCCATATTTCCGATACTGGCTGATGAAACAAACTCAACTTCTCTCTAAATTATGTGATAATTTATCCTCGGCACGTTTGACGTGGACACTCAAGTATTTCGGCAGAACCTACCTGTAAGTTCAGATATTATAACAGATAGCAGGTCAGAAAAAGATGTGACCTATAGGAATTAAGGGTCGAATATTTTCTCTCTAGCCTTCCCTTCTGTGGTTGCAGTTTTAGAACATTCAATCACTGCTGTTGAGGGAAGGGCTGCCCACATGGTATCTGGACAACACAACACTGGGTAGAACCCATCTCCATCTGATGAGATAAAAAGGACACTGATAGGCCACAGGCATTAGGGACTTGGATTACATCTTGAAAAATATCTTAAGCCAGGTGGGGCAGTTTGAAAATCAATGAAAATAATACTTGCAATGGAATGAAATACATCATATATTAAAATTCATGAGTTGATGATTCTTAAACAACGAGAACAATGTTTGGAGGTTGGAGCCAGGGGACTCATCTTCTGAAAAATGATATATAAAGGGAAAGAATCAAACACTTAATCCTGTCTTTCCTGCATGTACTGTGCAACCAAATAGCTGATAAGAGAAAGTTCTTTATAAATAGAAGAATTACAGATAAGAATGAAGAAGGAATGATAAGATAAATAATATCAGTGTTTTGCCACTGCAAAAATAATGAGTTTAGGCAATTGTATCAATGAGTATGTAAAACTGTTAGTTGATAGGCTTACGGGGAACTTTAAGATAGTTGGATCAATTTGGCAGCACTTGAAGCCACTTATCAATCTTAACACATCCTAAAAGCAGCAGCCCAGCAGTATTTTGCCTTGCGATGCAATGCAAGAGGAAACATACAATACAACGTGTAAAACATTCTTACCAAAAAATGGAACCTGATTCTTATTAAGCCTCTAGATTTAACCGGTAGTATATAGGAAATATAGGGACCAGAGGAACATGCCAAACAACACCATATGGATGCAATCAGCAAAATCCAGAATGTAGGAAACTCAAAAGACAAACAACCCAAGTTCTTCAGCAAATAAATTACAAGAAAAAAAATTAGAGAAAGGGAACCTATAGATGAAAAGAAACCAATGAGAAGTACCAAACAAATGTGAGGTGTGGATTTAGGATCCTGACTCAAAGCAACTATGTTAAAAAAAAAAAAAAAAAAAGACATGTACTAGACCACCAGAGATATTTGAACACTACACTAACTGAATATTTGAAGAAAGTCATCTTTTACTAATCCTAGAGCATTTACAGATGAAATGACATGATGTCTGTGATTTGCTTCAAAATAATCTCGCGGGCAGAAACGTGGGTAGGAGTACATGTGAAGCAAGATTGGTTGGGAGCTGGTAGTTATGATGCTGACATGGAAGTGAAGGTTCATTATAAACTTTTTATAATATATATACCTTAGGCATTAGTCATCTCAGAACCAATGTACTTTTCTTTCTCTGATAAGTAGATCATTTTGGTAATAGAATCACTTAGGTTTGACCAATAAGTTAGCACACTTTTAATGTTCCTGAGTTTGCATGGAAATGTGCAGTAGTTTGAGGAGGGGTAGAGTAAACCCTGAAAAGACATGTATCTCCTCCAATTAGGATATACGTTAATTCTCGTATTATCCCTCAAACCAGGGGCTGATTTTTCTTACTATCTGGCCAGGTCAGTGAGCAGCTGGTATTATACCAGCATGTAGACCGGGAGAATACAGGCTGGACTGCAGAAGACTCTTTCATGTTCACAGTGTCCTCCCCACCCGCAGCTCTAGGCCCTGAGGAGTTTCCTATAACTATTTCATATGAAATTAATGAACCTGGTCGGCAGAGTCGTCTGCTCGCAAATACAGGTAATTCCACCATGATATAGTCAGTACCTTATCTCTAATTATTAAAGTAGGGACAATTTGGAAATACATCTTTTCCTTTTTAATTGTCAATGCCAATGTATCCACCTTTGAAATAAAACTTATATGGCTATAAAAATTTGTTATTCCTTTATGTGTGCTCTTTCTCTGGGCCTCTGCTCTCTCCTCTCATATGCCTCAATAGTTGTAGTGGGGAAGGATGGCAAATTAGCCTTACAAAATTCTTATTTGTACCTCCAAATGGGGACTTCACCATGCCCACGACTGAAAACTGTTGATGGAAAATGAAAATAACAAATAGGGCAAGTTCTTAAAAGGAAAGGGGTATTGAAAGCTGCACCTGTTTCCATGGCAAGAGAAAGTGCGGTAGTAGGTAAGTTAGGAGATGAACACGTTATAAGTGAATCTCAAGGTTTTAAAACTCTCTTACGTGAAATGTTGACTTAACAGTGTGGGCGTGTGTATTTAAAATTTACTTTTTTCGTATGCTTTGGGTAGCAGTGCTAATTCAGATACCAAGGTGTTGTGAATTATCCACTAGGACAGGCAAATCTGAGGGAGAAAAAGTCTTACAGCTGTCATTTGAAAATTCTAATGAGATGTCACTTTGGTCTTTACGTTTGTTTTTAACAGGAGCTGTTGTCAAGGAAGGAGACAAAGTTCTCATCGGCCAATCTAAGTCAGATGCTTCCAACCTCTTACTTAAATTGCCCAAACCTCAGTGTTCTTCATATGAAACTTGGTTCCAAGTTACATCTCTTCCTCACCGTGGAACTATTATGGTTGGGGAGAGGAATATTACCAAAAGCAAACCCAGTTTCTCTCAGTATGTAATTAATAAACTTGGAATCACATACCTTCACGATGACTCTGAATCACTAGCTGACAATTTTACCTTCGCCGTTTGGCCCAACCAAAAGAGCAAGTCCACCACTAAGCCAGAGGCTGACTTTCTTGAAGAGATGTTTCATATCACCATCACTCCTATAAATGACAAGGCACAAGAATTAAGGACAAAGGGCTTTGGTTGAAAGTTCTGCAGAGCAATAGGTTGGTTTTAGGACCTGAAAACCTAAAAGTGGAAGATCCAGACAGTCCTCCAGAGGAGATCAGATATATGATCATCCGTAAACCTAATAATGGCTTTTTGGCAATGGCTCACCGTCCACACATACCTGTTCAGCATTTCACACAAGCCCACACTGATAACTCTCAGGTGTGGTTCATACGAGATGGAAGCCCATTCTCCGGAGTTTTACTTCAGTGTGACCGATTCCCAACACCGCCCACTCTACAAGCTCTTCCACCTGGATGTCATCCCCATCTCCATCACCCTCGTGAACCTCACTGACCTACTTCTCCCACAAGGCCAGACAACCGTTCCCATCACCAGTGCTCACCTGTCAGCAGTGACCAATGGGAGGAGCCCCCAAATCACATACAAGATAACACGGCCCCTCCAACATGGGTATCTGCTCGTCGAAAACCAGGTGGTCATCAGCTTTGGACAGGAGGATCTGAATTCAGGAAAGCTCTCTTACCACATGACATACCTCACTGCCTCAGAGGACCAGCTACGGTTCTCGCTGTTTACATCAGGACAAACACTGCGCAGCAGGGTGCAGCCTTTACTGCGGGTTATGTCAGATCTGACAATTGCCAACAGAGTGGCCCATCAGCTGAGAAGAAAGGACCTTGATGCTACTGAGCTTGCTAACAGGACTAACAGTGATCCCAAATCTGAAGTGACAGAACTCCCCGTCCATGGCAGACTTGTACGAAGAGTGGCCCGGGGCACCGCAATGGAAGACACGACTGTTCACTCAGAAGGATGTTGACCAAGGACTGTTGTTGCTCGAGCCACACACCAGTCTAACCGGCACGGATAGGCTGAATGACTCCTTCACGTTCCTGCTCAGGGCAGCCCACATACAGCCAGTGACAGGTTGTCTCCCCTTCACCATAGTGCCGCCTGACCCCTTTCTTTTGCAGACCTTTACCCCTGATGTTTCTTTACTAGTCACTGCAGATAAACGTGTGACTTCAGGTGTCTCTCAGGAAAAGCTTGTGGTGTCCTCAGGACCTACAGCACAGACGGGAACTCTGGGGAAGCTGACCCAGACCAGATGGCAGGAAGCAGATCCCTGGGGACGACACAGCGGTGAAGAGCCCACTCTGGATGTCAAGGCCTCTCCCACCAGAGTCATTTGGCCACTGGATGCCACCAAAGCCAGCCCTGGGCACCCACCCAGCCCAGGGAGGGCAGCCTTCTTCTGATAATCATACCATTTGAACCCACACCCCCAGGTCCTAAGCCGGAAAGGAGCATAGCTGTTCCCACTGTCAAAGTGATGGTTCTTCTAAAAAGCTCCAACAGTCCTCCGGTCAGTCTTTTCAGGGCCCAACAATGTGAGCACATGGAAAAAATCTCCAGTCATTGAGCCAGTGGAAAAATGTGCTCCTTGGGAGACGTGTGTGAATCTGGATCCTGACATGGTCAAGCTCTGCCGCAAACCAACCCAACATTGAAGCACAACCAGTACTGCGTGTAGACTGAGGGTGCTTGTTCCTTACTGACCACCTGCTGTGTGTCAGATACTGGGATACAAAGACAAAGAAATGCTGGTTGGATCAACTGAGAAAAGCCCAGCCCTGCCACCCCTTGGTGTTCTGTTGTAGCTCCATGGTTAGGTGTTGGCAGGTGTTTACTGTAACTTTTATACAACACTCATGTTGTGGGCTGTCCACAATGAGCTTTGTGTACCCTCTTCTGGACCTGATGCTCTGAGTGTACGTAAGATTTTGCCACTATTTAAACCCTTTACCAAGGTGTGACAGAACATGCTGGCCCGACTGCAGATTAACATGGGAGCTAGAGTTAGTGGAGGAAGGCTTTGACTGTTTTTCACTGAGGATTCACTCGGAGTGATTCAACGAGGAAGTACAAGAGCTGCTTCTGCAAGTAGGAGAGGTAATGTGTCATATCAGTGAGTTTGTTTCTGGTGTTCTTCTGTAACGACTTTTCCCCCTTGGAGTCTCTAGCTTTGATTTCTTAATGCAAGAAATGCCTTGGTGCTCCAGATAGTACGATAGTCTGGCCCCCTTTGCAAGTATTCATTGAATACATTGAGTTTCATCAAGAGGCTGTGTCTATTCTGATTTGTAACGTCAAGCCTATAGTACAAATATTATTTGAAGCCCTAAAGAATAGGTTTAATGCTATTGTGATACCTCAATTTGGCTTCACTTTACAATGAACTGAAATAATGGCAAATTTGTATTTGACTTGTCTAGTTGAGCCTACCATTGGCCGACTCAGCTTCAGTTTCTGTAATTGTAAAATGGTGACATCAGTACTTCTATTAGTTAGGCATGCTTTGGGTAGCAAATCACAAGACATCTGCCACGAGTGGGGTTTAGGTTGCAGATTGGCAAACTTGCTCTGTGCAGGACCATATAGTAAAAATATTTTAGGTTTTGTGGGACACATATGGTTACTTTTTAAAAATTTTTTAACAACCTTTTAAAAATGTAAAAACAATTCTTATTTCCTGAATGTGACCCACAGACTATAGTTTGCCAATCATCGGTTTAGCTAAGTAATAAAAGTGTTCAATTATTTCTACAAACAAGCAGCCTGAGGTGGACATTCCAAGGCTGGTTCAACAGTTCAAAGATGTTGTTGAGAACTGAAGCCGTTTTGTTCTTTCTGCCCTACCTCCCTCAAGCTATTGGCATTTCATCCTTTTGTTTAGCTCCTTGTGATTGTGAGATGACTGCAGAAGCTCCAAGAAATACAGTCCCACTCAAAGGCAGAAATCCTAGTGGGGGAAAAGGAGAGGCTTTTTCTTAGACAGGATCTTATTTATTATTATTTATTAATATTTTTTAAAGTCTTGAGGCCTTCCCAAATATTTCCCCCACTTTTTCATCTCATTGTCTAGAACTGAGCAACATGATTCCCATCCTTTGACCAACCATTGGCAAAGGGAAATGGGATTCACGTGACTGACATCTCTTCTGGGGCTGGGAGAGGATTCTGCCAGGTCAGAGATCAATGAATCAGCCCACCATGTAATTAGGGAAGGCTGGGAAATGGCAATTACATAGGCAACGTGTAGGATCTACTCTTCAAGTATTGAAATACTTGGGAAATTATTTAATCTTTCAAATTGGCATCTACTTTAATATCTCCTTTTCATATTTTAATGATTTTCTTAAAGCCAGTGTTTCTAGCGTGGGGGGAAGAACTTCCCCCTAAGGGGCATTTGGCAATGTCAGGAGACATTTTTGGATTTCACAGCTGGTGCTGCTGGCATCTAATGAGGACAGGTCAAGGATGCTGCTAAATATCTGTACAAGACAGCCCCCATGGCAAAGAATTACCTGGCCCAAAATGTCAATAATGCTAAGGTTGAGAAACTCTCGTTAAAGCCATGATGTAGAGTTTTCTTGTATACCCAGTGAAGGATTAATAAACCCATTACCACGTCTAGGCAAAAAATTGTATTCGAAAAACAGAATGGAAGGGTGAACATTCCGTAGTATGTTTGAAATTGTTATTGGCTAATGGTAAACATGAACATTTTTTAGAGAATGTATTAAAAATCAAACAAAGCTTGAACAGACTCATTTCTTTATATTCCTTGCCTAAGGAAAAATATTTGCCTTGTGTTAACAGGTGGAGCACATCAGGAGAAAAAGAAAAAAAGGGGAGTAAGATATTTACAAAGGTAAAGATGAGGTCAAAGTGTCCCCAAAATTCTGATGCCCCTGATGTGTTCCACATGGAAAAGGGTTTTTTTTCACCTTCTCCCTTTCTGCTCTTCTAGGTTGCTTTTCTCTCCCAACCCAATTTTAACTGTTCTTTGTGGAAACAGATTTCACAGTCTACAGAATAAATGGAAGCATAGCCTATGTGGGCCTAGAGACAACTACCCTTGTCTTAGATCCTCGGATGTAATGCCACAGACAACTGTTGCCACCATCCCTGGCCATGGACAACTGTTGCTGAAGAAGACTTCTCTACTCCTGTTCCAAAAGTGATTCCCTCCTGCATTTCTGGATTCCTCAATTTTATGTACCCCCCTCAAGTGTTTTTTTGTATTTGATCCCTTTGGAAAGGAGGAGGAATGAGAGTCTTAACCCAATGTTGGCTTGATCACTGTGCAACTCAGAATTGTTCTTAGGCCTGTGCTAAGCAGTTGGGCACTCAGAAGAAGCAGAATGGCGGTGCTTGAGCTTATACACAGAGAGAGAAGGCTGAGGAGCATCTTTGCATCTGGTAAGTGGGCCTTTGCTCTCCCTTGACTGGGCAAGGAGAATACCTGTTCTTTGCAGAAGAGCCAGACATACTTGTCTCTGTGACCATGTTGGCTTCTTCCTTGCTTCAGCCATAAAATCTCTGGAGCTAGGACTACCAGCCTGGCCAAACAAAAAAGTCTGATTTCCTTCCTCTTTTTCCTGTTAAATCTGCAACTCCAGGCCAATAAATTTGGTGTCCATATTGGAATGAGACACACACAAGTGCTTTAAAATGATAATTCACATTGTTTATGAGTGTGCCTGCTACAGCAAGAACATCAGTGTGAGACCCAGATGCCAAGAATCACTCATTAATCATGTAATTCATATGCAGCTTGGGCAGATTTCTTCCAGAGGATCTGGGATAGTCTACCGGTTCGCATATGCGTTCAATTTAAAAAGCAACAATGCCTATCATTTGGTGCTGGCTCAAATAAAACATGAAATAAAACATTTTGGCAAAGGCTTGTTTAGTGTTGGAAATTGAAAATCAGTCCGAAATGGTTTCTCCCATATGTAGAGCTGTAACTGCATAGTCTCAATTCTGAATTCATAATGAATTCAGTGCTTCTTAACAAATGACCGGTGATTTAATAAGTGGATACTAAGGGGTACTATCAGAAGAGTAGCTGATTTTGCCTAAGAGAAGGTATACTTTGGGGTGGGCTCGGAGTGGAGGGTCTAATGTTTTTCCATATCTGGAGGCTTTGGCAGATTCTAACCTTTCAGAGATCCTACTCAGACACTTGGGGGTGCTTCCTTAGAGTCGTGCATTAATTAGGTAAAATCGAGATGACACAGAAGCTGTTCTTCAGATTTCTGAGGCTGAAGTGGACACATCTGGAGAGTGGGTGGTAGGTAATGGGACGTAATGGAATATATCAGATGACATTCCCTGCATTGGGGGATGGGGCTACACTATACACCTCCTGCATCTTTCAGAGGTGTTGTAATTAATAATGAGGTTTGGTTTGGACCTGCGTAGGGAGAGATGTGGGAATAAAAGTGGGCATGGAGCCCACTGTGTGGCATGCTGAACGCTGGAGACTTTGCTAGCCTGCTCAGGAACACCACTAGCTGTTTCATGGGGACCTGGAAGAGGCTGCCTTCTCGTAGTGATCTGCAAACATTTATTATTCACCTACTGTATGTGAGATGCTAGATAGTTGATACTGCTTCTAGATATTGAAGATGCAAGATTTTGTCCTGAAAGGAGCTCTTTGGTCTGTTTCCTCTATTGGCTCCTCCAGAATCACACAAGGAATGCCAGGAGAAAAGAGGGTACAGAAAGAGGACAAAGGGAGACAGAGGTTAGGAAAGGGCTTTGTGTTTTTACTTGAAGCACTCTTAGGTAAATGCTGCCTACCCAGTGGTGCAGCAAGAACCAGGAAGCTCACTGGCCCATCGACCTCCACACTTCTCAGCCCGACCTTGTATATTCTCACAGACCTAGTGACATGGCAGTGTGGTTAAACAATAGACTCTGGGTCTGTTTTGGATCCTGGCCCTCTGCTCCCAAGCAGTGTAACTTTGAGTAACTTATTCAGTCTCTCTGAACTTTAGTTTCCTCAGCCAAAAAATGGGGATAATATTAGCACCTGTCTCTTTGGGTTTTGTTAGGATTTAGTGATATAATCACTTGATGTTAATATCATCATCATCATATGTGTACAGTATTTTCAATGCATCAGGCACTATACAAAGTGCTACAGAGGAATTTTCTTACCTAGGGTTTTAATGCATTTTAAAAGAATTAACACATTAAGTCACTTGAGTAAACCAGAGGCTCATATTTTTAAGAAGAGGAGCTTCCCACATGCTCATACTCTACCTACAGGCAGGGCTTTCCCCTTCACCCTTACACAGAACCTTGGCAAGAAAATGGATGAAGGAAAGAGCACGCCAGGAACACTCACAAGGGGCAGACTTGAGCTTGGAGGTATCGATGGTTCTCTATCTTGTAGGGGGTGCTGAGCTGCTGATAAAATACCCTGCACTGTTCTCTGCCTATCCAAGTGGCCTCCGATCCCTACATCAACCAGCCTCTTGATTTTGAACACCTACCTCCTCTTCTTCCTCCCAACCCAGTATCTTCAGACATTCATGAGCCAGTAATTTTCAAGTCCAAAATTGGCAAAGGACCGACACTGAAAAAAAAATTAATATCCTTCCTTGGCAGAAAAAAAAAAAGTACTGCTTATGATCACCATGATTTCTAAGGTAAGGAAGGAATCTTATAATAAAGAAACTTATGGAAAAAATAAGCAGCTTTATGAAAAATTCTCTCCTTTTTCCAGACTTGACCTTGGCCTGGAAAAACCTTAGCACACACCAGCAGGGTCAGGAACCCCCCCTGCCTTGCCTATGGATGTGTGGTCAGAGCTGAAGGAGAGGCAAAGAAGAGGGAACTCAGCCCCCTCAATGTCAATGTGTCTTATGGAGATGTAGTCAGGAGTACGTGGTGTGTGTGTGTGTGTGTGTGTGTGTGTGTGTGTGTGTGTGTGTGTGTGTGTGTAGGAGTGAGGGTGAGGGTAATTTGCTACTTCAGAGTCCACACGAGGCCAGCTTCATGGCCATGTACAGCCAGTGCAGTCACACAGGGTCCACTCTCAGAAGGACCCTGGGCTTGGCGTATGCTCTGCTGTCACCACCTGGAAATTCTCATAATTTTGGAACAAACACCCCACATTTTCATGTTTCATTGGACCCTGAAAATTCTGTACCTGATTCTGAGACCTTACAGAACTTAGTTGATAGTTGCATCAGACACCTCTTAAGCATTGTTTCAAATTCTCCGAAATTGGCTTCCTCCTCTAACTATGGCCGAGGCTACCAGTTCCAGGTGTGTTCACAGCTATAAATGAGTGTATGTTGTGCCTTGTGCCTTCTACCCTGGGTCCCTCTGTCTTCACAGCATGCCTGTGGGAACTTTTGGTTGCACACCCCGGAAGCAGGGAGAGTTAACTCCCCACAAAACAGCCCTTGGCCAGTGGCAAAGTGGAGCTGACAAATAAATACTTCCCCCTTTCATCCCATGGGTAAACAGTTGTAAAATGCATTCTGTGAGGCTTCTCAGAGTGTCCAGAAGATTGAGCATAAAAACATTGGTATGGACACTTCCAGTCCTATTTATTATCCCTGTCTATCTCACAGAGGAGCCTTTGCTTTGGAGGAAACCTAGGCTAAAATTATAGTTCACATTCTCCTAGTATTGTGTGCTCCAGGACTAGGGACCCTGGGGCTCTTGGTTTTTGCATGAGCCTTAGGCACACAGTTACCCTCTGGATTACTTGCCTCTAGGGACCACTCCTTGCAGGACCCTTTATCGGCAGCAGCTCAGGTCTGCAGGTGGGAGCCAGGAGGCCTTGTGCTGGTGGGAGCCTTGGCCATTTTGGCATCATGTTGAGAAACTAGGCTTTTCCCAAACCACCTTCTAGTTGAAAATCCCTTTACTCTTAATTACAGTTAGTCTGCCGGTCATGTTAGGTCCCAGAAACAATAACTTGTTCACCACAACTTTTAGCAAGTCCAAGATTTAATGCGTTTTGTAATATTTTAAAAAGACTCCTCTGTATTTCATCTCAGCATTGCTTGTATTTTTGCATAGCAAAGACTACATCAGCACTTTAAAAAAAATTACAGCTTTATTGAGATATTATTTACATACCATACAATTCATTCAAAGCATATAGTTCAATAGTATATTCACAGAGCTGTACAGCCATCACTATGCTCAATTTTAGAATATTTTCATCACCTCAAAAAGAAGCCCTGGGGGCTTCGCTGGTGGTGCAGTGGTTAAGAATCTGCCTGCCAATGCAGGGGACATGGGTTAGAGCCCTGGTTCAGGAAGATCCCACATGCCGCGGAGCAATTAAGCCTGTGCGCCACAACTGCTGAGCCTGCGCTGTAGAGCCCGTGAGCCACAACTACTGAGCCTGTGTGCCACAACTACTGGAGCCCACGCACCTAGAGCCCGTGCTCTGCAACAAGAGAAGCCACTGCAATGAGAAGCCTGTGTACCGCAACAAAGAATAGCCCCCACTCGCTGCAACTAGAGGAAGCCCGTGTGCAGCAACGAAGACCCAAAGCAGCCAAAAATAAATAAATAAATAAATAAAAATTAAAAAAAAAGAAAAGCCCTGTACCCATTGGCAGTCACTCTTCATTTAACCCCAAGTCTCTCAGTCCTACGCAACTACTAATATACTTTCTGTTTCTATAGATTTGCCTATTCTGGACAGTTCATATAGATAGAATCATATAATACTTGGTCTTTTGAGACTGGCTTCTTTCACTTAGCATAATATTTGCAAGGGTCATCATGTTGTAGCAAGTATCAGTTCCTTTTTGTGGCTGTATAATGTTTCACTGTATGGATATACCACATTTATTTATCCATGCATCAGCTAATGGACATTTAGGTCATTTCCATGTTTTTTGGCTATTGTGAAAAATGATACTATGAATATTCATGAACCCGTTTTTGTGTGGCTATATGTTTTCATTTCTCTTGGATATATACCTAGAAGTGGAATTGCTGGGTAATATGGTAATTCTATGTTTAACCTTCTGGGAAACTGTCAGACTGTTTTCCAAAGTGGCTGCCACATTTTACATTCTCACTAGCAATGTGTGAGGGTTCCAATTTTTCTACATCCTCATCAACACTTATTATTTGCCCTTTTGATTTTAGCCATCCTAGTGGGTATGAAGTGGTATCTCATTGTGTTTTTTGCTTGTTTGTTGTTTTTGACTGTGCCATGTGGCTTGCAGGATCTTAGTTCACTGACCAGTGATCAAACCTGGGCCCAGGCCCTGGCAATGAAAGCGCCAAGTACTAACCACTGGACTGCCAGGGAGTCCCCTCATTGTGTTTTTGATCTGCATTTCCCTGATGACTAATGATGTTGAACATCTTTCCATTTACTCATTGGTCATTTGTATATCTTCTTTAGAGAAATGTCTATTCAGATCCTTTGTTAATTGCATTATTTGTCTTTTTATTCTTGAGCTATAAGAGATATTTATATATTATGGATAGTAATCCTTATCAGATATGTGATATACAAAATTTTTCTCCCATTCTGTGGATTGTCTTTTTACTTTCTTGATGATGTGCTATGAAACACAAAGGTTTTAATTTTGATGATGTCTAATTTATCTATTTTTTCTTTTGCCACTTGTACCTCTGATGCAGTATCTAAGAAAATATGTCCTAATCCAAAATCATGAACATTAATGCCTCTGCTTTTTTGTAAGAGTTTTATAGTTTTAGGTCTTAAAATTAGATCTTTGACTCCTTTTGAGTTCATTTTTATACATGGTGTATATGGTGTGAAGTAGAGGTCCAACTTCATTCTACAGCATGTAGATATGTATTTGTCTTAGTACCATTTGTTGAAGAGACTATTAACTCCCCATTTAATTGTCTTTGCTCCCTTGTCAAAAATGAGTTGAATATAAGAGGTTATTTCCATACTCTCCATTCTAACTTATTGATATTTATATCTACCCTTATGCCAGTGCCATTGTGTCTTGATTACTATAGTTTTGTAGTAAGTTTTGAAATTGGGAAGTGAGTTCTCCAAGTTTACCCTTCTTTTTCAAGATTGGTTTGCCTACAGATAACATACAAGGGAATCACTGTAAGGTTAACAGCTGATCTTTCCGCAGAAACTCTACAGGTCAGAAGGCAGTGGCAAGATATTTTTAAAGTGATGAAAAGGAAAACCTACAACCAACATTACTCTACCCAGCAAGGATCTCATTCAGATTTGATGGAGAAATCAAAAGCTTTACAGACAAGCAAAACTTAAGAGAATTCAGCACCAACAAACCAGCTTTACAACAAATGCTAAAGGAACTTCTCTAATTGGGAAACACAAGAGAAGGAAAAGACTTACAAAAACAAACCCAAAACAATTAAGAAAATGGTAATAGGAACATATGTATCAATAATTACCTTAAATGTAAATCAATTAAATGCCCCAACCAAAAGACACAGACTGGCTGAAGGGATACAAAAACAAGACCCGTACATATGCTGTCTACAAGAGACCCACTTCAGACATAGGGACACATACAGACTGAAAGTGAAGGGATGGAAAAAGACATTCCATGCAAATGGAAATCAAAAGAAATCTGGAGTAACAATACTCATATCAGACAAAATAGACTTTAAAATAAAGATTATTATTAGACTTGAAAATAAAGAGACAAGGAAGGACACTATATAATGATCAAGGGATCAATCCAAGAAGAAGATATAACAATTGTAAATATGTATGTGCCCAACATAGGAGCACCTCATTATATAAGGCAAATACTAACAGCCATAAAAGGGAAAATCAACAGTAATACAATAATAGTAGACAACTATAACACCCCCACTTATATGGACAGATCATCCAAACAAAATAAATAAGAAAACAAGCTTTAAATGACACATTAGACCAGATGAACTTAATTGATATTTATGGGACATTCCACCCAAAAACAACAGAATACACTTTCTTCTCAAGTACACATGGAAGATTCTCCAGAATAGATCACATCTTGGGTCACAAATCAAGCCTTCATAAATTTAAGAAAATTTAAATCATATCAGGCATCTTATCCAACCACAACACTATGAGACTAGATATCAATTACAGGAAAAAAATTGTAAAAAATACAAACACGTGGAGGTTAAACAATACACTACAAAACGACCAAGAGATAACTGAAGAAATCAAAGAGGAAATCAAATAATACCTAGAAACAAATGACAATGAAAACACGATGACACAAAACCTATGGGATGCAGCAAAAGCAGTTCTAAGAGGGAAGTATATAGCAATACAATCCTACCTCAAGTAACAAGAAAAATCTCAAATAAACAACCCAACCTTACACCTAAAACAATTAAAGAAAGAAGAACAAAAAAACCCCAAAGTTAGCAGAAGGAAAGAAATCATAATGATCAGATCAGAAATAAATGAAAAAGAAACAAAGAAAACAATAACAAAGATCAATAAAACTAAAAGCTGGTTCTTTGAGAAGATAAACAAAATTGATAAACCATTAGCCAGACTCATCACGGAAAAATGGGAGAAGACTCAAATCAACAGAATTAGAAATGAAAAAGGAGAAGTAACAACTGACACTGCAGAAATACAAAAGATCATGCTGGGCATATACAAGCAACTATATGCCAATAAAATGGACAACCTGGAAGAAATGGACAAATTCTTAGAAAAGTACAACCTCCCAAGACTGAACCAGGAAGAAATAGAAAACATGAACAGACCAAACACAAGCACTGAAATTGAAACTGTGATTAAAAATCTTCCAACAAAAAAAAAGCCTAGGGCCAGATGGCTTCACAGGTGAATTATAGCAAACATTTAGAGAAGAGCTAATACCTATCCTTCTAAACTCTTCCAAAATATAGCAGAGGGAGGAACACTCCCAAACTCATTCTATGAAGCGACAATCACCCTGATACCAAAACCAGACAAAGATGTCACAAAAAAAGAAAATTACAGGCCAATATCACTGATGAGCATAGATGAAAAATCCTCTACAAAATACTAGCAAACAGAATCCAACAGCACATTAAAAGGATCATACACCATGATCAAGTGGGGTTTATCCCAGGAATGCAAGGATTCTTCAATATATGCAATCAATATGATATACCATATTAAGAAACTGAAGGATAAAAAGCATGCGATCATCTCAATAGATGCGGAAAAAGCTTTTGACAAAATTCAAAACCCATTTATGATAACCCTCCAGAAAGTAGGCATAGAGGGAATTTACTTCAACATAATAAATGCCATATATGACAAACCCACAGACAACATCATTCTCAATGGTGAAAAACTGAAACTATTTCCTCTAAGATCAGGAACAAGACAAGGGTGCCCACTCTCATGACTATTATTCAACATAGTTTTGGATGTTTTAGCCACGGCAATCAGAGAAGAAAAAGAAATAAAAGGAATCCAAATTGGAAAAGAAGAAGTAAACCTGTCACTGTTTGCAGATGACATGATACTATACATAGAAAATCCTAAAGATGCCACCAGAAAACTGCTAGAGCTAATCAATGAATTTGGTAAAGTAGCAGGATACAAAATTAATGCACAGAAATCTCTTACATTCCTATACACTAACAATGAAAAATCAGAAAGAGAAATTAAGGAAACCCTCCCATTTACCATTGCAACTAAAAGAAGAAAATACCTAGGAATAAGCTTACCTAAGGAGGCAAAGGACCTGTATGCAGAAAACTATAAGACACTGATGAAAGAAATCAAAGATGATACAAACAAATTGAAAGATATACCATGTTCTTGGACTGGAAGAATCAACATTGTGAAAATGGCTACTATGCAAAGCAATCTACAGATTCAATGCAATCTCTATCAAATTACCAATGGCATTTTTCACAGAACTAGAACAAACAATTTTACAATTTGTATGGACACAAAAGACCCCAAATAGCCAAAGCAATCTTGAGAAAGAAAAATGGAGCTGGAGGAATCAGGCTCCCTTACTTCAGACTATACTACAAAGCTACAGTAATCAAGACAGTATGGTACTGGCACAAAAACAGAAATATAGATAAATGGAACAGGATCAAAAGCCCAGAGATAAACCCACACACATATGGTCACCTTCTCTTTGACAAAGGAGGCAAGAATATACAATGGCAGCCTTTTCAATAAGTGGTGCTGGGAAAACTGGACAGCTACATGTAAAAGAATGAAATTAGAACACTTCCTAACACCATATACAAAAATAAACTCAAAATGGATTAAAAACCTAAATGTAAGGTCTGACACTATAAATGAAAACACAGGCACAGCACTATATGACATAAATGACAGCAAGATCTTTTTTGACCCACCTCCTAGAGTAATGGAAATAAAATAAAAAATAAACAAATGGGACCTAATGAAACTTAAAAGCTTTTGCACAGCAAAGGAAACCATAAACAAGATGAAAGGACAACCCTCAGAAAGGGGGAAAATATTTGCAAATGAAGCAACTGACAAAAGATTAATCTCCAAAATATACGAGCAGCTCATGCAGCTCAATATCAAAAAACAAACAACCCAATCCAAAAATGAGCAGAAGACCTAAATAGACATTTCTCCAAAGAAGACATACAGATTGCCAACAAACACATGAAAGGATGCTCAACATCACTAATCATTAGAGAAATGCAAATCAAAACCACAATGAGGTATCACCTCACACCGATCAGAATGGCCATCACCTAAAAATCTACAAACAATAAATGCTGGTGAGGGTGTGGAGAAAAGGGAACCCTCCAGCACTGTTAGTGGGAATGTAAATTGATATAGCCACTATGGAGAACAGTATGGAGGTTCCTTAAAAAACTAAAAATAGAACTACCATATGACCCAGCAATCCCACTACTGGGCATATATCCTGAGAAACCATAATTTAAAAAATACATGTACCACAATATTCATTGCAGCACTATTTTCAATAGCCAGGACATGGAAGCAACCTAAATGTCCATCGACAGATGAAAGGATAAAGAAGATGTGGCATATATATATACAATGAAATATTACTCAGCCATAAAAAGGAAAGAAACTAAGTTATTTGTAGTGAGGTGGATGGAGCTAGAGTCTGTCATACAGAGTGAAGTAAGTCAGAAAGAAAAAACAAATACCATATTCTAATGCACATATATGGAATCTAAAAAAAACTGTACTGATGAATCTAGTTGCAGGGCAGGAATAAAGATGCAGACGTAGAGAACGGACTTGAGGACACAGGGAATGAAGCAGGGGAAGCTGGGACAAAGTGAGAGAGTAGTATGCACATATATACACTACCAAATGCAAAATGGATGGTTAGTGGGAAGCTGTTGCATAGCACAGGGAGATCAGCTCGAAGCTTTGTGATGACCTAGAAGGGTGGGATAGGGTGGGTGGGAGGGAGGCTCAAGAGGGAGGAGATGGGGATATATGTATACCGATAGCTGATTCACTTTGTTGTACAGCAGAAACTAACACAACACTGTAAATCAATTATACTCCAATAAAGATATTTATAAAAAGAAAAAGATTGGTTTGCCTATTTTGGGCTTCTTTAATTTTCATATGAACTTCAAAATCAGCTTGTCAATTTCTGCAAAGAATGCAGCAAAGATTTTGATAGAGATCTCATTGAATCTGTAGATAAATTTGGGGACTATTAAGTCTTAACAAGTCTTCTGATCCATGAACATAGGATGTCTTTCCACTTATTTAGGTCTTTTAAAATTTCTTCCAACAATGTTTTGTTGTTTTCAACCTAGAAGTCTTGTACTTCCTTGGTTCAATTTATTCCTAAGTATTTTATTCTTTGTGAAGCTATTGTAAATGAAATTGTTTTCTTAATTTTCATTTTTGTTTCTTAATTTTGTAATGTACAGAAATACAACTGATTTTTGTATGTTGATTTTGTAACCTGCAACTTTGTTGAAATCTTTTAATTTTAATTGTTTCTCAATGGCTTCCTTAGGATTTTCTACATAAGACATTATTTCACTTGCAAATGCATATGATTTTACTTTTCCAATCTATTTTCCTTTTATTTCATCTTCCTGCCTAATTGCCCTTACTATAACTTCCAGTACAATGTTGAATATGAGTGGTGAGAGTGGATTTCCTTAACTTGTTCTTGATCTTAGGGAGAAAGTTTCACTCTCTTGCCATTAAGTATATTGCTAGCTTTAGGGTTTTTGTAGATACCCTTTATCACATTGAGGAAGCCCCCTTCTATTCCTAGTTTGTTGAATGTTTTTATTATGAAGGGATATTGAGTTTTGTCAGATGTTTTCCTGTATCTATTGAGATGATCATGTGATTTTTGTCCTTTATTCTATTGATATAGTGTATTACATTAATTGATTTTTAGATATTTAACCAACCAATCCCACTTGGTCATGGTATATAATCCTTTATATATATAATCCTATATATATATATTTCTGTGTTTATTTTGTCAGTATTTTGGAGGATTTTTGCATTCTATTGGTATTAGTACTCTCACTATAAGCCTCTCATTTCAGGGCCATGAGCTCCAAAAGAAGAATGTGTATTGAATAGACATCAAACAATTTTTATCTAGGAAGGTTTGTTTTATTGTGAAATAAAAATAGAATATATTTGGGCATTTAAAATGTTTGAGTCTGTAAGGGAGAAACTGAAATATTTGTCTTGTTTTAGTGCACAGATCACATTTGGAAAGGTAACTGTTATTTGAGTAGACCTCTGGGACAGGAGTAACCACCAGAACAATGCTGGAGAAGTTGACCATATACCGTTCTACACTAGAGGGCTGTGTCTGCTGCTGCCCCTTCCCCAGCTCACCCCACATGATTGTTGAAGGTTAGGATGTTCTAGCAAGCTGGGAGAACCAGGAGGAAGGCAACCTTTGTTTGCTTTGGGATGAATTCAAGATCACAGGATACTAAAATGGAACATTCAGTTGAAACACCAAGACAATCAATATCACAGTTCAAAGTAAGGGGTTTCACCACAATAAAATCTTTTCAAAAGAAGTGATAGAAAACAGGCTAGATGACTCTTAAACTCTTCCTTGGCATTTTGGGTGGAAAATAGTCAGAAGTTGGAAATGGGTGAAGAAGAATTTGAGAGAAAGCTGTTCTTTTGCCATGAGTTCTACACAACCTTTACCTTCAAAGGAAGATCTAGGAGTATCTGAACTTTCAAACTTATGGAAAGGAGCTTCCAGGGATCTACTTAGAGAGCTTAATATATGTCTCCTGCATCTGAGGAGCACAGAATAATCTAAAGGGTGAGAGAGAGACCTACTAGTTGCCTTCATGGTTGGTTAAAAGGAGAGTTATAAGATTTCCAGAGATGTCAGGCCATTGAGTGAGTACAGATAGTCCCGGACTTATCATAGTTTGACTTACGAGTTTTAGACTTGATAATGGTGCAAAAGTGATACTCATTCAGTAGAAACCATACTTCTGATTTTGAATTTTGATCTTTTCCCAGGTCAGCAATATGTGGTACATATTCCCTCATGATACTGGGCAGTGGCAGCGAGCTGCAGCTCCCAGTTGGCCATGTGATCACAAGGGTAAACAACAAATACGCATATAACCATCCTGTACCCATACAACCATTCTGCTTTTCGCTTTCAGTACAGAATTCAATAAATTACATGATTTCAACACTTTAATATAAGATAGGCTTCGTGTTAGGTGATTTTGTCCAACTGCAGGCTAACGTAAGTGTTCTGAGCACATTTAAGGTAAGCTAGGCTAAGCTATCATGTTCCATATGTTAAATGCATTTTCGACTTACAATATTTTCAACTTATAATGGATTTATCAGGATGTAACCCCATCGTAAGTCACGGAAGATTGGCACATGAGTGTTTCTTGTGGACCAGATGTGGATCCAGAGAGCAAGCTAGCATGTGGTTATCTTGTTTGAGACAGTGGTCTAGAGAGGCATGGAGACCTAAGACCTGAGTGGAGGGAAACTGGATTTCTAGGGAATGAGGAGAAAAGGAAGTGACCAGTCAGAAAAGAGTTGCATTTGCCCTCCAAGAAAGTGCAGATGAGAAACCTCTAAGATCTCCGAAGAACCATGTCACAGCCCGTGAAAAAAGTCAACTTTAAACATGTGGGGAAATAAGATCACAACTTCTAAACTTTATGACAGTACCAGGGAAGTAGAAACTTTTCTGCTCCCCTGGCCTACTCACCCTGACTGTACTTCAGCTCTTGAGGGGTTGAAACCATAAAAGCCACAGGAAGGACAGATATGAGAGAAGACAGACCCTTTCCTTCCTTGACTTCAGACCCAAACTGTAGGAGGGGGAGAAGCCACAACTTAAAAGCAGATTTGAAATTTTGACTATTCCATAAGGCTAGACATTTTAATGCTAATCTGAAATTGTGATTTATGATTTGAAGTGACCCTACAGTTGTGTGTATTACTCAAGAGTGGCCAGAAAATTCTTGAAGACTTCTCCTACCCTGGGCGTAAAACTCAGCAGACATGGCCCCTCAGAGCTGACAGTGGGGGGACTGTGGAAGACAAACATGAAGTTGTTTTCTGTTGACACTCTATGTACTGCTTGTTCAATATAGTGTTTGCATGAGAATGCTGCCTTTCTATTTGTCAGAACCACACCATGGCCACAGGGCTGAGTGCCAGATGCTATTGAGTTTTATTCCAAATTCGGTTTCACTATAATAATGCCTTATCTATATTCTATTTCTTCCAAGGGGCCCTGTCTGAACACTCCAGTTAGATGACCTCAATCACTGCAATGGATATATGTCCTTCTTTCTGGCCACCGAGCATTGGAACATCCTTCTTATGTCTGGGAAATCTCCCATTTTAAGAAGTAGAGCCCCCTCCAGGGATGGAAGCTAAAATTTCAGGTACTCAAGTCCCAACCTCCCTGCAGTGGTTGTACAAGCGTAGCCAGCAATGGGAGGAGGCAGGGGCTGTCTGGACTCCGTTCTGGGCAGACTGTGGTAGCAGCAGCGCGAGAGAAGAGGGCCTGGTGTTATGGTGTGGGTTGAAGAACCTGCAGTGTCTGTGGCCAGAGGGGGCTGTGGAGTCTTTGTTGGCCCAGTTCTGCCATGTGGGCTTGGCAACAGTTCCTGGCTCTGTAGCCACCACATCGACTCTCTGGTGCTCCTGGAGATTCAATGAGCTTCTCAGTCATCTTTTTCATTTTTTTTCTGAAGTAGTTATAGATTTACAAAAAAGCTACAGAGATTGTAGAGAGAATCCTCATATCGTCTCAGCCAGCTTGTCCTAATGTTAACACCTTATATAACTATGGTACTTTTGTCAAAACTAAGACACTCGAGTTGGAATGACACTATTATCTAAACTACATACTTTATTTGGATTTCACCAACTTTTCCACTAAGATCTCTTTTCTCTTCCAGGATCCAAATCAGGATACCACTTTCCTTTTTGTTGTCATGTCTCCTGGGTCTCCTTTCATCTGTGACAGTTTCTTATAGTCTTTCCTTGTTTTCTAAGAGAACTGGTCAGTTATTTTATAAAATGTTCCTTAAGTTGGACTTATCTGATGTTTTCTCATTATTTGACTGGAATTATGGGTTTGGGGGAAAAAACACTACAGAGGTGAAGTGTCTCTTTCCTTCAAGTGTTAAATATCAGGGGGTACATGATATCCACGTGACTTATCGCTGGTGATATTAACACTGATGGGCTCGTTAAAGTACTGTCTGCCAGGTTTCTCCACTGTGAAGCTACTATATTTCCTTTTCCATACTCTATTTGTTAGAAGGGAGTCACTAAGTCCAGCTCATACTTGGAGAAAGGGAAGTTAAGTTCCATCTGCTGGAGGGGGCATGTGTTCACATATTTGGAATTCTTCTGTAAGGAAGATTTGTTCTTTCTCCTTCATTTATGTATGTATGTATGTATGTTTGTATGTATGTACATATGTACGTATGTATCTATCCAATTCTCAGTCTAGCACAAGAAAAGGGCATTTGTTAGTAAAAATTCAGAGAGAAATCTTAGGACCCAATGACAGGAAAAATACCCAGCATGATAGGGTCTACAGAGATATTACAAACTGAGACAAGAGACCACATGGTGAAAACAAGAGAGATGCTCTCTGTGGCCTGCTCTGTTCCCTTGGCAGTGGACTGGCTTCTGCTACAAGGTTCTTAGTTTTACTTTCCTCATGGTTTCAACTAACCAAAGCCTCTAGGTGGCCTGACCCTCTCCTTTGCCTCCAGGCTACATGACTGCAGCGCCAGGGCATAACATCATCCGACTACAATTGGGGGTGCCTGGCTCAAATTCTCAAGAGAAAACAACTCATTTTCTCAGCCTAGCTTATAAATTCATTCTTCCTGGGCCAGGTGTCCACTTGAATTAAATTAGCTGCAGCCAGCAGTGGGATGGAATTACTTGGTAAAAATCATAATCGTCTTGTCATCTCTTTGTAAGAGCTCTAAGGAGGAGTGAATTCTAAAACGGGAGTATGATGGGCTGGCACTGCAAAACGCTCCTGCTTCACTTTCCTTTGACTCTTCTTGGATTAAGGGTTCTACTGCTAAAATAGCACGCGAGGTTGCATTCATTTCAAAGTCTACATATGGGCTCTTCTGCTTAATACACAGTGCTCTTCAGTGATCTTTGTTCTCGAATATTTTGGAGTTTCTGCCTAAAATTTTGTGAAGCAGATAAAATAGAGCTGTTATTGAAACATTGGGTGAGGGGGGGGCTTATCACATCACCTTCTCAGCCTCTCCGTTCCCTCCCCAGTGGCTGCTAAGGTCCCCTTCAGAATATGGTTTAAGAGAGGTAGACCAGATAAATGATTTACTTCTCTGGGCCTCAGTTTTCAAGTTGAAGGACAAAAAGTCACTGCTTTCATCTATCATTCTCCTCTATGAGACTATACTGAGGGGCCCTGGGAGATTCGGAGTCCCTGCCTCTAAAAACATCATAAAGATGAATTTGGGAGTATAATCTTCAGGGTCCCAGAATGCACACCCAAGCTAGGTCACTGAGAAGTGTTTAATAACGGACTCTAAGAGATGTGGGCAGGGTTCAGGAAGAATAAGTATGGCTCAGTACTCCCAGGGCTTGCAACCGCAGGGAGCCATCACAGCCCCTCAGGCAGAAAGGACAAAGGAAGGAGTGGTTCCTAGGGGTGGAGAAAGTGCTGTGTCGTGGTGAGAAGCGGCCAACCTTAGAGAGCAGAAGGGAGAGAGCTGGGGGAACGAACACCCCATCCCACCCTCCTTCCTTCTGACCTCCTGCCAGTGGCTGCCATCCACTGAACCCAGTGGGAAGCCAGAGGGCCGGGTTGCCCTCGATTTAGACCATAGAGAGCAGCCTCCCAGGACAGACAGCAGGGTGGAGAGGGTGGGGAATGGATCTTCAGAAACACAAGGAAGGTATCCAGCACAAGACAGACAGATGGTTTGTGGCCAAGCCTGGCCTAGCATCCCACTTTCCGGACTTGTATTATCATGCTCTTTCACCTCAAAACTCTGCCTTCTTCTCATTTTCTCCTGTCACTCTAGGCCAGCGGCTCCAAAGTGCTTCTCATATTACAGATGAAGAAGCAGCTTGGTTTTGCAAACTGTGAGGGCCCCACTTTGGCCTGCATTTTACACAGTCCAGTAATGAAAGACCTGGGCCTTCACTCCTGCTTTTCTTGGGTTTCCTCCCAGCTCTGGAGGCCAGAAATCTCTCTTATGTCCCCTCCATCCTGACCTCTGATGGACTTCCTTCTAGCTGGAGTGCTTTGCTGAGAAACCCCTCCTTATGAGCACAGGAAAGCCCCCAATAATTTTTTTTTTTTGTGCAATGGAAAAAGAAGCCTCAAATTGCTTTCTGAGTAAGTGAGGTTTGCATTCTTCCTGGAAAGAGTTTTCTTCTCTGAGGCTGCTATTGCAACAGTCAATTGAAAACTAGGAAGCCGCTTTCAGAAATGCTTGCCTATGCTGTGGAATGTTATTGAAAACAACTGTTCTACTTCTACTGAAATGTGCAGGAAGTTGAAACCAACATTGGCACATAATCAAGGAGGGGGTAGGGGCAGAATGGTTTGGAGGAGGGGAGGCGAAAATAGTGGTTGGGTCTGGGCAGGGGAAAAAAAAGGTTTATTGGTTAGAAGGAAGGAAAATAATTGGAGGTTTCCATGTCGAACAAATTTCTGTCTGACCTGCCGTGATGGCAAAATAGACCGTGGACGAGAAAAGCTGGGTGACTTTTCAGAGTAACAACATAGTCTCGGATCCAGGCAGCAAGAAGGCGAGTCCAGGACAGGACCCCTAGTTTCTTTATAGCAAGTCAATTAGAGATAGGCATTGCCATGCACATTTTAAAGAGGAGAAGTAGAGGCTAGTTCACAGAGCTATAGGGATAGTTCATAGAAGATACAGGGGATATCCTCCCAGCCTTAGAAGGAAAGATCCCATTATCTTTCCAGTTATCAGTCTCACTTCAACAAGGAAGGTAGAACACTCGATGCCAACATAGCCTTTGCCTTTTGTTTCCTGCAGGCCCCATGTTCTCTGGCCTCAGATGTTTTTTCATTAATGATAATTCTGTTCCTAAGCAAATGGCCCACGCCAAGTGCAGATGCCAGCGAAGCCTCTGCCAACTAGGGCCACACCTGGAACAAATCCCCTCCTGAGCAGTGTCTCTCCCAGCCCTGCAGGGATGGGGCTGGGGGTCCCTGCAGGGGATCTGACACACTCTTCCTGTGCCTTGAAGAATCCAGAGAATCTGGGGGTTAAATTCAAAAGACAGGGCTCTGAAAACCATTCCTTAAAAGAGAGAGAACATTTTCTCTATGATATCGGAGAGAGATCAGAGTTGATCACATGCAGAAGCATTAAAAAGGACATTTTAGGTAAAATTACTTCCTCGAGCTTTCATGGTTTTAACCTTAGGAATGAATGTGAACTGCTTTGAATTCCTTCATGCTAAGCATTTTGGCTGAGAGCCTGGGCCTCTAACAATAGGCTGGGCCACAGATAGGTTCTTGAGGGGGCATCCCCCCTTTTCTGGTCTTCCATAAGACTCCACAGTCCCAATTAATCCCCAAATGTGAACATTCCTCTTGTGCAGTTTTTTGAGAGGCATGTGATAACTAACACTTAGAACAGTACCAGGCATGTAGCAAGTACTTAATAAATGTCTTACATGTGCTAATTGATTTAACTATCACACTCTATGAAGTAGATACTCTGATAGTGCCTCATTTTTCTCATTTGTAAATATAGATAAAGAGCGTGAGTAACTTGCTCAAGGTCATGTAACTAATGAGTGCTTATGGGATGTTGAGATGTGTGGCTCAGATCCCTCTTCAGGGATGAAGGACATATACCTCCAACTGCTGAGAGTGTGGCTACAGACAGCCCTTAACTCTCAGCCCTCTTTGGGAATGACCTTGGCTGAAGAGAGCCATCAAGTCTAGGGTTATCCTCACTTCCCAGGCCCCTCGGTCGCTCTCAGCATAATTCTGAAGGTCCATCTCAGCTTCAGAATCCTGAAGGGTTGACTTAGGCCTTCACTGAGATTACATTGCAGCTTAACTTCTCCCTTAGCCCAATCCTACTTATTTCCTTTTCCTTCCATAGTAGTTGATCCCAGGAACACTCCCTAATAACTCTCCAATATTCTAAAACCCTTGACTCAGAGTCTGCTTTCTGGAGAACCCAAGCCATGACAGTGCTAGAGCTGCAATTTGAACTTGGGCTATCTGGCTCCACAGGCCATGCTCTTAGCCAATGCATTCTAATAACTCTCAAGAGAGACGTAATTGTTAAAGCTGGAAGGGGCCCTAAAGTCAGGTAGTACAACACCATAGTAGTGCCTAGGATTCAAAATACTATTTGAAAATGTAACGTCTTCCCTATAGCAGATACTCTGTTTCTGCTCGTTAAGAGGGGGAGTAAGGATGGTGTTCGGATTAGGAAATTAGGAGGATCCCCCATCCCTGCGTATGTTTTAATGATATGAATAGAGATTTGTTGCCCATCTTAGTAGAATTAAGATCCTCTGTGGTTTTTCACTGAGCCTCTAAGAGCTTGAATTCAGTGAAAGTCGGGCTCCTGAGAATTGATAGACTTGTAAATGACAGCAGGAGGGGCAGGCACTAGCAGAAAGGCAGAAACCACCACAGCTTTCTCCATTAGGGCTTTCGAAGTGTGGAATCCTTGGTGAAGAGCTGAGAGGTCATCCATGTACTGTCTTCAGAAGCCTCATAGAATGGTCTTTTTGATGTGGGAATAATGCTGGTCATGCACCCCTGCTTCATCCTCTACAGATGAGGACACTGAAGTATGGAGGAGCAGAGGGTTCGCCCAGCTAACCAGTGGCAGAAATGGCTCTGGAACACTGTACCTGGACTGGCCCTCAAGGGCTCTTTCTACTGCTCTGCTCTTCCATTTTGAGATTTCACGAAACATTTCCAATGTGATGAATGTGCCAGAGACAGTTGGTGCACAGTGATTATTCCATGTGTTCCTCTAACACTCCCCAGATTCCTTTGAAGTTAGGTTGGAATCACGTGACCATCTGGCTTGAACTGTGAGTAGAAGTGGAGTATGAGCCTCATCCAGGTTAGTGAGTTCAGGTCAGTGTTCCTTCTCAATCCTTCATGTGCTCTACAAAGGAGAACTTGGAGATCAGGTGGAACATTCAGCAAAGCTACAAGACAGAGGATGGCTTCCCAACTAATGTGAGACTTTACCTGAGCATGAAATAAACCACTGCCCTCTGAAGCTACTGATATTTCAAAAGTTGGAGCTTTGAGACAGCTAGAATCCACTACCGAGTCAATGGGCTTCTACTTCCATGCCGTTTGCCAGAACAAGACATAAGGAGCAAGGTTTGGTAACAGCAGCCCACCCTTCGGGAGAAGTCAGTAGGAATGTGATCCTCATCACTTGGACACCTGTTGCTCAACTCAGAGGCAGAAGGTCTGAGAGAA
Source organism: Globicephala melas (assembly GCF_963455315.2). Classification (NCBI taxonomy): domain Eukaryota; kingdom Metazoa; phylum Chordata; class Mammalia; order Artiodactyla; family Delphinidae; genus Globicephala; species Globicephala melas. The sequence goes on along the minus strand of NC_083316.1, from coordinate 41,825,137 downwards.
GCCACGAGATTCAAGGTTGGGAAAAGAAGACTAGCTGCTACTTGAGTGCACCTTCCTACTCCAGGAAATCAAATTTCCATGGATGTAGAGAAGGCTGAGTTAGGCAGCTGTGGTGTGTTCTTCTTCAGTTCTCTTTCTACAACTAGGGATGGGCTATGGCCACATTACATTTTCAGCCTGAGCCCAGCTGCATCCCCTCTCACAAGTGCACTAGGAACTGGTAGGAGGAACTGAGCCAATGAGACTTCTCTATGAAACCTCTTCTCCAGACCCCACTTCATGCCGCCACCTGCAGTGGGCCTCTCAGGACCTGTCTCTGAACTGAGAACTCATAACTTTTTCCCCTGGTGGGCACAGCTGTGACTCCAAATGAACGCTTGAAATAAGACAGAGGAAAGGTAGGACATCCTCCCTGCTGGGCAGTTGGTTTTGTGGCTATAACTGGGTGACTTTTGGCTGTAGGACTTCAAATTAAAACATGGATTACTGGCCCCAATGTTGAATTCTGGCCAGCTGGCCTTGTAGATTTTTGCATTCCTGCCACTGAGCCTATCACACCCAAAGTGGTGAGGTCCATTGATGGAGAGCTAGGTTGCCTGTGCCTTTCTCCCTTCACAGATGGCATCTTATTTCAGAGTAACTCCCCCATAGATGATCACGGACACACATCCCAGTGTCAACAGGTGCAAGGCCAGACTTTCATATCTTCATCTCACCTAGCTTTAGATAAGGCTGACTATTTAAGGTCATGGTTAGTGGTTTCATTGCATGTAGACTCTTGGAGAACAGGACGTGATACAGCTGGAAGGGGATTCTGTGGTGGTTGATCATATAGATTACATGAGAAATTCCAATAACTGGGCTGATCTCTTCCATTTTCACTAATAATGAGACAGTCTTCACTTGGTTCTAGTAGATGTAATAATTAGATAATAAATAATTAGCAAATCCAGCAAATGCCCAGCATTTTATGTATAAAATCAAGGAGTTATTGTCACAAATACCTTGTTATTTTCCTGACATTTATCTTTTTGAAAAATCTAATATGTTTTAATCATAAAGATTAAAGCAATACAATAGAAAGAGAAGGTCATTTTCTATTCCTGAATCTCTAACAGGTAAATGAACAGTTTGACATGTATTCTTCCATGTTTTTATGCTAACATATATCCTCATGTTTTTAAAAATATAAATAGAATCATACTACATATATTGCTCTGTAACTTTCATTTTTATTTCATTTTAAGGTGTTGGGACATTTTTCCATGTCAACGGGATCTACCTCATCTTTTAAAAAATCTACAGAGTGTTTTATTATGTGGATGGACCATGACGCATTTACTTAACTCTCCATTGATAGACACTAGGTTATTGCCATTCACTTATTGTTATGACTAATACTACAAAAAGTATCTTTATACAGTATATCTTTATACATCTGTCCTATAATTTCTTTAGGATAAACTGCTAGAATTAGAAATATTAGCTCAAAAGGCATGTACAGGAAAATTTTCAAATTGTTAATAGATTATCTTCCAGAAATGTTGCAACAGTTTATACTCCTAGCAACTGGTGTGAGAGTACCTATTTTGCCACACCTTTAGTTCACTGAATATTACCACTCCAGCCACTCTGAGAGGTTTAAATAAATCTTGCTTTTAAAAATTTGCATTTCTTTGTTTATTATTGAATTTAAGCAGTATCTTTTTGGATAATAGTGATTATCTGTATTTTATCTAACTGACTGTTTAATTTTTGTCCATTTTTCTTTTGTTTATATTTTCTAACTGATAGATAAAAGCTCTGTATATTTTACAAATATATTAAACCTTTGTGATATACATTGAAAATATTTTATAATACTTTTCATTATTTTCTCATATTGAAAGATTTGAGTTACAGTTTTACATACTTTTATAAAAGCAAAAGTCACAAAGTTAATCTGCTTTAATGTTTCTGGCTTTGTGACATACTTGGAAAAGCCTTTTCCACCTCAAGAGTATAAAACTATGTAAAAAGAAAAGAAGTAACAAATATTGTCTTTAATCATATACAAAAATAAATTTCTCCAAAATGGAGTTAACTTATTTCTTTAGACAGTAGACAGCCAATCATTGCAATGCTACATATTGAAATGTGAAATATTAAAATATTACAGTTATTTTATAATTCATCTCTATGTTTTATACTTAAAAACAAATTATACACGTGTGGATTTTAATTTAGACCCTATATTCTATTTCATTGATCTCTTTTTCCATACTTAATTCAAATCCAGAGTGTTTTAATTGCTGTGGCTTTAAGGTATGTTTTGATTTCTAGGAGGGCAGATTTCCACTCATTAATCTTCTTGTGCATTTATACCTCTAAATGAAAGTTAGACTCAATGTAGATTCCCTACACCAAAAAAAAAAAAAAAAAATTGCTATTAGACTTTATTAGAATTGTGTTAAATTTATAAATTAATTTGGAAAGAATTGAAATTTATATGAATAGTCCTAAGTAGAAATGTAATACAGAAATTCATTTATTTAAATCCTTCATGTAATTCAATAAAGTTTTTTGTTTCATGGAAGTCTTAAGAAAATATAACTCTAGGGACTTCCCTAGTGGCACAGTGGTTAAGAATCCACCTGCCAATGCAAGTGACACGGGTTCGATCCCTGGTCCTGAAGATCCCACAGGCTGAGGAGCAACTAAGCCCGTGCACCACAACTACTGAGCCTGCATTCTAGAGCCTATGAGCCACAACTACTGAACCTGCCCGTCACGACTACTGAAGCCCAGGTACCTAAAGCCCGTGCTCTGCCACAAGAGAAGCCACCACAATGAGAAGCCCAGACACCACAAAGAAGACCCAATGTGGCCAAAAACCAAATAAATACATAGATAAATAAATAAACAAAAAAGAAGCACAGTTGCAAATTATTTCTGAAAAAAAAAATATAACTCTAAAAAAGATCCCATTTACAATAGCATAAAACTATTGTTGGAACTTTGTAAAATATTTATACTAATATGTAAACTATTTCTGATATATTAATAATTGTTTGATATTTAAATATTTTCTGTTATCTGAACATCTTCCTAAACTCTCTCTTATTAGTTCTAATTGTTTTTGAGGCATAATCATATTGCAAATAATGACCAAGAGACCTTCAAGATGGCGGAGGAGTAAGACATGGAGATCACCTTCCTCCCCACAAATACATTAGAAATATATCTACATGTGGAACAACTCCTACAGAACACCTACTGAACACTGGCAGAAGACCTCAGACTTCCCAAAAGGCAAGAAACTCCCCACGTACCTGGGTAGGGTAAAAGGAAAAATAAAAAAGAATAGGGACAGGACCTGCACCTCTGGGAGGGAGCTGTGAAGGAGGAAAGGTTTCCACGCACTAGGAAGCCCCTTCGCGGGCAGAGATGGGGGTGGCGGAGCGAGAGAGCTTCGGAGCCACGGAGGAGAGCACAGCCACAGGGGTGCGGAGGGCAAAGCGGAGAGATTCTCGCACAGAATATTGGTGTCGATCAGCACTCACCAGCCCAAGAGGTTCGTCTGCTCACCCGCCAGGATGGGTGGGGGCTGGGAGCTGAGGCTCGGGCTTCGGAGGTCGGACGGATCCCAGGGAGAGGACTGAGGTTGGCTGCGTGAACACAGCCTGAAGGGAGCTAGTGTGCCACGGCTAGCCGGGAGGGAGTCCGGGAAAAGGTCTGGAACTGCCTAAGAGGCAAGGGACCATTGTTTTGGGGTGCACGAGGAGAGAGGATTCAGAGCACCGCTTAAAGGAGCTCCAGAGACGGGCGCAAGCTGCGGCTATCAGCGCGGACCCCAGAGACGGGCATGAGATGCCATGGCTGCTGCTGCAGCCACCAAGAAGCCTGTGTGCAAACACAGGTCACTATCCACACCTCCCATCCCGGGAGCCTGTGCAGCCCGCCACTGCCAGGGGCCCGTGATCCAAGGACAACTTCCCCGGGAGAACGCACGGCGTGCCTCAGGCTGGTGCAACATCATGTTGGCCTCTGCCGCCGCAGGCTCGCCCCACATCTGTACCCCTCCCTCCCTCCCCAACGGCCTGAGTGAGCCAGAGCCCCCGAATCAGCGGATCCTTTAACCCCGTCCTGTCTGAAGGAAGAACAGACGCCCTCAGGCGACCTACACTCAGAGACGGGTCCAAATCCAAAGCTGAACCCCAGGAGCTGTGCGAACAAAGAAGAGAAAGGGAAATCTCTCCCAGCAGCCTCGGGAGCAGTGGATTAAATCTCCACAATCAACTTGATGTACCCTGAATCTGTGGAATACCTGAATAGACAACGAATCATCCAAAATTGAGGCAGTGGGCTTTGGGAGCAGCTGTAGACTTGGGGTTTGCTGTATGCAACTGACTGGTTTCTGGTTTTATGTTTACCTTAGTTTAGTATTTATAGTTTATTATCATTGGTAGATTTGTTTATTGATTTGGTTGCTGTCTTCCATTTTTTTATATATAGATATATATTTTTCCTTTTTCTCTTTTGGTGAGTATGTATGTGTATGCTTCTTTGTGTGATTTTGTCTGTATGGTTTGCTTTTACCATTTGTCCTAGGGTTCTGTATGTTTCCTTTTTTTTTTTTAATATAGTTTTTAGCGCTTGTCATCATTGTGGATTTATTCTTTGGTTTGGTTGCTCTCTTCTTTCTTTCTTTTTTAAATTACTATTTAATTATTTTATTTTTAATAATTTTTTATTTTAATAACTTTAGTTCTTTTTATTTTATTTTTTTCTTCTTTCTTTTTTTTTTTCTCCGTTTTCTTCTGAGCTGTGTGGCTGACAGGGTCTTGTTGCTCTGGCCAGGCATCAGGGCTATGGCTCTGAGGTGGGAGAGCCAAGTTCAGGACACTGGTCCACAAGAGACCTCCCAGCTCCACGTAATATCAAATGGCAAAAGCTCTCCCAGAGATCTCCATTTCAATGCTGAGACCCAGCTCCACTCAACAACCAGCAAGCTACAGTGCTGGACACCCTATGCCAAACAACTAGCAACACAGGAACACAACCCCACCCATTAGCAGAGAGGCTGCCTAAAATCATAATAAGGTCACAGACACCCCAAAACACACCACCAGACGCAGTCCTGCCCACCAGAAAGACAAGATCCAGCCTCATCCACCAGAACATGGGGACCAGTCTCCTCCACCAGGAAGCCTACACAACCCACTGAACCAATCTTAGCCACTGGGGACAAACACCAAAAACAACGGTAACTACAAACCTGCATCCTGCAAAAAGGAGACCCCAAACACAGTAAGTTAAGCAAAATGAGAAGACAGAGAAACACACAACAGATGAAGGAGCAAGGTAAACAATGCCCACCAGACCAAATAAATGAAGAGGAACTAGGCAGTCTACCTGAAAAACAATTCAGAGTAATGATAGTAAAGATGATCCAAAATCTTGGAAATAGAATGGAGAAAATTCAAGAAACATTTAACAAGGACCTAGAAGAACTAAAGATCAAAAAGACAATGATGAACAACACAATAAATGAAATTAAAAATTCTCTAGAAGGAATCAATAGGAGAATAACTGAGGCAGAAGAATGGATAAATGACCTGGAAGATAAAATAGTGGAAATAATTACTGCAGAGCAGAATAAAGAAAAAAGAATGAAAAGAATTGAGGACAGTCTTAGAGACTTCTGGGACAATATTAAACACCCCAACATTCGAATTATACGGGTCCCAGAAGAAGAAGAGAAAACAAAAGGGACTGAGAAAATATTTGAAGAGATTATAGTTGAAAACTTCCCTAATATGGGAAAGGAAATAATCAATCAAGTCCAAGAATCGCAGAGTTCCATAAAGGATAAATCCAAGGAGAAACATGCCAAGACACATATTAATCAAACTATCAAAAATTAAATACAAAGAAAAAATATTAAAAGCAGCAAGGGAAAAACAACAAATAACATACAAGGGGATCCCCATAAGGTTAACAGCTGATCTTTCAGCAGAAACTCTGCAAGCCAGAAGGGAGTGGCAAGACATATTTAAAGTAATGAAAGGGAAAAATCTACCACCAAGATTACTCTACCCAGCAAGGATCTCACTCAGATTTGATGGAGAAATTAAAACCTTTATAGACAAGCAAAAGCTAAGAGAATTCAGCACCATCAAACCAGCTTTACAACAAATGCTAAAGGAACTTCTCTATGCAGGAAACACAGGAGAAGGAAAAGGCATACAATAACAAACCCAAAACAAACAATTAAGAAAATGGTAATAGGAACATACATATCAATAATTACCTTAAATGTAAAGGGATTAAATGCTCCCACCAAAAGACATAGACTGACTGAATGGATACAAAAACAAGACCTGTAAATATGCTGTCTACAAGAGACCCATTTCAGACCTAGGGACACATAGAGACTGAAAGTGAGGGGATGGAAAAAGATATTCCATGCAAATGGAAATCAAAAGAAAGCTGAAGTAGCAATTCTCATATCAGACAAAATAGATATTTAAATAGTCTTTAAAATAAAGACTATTACAAGAGACAAAGAAGGACACTACATAATGATCAAGGGATCAATCCAAGAAGAAGATATAACAATTGTAAATATTTATGTACCCAACAATTGTAACTATTTATGCACCCAACATAGGAGCTCCTCAATACACAAGGCAAATGCTAACAGCCATAAAAGGGGAAATCGACAGTAACACAATCATAGTAGGGGACTTTAACACCCCACTTTCACCAATGGACAGATCATGCAAACTGAAAATAAATAAGGAAGCACAAGCTTTAAATGATACATTAAACAAAATGGACTTAATTGATATTTATATGACATTCCATCCCAAAACAACAGAATACACTTTCTTCTCAAGTGCTCATGGAACATTCTCCAGAATAGATCATAGCTTGGGTCACAAGTCAAGCCATGGTAAAGTTAAGAAAATTGAAATCATATCAAGTGTCTTTTCTGACCACAATACTATGAGACTAGATATAAATTACAGGAAAAATATCTGTAAAAAATACAAACACATGGAGGTTAAACAGTACACTACTTAATAACCAAGAGGTCACTGAAGAAATCAAAGAGGAAATCAAAAAATACCTAGAAACAAATGACAAAGAAAACACGATGACCCAAAACCTATGGGATGCAGCAAAAGCAGTTCTAAGGGGAAGGTTATAGCAATGCAATCCTACCTCAAGAAACAAGAAACATCTCAAATAAACAACTTAACCTTACACCTAAAGCAATTAGATAAAGAAGACAAAAAAAATCAGCCCAGAGTTAGCAGAAGGAGAGAAATCATAAAGATCAGATCAGAAATAAATGAAAAAGAAATGGAGGAAACAATAGCAAAGATCAATAAAGCTAAAAGCTGGTTCTTTGAGAAGATAAACAAAATTGATAAACCATTAGCCAGACTCATCAAGAAAAAAAGGGAGAAGACTCAAATCAATAAAGTTAGAGGGCTTCCCTGGTGGCGCAGTTGTTGAGAGTCTGCCTGCTGATGCCGGGGACACGCGTTCGTGCCCCGGTCCAGGAGGATCCCACATGCTGCGGAGCAGCTGGGCCAGTGAGCCATGGCCACTGAGCCTGCATGTCCAGAGCCTGTGCTCCACAGCGGGAGAGGCCACAACAGTGAGAGTCCTGTGTACTGCAAAAAATAAATAAATAAAATAAACTTAAAAAAATAAGTTAGAAATGAAAAAGGAGAGGTAACAACTGACACTGCACAAATACGAAGGATCATGAGAGATTACTACAAGCAACTATATGCCAAAAAAATCGACAACCTGGAAGAAGTGGACAAATTCTTAAAAAAGCACAAACTTCCAAGACTGAACCAGGAAGAAATAGAAAATATAAACAGACCAATCACAAGCACTGAAATTGAGAATGTGATTAAAAATCTTCCAACAAACAAAAGCCCAGGACCAGACGGTTCCACAGGTGAATTCTGTCAAACATTCAGAGAAGAGCTAACATCTATCCATCTGAAACTCTTCCAGAATATAGCAGAGGGAGGAACACTCCTAAACTCATTCTATGAGGCCACCATCACCCTGATGCCAAAACCAGACAATGATGTTACAAAAAATGAAAACTACAGGCCAATATCACTGATGAAAATAGATGCAAAAATCCTCATCAAAATATTAGAAAACAGAATCCAACAGCACATTAAAAGGATCATACACCATGATCAAGTGGTTTATCCCAGAAATGCAAGGATTCTTCAATATATGCAAATCAATCAATATGATACAACATATTGAGAAACTGAAGGATAAAAACCGTATGATAATCTCAACTGATGCAGAAAAATCTTCTGACAAAATTCAACACTGATTTATGAGAAAAACCCTCCAGAAAGTAGGCACAGAGGGATTTACCTCAACATAATAAAGGCCATATATGACAAACCCACAGCCAACATCATTCTCAATGGTGAAAAACTGAAACTATTTCCTCTGAGATCAGGAACAAGACAAGGTTGTCCATTCTCACCACTGTTATTCAACATAGTTTTGGAAGTGTTAGCCACAGCAGTCAGAGAAGAAAAAGAAATAAAAGGAATCCAAATCAGAAGAGAAGAAGTAAAGTTGTCACTGTTTGCAGATGAGATGATACTATACATAGAGAATCCTAAAGATGCCACCAGAAAACGACTAGAGCTAATCAATGAATTTGGTAAAGTAGCAGGATACAAAATTAATGCACAGAAATCTCTTGCATGCCTATACACTAATGATGAAAAATCTGAAAGAGAAATTAAGAAAACCCTCCCATTTACCATTGCAACAAAAAGAATAAAATCCCTAGGAATAAACCTACCTAAGGAGACAAAATACCTGTATGCACAAAACTAAAAGACACTGATGAAAGAGATTAAAGATGATACAAACAGATGGAGAGATATACCATGTTCTTGGATTGGCAGAATCAACATTGTGAAAATGACTCTACTACCCAAAGCAATCTACAGATTCAATGCAATCGCTGTCAAACTACCAAAGGCATTTTTCACAGAACTAGAACAAAAAATTTCACAATTTGTATGCAAACACAAAAGACCCCGAATAGCAAAAGCAATCTTGAGAAAGAAAAGCAGAGCTGGAGGAATCAGGTTCCCTTACTTCAGACTATACTACAAAGCTACAGTAATCACGACAGTATGGAACTGGAACAAAAACAGAAATACAGATCAATGGAACAGTATAGAAAGCACAGAGGTAAGCCCACGCACATATGGTTACCTTATTTTTGATAAAGGAGACAAGAGTATACAATGGAGAAAAGACAGCCTCTTCAATAAGTGGTGCTGGGAAAACTGGACAGCTACATGTAAAAGAATGAAATTAGAACACTCCCTAACACCATACACAAAAATAAACTCAAAATGGATTGAAGACCTAAATGTAGGGCCAGAAACTATCAAACTCTTAGAGGAAAACATAGGCAGAACACTCTATGACATAAATCACAGCAAGATCCTTTTTGACCCACCTCCTAGTGAAATGGAAATAAAAACAAATATAAACAAATGGGACCTAATGAAACTTAAAATCAGCAAAGGAAACCATAAACAAGATGAAAATACAACACTCAGAATGGGAGAAAGTATCTGCACATGAAGCAACTGGCAAAGGATTAATCTCCAAATTTTACAAGCAGCTCATGCAGCTCATTATTAAAAAAAAACCAAGCAACCCAATTCAAAAATGGGCAAAAGACCTAAATAGACATTTCTCCAAAGATGATATACAGATTGCCAACAAACACATGAAAGGATGCTCAACATCACTAATCATTAGAGAAATGCAAATCAAAACTACAATGAGGTATCACCTCACACTGATCAGAATGGCCATCATAAATCTACAAACAATAAATGCTGGAGAGGGTGTGGAGAAAAGGGAATCCTCTTGCACTGTTGGTGGGAATGTAAATTGGTACAGCCACTATGGAGAACAGTATGAAGGTTCCTTAAAAAACTAAAAATAGAACTACCATACGACCCGGCAATCCCACTACTGGGCATATACCCTGAGAAAACCATAATTCAAAAAGAGACATGTACCACAGTGTTCATTGCAGTTCTATTTACAATAGCCAGGACATGGAAGCAACCTAAGTGTCCATCGACAGGTGAATGGTTAAAGAAGATGTGGCACATATATACAATGGAATATTACTCGGCCATAAAAAGAAGCAAAATTGAGTTATTTGTAGTGAGGTGGATGGACCTAGAGTCTGTCATACAGAGTGAAGTAAGTCAGGAAGAGAAAAACAAATACTGTATGCTAACACATATATATGCAATATAAAAAAAATAGGTTCTGAAGAACCTAGGCGCAGGACAGGAATAAAGATGCAGACACAGAGAATGGACTTGAGGACACGGTGAGGGGGAAGGGTAAGCTGGGACAAAGCGAGAGAGTGGCATGGACTTATATATACTACCAAATGTAAAATAGATAGCTAGCGGGAAGCAGCCGCATAGCACAGGGAGATCAGCTCTGTGCTTTGTGACCACCTAGAAGGGTGGGATAGGGAGGGTGGCAAGGAGATGCAAGAGGGAGGAGATATGGGGATATATGTATATGTATAGCTGATTCACTTTGTTATAAAGCAGAAATTAACACACCATTGTAAAGCAATTATGCCATAATAAAGATGTTAAAAAAAAATCTTGTCAGAATAAGGAAACTGCTGTCCATATCTTTTATTAAAAATGTGTATATTTATGTATATGTGTGTGTATTTTATCAGAAATAGATGTTGAATTTCGTTGAGTGTCCTTTGACATCTACCCAGATAATTATATAGTTTTTTCATTCAATATACTAATATAATAAATTCTATTAATTGATTTTCCAAAATATATTAAATGAATAGATGAATGAATGAAATCATCCTTGAATTCTTGGAACAAACTAGTTGATTATGATGTTTGTTTGTTTGCTTTTTTGCGGTACGCGGGCCTCTCACTGTTGTGGCCTCTCCCATTGCGGAGCACAGGCTCTGGACGTGCAGGCTCAGTGGCCATGGCCCACGGGCCCAGCCGCTCCGCGGCATGCGGGATCTTCGCAGACTGGGGCACAAACCCGTGTCCCAGCAGGCAGAATCTCAACAACTGCGCCACCAGGGAAGCCAATTATGATGTATTTTAAAGATATATTATTATATTCTGTTTTCTTATGTAATATTTAGGATATTTGCCTGTATATTCTTTTTTTTTTTTTTTTGGCAGTACGCGGGCCTCTCACTGCTGTGGCCTCTCCCGTTGCGGAGCACAGGCTCCGGACACGCAGGCTCAGCGGCCATGGCTCACGGGCCCAGCCGCTCCGCGGCATGTGGGATCTTCCCGGACCGGGGCATGAACCCGTGTCCTCTGCATCGGCAGGCGGACTCTTAACCCCTGTGCCACCAGGGAAGCCCTGCCTGTATATTCTTAAGTGAGACATCTATACTTTTCTTTATTATGTGTCATTTTTGTCAGGTTTTATATAAGTGTTACGCTGGCTTCATAGAGAGCTTCCCCAATCATTTTTTTCTTTTTGAAATGTTAAATTTAAAACTTTACTTACGGGCTTTATTTATTGATATATAACAAATTTATTGTATTTATTGCTATATAACAAATTATCCCCAAACTTAGTGGCTTAAAACAACAAACATTTATTACTTCACAATTGTTATGAGTCACGAATTCAGTAGTGGCTTAGCTAGATGGTTCTGACTCGTGATCCCTCATGACATTACAATTAAGATGCTGACTTGCTGATTCGTGACTTGAGTCATGAATTCAGTAGTGGCTTAGCTAGATGGTTCTGACTCGTGATCCCTCATGACATTACAATTAAGATGCTGACTTGACTGGAGCTGAAGAGTATGGCTGTTGGCTGGAGGCTCAGTTCCTTACCACATAAGTTTCTGCCCAGAAGCTGCTTGAGTGTCCTCATGACATGGCAGTTGGCTTCTCCCAGGGTAAGCGACACAAGAAACAGTGAAACAACAATGTCTTTTATGACCTAGCTTCAGAAATTACATACTATCATTTCTGACGTATCCTATTGGTCACATAGACAAATCCTGATAAAGTGTGGGAGGTGACTACACAAGGATGTAAATACAAAAAGGCAGGGACCATTGGGCACTATTTTGGAGGCTAGCCACCATACCCCATCTCTCTTCTCTATATTTTGGACTCCTTTCTCTGAGACACTGCTCTTGACAACCAGTAGAACATTATCGGTGGCTACTAATTGTAACTAAAACTTGGTAAGTAAAATAATGCTCAGGCTTCATTTTAAGTAACTGGGGTACTTTTGTGTATATACATGCATGTGTTCAATCCTGGTGACTAGAGACAACTTTCTACTTGATGAATATGGATTGCTGTTTGTGAATATTACAATTCCAGTACTTTTTAATGATGCTTGTCTTCTGTCTAGAAGTTATTTGGAAATATTGCTTAGAAAGGGTGATGTGTCTGGTGAGTAAGAATTTTCCCCCAGATATTCCTTCTTTAAAAGGAACATAGAATTAAATATGAAAATGGGAACTTCTTGAGATGGTATTAGCTAAGGTTTGGTATGTATGATGCTTCCCCATTTTTGAAAAACTGCCTTGTGCACATCCTCATTCAGAATACAGATAGCAAGAAGAGAAGCATTAAAAGACAGTGTTGTTTCACTCTCTCTTGGATCACTGGAGAAGTCAACTGCTATACCATGAATTTTGTGTGTGTCAGCGTGAAGGGAAAATGTCATGTTATTTTACTTGAACTTGGCATTTAGTCCCATCTTCTTTCCTCTATCCACTGAAAATATCATAGTATTAAAAAACATTTTTTTAATGAGACAGTAAAAGTTGAGTGAGTCCCTCCTTCTCCCTATTTTCCTTATATCTATTCTACTTGCAAACAACCTCTCTTAAGTCTGTGTCTACATAGATCCCTATATTAGCTTATTTGCCTGAACCGACTTAAAAGGTAGTTTTAAAGCTAAGTTTTTATTCATTTATTTTTAATGGTGCAGAGAAACTTTACCTTCTCCAAATTCTTTGATCAGATACTTTATTCCTCCATCCATCCTATTATACCAATAACTCAGGACCTTTCCCACTTCATCTACATTCTGAAAAGTGTTTCTGGATTATTCTTCCAGTTGTGGAAAGTAGCCTGTTTTATCTTTTTTTAATTTCATCTGGAAACTTCTTTTTCTTCTTTCATTTCCCTACCTTATCAACTTTGTTTTCACATATACCTTTTCAATCTTTTTTTAACACTATATTTGAACACTAATCAGGAATGGAAGAAAGGAGAAAATTTGTGAAAGGGAGGCTTCAAAGAAGAGTTATTGGGTGAGAAGAATTGAGATACAGGTGAAATTTTCCTATTTTACTAAAATGTCTCCAGTCATTACAAAGGTCCTTTCCAGCTCAATTACTTTGATTCTATCATCTTTGTGTGTTTGCCTTTGGTGCAAAACAATTTCTTCATGTGAAATCTTGTAAGTAGAGCAGATTAAGAAAAATATGTCACTTTAATTGACAAACAATATGAAGTTCAGATTCTCACATACTGGGGCTGTTCTGACCTGAACTCCCCACTCCTTTTCACTGTGACCCCTGGGGTTGGAAGAGGGTACTACCCGCTACTACTCCCAACAATCTGCAGAATATAGTTTAAAAATCACTGGACTCGACAGGCTCTGAGCTCTCTCCTTGCTCTGAAATGCTGTGTGTCCTTACCTGTGCTATCTTTCCTCGCCTCCAATCTAAATCATACTCACCTTTTCAAGCTCCCTTCTCTAGTTCACATCCCTGACCTCACCTGAATATATTTGTATCATCTTCCTTTGTGCTCTTGCCCATTCTGACTCCTCTATGTCAACTTCCCTTCCCACCTTTTTTGGTCCTGAAGAAGTGTAGAATTTTTAGTTAGTAGACTGTATTCTAGTTTGACTAGAGCATTGGACTATTGAAGGAAAATAGTAAGAAAACTGGGTCCAGATCATAGATATAGTAACTGTCTGAGGTAGCCACTTAGGTTTGGAGTAAGAGAATTAGCAACAAACACAAATATCAACCCACTTATACATAAAATGATTTCACAATTCCTTTCCCATCTAGCATTCCTGACTTCTATGATCAGAGTTGTTTCTGGTCAGACAGGAGGGGATGGAGTGAACTGGAGCAGACAGCACCAGAGGCATGGACAGAATGTGCTATTCCTTGGTCTGTTAGCTCCATAAAGTAAAAGCCATAAAAAAGCAAGATCCACCCAAGCATCTCTCCTTTGCGTCCCTGGGACATGTCTAAGTGGCTCTTCCATTTCTCCACAGGGTTGGGGAATCTGAAATCACCTTGAGTAAGCACCTGACAGATGGTGCTTTTGAGCTCTTGGCTTCCCTTGGAATTTTCCTCACAGTCTCCATTTCTCTATTCCTGAATTTGTTTAAACATTCATGGAGCATTTTGAACTTTTAAAAAGCACCTCCACATCACAATTTCATTTTATATCAACTTAGTAATGGGAGAATTTATCTTCATTTTACAAACGAGGAAACTGAATGCCTGGCAGTTTAAATGACTTGCTAAGATTACATACAGTAACTAATATTAGTGGCAGAGTCATAACAGAAAAGCAATGAACTGGGAGCTAAGAGACCAGTATGACAAGTGTATGCTCATATTGTTAATATGGTTCTGTGGAAACAGCCCCTCCCTGCCACCGTGCCCCATGCCAAGTTAGACCTACATTGTCCCTGTGATGTCGTGAATATCATCGACAATCTAGTCGATGTGAAAATCTCCACACAAAAGAAAATGTTTTGGACCGATCATCTTTGCTTCTCAACATGTGGATTTGTGGGACACTGGACATTTTGGATGGCCTAGGAGTTGGCACAATTAGGACAAAGTAGGTTTTCAAAGTTGGTTGGAGGTAAATAAGCCAATGGAATATGGCAACCAGATTCTGCACATCTAAAATACATTCCTATTTAGGAAAGAGAAACTTTCTAAATCAGCTCAAAGCAGTACAAGATGGAAAGAAAGGTCTTATGCCAAAACTCCAGCCACCACAAAATCTGTTCAGTTCCCTCAGAGTCAGCTCGGCAATGTGACAGAGCGTGCCTCTGATCCCTGCCCAAACGCTGGAACCCACTGTTTCATAGGCATAATTCTGGCACCTTTCGGAAGCTCCATATTTGAAAGGGAGAAGTCAAGGTGGGATGGAGGGCTCTGTGAGTATTGGCAGAGGGTGTGGGACCTGGTTGCTGCACTCAGAGCCACGGCTGACGTCAAACCCTCACCTCCCTCCCACTCAGACTGGAGCAAGCACACAGAAAACTCCCTTTTGCAGCTGTGCAAACTGTTCTTGCCGAGCTGCAACACGCCCACTGCTCCCTACAGCTATTCCAAATCCACAGTTTCATTGGCCATATTCAGAGGGAAATAAAAAAACCTGTCTGTTTCCCAGTTGGCCCTTTTTCAATCAAGATTAAATTAAAATGAAGCCTGAAGTTTAAACGAAATGCTCTTCCAGTTTATGCTCTGGAGTTTCCATGCTCCTTTCTCCTCAGCCTGATTAGGGCAGGCTGGCCAGCTGAGGACTTTTCTTCCAGTGTCTCCTAAGGAACATTCTGGAAAGTTGGCTAGAGGGCTGCATTTCTGTCTAATATGCATCTGCTTCAGGCTTCAGATGTGCCTGCTTACTCTCCCTGGCGGAAAGTGGGACATTAGGAATCGATTCTAAAAGCTGGCCCTGTAGAGGGAAGGGGAGGGGACAAAGTTAATCAGATTTGTCCCAGGTCTTACGAGAGCCCATTGTCCCCATTGGTCCTGCAATACACAGACTGCCCAGCTCCATCTCTAGGGGACTCCAACCCAGTCTGTGGGGGAGAAGAAGACCATTTTTCTTGGTGGGAATAAATGGTGGAATCTGCCCCTTTCAATGGAAGCTCAGGTGGGAAGGGGTGAAACAACTCTTCCAAGTCCCTCTAAACTGTGCTCCTAAGAGTTTGACATCAAGAGTGGTGTTAGAATTAAGAGGTACAAACTACTATGTATAAAATAAATAAGCTACGAGGATATATTGTACAGCACAGGGAATATAGCTACTATTTTATAATAACTATAAATGGTATACAACCTTTAAAAAATATGAATTACTATGTTATACACCCAAAACTTATATAATATTGTACATCAATTATACTTCAATAAACAAACAAATAAACTCATAGAAAAAGAGATCAGATTTGTATTATCAGAGGAGGTGGGGTTGGATAATTGGATGAAGGTGGTCAAAAAGTACAAACTTCCAGATATAAGGTAAATAAGTACTAAGGATGCAATGCACAACATGATAAATACAGTTAACACTGCTACATGTTATATATTGAAAGTTATTATGACAGTAAATCCTAAGAATTCTCATCAAGAGAAAAAAAATTTTTTTTTCTGTTTATTTAATTTTGTATCTATATGAGATGATGGATGTTCATTAATCTTATTGTGGTCATCATTTCATGATGCATGTAAGTCAGATCATTACTCTGTACACCTTAGACTTATACAGTGCTGTAAGTCAGTTATATCTTAATAAAACCAGAAGAAAAAAGTGAAAAGAAAATACTACTAAATGAAGGCAAATAAATAAATAGATGTTCGATTTTTTTTTTTTTTTTTTTGACGGTACGCGGGCCTCTCACTGTTGTGGCCTCTCCCGTTGCGGAGCACAGGCTCCGGACGCGCAGGCTCAGTGGCCATGGCTCACGGGCCCAGCTGCTCCGCGGCACGTGGGATCTTCCCGGACCGGGGCACGAATCCGCGTCCCCTGCATCGGCAGGCGGACTCCCAACCACTGCGCCACCAGGGAAGCCTGAATTTATTTATTTATTTTTTAAGTGATGTTAGAGGTTTGGGGGCAGAGGGAACATGGAGTTCTTGTGTTACTTCTAGTCCCAAGTGCCCTGCAAATCCCAGTAGTTCTTGGGTATGTATTGGAGTCATCTACGGAGCTTTCTAGAAATATAATTGCCATGCTCTGAGCCCAGATATTCTAATTCAGTAGAAAGAGCACTGCAGGACCTTAGCATTTGTGTAGTTTGTAAAGTTCTACAGTGATTCTCCTGCGGGTGGTTTTGTGTATTTGCCAGTTTTCTCATCTGGGATGTGTATCAAAACCACCCCCAGGGTGGAATTCTAAAATAATTGGAAAAACGTTCTTTTAAGCGGAAATCTGCAGTACAAAGGTAAGGAGATAGCCCGTCTGAAAAGACTGGAGGATATAAAACCAGGAAGAGTTACAGTAGACAGGAACAAATGTCTCAAGTAAAGACAAATGGAGTAGGGCTGTTTA
Source organism: Globicephala melas (assembly GCF_963455315.2). Classification (NCBI taxonomy): domain Eukaryota; kingdom Metazoa; phylum Chordata; class Mammalia; order Artiodactyla; family Delphinidae; genus Globicephala; species Globicephala melas. The sequence goes on along the minus strand of NC_083316.1, from coordinate 41,807,750 downwards.
TTCTAGGAAAACTACCTTAGCCCACAGAGATAGTCACTGAATAAAATTAATTGTGCTCTAGCTGCAGAGATAGTGCTCAGCTCAGGGTAGAAAGAATAAAAAGTCTCATCCCTGGGGGTTGGGTAAGTGGGTAATATTAGACCAACCCATCCTCAAGGAGAAGGGATATATTTAGACAAACACAACATGCCTCAGGGAAGGAACATGGGTCAGTTAGCTCCAATATTTTGAGCTCTCATTTTTAGTAGTATTAGACACTTTCAGTATGTTCTGATTGTTAAGACTTTCATTTTTTTAACAAGTGATGTTAAGTTTTTAATTTTATTTTATTAAAGTATAGCTGATTTACAATGTTGTATTAGTTTCAGGTGTTCAGCAAAGTGATTCAGTTATACATATACATATATTCATTCTTGTTCAGATTCTTTTCCCATATAGGTTATTACAGAATATTGACCAGAGTTCCCTGTGCTGTACAGTGGGTCCTTGTTGGTTATCTATTTTCTATATAGTAGAGTGTGTATGTTAATCCCAAGAGCCTAATTTATCCCTCCCCCCACATTTCCCCTTTGGTAACCATAAGTTTGTTTTCAAAAATCTGTGAGTCTGTTTCTATTTTGTAAATAAGTTCATTTATATCATTTTTAGATTTGATTCCACATATGAGTGATATCATATGATATTTGTCTTTCTCTGACTTACTTCACTTAGTATGTTAATCTCTAGGTCCATCCATGTTGCTGCAAATGGCATTATTTCATTCTTTTTTATGGTTGAGTAATATTCCATTGTTAAGACTTTCATTTATTCCTTCACTAAATATTATTGACCGCCTGCTATATGCCAGTCACTCAATGCCAGATTCTGGAAGGACAGTGACAATGCCACCAGAACTCTTCTTCTCTGATCATTTCTCTTCTTGCCTTATTTTTACTTGGCCTTAGTTTTTCATTTAGACTCTTTCCACGTGGTAGAGAAGTTGCCTTCTGCTGCCCCTGATTTACACCCTTCAACTTAGAAACTCCAAGAAAAAAGGAAGCTCCTTTCTTTCAGCATCTATCACCCATTCTGAGGGAAATATTTGGAATGGCCCTGCTTGAGTCATATGCCCTACCATGGCAGATGATGATATTTTCATTGGTGTGATGATGGTCACACCAAAATATTCACTCTTCATTCCGCATGTTCATCTTACAACGTGACTGACATTCCTTCCACCAAGCAGGGGATGGGGGTGGGGGTTGGGAGGTCCTATGTTCCCTCCCCTTCTATCCGGGTGGGGGCTGTGATGGCTCCAACCAACAAAGTACTGTAGAAATGGCGACATGGAACTCTTGAAGCTAGGACATCAAAAGGAAATAGTTTATGCCTGGCATACACTCTCTCTCTCAGGATACTCATCTTTAGATCCCAGCCTCCACCTGTGAGGGAGCCCAGGCCACAAGGAGAGGCAACACATGGGTGCTCTAGCCAGCTGTCAGCAGCAACACGCAGACACGTGAGTGAGTGAGTCTTCACCTGACTTCAGCCCTAGCCTTCAGGTCTTCCAGCTCTGACCCCAGACACTGTGTTACAGAGACAAGCCATCCTGCTCTGCCCTGTCTGCATTCCTGACCCACAGCACCCATGAGCCATTATATAACATTATTTATGTTTTAAGTCACAGAGTTTTGAGTTATTTGTTGTGCAGCAATAGATAAATAATTGTCCATTGGGCCAGTTGCCTAGCAATTGGAGTACTGTGATTAGGGGAGCAAAGGTGTTACTGAAGAAGAAGAGATGTGAAAGGTTGCTGGGTAGACAAGATGAATAGATACCATGGCCCACTACAATCGTCCTAGGATAAGTTAATTTCCCATGAGTGTATAAATATACATGTATATGAACAATTGAAGCCAGAGTCATTATTATAAATAGCAAATGGAAAAGGATCTTAATTTTACTAATTCCATTTGCTACATCATGAGCAGTCTAGTATTATCCGAGAAACGTATGTCTTTTTTCTCTGATTAATTGCTTGGGCAATGATTCTCAATTCAGCAAAACCTAAAAACCAAAATTTCAGAAGTGTTACAAAGAGGTTTTGGGCACAGGTGGAAGTTTAGCTATGTAACTTAGAGGGCTGAGCTTGAAAGCTGGTTTAAGAAACAGGTTCTGGGGCTTCCCTGGTAGCGCAATGGTTGAGAGTCCGTCTGCCGATGCAGGGAACGCGGATTCGTGCCCCGGTCTGGGAGGATCCTACATGCCGTGGAGCGGCTGGGCCCGTGAGCCATGGCCGCTGAGCCTGCGCGTCTGGAGCCTGTGCTCCGCAACGAGAGAGGCCACAACAGTGAGAGGCCCGCGTATCACGAAAAAAAAAGAAACAGGTTCTGCAGTGGTGTTTAATAGGCGACCATACACAGGGGTGGGAGGATGACTTTCAAGAAAGAACACGTCTTTCACAGCGCAGCTTCCCTCTACTTGCTCTGCTCTGAGCAATTCAGGAGCATGTTCATTTGTCTCCTGCAGGTCACGATTAATTTGCATAACTGAAAACGGAACCCTAATTCCGCATTAGCAAAAGAAATTATACTCTCTGGAAGTTAGAAGAGTGTTTTTTCAGTTTTACTTTTTTTCTTTTTAAAGAGAGTCAACCAAAGTATATTCTCAAAGTTTATCGTGTGTAATTATTTTTATACACTTCTGATAAAAATATTTCCTTATATAAACCCATTCTGAAAGCTTGAAACACAGGAGGGGGAAACCATGAATTAAGCAGTATCTGAAATGTGCTCTTTCTCACAGGAGGGAAAAAAGTTTACTCTGCAGTCGATTTAAATGACAGCCTCCAGAGAGGTCAGAGACTGGGCTTCAGGATTAGGGACTGAGATATGAAATTAAAATACCTGCCTAAAGGCTCATCTATAAAGAAAAAAACAAAAACAGTAGACATTTCTCTGTTGTGTCTCTGAGAAAGGCAGGCTTTGGGGAAGAGGAAAAAGGTGAAGTTCGCTGACCCTCAGCTCTCCAGTTGGACAAGGGTCACAGAACTGAATGCGTCCTCAGGCTCTGCTTCCTTTCACAAAGTGACTGCCAGTGAAAGAGAACACATTTTGCCCTGTCCCTCCCTGAAGTTAAATTTCTCATCTAAATCCACATGGAAACAGAAGAGACTCAGTCCATTTCATAATCCAACAGGCTTGGATCATGCTTTCTGAACTTATAACGAGAGTGTCGAATTATGCGAATCTTGGAGAGGTTTATCGTGTAAGTTCTAGATTTAAAAAAAATTGTGGTAACATTTACATAACATAAAATCTACCATTTTAACCATTTTAAGTCTACATTTCAGTGGCATTAATGCTGAACATTCACACTATTGCGTAACCATCACTACCATCCATCTCTATAAATTTCTTTTCAAACTGAAATTCTGTACTCATTAAATAAAAACTGCTCATCCCCCTTCCCCCCCAGTCCCTGGCAAGCACCCGTCTACTTTCTGTCTCTATGAATTTGACTACTCCAGGCATATCGTATAAGTGGAATCATACAATATTTGTCCTTTTGTTACTGGCTTATTTCACTTAGCATATCCAAGTTAAAGCATATGTCAGAATTGCCTTCTTTTTAAAGGCTGGATAATATCCAGAGGATGTATATACCACATTTGGTGAGTTTTTTAAAGGGGAGGATTATCTTCTCCACTGATAATCTTCGGGATAGCCTTCCTAGTCTGTATCACCTTTTCAACATGAAACAATTGTTTAAAGATGATTTTTTTCTTCTATATTTTATCATCATATCTGGTGTAGGGGAAAAAAATTTGCCGCCCCAAAATATGTCTCATTTTCATGAGAATTAATTTAGGCCGATTATTTTTCTGGCTCAAAAGCCACAGGAAAAATCCTTGACTTTCCCCATTCTTGCCTAAAAGAATGTAGATGGAGGCCCTGTTCCAGGAAGGGAACTATCACCATAGGTAACTATAGTATGAACTAGGTGTGTAGACAGAGAGGGACCTAGCAAATTCTGTTTGTTAAAAACTCCTTTCGGGGCTTCCCTAGTGGCGCAGTGGTTGAGAGTCCGCCTGCCGATGCAGAGGACACGGGTTTGTGCCCCGGTCCGGGAAGATCCCACATGCCGCGGAGCGGCTGGGCCCGTGAGCCATGGCCACTGAGCCTGCGCGTCCGGAGCCTGTGCTCCGCAACGGGAGAGGCCACAACAGTGAGAGGCCCGCGTACTGCAAAAAAACGAAAAACAAACACTAAAAAAAAAAAAAAAAACTCCTTTCAGTGACCCATTGTCTCTGCCTGGCTCAGCAAACATTTGTTTCCTAAACATTTGCTTTTCCATCTCCATGTAAATTGCTTTCCTCCCCCTTGAAGTACTGAACACCTACCCCCAACATTCTCTTTTGCCTTTAGCTGAAGATGGTGTTTAAGGCGAGGGCTTCAGCCATTTTGGTAAATGACTCAGTTTTCCTGGGTTTCTGCCATGTCTGTATGTTATTAAATTTTTGTTTGATTTTCTCCTTTTGATTTGTTTCATGTCAATTTAATTCTTTGGCTAGTCAGAAAAACCTATAAGGATAGAGGAAAATTTCTTCCTCCCCAATACTGGTTTTCTTTTCCTCCCTACCTCCCTTTTTTCCTTTGTCCCTTCCTGTGTTCCTCCCTCCCTCCCTTCCTTTCTTCCTTCCTTCCTTCCTCCCTCCCTCCCTTCCTTCCTTCCCTCTCTCTCTCTCTCTCTCTCCTTTGCAATAGCAGGTGATACATATTGCTTGTATCATAACACTTACATAAGGCGTTATGTAAATACTTACCTCTCCTAACAAATTGTCAGTTTCTTGGAGCAGGAACCAAATCCTGCCTTATAGGAGGCCTGGAATAAACGCTCAGTAGAGGAAAGTTGAGTTTAACTGAGTGAAATGATACTCAAAGTAGACAGCTACATAATGATCTCATCTACAGATTTCTTAAAATCAGCTAAGCAAAACACTGACCCATGTGTCTATCCATGTTTTCATTTTCTATGGCTTCCATAACAAATTTCCACTGACTTAGTGGCTTAAAACAACAGGAATATTTTATCACATAGTTCTGTACTTCAGAACTTCAGTATGGGTATCACTGGACTAAAATCAAGGTGTCAGCAGGCTGCGTTCCTTTCTGGAGGGTCTAGGAGAGTATGTTTTCTTGCTCATTCAGGTTTTGGGAGAATTCACTTCCATGTGGTTGTAGGACTGTGGGCTCAATGTCTCTGCTGGCTCAGCTGGGGGCTGACCTTAGCTCCAAGAGGCTTCTCTCTGGCCTTCGCACATGTATCTCACAGCCCTGTATCTCAGAACCAGCAAAGGAGCATGAAATCTTTCTCAGGTTGTCATCTCTCCTAGCCTTCTTCTATTGTTGTGTCTTTCTCACTGCAGTCTGGAAAGATTCTACACTTTTAAGGACTTGTGCCATTAGATTGGACCCACCTGGATAACGCTCATCACATCTGCAAAGTCACTTTTGCCATGTAAGGTAACATACTCACATGTTCCAGGGATCATGGCATGGACGTCTTTGGGAGCCATTATTCTGCCTATCACAATCTGTAACTATTTACTCCAGATCTCCTTGTTCCTGATCTTCTAATCTTTCTCTTTCTAAGATCTTTCCTAGCCAACCAAGTCATTCTTCACTTTCCATGGATTCATGTATATTCTAACCCCAAATTACTTTTTCTTCCACGCAATATGCATAACCAGTTGAACTGCCCAAAGCTCTGTGCATTGGGATGATTTTTCCTTCCCACTATCTTTCAAGGCTTCCCTCAGATGGGGCTGTAGTGTAGCCATGATTCATTTTCAGTGTGCACACACATACTGGGCTGAACCACTGTCATCCAGGCTCAGTCTTTTGCTTCCTCCACCAGCTGGTCATAAAGGATCCCACATGTGGCCACAGGTGTGAGATGAAGAAGCAGTGCTGGTATGAGGAGTAATGGATGACATGGGAATCTGGCTGCCTGCCTACATAGCTTGCTTGTATTCTATGGTCCTACCTGTGGTCAAAACTAGATGTAGCACTTCTATTTTATAACATATTGCTGCTGGCCCTGCCTTACTTTGTGACTTTGTGGGCTGTATCATAGGATCCAAGAACTGCAGCCTTTCCTACTCTGGAGCCTACTCAGAGCTGGCAGCCTTTCATGTCACACACTGTGCTGGTTGGAACAGTATCCCTGGGCGGGGAATATTCTGCCTCCAGATTCTGAAGTTGCCTATAAAGTATTATATTTCCCTCTTCATGGTTGGAAGTGCAGGAAGCAATAGTTTTTCCTTTACTTTGGAGAGTATGTCCCAGCTTGCTTCAGACTACTGGGAACCTAAAAATTTTACTGATGTGGCCCTCCCTAGAATCTTCAAAGAATTTATCTTGCAATCTCCGGAGTGTGTGTGTCTCACCAAGGCCTCCAGTAAACTAACTAGTCACTGTGCTCCTCTGGTCTGATTAATATAATGCCATCAACAGAGTAGAACAACATGAGGTTCTATGGGACATCCAGGTCTTTTTAGACTATACTTCATGAGAGAGTGAGAGAGTTCACATAGACCTGGGGAAAGACAGTGAACACATACTATTGTATATTCCAAATAAATGTGAAGCATCTAACCTTCTTTCCTATCATAAAGAATGTCTGACCCCATACAATGAACCTGAGACCATGCTAATCTGCTCTAGCTGTCACAGCAGCTGCAGTTGGGACTACCTCTTAGTTGAGTTTGCACTAGTCCACTGTCACCCTTCAATATCTGTCTGATTTCTGTAGGGGGAAGACTGGTAAATTAAATGGAGATATGATGACCATCACGTCTGCAAGGGGTAAAATATAAAGGTGGATGAGAAAGAGTTTATTGATTGGGGAGCCCTCTTCCAGAATACACCCTAAATAACCTAGAGAAGGCCCTAGGAAATTGTTCAAGGATGCTGATAGGATGACTCCTAGAAGGATGGTAAAAGAGATGGCCCAACCAAATGAAGTAAAAAGGTCAGAGATTGCTGTGGCATGCAGAGGAAGGGGAAGTAAAAGGTTCATAGAAGGGACCTTGTGGATATACTATGTAAAGCTGGAAAGCCCAATTATGTAATGACTTATCTATTGGTCTGGTGGCAGGAAGGGAGTAGAGGCAGATTTGGGGGTAAGGGAGTTGCATGTTGTCTTATGAGAGAAAGACATCTGCGTCTTCTTCAAGTAAGCAAAGCATATTATCCCTCAGTATGCAGGAATGAAGGCACTCTCACAGGCTCAGAAGGTTAAGAGAAATCTGGAGAGTCAATATTTTGGGTGGCATCAACCAAGATGTCCGTATTCTGCATTTCTAAATCTCATTCTTTTCCAGCGAGGGCCACGACCTTGGCACCATATAATATCTTAGTTGGGAGTTTAAATTTCCTTGGAGTCAACTACAATGTCAAAGAATTCCTGAGGCTGCTTCTCAGCTTTCTCAGCTCTCCCACTATAAGAGATGATACCTCTTTATATGCTACCAAGGAGGATCTCTCTGGCATTCACTCTTAGCTTAAAACTGTCAGTTCATCACTCTCGGCTTTTGAAAATCTTTCCTAGATCATAAATTGAGTTTACCAATAGCCATCCAGTTCCATTGTTCTTATTATTTCCCTCCATATTTCTCAAATACCTGATATACAACACCATCTAATGAATTCCTATCCACCAGTAAGTATATCATCCCAGTTCATCACTGGTTGAAAGTTTTAACAATTGCTTTGCTACCTAGTACCAGGGGCCAGCTGTTGCTCACTATCACCAGCAATGGGGTCCTCTTTGCCAAGTAGGTATGGGTGACCAATTCCAAAATCTCAACTCGGTGTTTGATACCAAAAGCTTCTGCCTTTAGCACTCCCAGTGGCTGGGAACAGCACTTCATTCCTAAAGACTAGGTGGTGTATCACAGTGTCTATCAACTAATTTTAAATGCTTAATTCAAAACAGAACACCTTGATCTAACTTCAGAAAGAGATTATTTCAGGAAAAAACCTTCCCCTGGAAGGCTCATGTGAAATAAATGTAGATCATTGACCTTCATCTCGTTGGAGAAGCAGAACACTTTGGTAGGCAAGTCATCAGTGAATGATGTTTGTTAGGTGCTTACCATGTTCTCAGTCATTCCATTCAGCATAAAGAGAGGGGGAAGAAATCTTACAGGTTTCTAAATATGTCTTCAAAGAAACACAAGTGATTTTTGGTCACAGTTGCCAATATTTAGATTGAAGTTTTTTTTTTTTTTACATCTTTATTGGAGTATAATTGCTCTACAACGTTGTGTTAGTTGCTGCTGTATAACAAAGTGAATCAGCTATACGTATACATATTTCCCCATATCCCCTCCCTCTTGTGTATCCCTCTCACCCTCCTTATCCCATCCCTCCAGGTGGTCACAAAGCACGAGCTGATCTCCCTGTGCTACGTGGCTGCTTTGCACTAGCTATCGATTTTACATTTGGTAGTGTATATATGTCAATGCCACTTTCTCACTTCGTCTCAGCTTACCCTTCCCTCTCCCCATGTCCTCAAGTCCATTCTCTATGTCTTCTTCTTTATTCCTGTCCTACCCCTAAGTTCTTCAGAACCATTTTTTTTAAGATTCCATATATATGTGTTAGCATACGGTATTTGTTTTTCTCTTTCTGACATACTTCACTCTGTATGACAGACTCTAGGTCCATCCACCTCACTACAAATAACTCAATTTCGTTTCTTTTTATGGTTAAGTAATATTCCGTGTGTATATGTGCCACATCTGCTTTAGCCATTCATCTGTCGATGGACACTTAGGTTGCTTCCATGCCCTGGCTATTGTAAATAGAGCTGCAATGAATGTTGTGGTACATGACTCTTTTTGAATTATGGTTTTCTCAGGGTATATGCCCAGTAGTGAGATTGCTGGATCATATGGTAGTTCTATTTTTAGTTTTTTAAGGAACCTCCATACTGTTTTCCATAGTGGCTGTATCAATTTACATTCCCACCAACAGTGCAGGAGGGTTCCCTTTCCTCCACACTCTCTCCAGCATTTATTGTTTGTAGATTTTTTGATGATGGCCATTCTGATCGGTGTGACTTGCATTTGTAGTTTTGACTTGCATTTCTCTAATGATTAGTGATGTTGAGCATCCTTTCATGTGTTTGTTGGCAATCTGTATATCTTCTATGGAGAAATGTCTATTTAGGTGTTCTGCCCATTTTTGGATTGGGTTGTTTCTTTTTTTGATATTGTGCTGCATGAACCGCTTGTATATTTTGGAGATAAATCTTGTGTCAGTTGCTTCATTTGCAAATATTTTCTCCCATTCTGAGGGTTGTCTTTTTGTCTTGTTTATGGTTTCCTTTGCTGTGCAAAAGCTTTTAAGTTTCATTAGATCCCATTTTTTTATTTCCATTTCACTAGGAGATGGCGCAAAAAGGATCTTGCTGTGATTTATGTCAAAGAGTGTTCTGTCTATGTTTTCCTCTAAGAGTTCAATAGTGTCTGGCCTTACATTTAGGTCTTTAATCCATTTTGAGTTTATTTTTGTGTATGGTGTTAAGGAGTGTTCTAATTTCATTCTTTTACATGTAGCTGTCCAATTTTACCAGCGCCACTTATTGAAGAGGCTGTCTTTTCTCCATTGCATATTCTTGCCTCCTTTATCAAAAATAAGGTGACCATATGTTTGTGGGCTTACCTCTGGGCTTTCTATCCTGTACCATTGATCTGTATTTCTGTTTTAGTGCCAGTACCATACTGTCTTGATTACTGTAGCTTTGTAGTATAGTCTGAAGTCAGGGAACCTGATTCCTCCAGCTCCATTTTTCATTCTCAAGTTTGCTTTGGCTATTCGGGGTCTTTTGTGTTTCCATACAAATTGTGAATTTTTTTGTTCTAGTTCTGTGAAAAATGCCAGTGGTAGTTTGATAGGGATTGCACTGAATCTGTAGATTGCTTTGGGTAGTAGAGTCATTTTCACAATGTTGATTCTTCCAATCCAAGAACGTGGTATATCTCTCCATCTGTTTGTATCATCTTTAATTTCTTTCATCAGTGTCTTTTAGTTTTGTGCATACAGGTCTTCTGTCTCCTTAGGTAGGTTTATTCCTAGGTATTTTATTCTTTTTGTTGCAATGGTAAATGGGAGGGTTTCCTTAATTTCTCTTTCAGATTTTTCATCATTAGTGTATAGGCATGCAAGAGATTTCTGTGCATTAATTTTGTATCCTGCTACTTTACCAAATTCATTGATTAGCTCTAGTCATTTTCTGGTAGCATCTTTAGGATTCTCTGTGTATATTATCATGTCATCTGCAAACAGTGACAGGTTTACTTCTTCTTTTCCAATTTGGATTCCTTTTATTTCTTTTGCTTCTCTGATTACTGTGGCTAAAACTTCCAAAACTATCTTGAATAATAGTGGTGAGAATGGGCAACCTGGTCTTTTTCCTGATCTTAGTGGAAATGGTTTCAGTTTTTCACCATTGAGAATGATGTTGGCTGTGGGTTTGTCATATATGGCCTTTATTATGTTGAGGTAAGTTCCTTCTATGCCTACTTTCTGCAGGGTTTTTATCATAAATGGTGTTGAATTTTGTCAAAAGCTTTTTCTGCATCTATTGAGATGATCATATGGTTTTTATTCTTCAATTTGTTAATATGGTGTATCACATTGATTGATTTGCATATATTGAAGAATCTGTGCATTCCTGGGATAAACCCCACCTGATCTCGATGTATGATCCTATTAATGTGCTGCTGGATTGCGTTTGCTAGAATTTTTTTGAGGATTTTTGTATCTATGTTCATCAGTGATATTGGCCTGTAGTTTTCATTTTTTGTAACATCATTGTCTGGTTTTGGCATCAGGGTGATGGTGGTCTCTTAGAATGAGTTTTGGAGTGTTCCTCCCTCTCCTATATTTTGGAAGAGTTTGAGAAGGATAGGTGTTAGCTCTTCGCTAAGTATCTGACAGAATTTGCCTGTGGAACCATCTGGTTCTGGGCTTTTGTTTGTTGGAAGATTTTTAACCACAGTCTCAATTTCAGTGCTTGTGATTTGTCTGTTTATATTTTCTATTTCTTCCTGGTTCAATCTCAGAAGGTTGTACTTTTCTAAGAATTTGTCCATTTCTTCCAGGTTGTCCATTTTACTGGCATATAGTTGCTTGTAGTAATCTCTCATGATCCTTTGTATTTCTGCAGTGTCAGTTGTTAATTCTGCTTTTTCATTTCTAATTCTGTTGATTTGAGTCTTCTCTCATTTTTCACTGATGAGTCTGGCTAATGGTTTATCAATTTTGTTCATCTTCTCAAAGAACCAGCTTTTCGTTTTATTGATCTTTGCTATCATTTCCTTCATTCATTTTTCATTTATTTCTGATCTGATCTTTATGATTTCTTTCCTTCTGCTAACTTTGGGATTTTTTTGTTCTTCTTTCTCTAATTGCTTTAGGTGTAAGTTTAGGTTGTTTATTTGAAATTTTCCTTGTTTCTTGAGGTAGGATTGTATTGCTATAAACTTCCCTCTTTGCACTCCTTTTGCTGCATCCCATAGGTTTTGGGTTGTCGTGTTTTCATTGTCATTTGTTTCTCGGTAGTTTTTGATTTCCTCTTTGATTTCTTCAGTGATCTCTTGGTTATTTAGTAGTGTATTGTTTAGCCTCCATGTGTTTGTATTTTTTACAGATTTTTTCCTGTAATTGATACTAGTCTCATAGAGCTGTGGTCGGAAAATATACTTGATATGATTTCAATTTTCTTAAATTTACCAAGGCTTGAGTTGTGACCCAAGATATGATCTATCCAGGAGAATGTTCCATGAACACTTGTGAAGAACGTGTATTCTACTGTTTTTGGATTGAATGTCCTATAATTATCAATTAAGACTATTTGTTTAACGTATCATTTAAAGCTTGTGTTTCCTTATTTATTTTCATTTTGGTTGATCTGTCCATTGGTGAAAGCATGGTATTAAAGTCCCCTACTCTTGTGTTACTGTCAATTTCCCCTTTTATGGCTGTTAGCATTTGCCTTGTGTATTGAGGTGCTCCTATGTTAGGTGCATAAATATTTACAGTTGTTATATCTTCTTCTTGGATTGATCCCTTGATCATTATGTAGTGTCCTTCTTTGTCTCTTGTAATTGTCTTTATTTCAAAGTCTATTTTGTCTGATATGAGAATTGCTACTACAGCTTTCTTTTGATTTCCATTTCCATGGAATATCTTTTTCCACCTGCTCACTTTCAGTCTGTATGTGTCCCTAAGTCTGAAGTGGCTCTCTTGTAGACAGCATATATACTTGTCTTGTTTTTGTACCCATTCGGCCAGTTTATGTCCTTTGGCTGGCGCAGTTAATCTTAGATTGAGTTTTGAAGTAGTAATCCCACTGCTATTATTAAGGTTAAAGAATTTGTTTGGTTCATAAAGGGCACTGCTTAGCCTTGGCAAAATTTTCAAATAACTTGAGGCTTATACTAGTAGGTACTCTTGGGCAAGCCAAAGATGTCAATCAAACGTGTACTGGCCAGCAGTGGGCCTTGGGAGAACACCAGGAACACCAGTCTCAATTCCTCCAGCTTCTTAGAAAACCAGGGATTGGGTGTATGATTGAACTGCTTCCTAGGGACTTTCAAGGAGCCAGCTGTCAAGTCTAGGAACTCCTTCCTCTCTTTCCACTTATTTTATTGTTCTCTGTTGCATCCTGTTGTCATACCACCCCTCACCCTGAGGCACAGTGGCTTGCCTGACAACCTGGGATGGGAAAGGAGACAACATCCTCCAGGAATACCTGCTGGCACCATGGCCACCCCAGGAGAGAGTGGCCATCCAAGGAGGCTTGGGATTGCCTCTCTGTCCTAAGCATATTACAGTTTTCTACCAGGTGGATCTGCTCCAATTGGGAAAGGAGTTCTGGAGTCAGGAATATTCATTATCTACAAAATTGTCATTTGACATTATTGTGTTAACCTGCTTGCTTTTGACCAAATGAATTTTGACCTATTGCTTTTAACTGAATAAGTTTCTCCTAAATAAGTTGAACCCATTTCTCCTTGGCTTTCCTATTGTCTAATTATAAGAAAACATAGAAATATAACTATTCAAGTCATCAAAAAATAACTAAGTCATCAAAAAATATTGAATAAGACAAAGATCTCTCTTTCCCACTCCCACCCTCACCCACTTCGTTTCCAGTACTATCACTCAGAACATTCTTGATGCCCAGTAGATTAAGAAAATACGAAAATATCCAAATTCTAGCCTTAAAGTTATCACAAGTGGATGAATTGATAAGAGAATGAAGAAAAAAATGACATCTGCTCTTTGATTACTTGTAATAACCTTTGAATAAAATGAGTTAATACATGTAAATGCACTTAAATAGCATTTATTGAATGCCTACTACATACTAGAAACTGTTCTACTTATTATTATTTTACATACTGCAGCTATGGTAACTGGCATGTTATCATTTCCACTATAAGCATATTAAAATATACCAAGTAAAGGGCAGTGCTTGTTATTCAGTTAATTATAACATAATTGATTTAACTTACTTGGATGAAAATTTTATACTTCAGGTTGTTGCCGCCTAAATAGAATGACACTAGATTGTGTAAAAAATATGCCTAGAAAATTGCTGATGAATTACATGTGCTTAGAAAGTATGTCAATGCCTAGCTACAACACCCATTTCTTAGGATTTTATAATTTTGTGAAAGGAATGCATTACTTACTGCCCCAGAAGTATTTGGGGTTTGAGGCTAACACCCATCTTCCAGAGGCTCTAAATTACAAAAAAATGCCACTTTTGTCAGAATAGCTGTGTGGGAGGGTCTGAAGGTGGAACCAAGAAACTGCATAGACCCGTCCGAGATCTATCACCTATAAACCATGGGATAATGGTCATCTTACTTGAACTCTGAGTGAGCCTTAGTTTATTCATTTATGAAAGGGAGATAGAAGTACTTACCTCAGCGTTATTATGAAGATAGAGTATGAAGACTGCATGTAAAGCACAAAGTAAATGGCAGATATCTTTACTATTATTGATGTTATTATTAGCTGGGATTCCCTGATGTGCCTGCAGGAATAAATTCTCTTCTAGTAAACTAGTCCCTCTCTGCATCTCTATTCCTCATCCATAAACTGTGAATAATAATGGTATCTACTATGGCTCTTGTGAGGATTAAGTGAATTAATACATGTAAACCCTTTAGAACAGTGCTTGGCACATGGTAAGCCCATTATTCAAGTTCATGTGCTTTCAATTTATACTAAATTTCTTTGACCAGATCTAAAGATATAAACTACTTTTCCTCCAAAGGGAATATTTGATTTAGTCAAAAGTATTATATCGTTTTTTTCCTCCTTGTTGACCACAGACTTCACCCTTTAAAAGGCCCTTCTTATTAACTGGAGGAGACAAAGTAAGCTGGTTTTGTGAAAAAGTGCCAGGCTTGGCTAGTAAGTAGTTGAGGGTGGATCAAATGTGGCCTTGGAGAAGTCACGCTCTGAGCTTCAGTTTTTTTCTTCTGACATATGGGAATAACATCCCTGTTCAAACCACCTGAACATCTCCCTGGGTGATTTAAAGATCATATGGGATGAGGGAGACTCTTGCCTCCTATGATATTATTAGTGTTCACGAATAACACTTGTCTTCTCCCAGTCCACATAATTGACTCTCAGGCTTCTTCCTTGACTACTGATTAGATGTAAATGAGGTGGTTATTTGGGGGTGCTCCTGGGGTCCACTAAGGTGATAACTCTGAAGGACAGTGTTCAAGCCATTGAAACTTAACATACAAAATACTTCAGAAAATACCATTGAAGGATGACTTAATATAGAAACACTGGACATTGAAGCTTAATGATGTGAAAAATTTTAGAAATAGTGTATGTTATGGGCAGAATTATGTCTCTCTAAATTCATATGTTGATATGTTAACCACTAATACTTCAGAATGAGGTCATTAGGGTGGGCTCTAATCCACTATGTCCTTGTAAGAAGAGGAAATTTGAGCACAGACATGTGCAGAGGGAAGGCAACGTGAAGACTCAGGGAGAAGATGGCCATTTACAAGCCGAAGAGTGCCAAGGATTGCTGGTAACACCAGAAGCTAGGAAGAGGCAAGGAAGGAGCTTCCCTTTAGGGTCTTCAGAGAGAGCATGACCCTGTTGACACTTTGATTTTGGACTTGTAGCATCCAGAACAGTGAGAGATTACATTTATGTTGTTTAAGCCACCCAGCTGTGGTGCTTTGCTATGGTAGCCCTAGGTAGACTATCATAGTGTCCCAGTAGCCTTCTAAGAAGCTCTAAGTCTGTGAAGCCTGAAGGTGGGAGTGGGGATTAAGAAAGAGACAGGGCCACTCTCCTCTTCTTCAGCCATTGCAATTCTGTTTATCAATATTAGATATTGAACTTCCAAGAAGAGTTTTGTTTCTACTAAAGAATTTTAGTAAAAAAGAAGTTTGGAAAGTACTGCTCTAGTGTGACAGACCCTGTCAATACTCCAGCCCAGGGATTCTTCGCTGTTTTCCTCTCCCAGGTTCTCTGGGCAGTTTCACTCCCAACAACCTGAACCTGGATCTTTGGTTGAGGGCAGCCTTCAAACTGATTCCAGAGCTTTCTGCACATAGAGAATTGGAACAGGGGAAGTATGCAGTCAGCAACTGACCTATGGGGGGGGTATAAATACTCCAGCTCCCTCACCCCTGATCAGGACAGCTCTGAGGTGGGACCTGCACTGTCTTCACAGCTTCCCTGTGGGACTTGGCTTGACACCTCACCCTTCTTGGCCTTCTATCTTTTCTCTGCTTCTTTTCCTTCTTCCCTACAGATTTTCCTTGGGAAAACTTCCTAATAAATATAGGGTCTCTCAACCTTGGCACTATTAACATTTTGAACTAGATAATTCTTTGATGTGCAGCTGTCCTGTGCACTGTAGGATGTTTAGCAGCATCCTGGGCTTTATCCACTAGATGCCAGAAGCATATCTCCCCTTCTTCCCTCCTCCCTTCACAGTCATGACAATTTCAAAAATGTCTTAAAGCCAATGCCAAATATTTCCTGGGAGATGAAATCACCCATTCAAGAGCCACTGTTTAAATATTATAAATGTGGATCCCCAAGTTCTGAGAGTTTGCTAAAGTAGAAGAGCTGGGATTAGAAGCTAAACTCCCTGATTCCCAAGCCACTGGCTATTTATTTCTACTACACTTACGTTTCTCAAACTTGTCTGATCATAAAAATCACTGGTGTGTGTGTTTGAGGAGGGGGGCAAGACAATTGGTTTAAAATTCAGATTCCCAGGTTCCTCTCCTGAAGAATCTGATTCAGAAGACCTAGAGAGGGGCACCTGGGTTTGTAGGCATCAGTGATTCTTTTGATCAAGAATGACTGGGAAGACAAAGATGTCACAAAGAAAGAAAACTACAGGCCAATATCACTGATGAACATAGATGCAAAAATCCTCAACAAAATATTAGCAAACAGAATCCAACAGCACATTAAAAGGATCATATACCATGATCAAGTGGGGTTTATTCCAGGAATGCAAGGATTCTTCAATATATGCAAATCAATCAATGCGATACACCGTATTAGCAAATTGAAGGAGAAAAACCATATGATCATCTCAATAGATGCAGAGAAAGCGTTTGACAAAATTCAAAACCCATTTATGATAAAAACCCTGCAGAAAGTAGGCACAGAGGGAACTTTCCTCAACATAATAAAGGCCATATATGACAAACCCACAGCCAACATCGTCCTCAATGGTGAAAAACTGAAAGCATTTCCTCTAAGATCAGGAACAAGACAAGGTTGCCCACTCTCACCACTCTTTTTTTTTAATTCTTCTTCTTCTTCTTCTCTCTCCCCACTCTTATTCAACATAGTTTTGGAAGTTTTAGCCAAGCAAACAGAGAAGAAAAAGAAATAAAAGGAATCCAAATCGGAAAAGAAGAGTAAAGCTGTCACTGTTTGCAGATGACATGATACTATACATAGAGAATCCCAAAGACGCTACCAGAAAACTACTAGAGTTAATCAATGAATTTGTTAAAGTAGCAGGATACAATATTAATGCACAGAAATCTCTGGCATTCCTAAACACTAATGAAAAATCTGAAAATGAAATTAAGAAAACACTCCCATTTACCATTGCAACAAAAAGAATAAAATATCAGGGCTTCACTGGTGGCGCAGTGGTTGAGAGTCTGCCTGCCAATGCAGGGGCCACGGGTTCGTGCCCCAGTCTGGGAGGATCCCACATGCCGCGGAGTGGCTGGGCCCGTGAGTAATGACTGCTGAGCCTGCGCGTCTGGAGCCTGTGCTCCGCAATGGGAGAGGCCACAATAGTGAGAGGCCTGCATACCGAGGAAAAAAAAAAAAAAGAATAAAATATGTAGGAGTAAACCTACCTAAGGAGACAAAAGACCTATATGTAGAAAACTAAAAGACACTGATGAAAGAGATTAAAGATGATACAAACAGATGGAGAGATATAACATGTTCTTGGATTGGAAGAATCAACATTGTGAAAATGACTCTACTACCCAAAGCAATCTACAGATTTAATGCAATCCCTATCAAACTACCACTGGCATTTTTCACAGAACTAGAACAAAATATTTCACAATTTGTACGGAAAAACAAAAGACCCTGAATAGCCAAAGCAAACTTGAGAATGAAAAATGGAGCTGGAGGAATCAGGTTCCCTGACTTCAGACTATACTACAAAGCTACAGTAATCAAGACAGTATGGTACTGGCACAAAAACAAAAATATAGATCAATGGAACAGGATAGAAAGCCCAGAGATAAACCCATGCACATATGTTCACCTTATCTTTGATAAAGGAGGCAAGAACATACAGTGGAGAAAAGACAGTCTGTTCAATAAGTGGTGCTGGGCAAACTGGACAGGTACATGTAAAAGTATGAGATTAGAACACTCCCTAACACCATACACAAATAAATAAGCTCAAATGTATTAAAGATCTAAATGTAAGGCCAGAACTATCAAACTCTTAGAGTAAAACATAGGCAGAACACTCTTTGACATAAATCACAGCAAGATCCTTTTTGACCCACCTCCTAGAGAAATGGAAATAAAAGCAAAAATAAACAAATGGGACCTAATGAAACTTAAAAGCTTTTGCACAGCAAAGGAAACCATAAACAAAACGAAAAGACAACCCTCAGAATGGGAGAAAATATTTGCAAATGAAGCAACTGGCAAAGGATTAATCTCCAAAATTTATAGGCAGCTCATGCAGCTCAATAACAACAACAAAAAAAAAACCCAATCCAAAAATGGGCAGAAGACCTAAATAGACATTTCTCCAAAGAAGATATACAGATTGCCAACAAACACATGAAAGGATGCTCAACATCACTAATCATTAGAGAAATGCAAATCAAAACTACAGTGAGATATCATCTCACACCGGTCAGAATGGTCATCATCAAAAAATCTAGAAACAATAAATGCTGGAGAGGGTGTGGAGAAAAGGGAACACTCTTGCACTGCTGGTAGGAATGTAAATTGATACAGCCACTGTGGAAAACAGTATGGAGGTTCCTTAAAAAACTACAAATAGAACTACCATACAACCCAGGAATCCCACCACTGGGCATATACCCTGAGAAAACCATAATTCAAAAAGTCATGTACCAAAATGTTCACTGCAGCTCTATTTACAATAGCCAGGAGATGGAAGCAACCTAAGTGCCCATCATCGGATGAATGGATAAAGAAGATGTGGCACACATATACAATGGAATATTACTCAGCCATAAAAAGAAATGAAATTGAGTTATTTGTAGTGAGGTGGATGGACCTAGAGTCTGTCATACAGAGTGAAGTAAGTCAGAAAGAGAAAAACAAATACCATATGCTAACACATATATATGGAATCTAAGGGAAAAAAAAGGTCATGAAGAACCTAGGGGTAAGACCGGAATAAAGACACAGACCTACTAGAGAATGGACTTGAGGGTATGGAGAGGGGGAAGGGTAAGCTGTGACAAAGTGAGAGAGTGGCATGGACATATATACACTACCAAATGTACAATAGATAGCTAGTGGGAAGCAGCCACATGGCACAGGGAGATCAGCTCGGTGTTTTGTGACCACCTACAGGGGTGGGATAGGGAGGGTGGGAGGGAGGGAGACGCAAGAGGGAAGAGATATGGGAACATATGTATATGTATAACTGATTAACTTTGTTATAAAGCAGAAACTAACACACCATTGTAAAGCAATTATGCTCCAATAAAGATGTTAGAAAAGAAAAAAGAATAAGGCTTATGTTAGGCTTATTTTCACATGTCATTTAAGCTGTGCTATTATAAAATAATTTATATGTAACAATGTAGGTGACTATATATGATATAAATAAACACTCTTGTATTTATTACTTAGTGCAAAAAAAAAAAGAATGACTGGGAAACTGAAATACTGATTCTCAGATTGTAATGTGGAAAGGAATCTCTGTGTATGTGGTATATGTGGGGGGGTGCATGTACAAAATATAAATATATATACAAAATATAAATTCCTAGGCTTCATATGCTGCGATTTTGATGGTTTTAATAAACTTCCTAAGTTTTTCTGATATAGGTGGTCTGAAGCAATTGTTACAATACTTTCTATTAAATCGTTCAATTGTTAACACATACACAGAGTGTCTTTAGATCTATCTCGAATGACATCCCTCAGTTGACATCAAGATTCCCAGCAAATGCACTTATAATATACTGCTTCCCTTTAGTACTTATTAATAATTTGTGTAATATAGCCATCCTCTCTAAAGTGCAAACTCCATGAACCCAGGGCCCTCCTTTACTTTCTATTTAGTTATATTCCTCAAGTAGGTAACATACCTCACCCTAAGTGGGTGCCCAGTAAATATCTGTTGAGTGAACGACATTAGATGGTGGGGTAAGCAGAATATTTTTGGAGTCATTATTGTCCAAAAATATCCATATTCTAATCCCCAAGAATTTGAATATGTTCAATATGAATATGAAAGTGTTATGTTACCTGGCAAGGGAGAACTAAGTTTGCAGATGGAATTAAGATTGCTAATAAGCTGACCTTAAAATAAGGGAATTATACTGGATTATCTAGGTGGACTTAATGTAATCCCAAAGGTCCTTTAACATGCAAGAGGGAGGCAGATCCTATGATAAACCATAATGGAAAAGAATACATATATGTATGAAAAAGAATGTATATATATATATATATATATATATGTATAACTGAATCACTTTGCTGTACAGAATTAATTAAAACTACATTGTAAATCAACTATATTTCAATTAAAAAAAAAGAGGGAGGCAGAAGAGGTCAGGGTCAGAGAGAAATTTGAAGATGCTACATTGCTTGATTTGAAGATGGAGGAAGGGACCACAAGCTGAAGAAAGCAAGCAGCCTCTAGAAGGAAGAAAAGCCAAGAAATGGATTCTCCTCTAGAGCCTCCAGGAAGGATACAGCCCTACAGATACCTGGATTTTAGCCCAGTGAAACCTATTTTGGACTTCTGACCTCTACAACTCTAAGAGAATACATTTGTGTTAAGCCACTAAATTTGTGGTAACTTCTTATAGTAGCAACAGGAAACTAACATAGATGGTAATGGGAATGCTAAGTGCTGGTAGCATTTATTGAGCCTTTACCTTGCAAGTACTTTATTTCTATCCTTCCTTATCAGTATGAAAAGGTATTATCCCATTTTGCAGATGAGACATCAGAGGATCAGAATGGTCAAGTAATGCCAAAGGGTTTCTATTAGCACACAGTGGGGTGGGGCTGCAGACCTCTCAAATCCACACTCTGATGTGCCAGTGCTGTTCAAAGTGGGGCCCAGACATTGTTACTGATCCATATTGAAAGAGTACAGATATTGAGACTGCATGTATAGAACATTTTATAGTAACTCTTTTCTGTATAATATTGAAATGTAATTTTGTGTTTGTTAAATCTAGTAATAAAAATGGGGACTTATTTTAATTGTCTTTTTAATTTCATTTTTCAGCAATTTATTCTTACTGTATATATATTTTTTAATTGACTCACTCTGGATTGGAGGGGAAAAAAAAAAAAACTGGTTCCAAATCCCAGATGCTTTGATAAGCACTTCACTGACCACAATGCTAAGATTTGTAGTTGTTATGGGTCCTTGACTCTAGTTTTACTAGTCTCCCCCAAAGTGGTGAGGGTGGGGAGTCTGGCCCACAGCTGCTCAGGGCCTTCCTGGGGAGGGGTTGGGGTGTAGGGACAGCCTGGTCCTCAGAAGTGTCATCTTCCCTGAGGGCAAATCTTTCCCAGTTCTTCTTCCAGCCGTGCCGCAAAGCCTTACCATTTCCACCTTTTCTCTTTCCTGTCAGTAAAGGATTTTCAAAGTTTATTTTAACTTTTTCTTCTCTTTCTTTGGTCAATTTTTTATGAGAGTGCATGCCCCCCACATATTTCACATGGCCTGCATTTTTATGAATCCAAGAATAAATGCATTTTTGGCTAACAACTAAGAAGTATTTTTAGACTCATGGGGCTGTATTTTCATCTTTTGCAGAGCAAAATCTGAAGCAGATGCAGTTGCGTGCAGAACTCTTTAATTCTGCACCCCGTTTCAGAGGTCCTGCTGACAGTCCACATCCCTTGAGAAATATGTTAACACTTTAATGAAAACTGATCTGATATGAAGTATCGCAGTTTAGAGGGATGAGTCATCCAAAGAACAAGGAGCTGGGGTTTTGCTTGTTCCTTCAAACTGCTTTGGGTCAGTTGCCTTTTGACCTTTGCTTTGCTAAGGAGAGGGGTTTCTGCTGTGGAGATGTTTAGCAGGCAAGCAGAGGAGAGGATGGAGGGTGGTCAGAGTAGGGCCAAGGTTCAAAGCCCAATGAGACCACTGGGGGCAGATGAGAACTTGCCCAAACTAATCACTGCTGTTTCCCATCCCCCATCCCTCCACCCCACCACCACCCCAAGTTCCATGATGGAACAAGACCAAGTCGAGGGGAGTTTGTGTGATAGAAAGAGAAAAAACCGGACTTCCCTGGTGGCAAAGTGGTTAAGAATCCGCCTGCCAATGCAGGGGACACAGGTTCGATCCCTGGTCCGGGAAGATCCCACATGCCGCGGAGCAACTAAGCCCGTGCGCCACAACTACTGAAGCCCACGCGCCTAGAGCCCGTGCTCCGCAACAAGAGAAGCCACTGCAACGTGAAGCCCACGCACCGCAATGAAGAGTAGTCCTTGCTAGCCGCAACTAGAGAAAGCCCGTGTGGAGCAACAAAGACCCAACGCAGCCAAAAATCAATAAATAAATTTAAAAAAAAAGAAAGAGAAAAAACCTACCAACCTATTCCACTCATGGAATCTTCCACTTTCAACAAATCTGGAAGCAACCACTGTCATCGTCTAGTTCAATTTTCTTATTCTACAGCTGCGCTCAAAGGCTACACTTGGCTCTAACTTTGCTTTGTACAGTTATCACCTAAGTAGATGTCAAAAAGTTCCTTGAACGAGTGAATGAATGAGTGGAATTGAGACCAGCAAAGGTAAACATCTTGTCCATGATGACAGATTTCAGAATATATCAGACTTATTTCCATACAGTCCAGCAGGCTTGCCGTCAATACCAGTACAGAACTAGAATGCTCCTGGTGTGAATTCAGAGTTGGCACTGGTTTTCTCCCAGCTAGCTGAGGGTTAAAAAAATATCGCAGCTGGGTTTAACTGGCTCTAGAAGCAGGAATGCTATACATTTTAAGTCAAGAGGTCCTGGATCCCAACAGATGAAAAGTTTCTTATGGTTGGAAGGGCTAAGCCTGGGTGAACATTGTGCATTACCTTATTTCACCTTAGAAAGTAGAAGCTAGGTTGTGGAGGGTTGGCCATGGTTAGAATGCTCCAAGGCAGAGGGTTCTTTCAACTCTGCTCTGATTGGAGCTAAGCAGGCATATTTACCATTTTCCCAATAAAATATAGAGTAAAGTTCAGCCCCACCCCCAAATCTTCCAAATGTTGCAGATTTAAGTCACTATTAGGATCAAAATTAAGGAAATGTCAACAGCTTTCAGTAGCCAAAATCTCATCTTCCTTTTTCTGAAAAATCATTCAGAGTTTAGGAATAACTCCAGGGAGAATAAATGAAATGTAACTGGGATGTTGGCTTGTCAATATCTGACTGGGAAAAAGACTAGCCTGGAAAAGTGACCATGAGCTTTGCCTCACAGATGGGCAGCATGAACAATGAACAATGCTGTGATGCAGCACAACAAGCCCGGCTGCTGTCAGAAGACTTGATGAGGCAGGTGATGTGCCTTCTCAGAGCTTTGTTTTCTTCATATGAAAATGATCATGACGATACTTCCCTCACAGAACTGTTGTGACAAGGTTTATTAGGAGAATAGATGTATATTAATAATAATGGCTAAAATTTTTCTAGCACTTACTATGTGCTAAGGCACTTTCTTGTTTGTTTTTTGTGTTTTTTTTTTAGTCTAGCTTATCTCAGAATCACCTTTAGGAAAATTATTTATCCTTTATCCTCTTAGCTTTTATTCTTTATTGAGAATGACCTCTAGAAATTAGTAATTTTACCTACCCCACAGAGTTGTTGCAAAGATTAAATAAGTCAATCTGTGAACATGCTTACTAAAGTATATGACCCATGGTAAGTCCTCAATGAGTGTTAGGTATTCGGATCCTTTATATTATTCTGCCTAGTGGTAATTAACAATATAATATTGAGTTCCTATGAATATTACCTGAGTGAGGAAGGAGAAGAAGAGGACGATGGGACTTGTGGTGACTGAGCAAAGAGGGAGGGAGGAAGGAAGGGAAGAAGAGTGAGGTCAAGACATTCATTCCCATCTTCTTCCCTGTGGGGTTCCTGTGGGCCACCTGGCTGCAATCCTTGCTATGACCCTCTTCAGACAGCTTTCTCTCTGGGGCTCTGGTTAGGGTTTCCTCCCCTGGCCCATTCAGGCTTAAGGATGGTGAAAACTTCCCTCTGTAGCTAGCTGTGGGCACTGCACTATCACATATAGTTTCCCTGTATTCTATCCACACTTTGGAAAATAGTCCCTTTATTACATTCTCCTTGAATTGTCCAAACAAGGCCTATACAGTCTTCCTGGGTACTGCCTCTCGTGTTCATTCCATTCCTGTGCCAACGCTCAATAGAGGTAGCAAATACTACTTCAGAGGAATAAATTCTATAATTCCCAAATTGGTCAACCTGATATGTTTCTTTTACACTTCTATATTCCTTCTACTCCCTTCCCATCTCATCTCACATGGGGGGGTTGTGACTTTGTTCAGATTTTTCTACACAGGGGCAGTGGAAGAACAAGGGTTAGAGGGCTTTGGAGCATGGGTAAGAGGGTCTTGGATGAATTTAGGTTAGATAGTTTAAGAATGAGGCCAGGACGGTGCTAACAGAGTGGAAGAAAGTCAAATAGAACAAAGGACTTGTGATCTATATGAGGCTGAAGATGAAGCACTGGGGAATGAAGAGAAGAGACAGCTGAAAATATACGAAGTTCAGTTTAAGGAAGAGATAGTAGGTTCAGATTTCAGAGCTACAGCAGTTCCAAGAGATGACAAGAGCCACAGTGTGGTGGGATCAGGTGGGTTAAGTGGAGCACAGGTGACAGCCACTGTATTTGAGGACGTCCAGGAAATGGAAGGCAACGTGAAGGATGAGTTGCCCATGTGGTCACTGATATCACTGTGGATGAAGACACAAGTTGGTGCTGAAAGGACAGTGTGCTGGGTGTTGAAGATGTCAGTGATCCCAGGGAGTGAACCAGGATGTTAGTAGATGACAGCAGTAGGAGGGACAGCTCTGTGGCACACATCTCAAAGGAGGAGTAACTCAAGGGCAGTTTCTCCCATTTGTGAATTCCAATACCTCTAGGCCCTAGGGAAAACTTATGGGAGAATAAACAACCTCCTGTACATTTGACTCACAGCAGAAAACAGATGGCATACGCATTTTAGGCAAAACGTTTCAGGACAGAGGGAACCTAGGGTAAGAGAGTCGCACTTGGGAAGGAAAGTGACCATGACAAACATGTGTTTATTTGAATGTTGACCCAAATCTCTAAAAGTCTCAAAAGTTTTCTACCATAATTTTACCTTCCCAATAGAAATGTTTTCATACCCATTTTTTCAGCATTTGTGTAATATGTTCTTCCTTTAAATACTGTAGTTTCGCAAGAATTTTCTGGTTTAAAAATGATTCAGTTCTTTAACTAATAAATAAGTCCTGCAAAATTACACAATCCATTTCTCATAGTTTGAGTGAAAAATGAGAAGATAAAAAGCAAGAGTAAGATCCAGGATATGAGATTAGTTTCCATGTCATTTACTGTAAAATATGATCTTCCATTTCATTTAGTGTTTTAACTCTAGAATCAATTTTAAACTTTTTGCAAAGGAAAGACTGAAAATAAGATGAATATTTAAACAATACAAATAAATTTCTTGAGGCCAACAAAGCTCTTCTTGGTTACTCTCTCAAGAATCATCCCCTTGTTGGTCTCCACCTGCTGCACTTTTGCCTCTGACAGAGAAGCCGAAACTTATTCTGTTAGACCACAGGACAGAAGCATCAGCCTTGCACTTAGGGAGGGCAAGATCCTGGTTCAGGTTGTGTGGCGAGTTGGCTATTTCCCCCATTATCCATTTTCTCTTCTTTTCCATTTCCCCTGGATTTGTTGCTGGACCCTGACCACCCAGAATAAAGACAGTGTTTCCCAGCCTCGCTTGAAGCTATGTTTGGCCACATACCTAAATTTCAGCCCATTTGACACTGTTGATGAACAAAGTTTACTGTTCAGGTTGCTATCAGTTCCACAGAATTCCCCTTGATGGATAGGAGCACAGAGATTAGCATCTTTCTCTGCACACATCAGCTGTATCACATGGGAGCATTGCCTAACCTCTTGCTACCATCTGTAAAATGAGAATAATATATCCACCTCATGGGGTGATTCTGAGGACTGAAAAAAAAAATGATAATAAAAGACAGTATTTAATAGAGCACTTTCCATGTGCCAGGATCTGGGTACACATATTCAGTACCAGACATTTAATAAATGCCAACACAAGTCTCCCAGCATCCTACCCACACTGTGAAAACTGTGATGCCCTGGACTGCCCAGTGCCACCCACATGAGTCAACAGGCATCTTAGCCCTAGGGCTCTTCTCCAGAGGACACAGTTCTGAGTTCACAGGACTTTAGTCTCATGAGACAACCTGAGTGAAAACAACTCTTCTGTGTTCAAAATAGTTCCTTTCCTACCCTTGACCCTGATATATTGTAGTAAACCAAATAATATGAGTCACCCCCAAGTGTCCTTGTCTCTCATGCAAAGGAAAGAGGGAAGAAAATATACCAGATATTCTCTGCAGTTTTGTCCAAGTCCTCTGAATGTGTCCGGGCATGTCTGAATCCCAGGATGAACAGTGTCCAGTTGAAACGTACTCACCTTCTCCCCCACCACCACCCTAGCAGCAACAACTGTGCACATCACTTTCCAAAAATGGAGGGTTGGGCTCCTAATATCTCTTCACATTTTACTGTGGTACAGTTGTCACCTTCTGGGGACAAAAGGGTCTCTGAACCCAGGAGCTCCTTTCTCCCCATGTGGGCAGGAATCAAAGAAAAATATTAGAGAACCACATCAAAAGACTAAGAGCTGCTGCCTTCTGCAGTGTGGGCCCAGGTAATTTAACTCTGTGGGTCAGACCCGATTTCATTATTGAGGAGCTGATAAAACGAGGTGGATGTGTCAGTAATCATTACATAAGGGTTCATACTGCCAAAGAGCAGGTGACTTACATTCTGATCTCTTGGCATTGACCGGAGGCAATTCAGATCTTGGGGATAAGTTTGTCTCCACAAGACACCCCAAGCCTGGGGACCCTAATACCAAGCCCTGGCCCAGTGACCCACAAAACCCAAAGCAGGGGGAGAGGTGCAGCTCCACTGCTGGCCTTTTCCTGCATCGCTGCCGCGGAGGGTGGCCGGTGGGACTGTGTGAATTGGTGCCGGCCCTGGCCTCTCAGTCTGTCTGGAACACCAGCCAATGCGAGGTTTACTAAAGGAAGCCTGGGGTGCATGGCAGCCCGCGCGGTCACTTGCGGTGGTCAGGAGAAAGGGCTAAAGAGAGACTTGATAATTTTGTGAGGAAGGAAATGAAGCTGCTATTAGAGGACATTCCCTGGTCAATCTTTTTTTTTTTTTTTTTTTGCGGTACGCGGGCCTCTCACTGTTGTGGCCTCTCCCGCTGCGGAGCACAGGCTCCGGACGCGCAGGCTCAGCGGCCATGGCTCACGGGCCCAGCCACTCCGCGGCATGTGGGATCTTCCCGGACCGGGACACGAACCCGTGTCCCCTGCACCAGCAGGCAGACTCTCAACCACTGCACCACCAGGGAAGCCCCTTTGGTCGATCTTTTTAGCTCTTTGCCAGTTTAAAAAACGTGTGGGTATGGTGTGAGTGTATATATGTGCACGTGAATGTGTGTGTACCGTAGGGCGTGTGTGTATGTATGTGTGTGAATATATGTGTGTGTGAGCATGTATACAGAACAGTACGTATCCACCCCCCACCCCTGGGGCAGTGGAGTGACAACTTCTATAAAAATAACATTGCAGGGACCTCTTGCCATGGATTTCCTGAGACAATCTCTATTTCAAATATTTTGGGTCAAAACATGTTTTCTGAATTGGTTAACAGGATATGTGGTCTCAGTGTTTAATGTCATGTGTCATTAAGATGTTTCATCATCTACCCAGTTTTTTTGTTTTCTGTTTTTTTAATTAATTTATTTATTTGGCTGTGCCGGGTCTTAGTTGCGGCATGTGGGATCTAGTTCCCTGACCAGGGATCTAACCCGGGCCCCCTGCATTGGGACCGGGAGTCTTAGCCACTGGACCACCAGGGAAGTCCCCATCTACCGAGTTTTCTCTAAAATATTCATTAGTGCTCCACCCCCATCCTCCATAATCACTCATTTAAAGTTAATCAAAAAACGTATTTGTACCCTCCTCAAAACCTTTTTATTAAAGTTTTCTCATGCATTCAGCTTTGGTGCTGAAAACACTGTCATTTTTTTCTTTTTGCCACAGATATCATGACATGATTTTTTTTTTTTTTTTTTGGCGGTACGCGGGCCTCTCATTGTTGTGGCCTCTCCCATTGCGGAGCACAGGCTCTGGACGCGCAGGCTCAGCGGCCATGGCTCACGGGCCCAGCTGCTCCGCAGCACGTGGGATCTTCCCGGACCGGGGCACGAACCCGCGTCCCCTGCATCGGCAGGCGGACTCTCAACCACTGCACCACCAGGGAAGCCCGATTTTTTTTTTTTAAAGGTGGAATTAGGGTTGGGGAGGATGAGACACCAAGGAAGAATGGAGAGGAGGACTAGTCTTCAAATATATATAAACACAATCTTGAGAAGAAAAAAAGGAACTGGAGGAATCAGGCTCCCTGACTTCAGACTATACTACAAAGCTACAGTTATCAAGACGGTATGGTACTGGCACAAAAACAGAAAGATAGATCAATGGAACAGGATAGAAAGCCCAGAGATAAACCCATGCACATATGGAAACCTTATCTTTGATAAAGGTGGCAGGAATGTACAGTGGAGAAAGGACAGCCTCTTCAATAAGTGGTGCTGGGAAAACTGGACAGGTACATGGAAAAGTATGAGATTAGATCACTCCTTAACACCATACACAAAAATAAGATCAAAATGGATTAAAGACCTAAATATAAGGCCAGAACTATCAAACTCTTAGAGGAAAACATAGGCAGAACACTCTATGACATAAATCACAGCAAGATCCTTTCTGACCCACCTCCTAGAGTGATGGAAATAAAAACAAAAATAAACAAATGGGACCTAATGAAACTTAAAAGCTTTTGCACAGCAAAGGAAACCATAAACAAAATGAAAAGACAACCCTCAGAATGGGAGAAAATATTTGCAAATGAAGCAACCGACAAAGGATTAATCTCCAAAATTTACAAGCAGCTCATGCAGCTCAATAACAAAAAAACAAACAACCCAATCCAAAAATGGGCAGAAGACCTAAATAGACATTTCTCCAAAGAAGATATACAGACTGCCAACAAACACATGAAAGAATGCTCAACATCATTAATCATTAGAGAAATGCAAATCAAAACTACAATGAGATATCATCTCACACCAGTCAGAATGGCCATCATCAAAAAATCTAGAAACAATAAATGCTGGAGAGGGTGTGGAGAAAAGGGAACCCTCTTGCACTGCTGGTGGGAATGTGAATTGGTTCAGCCACTACAGAGAACAGTATGGAGGTTCCTTAAAAAACTAAAAATAGAACTACCATATGACCCAGCAATCCCACTACTGGGCATATACCCTGAGAAAACCAAAATTCAAAAAGAGTCATGTACCAAAATGTTCATTGCAGCTCTATTTACAATAGCCCGGAGATGGAAACAACCTAAGTGCCCATCATCGGATGAATGGATAAAGATGTGGCACATATATACAATGGAATATTACTCAGCCATAAAAAGAAACGAAATTGAGCTTTTTGTAATGAGGTGGATAGACCTAGAGTCTGTCATACACAGTGAAGTAAGTCAGAAAGAAAAAGACAAATACCGTATGCAAACACATATATTGGAATTTAAGAAAAAAAAATGTCATGAAGAACCTAGGGGTAAGGCAGGAATAAAGACGCAGACCTCCTAGAGAACGGACTTGAGGTTATGGGGAGGGGGAAGGGTGAGCTGTGATGGGGCGAGAGAGAGTCATGGACATATACACACTAACAAATGTAGTAAGGTAGATAGCTAGTGGGAAGCAGCCGCATGGCACAAGGATATTGGCTCGGTGCTTTGTGACAGCCTGGAGGGGTGGGATAGGGAGGGTGGGAGGGAGGGAGACGCAAGAGGGAAGAGATATGGGAACATATGTATATGTATAACTGATTC
Organism: Globicephala melas; assembly: GCF_963455315.2. Lineage (NCBI taxonomy): Eukaryota > Metazoa > Chordata > Mammalia > Artiodactyla > Delphinidae > Globicephala > Globicephala melas. Next base: position 41,777,704 of record NC_083316.1, on the reverse strand, counting down.
ACTTTGTTATAAAGCAGAAACTAACACACCATTGTAAAGCAATTATACCCCAATAAAGATGTTAAAAAAAAAAAATATATATATATATATATATATATATATAAACATTTCTACTTTGAGACTATTAGATATGGAGTTTAACTAAAAAGCCATCTCTAGTTTTGCAGGGCTGGTCAGCATAAGGCAATTAGGTGGTTGTTCTCACCAGATAATTTGTAACCATAAAATAACAGCCTTAGAATTGTCCCCATTCCTTTGCTACTCAAAGTGTAGTTCATGGCCTGGCAGCCTTAGCAACAATTGGGAGCTTGTTAGGAATGCAGAATCCCAGACTCTGACCCTTCCCCACTAAAAAAGGATCTTCATTTCAACAGGATTCCCAGGTGGTCTAATGCACAACAACATTTGAGAACCACTGGTCCAGAGATCACCCCACCTCATAGGCGTGGAAACTTGGGGCCCAGAAACAGTGAGGAATGTGACATAGATGTCTTCCTTTGTGGTAAATCTGCAAAGATGACTTTTTCCCTGTAACTGAACCTGGATTTTGAGCCCAGCCTTCTGTTCTATAGAAGAAATCTTATTCTCGCCCAGTCACGGTAGTTCTGGATTTTTTCAGTCTTGTTTGGGTAAACAGTTAACTAAGGATTGTCCTTCACTCTTTTCTCCTGACCTTCTGTGCAGGGGTGATCTTCAGTTCTGGAATTAGAAGGGCAGGGCTGCCAGGGACAATTGTGCCGTTTGCCCATCCCAAGCTACCTGGAACCAGAGACAGGTTGAAATGAGGCTGAAATTCCTTCCTCTGGTCGCTCTCCATGTTAGAGCCCTTTGTGGGGCAGTTTCTGCATGGAAGAAGAGGCATCTTTTACTAATTCACACGAAGCCTCCTGGACAGGACAGCTCAGCAGAGGCCCTGGGTCGGGGCTGCTTGGTCCAGGGTGGTCCCCAGTAGAGATCAGCATGTACAGAGAGAAACCTCATCTCACTGTGTCACCTGAACAGCCCTGCAAGGACTGACTGACTAATTGGAGACGCCGTGAGGGCTGTGCATTTTTATAATCTCAGGGCCTGGAGAACTTATAGATATGAAAGAATACAAGTTCCTCTTTGGATTTGACATTTCTTTACTTCTTAAGAGACATAAATGTCTTCTTCAAGTGACCTTAATCAGTGTGAGTCTCGATCTCTTTGAGCAGACTGAGGAATTAGGAAATTTATAACTTGACCTTAGAGGGTAGAGATCATCTTCTTAAAGTTATGATGTCTACTACGTAGCAACTACCAGTAGGATAAGATACATCCCACCAGGGTCTCATGCCCCTGGACGGGTCATCTGAACCCTGGTTTGGTCTAATTCAATCACAAGTAAGCTGAGAAAGTTAGCCCTAAATATTGTATGTGGTGGTATAGTAGTTTCCTTAGTGAAACTGGGAAGATTTGGAATTACATATAAAAATGTTTAAGGAACTCAAGCAATAATATTGCTATTTTATATTAAGGTATACGAAAATATTTTATATTCCATGTGCTTATAATGTTTAGGAGAACTGGGCCTATTAGAATAAAAGGTCAGCCTTATAACTCCAATTTGAAATTTATAATTGAGTAATTGATTTTAACTATTTTTAAGTTGAAATCTTACTGTTCTGTTTTCTCTTGGGAAGTTAGAAAATTGAATTGGAAATAAAGTGGAAAGCCCCCTAAGTAGAAATAAACATATTAAAATATAAACGTCATTTGAAATATTCGAATGTGTTTACCTTCGTAAATAGAACCAAATATTAAGCAAAGATCTCCCAGAAAGCAATTGCCTGAATAATATTTGCAAGACAAGCAAACTTTATTCACAAACTGCACTTAAAAGCTAAAGGTAGAACCAAGTTTTTAAATTTGAAACCTTAATAAATCAGTTGTTAATTTAAAAACAACAAAGCAAACCTCAGAATACTGTTGCCTCTGCAAAACCACAGTTAGGGGCATGAAAAACAGCATTATCAATGAGGTGTCTTTCATTGCTAAGGTGTTTGGTTCTACTGGAGGTTGGGTCATGCACCCTGACCCCAGGAGACAATTCCCAAGAGAGTTCTCAGTGCTCTCCATGGTCAGGGCAGGGCGAGGAGGTGGAGTGAGATTTCCTACAGCTGCCCATTGCCCACGTCCCCAGACACTTCATTCAGCCTTTCTTATTCTACCGCTCAGGCGTCATGGTGGTCAGGAGCTTCTCTATGGAGCCGCATCTTCTCTGTGGACCAGCATCTCCTAAACTACATCTGGACAGCAAGGCCCAGGTCCCCTCTGCCCTGGTACCCTCCTTTCCTGGGTTTCTTTCCCTCACCTTCACTGCCAGGGTTTTAACTCAGGAGAGGGGAAGGTTCTCACCACTTTTCTCATGGAGCCACACACACAGCTCACTCATTACCTCTCCTTCCCTCATTGGGAAACTTCTCCCCCCAAAAGGCGGAAATCTAGCTCTTCATCTAGTCTCTTTCAGTCTATTGTTTTATGCTTTATACCCTCTTCTTCAGGTTCTGGGTAGTGACGGATCCAGAATGGCCACAACAATATGTTCATTTCACATGCTCGTCCCCATGTGATCTTCCCAGTCTCTCATCAAAAGGTGGAATCTAGGTGAGTTAGTGATGTGCTCTGATAATAGAGTCCAATGACAGTGACACTGGATAACTTTCAAGCTAAGTCATAAAAGGTGATGCAAATTCTGCCTTGTTCATTGGAATATACATGTGCTTGGAATTCCAAGCTACTCAGGCCAGAAGCCAAGCCACGTGAGAAGTCCATATGTAGGTGCTCTGATCTTCAGTTCTTCCCAACTGTATTAGTTTTCTAGGGCTACTGTAGCGAAGTACCACAGACTGGGTGGCTTAAGCAACAAACATTTATTTTCTCACAGTTCTTTAGGCTAGAATTCCAAGATCAAGGTGTCAGCAGGGTTGGTTTCTTCTGAGGGCTATAAGGAAATGATGTATCCTAGGCCTCTCTCCTTGGCTTGTAGATGGCTGTCTTCTCCCTGAGTCTTCACTCTGTACATGTCTGTGTTAAAATTTCCTATTCTCTCAAGGATAACAGCCCTACTGGATTAGGGCCCACCCTAGTGATCTTATTTTAACTTAATTACTTCTGTAAAGACTCTATCTCTAAATATAGCCATATTCTGAGGTACTAAGGATTAGAACTTCAACATATGAATTTGTGTGTGTGTGTGTGTGTGTGTGTGTGTGTGTGTGTGTGTCTATTTCTGGGCAGGCAGATTCTTAACCACTGTGCCACCAGGGAAGCCCACTGCTTCTTTTTCTTTTTTTTTTTTTTCCAGGTTTTATTTTATTTTATTTTGATTACCAAAGCAAAGACATTGATAAAGCAAATACAACCTGCAATAATAAATACATCTGCAATAGATGCTAAATATCATTAAATTATTATATAATGTAGACAGTAAACATGGTCCATTTTTGCTTCTTTCCAACAGAATACATTTGATCACATTTTTTTTTATACAGCAGGTTCTTATTAGTCATCCATTTCATACACATCAGTGTATACATGTCAATCCCAATCTCCCAATTCATCACACCCCCACCCCCACCCCCGCTGCTTTCCCCCCTTGGTGTCCATACATTTATTCTCTACATCTGTGTCTCAATTTCTGCCCTGCAAACAGGTTCATCTGTACCATTTTTCTAGGTTCTACATATATGCGTTAATATACGATATTTGTTTTTCTCTTTCTGACTTACTTTACTCTGTATGACAGTGTCTAGATCCATCCACGTCTCAACAAGTGACCCAATTTTGTTCCTTTTTATGGCTGAGTAATACAACATATGAATTTTGAGGACATAATTCAGTTCCTATTATAATTCATAGCAGGATCCATGAGCATAATAAAATAGTTATTTTATGCCATTAAGTTTAGGATGACTTATTATGCAGCAATAACAACCAGAACATGGGCCTTGGCATTCAAGGTAATTTTTGAGGTTTTAAATTTTAAAAAGTTTCTCTTTTCAAGTACCCTTTCAACACTTGTTGTTTGTTATAAGTTTAAAACATTAACTGAGAAATCCTGCTAACTCTTTTGTTCTAAGCTGTATCCATTCTCATTGAGTCAATGGAGCAATAGAGAAAAAAATATTAAAGAAAAATTTAGTTATTATCCCAAGAGAATATCTGGCAACACATTCACACATCAATTTCATGGAGCTTCTACTGTCAGCCAGATACTGCTAAGTGGTCATCAAAACATAAGTGACATAAGTGGTCCCTGCTCCAGGAAGCTTACTGTCCAGTGGAAAAGACAGACATTATTTAATTGCTAAATAAGTATCAAAGTACTGAGGAGTGGCATATGGTGTTACGATAGTAAGTAATAGGGATCTGACCTAGTCCAGTGGTCAGGAAAGACTGACACTGTGGTGGGAGAGAGCATGGCCCAAATGCAGGAGGAAAACAAGGAACTTGATAACCATCCAAAGCGGTCATCCACTGAAGGATATTTAGAGTGCAGGAGAGAAGCGAGAGGGTGAGGGTGACATGATAAAAGTGCATTCCATGTATTTGAAGTTACTTTCGTAGAATATGGAGAATAGTTTGGACAAGGGGAAAGTGGAATGGGCAAATCAGTTAAGTGGCTTTACTCAAGATGAGAGATAAAGTCGTCAAGATGAGAGAATGATGTATTTTCCTCTGGGGTGGTGGTAGTGACGGGGAAAAAATGGACAGATGAAAAAATATATTTCTAGGGGGCAAAATCAATAGGACTTGGTGATGGATCGGATATTGCTGGTACAGCAAAGAGAGCTAGTCAAAAATGACTCCTGCCTTTCTGCTTTCTTATCTGGGTGAATTGTGGTACCATTCCTTAAGATAGAGGCCTCTGGACCAGGTTTGAGGAGGAGAATCATCAGTTCAGTCTAGGACTACACTGCCCCACATGGTAGCCACTAGCCACAAATTTAATTTAATTGAAACAGAATTAAAATTTTAGCTCCTCCATTGTACTTGCCACATCTCAAGGGATCAACAGTCACGTGTGGCTAGTGGCTATCATATTGTACAATGCAAATACAGAATATTTCCATCATCATAGAAAGTTCTAGTGGACAGTACTGGTTTAGAGACATTGAGTTTGAGATGCCTTTGAGACATCTAGAAGGAGCTGTGAGGTCAGCAGTTGATTATGTTGTTCTGGAGCTCAGAGGAGGGTTCTAGCTGTAAACCTAAATTCCAACCACACATTTTACCAAATATTCATTGAGACCTTACTATGTTTTGTTCACTGCTGTGCCTCTGATACCTCGACTAGTATCTGCCAAAAAGTCTCACAGAGCTTACCCTCTCATAGGGATGAATAGATAATAAACAAATATAGACTTTTTTTCAGATGGTAACGTGCTAAGAAAAAAATCAAAGTAAGCAGGATAGGAGGTGAGAAGGGTATGGGGCTATTTTAGTTCTGGTGGTCAGGGGAGTTCTCTCTTATAAGGAGACATTTTAACTAGACCTGGAAGAAGTGAGATATACTCAAGGTGGAAGGAGGGAGTGTGCCCACTGTGGGTATCTGAAGCCTTGGGCATGAGTGAGGTGTCCTAGGAGAGAGCATGGAGGGAGAGGTGAGCCCCTGCGCTTACCTGTTGGGGTAAGAAAGGCCAACCCTGCAGAGGAGACAGAGAAGAAGCAGGAGGAAAAACAGGAGAAGGTTGGGTCATGGAAGCTGAGGAAGGAGAATGTGCTGAGAGGGGAGGTGTGGCAGCACCTCTGATGCTCTGAGGCCTTTGGTATTGCTGCTTTGTTGGAGGTGTGAGTGTGTGTGTGTGTGTGTGTGTGTGTGTGTGTGTATGAGCAAATTGGAGTAGGTTGAGGAGCCTGTAGTGGGTGAGGAAAGCAAGGCCCAAGTCCAGACAATTCTGGAAGAAACAGAGATATCAAAGTAGTGAAGGGATCTGCTGGGAATCTGGACAGAGTCCCAATCAGATATCAGCTCTGCCCTTCACCTTCTGTCACTCCAACACAGCATTTATTCAAGTTGGAACACCAGCCAATAGGACTCAGGGGAGAGAAGGTTCTGGGTTCCTCTAGGTCACTCCTCTGAGTTAGAAAACAAAAGCAGTAAAGGCAAATGTGGAAATGTTGCCCAGAGGGGAGAGGAAGCAAGGACTAGGGGTCAGCTGAGATGCTGGATGTTTATCAATTCATTCAGTTATTTATTCAACAAACTACTGGTAGAGAGTATTGAACTGCATCCTTGGAACAGACAATAGTAATATTAGTACTTACTGGGCACTGCCACGTGCTAGGCTCTGTTCTGAACACTGTACACATACTCTCATGAAAACTTCATAACAACCCTGTGAAGTGGATGTCGTCATTAACCCATTTTACAGATGAAAAGACTTAGGTGCAGAGCAATTAAGGAAGGTCCCACACCAAGTGATGAAGCTGGGATTCAAACCCCACCAAGAAGAGGGTCCCGTAAGGAGGCATCAAAGGACAGGTACTATCCACTCCTTTGCTCAGCAAGCACTTACGGAGCACCTACTGTTGATAAGCGCTGGGGGGGACAAGGATGAACTGAACCCAGTCCCTGCCCTCCTGAGGCTTACAGTATGGTGGGGGAAACTGATGCTTAAACAGGCACTAAAATATAGTGCGATAAATTGTGGGAATTCCAAACCCAGCTCTTGGAGATCAGGCAAGGCTTTTCCAGAGAAGAGGTGGAGAATAAATGGAATTCTGAAGGAGGCATGCAGTTGGCTTACCAGGCAGGCATAAAGGGAGAGGAGTAAAAGCCACATCCACAGGCTGACAGAGCAGCACAGCTGCGGCTGGAGAGGGAAGGAAGGTGGGAAAAGTCCAGAACCCAGATGTTCTTTAAGATTAGACACTTGAAGTTCCAAGCCTGCCAGTAGCTAGAAGACCACTGAGGGTGACAGGAGGTCTGATTTATAGGTGGGGAAGTAGTGGCACCAGAGGAAGTAGTGACGCACTAAAGACAGGCCTTGGCGGGCTTCACAGTGACCAAGATTCTCTTCTTGACCAGCTCCAGGCAGGCTCCTCCAAGCCCTCTTCTCAACTAGGCCTCTGCCTTGGCCTAAAAGACTTGAACGCACACTAACATAACTTCTAACAGCTCAAGGCCACACCCCCAGGATGACTCTCGCTGCCCTTAACGTGCCTGCCTGAGAAAACTCAAGACTTTACTCTTTGCTCTAGCCAGCACCAGTGATTGGCCCCTGACCACCCTTTCTTAGAGTATTTACTGGAAAGGGATTACAATTGTGAACCCTTCCTCTGTCCCTCTGAGGTATACACTTATCTTCTACAACTCAGGAGTGTCTTTCTCAAGGACCTGAAAGCCATTTCTTGCAATGTTATCATCAGGAAGGACAGGGCCTCTGTCTCCCAGTCTTTGTGGGAGGACAGAATTCTAACTTTGATAACTGTCCGCTAACAGACACTGCTGGTCTAATCACATTTACACCAAGCAAGCATCTGTGATCTTTCACTTCCCTGATTCTACTGAGCCCCCGCTCACCTCCCCTCCCCACCCCCTCATTCTCCCTTTTAAATGCCCAGTCACTTCTGTACAAATTGAAGTTAAGTTCAGTTCACTCTGGACTCTTTTCCCTATTATGATAGTATATTACTGATTAAAATCTGTCCTTTTCACTTTAATTAGTGTCTGGCTTTGGTAATCTCTGACAACAGTTCAGCTCAAAACCAGATGAGAAAACACCAAACTCACTGGGCAGAATTATTTCAGCTTGTGTTCGGCCACGTACAGTGTAAGTACCTGTTCACACATTCCCTGAAGCCTCATGCACAGAGGGTCGAGCACACTGGGCCATTCAATCTCGTCTGACCTCCTGGGCCTGACATGGCCAGTTATACTCTCATGCAGAGCAAGACACCGCTGACTCACTGAAAACAGAGTGCGTTTATAAACAGGAAGCTGAGTGTGTGACCACAGACATTCAGCATCTGATAGCAATTGCTGAATGTGGCAAAAAAAAGAAAGAAAAGTTTGAATTAAAAAAAAAATCTATGCCACTAAATTAGAACTCTCTAGTTTGTGGAAATACAATCCTACTATTGATCATTTATTAAATACTTAAATACAGGGAGTTCTTATTTGCTCAGACCAAGCCAGTAAGTCAGGCAGCCTGCAAATATTGATTGAATCCCTTGGAGCGTGCGGTTTTCCCTTTTCTCATTCTCCTCTCTCCCCAAGCACAGCAAAAAGGCTCCTTGATGAGGCTCTCGTGGTCCATACAGAAGGGATTTGTTTTCCCTTTGACTCTGACAGCCTGCACTCCAGGCTGGGGCTCTGTGATATTGTAAGCACAGTCTCCACCAGGAGGGCCCCCAGAAGGGATGCACAAATACTGGCACTTAAAACCTGCCGTGCAGTGACACCTACAAAGCATTGAGTGGCAGGTGCTGAAGTTGAAATGGAGACGTGCTGGAAGCCACCATAGGAGAGTGTGTCAGAGGACTTGTGCTTTCCCTACTTTCAGCAGCAGGGGTTCCCTCTCGTTCATGGTGTGGGTTGGTTTCGAGCAAACTGACCCAAGAAGGTTGAATTCAGTGGCCAAGGAAAGAACCAGGTGATTATCCCAAAAAGGTCTTCCGGGAATTGGCACCATTGCCACATTTTTCCTCAGGGCAAAGGTACCTGAGTGATGTTTGGAATCTCCCCACTTCCTGTCTATGATATCATGCTCTGGATAATAATAGCACAGTACCTGGTACATGTGAAGTTATAGGGAGTAGCTAAGTGCTTTGTGTGCACAGTTTTATTTAATCCTACAATAACCTTGTGCCTGGTTTCAGAGTACAGCTATTTGTCTAACTTTACTGCTAAAGTTATTGTAAAATTAATATGTCCTTGGAAACGAAAATATGAGGGCTCTTTGGAGAAATGACTGAAACCAAATCTAGGACAGAAAATCTATAAGATGAGTCTGCAACATCTTTTCATACCAAAAAGCAAGCAAAGACCTCTGGGGCCACGACAAAGAAATCCAGGAGCACCTTGAAGGTTTCCCACTAACAAGAGAGGGAATAATTTGAGCATCGATAAGAATACCTGAAACAGATTAAAACACATCAAATATGTCTAAATTTATGGGTTCGTAATGAAAAACCCACATTTGTCACCTTTGTAGGTGCTAATAATAATAAGGGAAGCAACTCATTATTCTGAAAAGTGTAAAGTAAAAAAAATCAAGCATTTACTTTGTCTTTCCTTTATTAATTGTTCCTCAGGTGACCAAATAATTGATAAAGGAAAGTTTCTCTTTATAGAATTATTTCAGCCATCAAACAAAACAAGAGTGACAGAATATCACCATCTTGCAAACCTCTAATTAAATGATGAATCTAGGTTGTGCTCCTCAATAGCCGCTAACACCATAAAGAGACAGGGAACCACATGTTATGTGTCTCCTGGTGGAAGCACACCACGTTTGAACCTAAATCTGGTTAAGACTCTGGACTTAGCCACCAGCCTCAGGGAGAGACGATGTCATGACAAAATAAGAGACTTTAGATGGAACCCTGAGGAACTTTTCCATCAAACGCATGGGTAAAAGAAGGGAAAATCCAAGTGGCACTAACAAACACCCCCACCCCCGCAAAAAAAAAAACACAGAAACAGAGAAGTAGGAGAAAAAATCAGGAGAGCAATGCCATGAAAACCAGGAGAAGATAGCATTTTAGGAAGAAAGAAGAGATAAACAATGTAAAAGATTGCAGAGAGATTGGGAAAGAGCTGAAGAATGTCTAGTTGAAATTAGCAACAAGAAGGTCATTGGTGGTTTTGATGAGAAAGCTGTAGCAGAAAAGAGGGCATAGAAGTCAGTTAAATCACCAGTGAGCTGTTGAGTGCAATGGAGGTGAGGCAATGGAGAGAGACAGGTGAATATATATATTTTTTTCTTTTTCTTTTTGTTTTGTTTTGTCTGCCTTGGGTCTTCTTTGCTGCACGCATGCTTTCTCTAGTTGCGGTGAGCGGGGGCTACTCTTCATTGTGGTGCACGGGCTTCTCATTGCGGTGGCTTCTTTTGTTGCGGAGCATGGGCTCTAGGTGTGCGGGCTTCAGTATTTGCAGTGCATGATCTCAGTAGTTGAGGTGCACGGGCTCTAGGGCATGCAGGCTTCAGTAGTTGTGGTACGTGGGCTCAGTAGTTGTGGCTTGCAGGCTCTAGAGTGCAGGCTCAGTAGTTGTGGCGCATGGGCTTAGTTGCTCTGTGGCATGTGGGATCTTCCCGGACCAGGGATCAAACCCATGTCACCTGCACTGGCAGGCAGATTCTTAACCACTGCACCACCAGGGAAGTCCCAGACTTCCTCTTTTTATGAAGGTAATAGTCATACTGGATTAGGGCCTACCCTATCAAATTCATTTTAACTTGATTACTTCTGTAAAGACCCTATCTCCCAATAATATCATGTTCAGAGGTACTAGGGGTTAGGATTCAAACATATCTTTTTTGGGGGGGTGGGGAGGGGGGTGGGCACAATTCAACCCATAACAGAGATTATAATTATTTGGTTATAAATGTAATATACATTCACTGTTAAATTTTAAATAATACTAATATGTCTAGAATAACAATAATAAGATTTTAATACTAGGTTACAAGAAAGAAGTGGGCTGTGAAGGATGAGAAAGAGAGTAGTAGCTATAGAGGAGGTGGGTCTTTGAAGGTCTTGTTTTAGTTCAGGATGGAAGAGCTTTGAGCATGTGGGAATACAGAGGGAAGGAGCAAGTAGAAAGGAAGAAGTTGAAGGCTGGAGATATAGTGTGGTGTGGGGTGGGGTGGGTTGTGTGTGTGTGTGTGTGTTTTGTACAGAGGGCAGGGATCTTGGCTGAACCTAAAGAGAAATCTAGATCTGTCAGGTTGTGTGGGGTTGGCTGTCCCAGAAGCGCATTTGCATGAGTTTATTTGCATGGAGAAGGGGGCTGCCAGCAGGAAGTCACATGCAGGTATGCTGGGAGTGGCCTGGGACTGGAAGACAGAAGAGTGGACAATGAATAGGACAGTGTGAGAGCTGCTGGCTGCTCCCTAGCCTGGCCCTACTGAGAGAGGGGCTAGAAAGATAAGGTAAGCAGGCCAGTTTTAAGAGGCTTTGTCTTTTTTTTTTTTTTTTTTTTTGCGGTACGCGGGCCTCTCACTGTTGTGGCTTCTCCCATTGTGGAGCACAGGCTCCGGACGCGCAGGCTCAGTGGCCATGGCTCACGGGCCCAGCTGCCCCGTGGCATGTGGGATCTTCCCGGACCGGGGCACGAACCCGTGTCCCCTGCATCAGCAGGCGGACTCTCAACCACTGCGCCACCAGGGAAGCCCGAGGCTTTGTCTTTTTAAGGAACCGCCATACGGTCCTCCATAGTGGCTGTATCAATTTACATTCCCACCAACAGTGCAAGAGTGTTCCCTTTTCTCCACACCCTCTCCAGCATTTCTTGTTTGTAGATTTTCTGATGATGCCCATTCTAACCAGTGTAAGGTGATACCTTATTGTAGTTTTGATTTGCATTTCTCTAATAATTAGTGATGTTGAGCATCTTTTCATGTGCTTCTTGGCCATCTGTATGTCTTCTTTGGAGAAATGTCTATTTAGGTCTTCCGCCCATTTTTTAATTGGGTTGTTTTTTTTTTTGATATTGAGCTGCATGAGCTGTTTGTATATTTTGGAGATAATCCTTTGTCCATTGATTCATTTGCAAATATTTCTCCCATTCTGAGGGTTGCCTTTCCATCTTGTTTATGGTTTCCTTTGCTGTGCAAAAGATTTTAAGTTTCATTAGGTCCCATTTGTTTATTTTTGTTTTTATTTCCATTACTGTAGTAGGTAATGGAAAATAGAACTACCTATTTAGAACTAATAGTTCTAAAAATAGAACTACCATATGACCCAGCAATCCCACTACAGGCACATACCCAGAGAAAACCATAATTCAAAAAGACACATGCACCCCAATGTTCATTGCAGCACTATTTACAATAGCCAGGTCATGGAAGCAACCTGAATGTCCATTGACAGACGAATGGATAAAGATGTGGTACATATATAGAATGGAATATTACTCAGCCATAAAAAGGAATGAAACTGGGTCATTTGTAGAGATGTGGATGGACCTAGAGACTGTCATACAGAGTGAAGTAAAGAAAAACAAATGTCATAGGTTAACGCATATTTGTGGAATCTAGAAAAATGGTACAGATGAACTGGTTTGCAAAGCAGAAATAGAGACACAGATGTAGAGAACAAATGTATGGACACCAAGGGGAAAGGGGGCGGTGGGATGAATTGGGAGATTGGGATGAACATATATACACTAATATGTATAAAATAGATAACTAATGAGAACCTGCTGTATAGCACAAGAAACTGTACTTCACTTTGCTGTACAGTAGAATCTAACACAACACTGTGAAACAACTATACTCCAATTTAAAAACAGGGGCTTCCCTGGTGGCGCAGTGGTTGAGAGTCCGCCTGCCGATGCAGGGGACACGGGTTTGTGCCCCGGTCCGGGAGGATCCCACATGTGGGGTGGCTGGGCCGCTAAGCCTGCACGTCCGGAGCCTGTGCTCCGCAATGGGAGAGGCCACAACTGTGAGAGGCCCGCATAATGCAAAAAAAAAAATAAATAAATAAAAAATAAATAAATAAAAACAAAGAGGCTTTGTCATACTTTCTGAGGTTTAGGCATGACTAGTGCAGTACCCAAGCCCAGGTGATGCAGAGTTGAGAAGGGGAACATTTCCCCATTTCTCCGTGGAACCCAGCACAGCTTGGTCACAGTGAGGACTGAGGGGTTGGTCCCTTTCCATTGTCAAAGTTTAGAAAACAGTAGATCTAAGAAACAAGACTCTAGACAGAAACATTACTTCCATGGGGGTCAGGGTCCCCTGAGACAAGGGTGAGACAATAGCGCATGTGCTTTGAGGGGAGCAGAGAGGAGGAGCAGGACAGGAGATACACCCCAGGAATTCATGGTGGAAATAACTGTACAAGACTCAGTGGGGGAGTGCAGACCCCGGCCCCTCCACACATACACATATACAAACCAGTCACAAGTCCAGGTTGTCACCTGTGCTCATGACCAACCAGCTATAGACTGGAGGTTCCCATAACCCCTTCCTGGGGTTTGATTAATTTGCTAGAGTGGCCCACAGAACCCAGAGAAAAATTTTACTTACTAGGTAACTAGTTTATTATCACAGGATATAACTCAGGAACAGCCAGATGGAAGAGATGCCTAGGGCAAGTATGGGGAAAGGGCTCTGAGCTTCCATGCTCTCTGGACATACCACTCTCCCCACATCTACATGTGCACCAACCCAGAAGCTCTCTGAACCCCTTCCTTTTAGGTTTTTATGAAGGCTTCATTACATACTCATGGTTGATTGAATCACTGGCCACTGGGGGATTGATTCAACCTCCAGCCCCTCTCCCCACCCCAGAGGTCAGAGGGTGGGACTGAAAGTTCCAACCCTCCAATCACAAGGTGGGTTCTCCTCGTCACCTGCACCCAGCCTGAGGTGCTTTCCAAAAGTCACCTCACTAACGTAACAAAAGACACATTTATGCTCTCAAGGTTTAAGAAATTCCAAGTGTTTTAGGAGCTCTATGCCAGAAACACTGACAAAGAGCAAATATATATTTCTTATTATAAATCACAATATCACAGTAGGCCAGTGAGCAAATAAACTGGTTTACTCATACAGTGAAATCCTATAGAAAGCTAAAATGAGCAAATCAGATCTACAAATATCAACATGTATACATCTCAAAACATGTTGGTAAGGAAAGCAAGTTACAGGAGGAAATGTACCATATGATATCTAATATTTATATAAATATTTAAAGCGTACAAAAAAATGGTGTATATCATTTAATGGGTATATCTATATAAGATAATAAAAGTTTAAATACACATACATGAAAAGGAACATACTAATTTCAGGGTAGCAAACGCTACCCCTGGGGAGAGAGGTAGAGGATGAGACGGGGTTGCTCTATCTGCACTTAATATTTTCCTTTTTAAAAAGAGAGAAAATTGATTCTGAGACAAATAAAGCAAAATGCTAACATCTTGTTAATATGGGAGGTCGGTACATGAGTATCTGTTAATATTTTCAGCACTTGGCTGTATATTTGAAATGTCATCATTTAACATTTAAAACTTAAAAGAAATAAGACAATATCCCTGTCTTATGCACAGAAAAAAGACTTTCAATTAATTACATTGTTTTAAATTCAGAGTGTGTAAATACCAGATATTACAATACTAATTTTACTATCATTTAGCTTATCATGTATCTCTTTCTATGTAGAGCTCTAATTATAACTATTCTCAGTACAGTCTTTTCCATAAATAGCTGCAAATGCCTTTATTTAACTGTAGACTTTGTATTTTCCTTAAGCAGGATCACTGGGCTTCTATTTTTCTAAGTTACAGCTATAGCAACGGACAAGGCCCATTGACTCTGTTTCCTTTTTTCAGTAAATGGAGCAGGGCCAGGCCCTGGTTTGCTTGCGGGTTATCACAGTCACATGTCTGAACAGTCACAAGCAACCATCCTGGAGACAGTGCAACCACAGGCTGCAGGCCATCAAGGAGGCCCTGAACTTTCTACAGTTTTCTAAACAAGGGAGCAAGGCTGGGAACAGCCCCAACAATGCTGCCTGCATTCCTCATTTTATCTCCAGTTTTGAAAGAACTTTATTGTTTGACTTAAGAGCAGGGGTAAGAGATGATGGATTATGAGACTGGCCTGCAAGTTACAGGAGATGAACCTCTTTGTCCACATTGCTACGTGTGCTTATATAATCTCAATTGTGGTATAAGGCCTACAATTAATATTATGTGCCGCCTTGCCACCTAAAACTGAGAGGGCCTTGACTGGCCTAACTGCATCCCTCCACCCACTCTGCTCCCTCAGATAGGGTCTCCTAGCCAAACAACCCTCCTTCTCCCAGGGACGAGGCACAGTGCCTGCTTACCCCTGAGTAGCAGGCTTCCTTCCGTTCCCTGCCAGTCTGCAGAATTATTCAAACAATGCCCTCACATACTCATGTAGAAACCAGGAGTTGCTTCACTCTCTTGTTACTTCAAAGCCTCCCCCCTCCCCCAAGCCAGGCTCTGCTGGTTCACTCTGTTCCCAGGTACAACTCCTGTCCAGCTCTGGTGGTGCAGTGTCTTCCTTCCCTGGACAATAAACGGTCATCAGTCTCATCTGACCAGTGCTGGGTGTCATGCGTTCTGCCATCCTCATAACCCTAGGGTAGAATCCCTCCCTCACCAACAGGTGAAGAGGAAGCGACTGAAATATTGATGGCTTTCACTTTTTTCCTCTTTAGACCAAACATTAGACTTTTTGCATTTATCTCCAACCAAGTTACTCTGGTCAGGAGGACAGGAGAGGAAAAGGGTGTATGCAAAACATGTTTCATGATCTATTTGTAGTTGAAAATTAAGACGTTACTGCTTTGAACTCTCTAGTCACAGGGAAAGTGAGGGCAAAGGGTGGCCTGACAAAGGGTAAAAAATCTCAGACAGAAGACAGGATTACCTGAAGATCCTAGAATGTTCAGAAGCTGCATAATGATTACACAAAAAAGGTTTTATCACATGATACAGAGTTAGACAGTAGCAACTCAATACTATATAGTCAGCCCAACATATAAATGATGAAGAATTATTATGTCATGAACAATATCACATCATAACATCACTGCCATGGTGTCACTGATTGTCTGCCCTTTGGTACATATTTGGCCACAGGGACATCCCTGAACATCATACCACAGGCCACACAATATGGCACATCATGCCTCAAGTTATTATCCTTGTATGATTTTTTTACAATCATAAAACAACTGAGTTAGAATGTTAATGTTGTTTGGATGTTTTGGAGTTAGAATCCTTGATATATATTTCTTTTGAGTTCTTTTAGTGATTTCTTTTGTGGCCTTGGGCAATTGTACTTTATGCTTCAAAAGTGCTTTCATGTTTATTTAATTTATTGTCATATCATAGATGAGTCTGGAGATTTATTCACACACAAAAAAAACAGAAGTAGTAATGAAAGTTAGGGAGGTTAAGTGATTTTTTTCCCTTGAGGTTACACAGATGTATAGATTTTTGACTTAAAAAGATTTTCTGATTCTTAAATCCAGTGTTCTTTCTACTACTGAGATTCTCTTAAGCTTTACCTCTTTACATTTCAGTTCCTCATAAGTTGATTAGACTAACAAATGTCTGAGAAAAATAGAATGTTGGAGCTTAAAGAGGCTTTAGAGATTACTTCAAGAATCAACATACACAAAAGAAGAAAGATATCAGTTTCCTTGGATAGGGACTGTGATTTTATTGAGGAATATTTGTAAAAGCACATTGTCGATTTCTTAATGTTCTACCTAGTCCACTCCAGTATGATTAATAACATTCTGAAATTACACTTTGTTCCCCCTAATTTGCTTAAAATAGTTTATACACTGAAGCTCTAATTTGCAAAGTGTTCATTAAATAAGAACTAGAGAATGAAAAGCCTTTGTGGTTAAGAAAAGTAGGTAGACATTGTCCCTGCATTTAAGATAGGAAAACTAAAATAGGATGGACTTTTAGAAGCTGCTTAGTCTGATTCAACTGGCCAATGGGGCTTCATCCCTGTCCATGAAGTGCTGGAGACAGTATCTCTGGAACATATTCCCATCTAAGACTTTTCCCCATATGTACTTCTTGGGGCACAAAGGGATACAAGATGTCCCTGGGTATCCTTCCAAGATTAGAATGATAATACTTAACAACACTATACAACGCTAATTCAGAGCTTTTAGGAAATTATAATATCAGCCTTTCATTCAGACTTGTTGATGGCCGTCAGCTGCTCGGTAGGACAAGGTTAGAGGATGAGAAGGAGGATTAACTTCCTTTGCCTCTGTTCTATCTTCTAATTCTGTCACAAGGTTTGGCACCATGACTATTTGTATTAAAGTGATTATAATCTGTTCTACAAGGACTTATATTTCTGATCAATACAGAATAATAGCAACTGGATTTACCCTCCCACTGAGAGAGTTGAAAAAATCTGAACAAAATATATAAAGCAATAGTGCTCAAGACATTGGACATCAGGCAGCGAAGGACAATGATCACTGGGAGATCACTGGGAAATAAACAATATGAACATGATCACTGGGAAATAAACAATATGAACTTAATGATTGCCCATAAACTTTTTCTACTGCATAGAAAATTTCCAGGCTGCAGCACAGGGAGGGAAAACATAGGCAGAACCCAACTGTTTTGCTGAATTGAGGAGACAAAGCTCAGGATCCAGGGAAACCAAGAAAAAAAGGGAGTTGCATAGAGACTTAACTCCAAATTGCTGAAAAGGGCCTCCTTTGAGTATTCAGTTGAGTATCAATCAGTGCATGTATGTGAAGAAACTACCCAGGACCAGGAAAAGAGCCACCTGAAAGGATTAGAAGGAATAGTCCTCAGACTTCACACAGGCCTGAGAAAAGTAGCTTCTTCCAACAGCCCTAGTGGAAAATCTCATAATTCAGGTAGAACTTAGAGAATTATGAAGAATTTTGCCTAGTAGCAGGGAAAAATTGATCCTAGTCTAAAGGCAGCTCTAGTTGAGCCCAGCAAAACATAAAAGTAAGACCTGAAGGATCAAATTATTTCCAAGTAACTTAATTGCATCCAGAACAAAGTTCAATAACATTTACAGGAATAAAAAATATCCAGGAGTCAATGTGGTAAAATTCACAACATCTGATATTCAATCAAAAATTATTAGACATGCAAAGAAACAGGAAAATACAACCCATAATAAGGAGAAAAATCAATCATTCAAAACTGACCCAGAAATGACACATGATAAATCCAATCAACAAGGACATTAAAACAATTATGATTATGATTCGTATGTTCAAGAAGCTGGAAAAAATACTAAACATGTGAAGTAGAGACATTGAAGATATTTAAAAAGACCTAAATTATAGAAAATCTAGTGATGAAAATTATAACGCCTTATACAAAAAATATACTAGATGGGATTACTAGCAGAATTGACATCACAGAAGATTAATAGACTTGAAGACATAGGAAAAAAAAAAAGAAACAAACAAGCAAACAGATAGGAAATATGACTGAGCAAAATAAACAGAGAATTGTTGAACTGTGGGACAAATTCAAGCAACCGTACATGTGTCATTAAAGTCCCCACATGAGTGCTGGTGAGACTGAAAAACTATTTGAAGAAATAATGGTCAATACTTTTCCAAATGTGATGAAAACTATAAACCATATATTTAGAAATCTCAAGCAGATGAAACATGAAGAAATCTATACCTAGGCACAACATAATCAAATTGTTTAAATCCACTGATAGAGAGAAAACCATAAAGGCAGCTAGAGAAAAAGACAAGTTACACAGAAACAAAGATAAGGATAACATCAGTTTTCTCTTTGGAAATGATGTGAACTAGAAGACAATGAAAAAACATCTTTTTTTCATTTTTAAAAATTGAGATAAAGTTGATTTACAATATTATATAAGTTTCAGGTGTATCACATAATAATTCATGATTTTTAAAGATCATAGTCCATTTATAGTTATTATAAAATATTGGCTATATTCCCTGTGCTATACCATATATCCTTGTAGTTTATTTATTTTATACACAGTAGTTTGTACCTCTTAATCCCCTACCCCTATCTTGCTCATCCCCCTTTCCCTCTCCCCACTGGTAACCACTAGTGAGTTTTTGATATCTATGATTCTGTTTCTTTTTTGTTATATTTACTAGTTTGTTTTATTTTTTAGATTCCACATGTGACAACATACAGTATTTATCTTTCTCTGTCTGACTTATTTCACTAAGCATAATACCCTCCAAGTCCATCCATGCTGTTTTAAATGGAAAAATTTCATTCTTTTTTATGGCTGAGTAGTATTACATTGTATAGATATACCACATCTTCTTTATCCATTCATCTTTTGATGGGCACTTAGGTTGCTTCCATATCTTGGCTATTATAAATAATGCTACTGTGAACATTGTGGTGCATGTATCTTTTTGAGTTAGTGTTTTTATTTTCGTTGGATATATACCCAGGAGTGGAATTGCTGGGTCATATGGTAGTTCTATTTTTAGTTTTTTAGGAGCCTCCATACTGTTTGGAACAACATCTTTAAAGCACTGGGTTGGGGGTGGGTGGGAAATGCTATCAGCCTATGATTTATTTTTAGCCAGTGAAGATATCTCTCACAAATGAAGGCAAAAAAAAGACTTTACAGATATACAAAAGCTGAAAGAATTCATCACCAGCAGACCAATACTACAGTCTTCATGATACCAGATAGAAACCAAGATCTACATAAAGGAATGAAGAGCATCGGGAGTGACTGCTACATGTATAAATATAAAAACTATTTTATTATTTAGATTTCATTATAAGATAACCTGCTTTTTAAAGCAAAGATAATACTGTGCTCTGGAGACTTATTTTTGCTTTAAATAATAACAATGTATTGTGAGGTTTATAACATGTATGGAAATAAAATGCATAACAGTCGTAGCACAAGGGCTAGAAGGAGAGAAACAAAAGTATAATTTTGTTAGGTTCTTATTAAATGTGAATGAGTATGATATCACTTGAAGTGATCATTTTTAGCTATAATCAGTAAAATAAAAGCCCTAGAGTAACTATAGCAAAGAATTATCTCTAATAAGCCAACAAATGAGATAGGATTAAATTATTAAAAATATTCAATTCAAAAAAGGTAGAAAAAGAGAAAAAAGGAACAAGGAATAGATGGGACAAAGAGAAAACAAATAGCATGATGGTAGATTTAAACTCAACTATATCGATAATTACATTAATTGTAAATGGTCTAAACACTCCATTTAGAAAGTAGAGATTTGCCAGGTTGGATTAACAAGCAAGATCCATTGTATGCTGCCCACAAAAATCCAACTTAAAATATAAAGATATAAATGGTTAAAAGTGAAAGTATTGAAAACGATATACCATGCTAACACAGATCCACAGAAAGTTGTAAAGACTGACTATATCAAAGTAGTAAAGAACATTACCAGGGATAAAGAGAGCCAGTGATAAAGGGGTCAATTTATCCAGAGGACATAACAACCCTAAACATTAATTGCCTCAAATAGTAGAGCTTCAAAATTCATGCAGCCAATCTAGTCTACTCAAGGAGAATCTAGGCAAGAAATTTGGGAGCCAGCTGAAAGTCCTGAGCAAATGGTTGGCTAGATGTTCATGCCAAATAACTACTTTCTGAATCCCGTATTAAGCTTCCAGTGTGAAATTTCCATAGTATCTAATACTTTACTATAACATTTATTATATTGTACCCTAATTAGTTGTTTAGCATTGTTTATAGATTTGTCTTTGCCACCAGATGGTGATCTTCTTATTGGTAGGGTCCCTTGTCTTACTTAACTTTGCATTTCTTGAATATAGCAGGATGCAAGACATACGGAACCAAATAAAGGTTTGCAACATTAGTACGACAATATCATCCATTTATTCAGGCAAACTTTTCCAGTAACACCTCATTTAAGGCTCATACCAGTTCTCCACAATAGAAAAGGTATGTGTTCTCCCCATTTTACAGATGAGGAAGCTGAGACAGAATAAATAGCTGCCCAAATTTTATTTAAATTTTGGGCTGCTGAGTTATTCATTCCTTTTTCTCCACTCTATTTTAATTATAATTTGGAGATGACTCAGTTTTCCAAACATTAAGTTACTTGATGCAGCAGATGGTGCTTTTTTGTTTTGTTCTGTTTTGGTTTTTGCGGTACGTGGGTCTCTCACTGCTGTGGCCTCTCCCGCTGCGAAGCACAGGCTCCAGACGCGCAGGCTCAGCGGCCATGGCTCATGGGCCCAGCCGCTCCGTAGCATGTGGGATCTTCCTGGACCGGGGCACGAACCCGTGTCCCCTGCATCAGCAGGCGGGCTCTCAACCACTGTGCCACCAGGGAAGCCCAGATGGTGCTTCTTATGTATAACTCCTTTCTTCCATATTTAGGTGTGTGAAGTCTGAATATGTCTCTAGGTAATGGAATTGTTGATTTTAGAATCACAAAATAAGGAGGCACACCATTAGTATAAATTCTTGGTTCTAAAGACTATAGGTATTTAAATTTTTTTCTCACTATTCCATGTGACCAAGCTTGAATCTCATGCTGCTCTATGTTATAGGCTTAATGCTTGTATCCCCCTAAAATTCATATGTTGGAACCCTAATCCCTAATGGGATGGTATTTGGGGATGGGACCTCTGGGAAGTAGTTAGGGTTAAATGAGGTCATGAGGGTAGGGTTCTGGTCTGGTGGAACTAGTGCTCTTCAGGGAACTTGCTCTCTCTTCCGTGTGAGGACACAGTGAGAAGGTGACCATCTGCAAGACAAGAAGAGAGCTCTCACCAGTACTTGACCATGCTGGCACCTTGATCTCAGAATTTCAGCCTCCATAACTGTGAGAAAATACATTTCATTTTTTTAAGCACCCAGTTTATGCTATTTTGTTATAGAGCCCAAGCTGACCAATACCCTTTAAATAATAGATTTTTTTGAATCCCTAAACTAGGAATGATTCTATGCCCCTACTATCAAATATAATGATTAGAGAATTATAATAGCATCTATAAAAGTTTAATCTACCTTACTGGGTCTAAACACTGTAAACAAAATATAAATTCTTTCCTCCCAAATGACCATGTATATTGTCCTTCTCAAAGATTCCATTCTGAGAGAAAATAACCTGATTCTTAATGTGGAGTTTAATCACTGAGGTTCTCTTATGGCCAGGAGTTAGGAAAACCACGTTCTTAATCTTTGATCCTATAATCTGCTTTGAAAGCAAGAATAATATCAGTGTGACTTCTGAATTCCAACTTGTGACTCTTTTCTCAATTTACTTAGATTCTCAAATTGCTGTGATGGTGATGAAAGACATGCCCCAGGAAGTACTGCTCTGGCATCAGTGGCAGTGGGGATATCTGTTGTGCTCTGAGTTTTAACTCCTGAAGGCTCCTCAAGTAAAAAGGTGCTGAGTTGCTGCAAAGGAAAGATTTTTCATCTTCACCCAGTAAGAGGCAGGTCTTGTGGCTTTTCTATCAAACACTTTTCAGAAGAAAAGTAGAGTTTCTTCATCATAATGGTAATATTCTCATAAGTCATACAGATGTGTCAAGTACAGGGGTTGTGGACATTTTGCTTTTTGGTTCTCAATAGAGAAAACTAATAATGAGAACAAAGACTGGAGACAGGAACTAGGCTAAAAGTAGAAAGAACTGCAAAGCAGCTCCCCCTCGCTCTGTAGTACCCCTTCCTGTTCCCCAAGCAAGCCCTCCTGCTGAACCACCAGTACCCCCAGACCCAGATGGTAACTGACAACTAACGATCCATGGTCCTGACCACCCTGCCTCTACAATACCAATTAGTTTTGGGTCCCACCCCTGTAGGAAGCTGATCTCTATCTTCATAATTTTCTGATTGTCCTCATAGTAAACACATAAACCAGGGATTGCAAAAGGGAAGACAGAGAGATGTTTGAGACCAACTGACATGTTTGGTTTGACAATTGTATTATGACTAAACCTATTTATATTTTCTTTTAAAACATCTTTGCCCCTATTGTCCTATGCTCAGCCTGCTTTGGGCATTAAACTGCCAGGCTTCGGTAGCAAATGGGAATTGTGATTGCTGAAGCTGATCGCTGCTAACGTGTAAAGTGATACGTAAGCTTCCCTGAAATGTTTAAACCTTTTGGTAAAGCCTTCTAAAAAGCCATGCTAATTGGAAATCGTCTGTGGAGTAATGCTAAGACATTTCAGTGAGAGAGACACTCTCAGACCTGATGCAGGAGCGTGGAAGAAATAGCTCAGGTCAGATAATATTCAAGTTTATTAATGCACTTTCACATATGGCCAGTTGAATTTAGGTGGCTTTATTTGATCAATTCGAGAGTTAAGTTGTTTCACATAATGAAGACATGAGCTAGTAGTTATGTTTTAATTTAATAAAGAAGTGAATTATTGCTTAGATTACGCACACCAGAGGGACTAACGGAGAAAGTACGATAAGAGGAAAATGAGAGGGTGGGAGTAGGGCACAGTCTGCCCTGGCTCAGCAAAAAAGTGAGTAGGAGAGGCCAGGCTCAGAGTGTGAAGAGTCTTTCATTCTACAAAGGTTTTCAGAGTACTTAAAGACAGAAATACATCTCTTCCTCTTCCTTCCTCTTTCTCTTCTTCTTTTTTAAAATTGGTCTGTGGTTTTGGAAAGTTTACATTGTAAACACTGTTACAAACTATTATGTAGAAAAAGAAACAGAACCCAGACAGATTGGTTCATGTAAAAATGAGTTTTCTGCTATATTTTGTTGCTTCTGTATTGTTCCTGGCTTAGCAGAGCCGTGGACCTCCGAGGGAAGAAAGCTCTTCACGTTCCCATTCTGTTGTGCTCTTGCAAAAATCTTGGAAAGACAAGACTTGTCTGCTCTGCACACAAATGAGGCAGGTGACCCATTTGAAGTTTGTGGCGAATGCCTCCCAACTATGCCCCTGGTATTAAGTTATTATTAAAAATGGAACAAAACAAGAAGACTCTAATTCAACTTTTTCTTTCATTAGGCTGAAACTCCGATCATCACAAAGCAGATGGCTTAAAGTAATAGAGTAGGAGTAGGATTATTTTATAGCCTCATTTAAATTACTAATAAGCCTATTCCTACATCATGGAAGTCTCCACAGCATCACCATACATTTTTGAGGGCTCTGGACAATTAAACTGCCACAATGGTTTTAAAGAGAAAAAAAGAGACGCCAGATGTTGGAAATCAGAAGGAATAATGTTCAGACATGAGGACTGATGGTGTGTATAGTGAGTGAAATTAAATAGACCCAAGAGGCAGAGGACTTGGGCTCAAGTCCTGGCTTCACTTGCTACTTGCTTCCTCTGTGTGGACCTTGACTAATCCATTTAACTTCTCCAAGCCTCAGTTTCTTCACCTGCAAAAGCTAAATAATAAGTGTGACTACTTCATTAGGTTATTGTGAAGATTCCACATTATATACTTCAGTTTTTTTAAAAAATTAAGTTCTTTTGTTGTTGTGATGTCAGGATGAATAATACACACTAGTATCTTTATTAGACTCTAGTCTCCCTATCGTTCTTTAAGATGTCTACTTTAGATTGTCAGACATGAATAATTATGTTTAACATAATCTTCTTTTTGAAAAGAGAAAAGTAGACAAGTCACGTGATTATTCAAGTTGTCTTTAGTTTAATGAGCTCCTAGATGATTTGGGAGAAATAACTATCTGCTTCTTGTCTGTGCTCTGCATTCATTATTTCCAGGGCATCCCTTGTCCAAACTTGGGAAGAAGTCAGAGCCAATGGGGATTCTTTGTAAAGATAATTGCATTCTCTATAGTTTAAGAGAGACAGCGTGTTATTAAGCAAGACACCTATGTCAACACCACAGCTGATAAAGATGCTGGTGGTAGATGAAATCTCGGTTCTCTCACCCTCTATGTATTTGATTTTTACAAGTCAACATGTCAGGTTGTTCTAAGCCCCAAATGGAGTCGGAATAAGATATAATTTTAACAGAAGTTTATTTTTTGTATTTCTAGTGTGTGATTCTCTGGTCAGCCCAAGTTATCTGTGTCCTAGAGAATGATTTGATTATTTCTGGGGGGGGACTTATTATAAAAATAATGTGGGAAGCATGAACATGACATGCATTACATCTTTCAAGAGACTTACTTGAGTTTCATCAACATTTGCAAATGTGTTAGCATCTGACACTGAAAATAAGAATTTTCTAAAAAGACTTGAGGGTCAGATTTATGACAGAGAAAAGATTTCTCAAATCCTTTATCTCCCATTTCACATAGCAAGAATCATACCTGGAGCACACATCTCTACACTAAGGAATAAATAAGCTCTGGGACCAGACAAGTTTTCTGATGTGATGGCCAGCTCATGACGCTTGTTCACTGGATAGAAGGAGGATTTGTTGTGCAGGAAGCAGAAAAAGTCTAGCCCAGGTGACTGTAGAAAGAAGGGAGGAAAGGAAAGGCAGGAGAGGAAAACTGGCAGACATGCTCAACCTGAATTCCTTTTTCTGGGCTTTTGTATCATTTTCCAATATGAACCTGCAAGAGGCTTCTGTGCAACGGACCCCATGCAACAAGGGACAGTGCAGCTGGGTTAAAAGGTCAGCATTTGGATGGAGGATCTAGATTGCACTCCTGGATCTCCCCTGATTCCTGTATGGCATGGACACCGAAAAGAAGGCCAGGGGGTGGCGATCTCATAGTATAGGAAGGAGAAGGACAGTCTGGGCCAGGTTTCCAGGACATGAAGAGACTCAGAGAAATATATCCTGCAAAAAATGAAGGGAGTCGAGTCAAGAAGAAGTGGACACAGGACTCTGACTAAACTGGGAAAGAATTCAGCAGCAGCATACCACATATCAGATCCTCCACAGCTGAGGCCACCTAGGATAGGGAGGACATCAGGTAGGTCTGAGACCCTTTTACTCAAGTGTTTTTCCTCTTATACAATAGATGCCATCTTGGAGAAGGTCAAGTGAGAATAAATAAGAGCAATTATCTCCAAAGTCTAAACATTACCCAATGAGGCTATTTAAGCATGGCAGTAGGCAAAGGTTTCATGGGTTTGGACATTCAGTTATCTTTTTCCGTATACCCTAACCACCAAGAAGGGCAACCATCATGAGAAAGAGCACATCTAGAAATACATCTCTCTGTACATCTAAGTTGCCATGTGAGCAAATCTGCAAGCCCATTGCATAATGATTCCTAAGGAATACCACTTATTTGAAATATATCTATTGAAAGCTTCCTATATGTCAAGCACTGTGTGAGGGACAATAGATTCAGTGAAGAATCGGGTGTAGTGTAGCCCTTGCCTTTAAGAAGCTCATGGTTTAGTGGATAAGTTGCCTCAGGGTATTATAATGTTCTGTTTACTTGTTACACTTCAAAAGTTTAGTAGCTTAAAGAAAAGAATCTTATTTCTTTCTCATATAATAGTCATGGTATATGTTCTGATCAGGAGAGCCATTATCCTCCATAATCATTCAGGGCCCAGGCTGCTGGCTTCTCTGCCATCTTCAACACATGGATTCCAAAGTCACCTTGAGTGTCAAATGGGCTCAGAAGTGGAGCAAATCATGGTGATTCATGTTTGTTGGAGAGAACTTAGTCCTAGGGCCACACATGACCACAAAGGGCGCTGGGAATTTAGTCTAGTCATACATCTAGGTAGAGGGGGAGACTGGATTTTGGAGGATAACTAGATAACCTTCTTAACAGTGCAAGCTTCATTGATAATGTAACAGATGCAGCAGAATGCCTGGATGAAGATTAAACTTACAGTTTTTGTTTTGAACTATACAAAGTGAGGTTCAGAGGATCTTCAAGCAGCATTGAGAGAATGACTCAAGGTATTTCTTCTTGCATCTCTAGCCACGAAGATCAGGTTGTAAACAGATCTACTGTATTTGCAGGCGAGAACTCCCTTGAAGGTAGTCACATTCTATTGTCCGAAAGGAATGAAAAAATGACCTTTTAGAGTTCAGAAATAGAAATGTCCAGTTTTGTATTGGGGTCATCGCACTCCCAGCAACAACCTGATTTTTTGTATTTTGCCCCAGCAGTGAGGCAATCGAATCAAGCTCTTGTCCTTCAAAGCATTTAGGATGAGGGATTTGTGTTTTAGATAACAGAGGAGGGATCAGGGCTCTGAGGAAGGAGAAGGAACAGGAAGCTTGCTGAGTGTTCACTGTGAGACCTGGTCTTGCGATCCTTCAGTGGCTCTAGTGGGCCCAGATCCTGTGGACTGAGGAAAGGGTGCAGTGAGCAGGCATCACATGGTATCTGTGAAGTGACTGGACAAGACTGTGTTTCAGGAGGTCTCGCCCAACAGGTTGCTGATCTATGGTTGAATGGAAGCTTTCTCATTTCTGAAGTTCAGAGATCCTGTCCATTAGTGTCTTTGGAGATGGCATCCATGGATTTCTCAGCCATTGTGAAACAGAGCTCCTCAGCAAGACCCCTATACACCCATGATCCTAGGCTGTGTGTTGAGGTGTGGGGAAGAGATGCTTTTTCAGAATGGCTGCACTTCCTACTCCATGGGTGAAGAGCTGAGTGAACGATTCCATGTACGTCTAGTTGCCCAAGTGGAAAAGCTAATAGCAAATCTTGACTACACATTCTTCTTCATCCCCTACATCCATTCTCTCACCAAATTCTGACAATTTTACATCCTAAGTATTTCTCGACTCCCCTCACTTCTTTCCAACTTTGCTGCCACCACCTAAGCTTAAATCACCATCATCCCTCTCACCTACACTACCTCCCCTGGGCTCCCTGAATTGACTATTCCCTGCTCTTCCCTACAACACAACCTGCTCTCCACTGTATGCAGAGAGTAAGGTTTTGAATGGAATTTTTTTCTGCTTAAATGCTTTACTGTCATCCCATAACTCTCTGAATTGAGCTAAAAACCCTTAGTGTTCCTTATGAAACTTGGCCCAACCATTTTTTCCTTCAGCCTCATCACAGACCACATCCCTCCTTGTTCCCAGCCTCCTCCCCTTCTCCCACCAATCACACTGACCTTCTTCTAGTTCTTGGAACAACTAACCCTACTGCTTCCACCTCGAGGAGTGTTGTACCTGGGGTACTCCTCACCATCTGCTTTGGTACAGTTAACTCCCACTTATCCTCCAGTTCTCAGATGTATCAGGTGACTCCAACTCCTCCCAAGGCTGGATCAGGTGCTGCCCCCCTACTATGTGGCATGATAAACCTTTTCTTCACAGCACCGAGCCCAGTGGTAATTTTATATCTAGTCACATAACTATTCAAATGACATCCATATTCTGCTCTAGACTATAAGACCTATGAGGCTAGGAACTATGTAATTTTCCTTTTTTTTTTTTTTTTTTTTGGTTCTCACCATTTGCATTCTGGAACATTATATTTTGTTCACATTTAATCTCCCATGCCTGACACATGGTAGGTGCTCAATAAATTCTTGTTCAATGAAAGCACGAGCAAACACACTGTAATAACAGCAATGACAGCCACCATAGCACATGCTTCAAAGTTTTCAAAGCCTTTTCACACACATTATCTCGCTTGACAAGCAAGCGAGACAGGAAGAGAGGGAGTTAGGTTCCATTCTCAGGACGCTGCTCCAATGACCTTAAATAGAATCTGCTATCAGAAGGACAATACTTAAACAAGAATTTGGGGCTAGGTTACAGTGTGGAATTTGATGAATGGGGCCTCTGAGATGTTTCCTGTGACACTTGCCCTTGGGAATGGGTTTTATAAATATATAATACATATACATTCTTATGAACTCTGCACAAAATAGGAGTTAAGATGGAAAATGGCTGGAAAAGTGCCAAAGGGGACATACATGGGAAGTTTGTAAGGAGGCAATAGTCAGAAAAGAATAAAATAAAGCTGAAGTAAGCTAATGGGTGGATAGGGAGGAAATAGTATTCACCAGTAAAAGAGATAACATAATGGCTAGAGAGAAAACAGGAAAGATACTATTGAAGAAAAATTGCCAAGAAAAAGTGTAAACTGCAGAAGGTCAAAGAGTCATTTTAAAGAAGGGGGCTAAGAGATCAAGGACAATGACTATACCTTCTACATCACCATTCTTCTGAGTAGAGGTTGATTCCTGGATGTACTTAGGTATCTAGTTGAAAAGCGAAAACACACTATTCAGATACATTCCCTTGTCTTATTTCATCTTGGTATCTATCATTATCATTAAGGAAGCATGAACATGGAAAATCACTTAGGGAAAGTAAAGGGAGAGATTCTAAGGTGGAAAGGAATTAGGTTATAGGATCCCTCAACCTTCCTTTCTCAGTAAAAGCTGGTCACTGGCAATGTTAACCTTCTCTTCACTCTCTACTCAACTTGGTGCCCTGGATTCTACAACCTCTGTATTTCTAGAGCCCATTGAGAGAGGTAGAGATAGAGGAGAGATAAAGACAGAAACAGAAATTGACTGAATTTGAATGGTAGACCTGAGTTCCATACTCCCCATTTGGAGAAAACTAATTCTTTCCTTGTCCCTACTATTCATTTCATTATTGTCCTCACTTTCTTAACTCTATATTCCTACATTCACTATCTGCTGCATCTCACTTCTCATTCACTCGTGAACCTTCTCATTCCACCAAAATTGTTCGTCACTCCAAATACTTTGCTTGGAGTCTTCTAATGCATCTTGTGCTTTTGGCATGCATTATCATTATTTGTGCATAGACTTTATCTATTGTGTATATAACAGATTATAGGTATCCCAAGGCACAGAGTCTTATCTATGGGGATTTATTATGTTCATTTCTAACTCTCCAAGGCACTGCTCAATACTATGTATATAGTAGGATGTCAAATATTTATTGACCTGAATTGCTAAAATCACATTACCTTTAACTATTTAGAGGCATTTGCCTCCTGTTTTTTCTTCCTCCTCAAATATGTCACAAGAAGGAAAAACTTCCTTTATTTGATATAATC
Organism: Globicephala melas; assembly: GCF_963455315.2. Lineage (NCBI taxonomy): Eukaryota > Metazoa > Chordata > Mammalia > Artiodactyla > Delphinidae > Globicephala > Globicephala melas. Next base: position 41,748,042 of record NC_083316.1, on the reverse strand, counting down.
TCCTAAGGATTTTATAAAAATTCAAAACACATTCAGTGTCCAATCCATGAACTCATCAATTTAGCATGAATCCAAGTACTTGGAGAAGACTAGAAAAAGGAAACAAGCCAAAATAGAATATACTTGTTTTTCTGTTTGATTTTTTAAAATTTGATTTTCATGGAATATTTCTAAGTAATATATATATACATACACACACATATTTAAAATTTTTAATTAATTTAGTTAATGAGGTATACTTCATTGAAAAACCTTAGGCAAGGACAGCTTTTGAAAGTGACAATGTGACTCTCTAACACCAAGACCTAATCCCTACTGTCTGTAATGGAGATGGAGAAGATAAACTCCTTCAGTTTTGAAATCATGATGCCATAGCTTTGGGTCTCGCTGTCAGCCCTTGATAGATTCCACCAGATGCTGTTAGCTGACTAGAGAGGTACACATTGGCAAGGTGTATACATATGTACAATCCAGGACCCGACTTGGGCTCCTATCTCCTCATTACTGGAACCCAGAAAGGCACGTGTGAGATCTAGCCTTGTCTCGGATCAGTTAGGCCCTTAGCTCTTGGCAGTTCATCTCATCTGCAAGGAGAAAATAGAGGAGGCTGTGGAGGCCACCAGGGCTCAGCTTGTAGGTGCTATCACTCACCAGTTAGTCAATCAGCAAGCCAACAAACCTCTATTAAGCACCTACTGTGTGTGCTGCATGTATGGTGCTACTGTAGGCAGTGGAGATACAGGGGTGAGCCCAACAGCCCAGGTCTCCTCAGACACCCCTAGGCTCAACCCTGGCTTCTGAGCAGGGGTCTCCCTCCTCCCTTCCTCCCACCTCATCCCAGGTCACAGAGACTGCCTGGCGCTTTCCCTCCCTCTTTCCTCCCACTCACCCCAGGCCAGGTGTGTTATATCAGCCTGAAGTACAAATTCGTTTTAAAGCTGAAGTAATGATGACCCTAGGATTATCAAATGTACAAAAAAATGCACTGTTGGGACGTAGGAGCTTGCCAAAATGTGGGTGTTTTTTAGATTCTGGAATGAAGAAAGGAGGAAGAGAGATGGGAGGATGATTTTCCATTTGTTCTGTCAAAGAAAATTAAAATGAAGAAGTTCACCCAGGTCCACTGTTTTTTTCCATTTCTTGGGTGAAAGTGTATAAAAGTTTGATGGATAGAAAGAATCCAGATTGGTTTGTGCTCACTCATTCCTTCAGCACATTTTTATGTGTCCAGCCCCCTGCCAGGCCTTAGAGATACAACTGTCAACAAGACAGTCTGTTAAGACACCAAAATTCTGACCTACTTCTTGGCAAATGAATCTCGTGGTCCTGAGAAGACATTTCACCTTTCTTGGTCTCTTGTCCACAACTCTAAAATGAGACTGAGACCAGAGGGTGGCCACCATTCTCTAGCTTTCTTCAAGTTCTGTCATCCAGGCCTTCTAAGAGCAGGGACAAACTCTCATCATGGGAATTGAGGTCCTGGTGCCCACTACCGCTCAAGGAAGTGCTGGGAGGCTGCCCCTGGGGCCATTTTCCTCCAGACGAGACTCCTGAGGATCAAGGGGAGAGGCAATGGTCTTCGAACAGGAGCTCCACATTCAGCTCACTCCTCTGGCTGCCTCTGCTGAGTCCAGCCTCCTGCCCCTCAGCACATGGGTGTTTTGTGCTGACTCTCACATGGCTGTCAACACAGCGATCGCATTCTGCTGCGCTGTGCATGCTTCAGGCTTGGCAGCCGGTTAAAACCCAGTTCTGAAACTAGAGGGAAAGGGAAGGGCAGTGTTTGATGCAAACCATGGGCAGGAGCTCCTGGTGCTAGAGGAGTCCAGGCTTGCTGCAGAAGCTTCTCCTCCCTCAGCCGATTATGGCTCCAGCAGACCAGCCTGGCCGACCATGTACATCCCGTGTCCTTCAGGTAGACAGTCGGCCGGGCACCTGGAACATCCTGCCATTTGGCCGTGCCGAACTTACTTATGCCTGTAAGAAGTGTTTTTAGTACCCCTGCACATCAGTAGGGAGAAACCAAACTCCCAAATCCAGTATCATTTTTGTGCTCTTGACTGTCTGGTGAAGCCTACTGACCCCTTCGCAGAAGAATATTTTTAAATGCAAAAAATTAAAATACACACATAAAAGACACCAATTATACTGAAATTCAATTATCAAAATATTGACTTGTGATAATAAATGTGCTTCTTTATTAATATATAAAAAATGTTCTGGTATAATTTTGAAGTAATGATGATATATTGACTCTCTCTGCAATAACTATGATATGATATAAAAGTAACTGTGATCTCTATTGATGACAAAATTCCAGGTACTGCTAACACTACTGCTTGCTGACTACTGTTTTAGTTATCTGCTGCTGCATAATACAACTCAGCAATTTACGAATACCAAATATCACTGCACTCTATTTCTGAGGGTCAGGAATCCAAGAGGAGATTCTGGATGTTTCTACTCAGCGTCTCCCATGAGTTTGCAGTCAAGCTGTGGGCTTGGGCTGTATCATCTGAAGGCTGGAAAATCCACCTCCAAGCTCACTGGTATGGCCAATGGCCAGTGTCAGTTCCTTCATGGCTCTTGGCTGGGTGCCTTATTTCCTTGTCACCTGTTCTCAAGTCATGGCAGCCTGTTTCCCTCACAGAGAGTGATGGAGAAAGAGCAAAGCCCGAGATAAAGTTGCTCTTATAACCTAATCTCAGAAGTAGCATGCTATCACTTCTGCATCCTACTGGTCACACAGACCAACCCTGACACATGTGGGAGGGAACTGCACAAGCGTGTGAACACTGGGAGTGAGGTCCTGGGGGCCATCTGAAAGGCTGGTTACCACAGTGATGCTCATAACGGAAGGACAAGCTAGATTTAAGTTAAAGCTTAGTAAAAATAGAGATGTAAATTTTTCTCATCCAAGTTCCTACACCCTGAATTCCATGCACAGGTTAACAACTTCAGGTTGTTCAGGTTAACAACTGACTTCAGGTTAACAGCTCCTGAGAGATTGAGAGCATCTTTGTGTCCGGACAATTTCTGAGTTTAAAGGAAAGTGCTGTGGGATAATCAAAATCGCAGACCACCCTCTTAAGAACAAAGCTCTAGGGTCTATGCACAGGCCTGATAAGGTTTCCTTTGAGTTGTGATTTGTTGAGCTCAGGGTTGCTGGCACTCATGACCTTGCACAGAGCCCAACATATGGGAGATGGTATATGTTCACTGGATAGAGAGATCTTATTGATTAGTGCATTTGGGATCAAAATATGTTAAATTCAGGAAGAACCTTGGAGACCATCCAGTTGATGATTTTTACATAAAGAAATATACCAGCCTTGCTCCTGCCTGAAGAACTTTGCATGTTTTGTTCTCTCTGCCTGGAATGCTCTTCCTCCAGGTATGTTATTCCTCTTCTTCCTCTCTCACTTGCTATGTGTCTATATTCAAATGTCACCACCCTATCTGTGGTAGGCAGCTTCTCAGATAGCCCCCAGTGACGCTCATCCCCTAATCTTCATGCTCTTGTATAATGCCCTGCCCTTGAGTGTGGGCTTGGCCTAGTGACTCACTTCTGAGAAACAGAATACAGGATGGACAGTGCCACTACCGAGATTAGGTCACAAACTGGGCTTCCTTGCTCGGCCTCTCTTGCTGTCTCACTTTTCACTCTGCTGCAAGCCAGCTGCCATGTTGTGAGCTGCTCTATGGAGAGGATGAAGTGGCAAGGATCTGAGGGAGGCCTCTAGCCATGAGGCAATAAGGAGCTAAGGCCTTTAGTCCAACAGCCTGCAAGAAACCAAAACTTTGCCAACAACCACGAGTGATCTTGGAACTAGTTCCTCCCTGACTCAAGCCTTGAATGACTGTAGCCCCCAGCAACACCTCCATAACAGCCTTGAGAGCCTGAGCCAGAGGACACAGCTAAGCTATGCCTGGCTTCCTGAGCTTTGGAAACTGAGATAATAAGTGTTTTAAGCCACTAATGTTTGGAGTAATTTGTTATTCAGCAACAGATAACTAACACACTATCAGAAATTGTAACATGTCACTCCCACCTTGACACTTCCTATCTTTCACACCCACCACACATTTTTTTCTCTTTACCACTTTTCACTATAAAATGTGTGTATGTGCGTTATACATATATATGTGTGTTTGTGTATATATATATTTACTTATCTATATTGTTGTCTGTCTCCCCCCTTAGAATGTGGGTTTTGTGAGGGCAGGTATTTTTGGCTAGAATGGTGCCTAGAACAGTGCTTAGTACAAACTTGGTGCTTAACAGATACTTGTTGAATGAATGAAGGGGAGAGAGAGAGGGGCACTGGGATGGGGTACACCTGTTAGGGTGGTATCTGAGAAAACAACCCCTGTATATACTAACTATACCCGTACTACTTATGCTTCTCCACTATATAGTGATATTTCTCTCAATATCCCATCCAGACCTCCAGTACAGCCCTTGACTTGGGCAAGCAAGGCCCCTGTCCCAGCCCTCACACTTCAGGGGGCATCTTGTCTTACAGTATCTTTCTTCTCAAATCTGTTAAGTCCCCTTCTGATACCTGGGACTGGCCTAGGCCAATAGTGCTTCTGGCAGGTTGTCCCAAGCCCAGCCTGTGTCCTAGGTAGCCCCAGTCTCAGTCCTCCCCTACTCCTGAAGAGAGCACCCTGCATAATCTAAGGGTGGCCCTATCCTTCCCCATTTAGAATCATTATTAGAGTGAAGCACTGTCAGTGATGAGAATGTGTACGTCAGGCAACTAATAATACTTATAAAGCATGGTATAGACTAAAGGAGACCTGGACTTCCCTGATGATCCAGTGGGTAAGACTCCGAGCTCTCAATGCAGGGGGCCTGGGTTTAATCCCTGGTCGGGGAACTAGATCTCACATGCATGCCATAACTAAGAGTCCGCATGCTGCAACAAAGATCCTGCATGCCACAACTAAGACCGGGTGCAGCCAAAATAAATAAAATTTTAAAAATAAAATAAAATAAAAAAATAAAGGAGACCTACTAACATGAACTTTGGTTGAATACTGGTTTAAAAAAAATAGCTATAAGGACATTTCAGGGACAATGGGGAAAATCTGAATATGGATTGGATATTAGATAATCTTAAGGGAATTATTAATTTGCATAGATATGATGATGATACTATGGTTATGTTGGGTTATGTCCTTGTCTTAGGAGATGAATGCTAAAGTATTTAGGGGTAAAATGTCATTGTATTTGTAACTCACTTTTTAAAAAAAAAACAATTTTTTTTTTGGCTGCACCAAATGGCACGTGGGATCTTAGTTTCCCTATGACCACGGATCGAACCCGTGTCCCCTGCAGTGGAAGTTCGGAGTTCTAAGCACTAGACAACCAGGGAATCCCCAGCAAAAAAACAATTTTTAAAATTAAATATATGTATATACACATGCACGCAAACACACACATGTGTATATACATATATAAACAAGTACAGAAAAAATGTTAACAACTATTAAATATAGTTTGTGAGTGTATGAATGCTTATCGTACTGTCCTTTCTATTGCTACGTCTTTAAAAACTTTCATAATAAAAATTTTAAAAATGTTTAAACATATATTCATTTCAAATAGAAAACTGGGCTTCAGAGAAGTGAAAGGGAGCTGCTTGCTCATAACCCAGCTAGTCAGTGGCAGGTTGAGAACCCAGAGGACCAGACTCCCGGGCCAGTTTTCTTTCCATCACACCCAGAACATCCTTCCTTAGTTTTTTCCCAGCTCTGAAACAAAGGCTTCATCAAATTGATGAGTCAGGAAAGCTACAAAGGACATATCCCTCTGTCCACAATTCAGTGGGGTCAGGAATTTTTATCAATATCAAACAGACCCACAGTTGATCAGTTTTCCTGGAGCCCATATGCTTGTCATCATGAAAGGGCTCTATGTGATTTAAGCAACTTACTAACAACGAAAGGATGTTTTTTCTGTTCTTGTTATCTAAGTCTTTAAAAATAATAGAGATAAACCTTCAACAGGAATGCAGTTCACATACTTAAGGCCTCTGCCAAAAGGTGACTTTTGCCTCTGCTGCTTGTTAACCTCTTTTTTTTTTCCCTCTGATTTGTTCTTAAATTCCGGTCATCCAGTCTTGATGTAGCATAGGCTCTGGTTCTAAACCACCTGGGTTCAAAACTCAGCTCTAACACATATTAGTTGTGCAGACTTAACATAGAGTTTAATGGCTCTGTGCCTCAGTTTTCATCATTTGTAAAATGGACACAGTGATAGTGTGGCCGACAGAATAATGGCCCCCAAAGTCATCCACACCCTAATCCCCAGAACTGTGAATATGCTACCTTACCTGGAAAATGGACTTTGTGTGATTAAGGTTATAGACCTCTTGGTGAATGAGTACCCTAGATTATCTGTGCAGCCCCTATCAAATTACCTGAGTCTCTAAAATCAGAGAACATTTCCTAGGGGTGGTCAAAGAGAAAGATGCTACTATAGATGAAGAACTAGCTGGGTAATTGTGGAAAAGGACCTAAATATCCCTGAAAACTGGCTTCCCCTGATTAGAAGAGATATGTGTCACCCAAAGTGCTAGATACCACCAAACAGTGCTGAAGAAGAATGTCATGACCCTAAGAATTTTCTGGTAGCCACTTTCTTTTAAAGTAAAACGAAGAATATAAACATAATTTTAATAATGTATTTTATTTAATCCAATGTACTCAAAATATTATTTTAGCATATGATCAGTATAAAAATTCTTAATGAGATATTTTACATTGTTTTGCACTAAGTCTTTGAAGTATTTTACACTTACAGGTCACCTCAATTTGGACTACCCACGTTTCAGGGTCTCAATAGCCACATGTGATTAGAGGCTACTGTATGGAACAGTGCAACTTACAGAGCATAAAACAAAGGGCCTCTGGGCTGAGGGACACTAGGCATAGTTGAAAGCAAAGAAACTATACTGAAAAATGGGAGTTAAGTAGAAGCTTAAATCCTAAATGTTAAAACATTCTTTCCTATTGCACTATCCCCCACACCCTTCTTTCTTCCACTTGGCTTTCAAAACTCCAGGAGCTAATCTTACACTATTAAGGCAGTTCTTAAATATAAGCATGTAGCCAGGGATCATCAGACATTTGAAGCAAGTGTTTAATATGAAAGATAGAGAACAAACAATGTTGGGAGATAATTCTCTATGAGTCTCTCACATTTTTACATGTTTCTCAAGTGGAGGCACTGTGCTTTTGCTCCAGGCTTTTTTTTTTTTTTTTTTTTTTTTTTTTGCGGTACTCAGGCCTCTCACTGTTGTGGCCTCTCCCGTTGCGGAGCACAGGCTCCGGACGCGCAGGCTCAGTGGCCATGGCTCACGGGCCTAGCCACTCCGTAGCATGTGGGATCTTCCCGGACTGGGGCAGGAACCCGTGTTCCCTGCATTGGCAGGTGGACTCTCAACCACTGCTCCACCAGGGAAGCCCCAGGCTATCTTTTAAGAAACGTTTATACATCAAGTAGCCTTGCAAGATAAAGATGTTGTCTCCCTGTGAGGCAAAGGGCAGATTTGTTTGCTGCCCAGTACATTATCTTTTGCTGGAGCAAAAGTCAGAAAGACTTACTGTGCATTATAAAAGATTAGGGCTCCCCAAGCTTGAGATTCCTCTCCTATAACACAACCTACTGTGTGCAGGTTTCACCCAGGCTTCTTTATGTTGCCCTGTGGGAAATTATGCTCAGGAAACTGGTGCAAATGCTCACATTGTTGCTTCAGTATTTCTATGAGTAATAAAGTCCATTGTCTCTGACCCAGGAGTCTCATGAATTCTGCTAGCAACCATGCAACTGTGCCACGCTGATGTGTTGGCCTGCAAGTGAGGTATAAAGTCTTAGACTCTTCACAGTTCTTGACAAAAAACAAATAGGAAAAGACAAAGACAACTTGGAAAAAATGGAAACTATGAAAAGATATGAAGATTTTTTAAAAAGTAATATCTTCTGAGAGATTAAAAAAATGTTACATCCATAAAACAAGAATGGGATACCATAGAAATGGGATAACTATAGAATAAGAAAGAGTTTTTGGAAGTTAAAACTGTGATGGTAGAAATGTAAAATTCATTAGAAGAGTTGAAAATAAAGTTGAGGAAAATGGGAAAGAAAGATAAGAAAATTAGAGAATCCATCCAGGAGCTCTAATGTCACAATAATACAGAGTTATGAAAGAGAATGGAAAAAAAATTGAGGTAAAGAAATAAAGAGAGTAAGTAAATTTGGACATGAGTTTATAAATTGAAAGCCCTCTCCCTCACCCCCGAATACAAAGTTCAATGTATAAAAGTAGATCCACATACCAAGGCACATCATCATTAAATTTCAGAACACTGGGGAAAAAGCAAAAAAAAACGATCACCAATTTCCAGGGGAATAAAACAGTTCTCATGTAAAGCATCAACTATTATAATTGCTTTCATTCTCTAAAGATCCTCAGTGGAAATGAAAAGAAAATAGAAAATTCCCTTGAAAATGGTGAGAGATCTCTTATTCAACCAAGCTATCAATTTAGTGTGAGGGTACAATAAAAATATTTTCAAACATGTAAGGTCTCAAAAGAGAGAAGCAAAACAAAAGAGAGAAACAAAAGGAATTCATGGGATTATGGTGAAGAGATATTCTCAAGGTGACAATTAGGTATTTGGGATAGAGAGCAACCAGGCCAGCATAGAACATGTTAGAATGTTCTATCTGGAGAAGGAACACTCCCAAACTCATTCTACAAGGCCACAATTACCCTGATACCAAAACCAGACAAAGATACTACAAAAAAATAAATTACAGACCAATATCACTAATGAATGTAGATGCAAAAATCCTCAACAAAATACTAGCAAACAGAATCCAACAACACATTGAAAGGATTATACACCAAGATCAGGTGGGATTTACCCCAGAGATACAAGGACTCTTCAATATATGCAAATCAATCAATGTGATACACCATATTAACAAATTAAAGAATAAAAATCATATGATCATCTCAATAGATACAGAAAAAGCTTTTGACAAAATTCAACACCCATTTATGAAAAAAACTCTCCAGAAAGTGGGCATAGAGGGAACTTACCTCAACATAATAAAGGCCATATATGACAAACTCACGGTGAAAAACTGAAAGCATTTCCTCTAAAATCAGGAACAAGACAAGGATGTCCACTCTCGCCACTATTAATCAACATAGTTCTGGAAGTCCTAGACATGGCAACCAGAGAAGAAAAAGAAATAAAAGGAATCCAAATTGGAAAAGAAGAAGTAAAACTGTCACTGTTTACAGATGACATGATACTATACATAGATAATCCTAAAGATGTCCCAGAAAACTGCTAGAGCTAATCAATAAATCTGGTAAAGTTGCAGGATACAAAATTAATGCACAGAAATCTCTTGCATTCTTATACACCAACAATAAAAGATCAGAAAAAGCAATTAAGGAAACAATCTCATTCACCATTGCAACAAAAAGAATAAAACACCTAGGAATAAACCTACCTAAGGAGGTAAAAGACCTGTGCTCAGAAAACTATAAGACACGGATGAAAGAAATCAAAGATGACACAAACAGATGGAGAGATATATCATGTTCTTGGATTGGAAGAATCAACATTGTGAAAATGACTATACTACCCAAAGCAATCTACAGATTCAATGCAATCCCTATCAAATTACCAATGGCATTTTATACAGAACTAGAACAAAAAAATCTTAAAATTTGTATGGAGACACAAAAGACTCTGTATAGCCAAAGCAGTCTTGAGGGGAAAAAAATGGAGCTGGAGGAATCAGACTCCCTGACTTCAGACTATACTACAAAGCTACAGTAATCAAGACAATATGGTACTGGCACAAAAACAGAAATATAGATCAATGGACCAGGATAGAAACCCCAGAGATAAACCCATGCACCTATGGTCAACTAATCTATGACAAAGAAGGCAAGGATATACAATGGAGAAAAGACAGCTTCTTCAATAAGTGGTGCTGGGAAACTGGACAGCTACATGTAAAAGAATGAAATTAGAATACTCCCAAATACCATACACAAAAATAAACTCAAAATGGATTAAAGACCTAAATGTAAGACCAGACACTATAAAACTCTTAGAGGAAAATACAGGAAGAACACTCTTTGACATAAATCACAGCAAGATCTTTTTTGACCCACCTCCTAGAGTAATGGAAATAAAAACAAAAATAAACAAATGGGACCTAATGAAACTTAAAAGCATTTGCATGGCAAAGAAAACCATAAACAAGATGAAAAGACAACTCTCAGAATGGGAGAATATATTTGCAAATGAATCAACGGACAAAGAATTAATCTCCAAAATATATAAGCAGCTCAATATTATAAAAACAAACAACCCAATCAAAAAATGGGCAGAAGACCTAAATAGACATTTCTCCAAAGAAGATATACAGATGGCCAAGAGGCACTTGAAAAGCTGCTCAACATCACTAATTATTAGAGAAATACAAATCAAAACTACAATGAGGTATCAGCTGACACCAGTTAGAATGGGCATCATCAGAAAATCTACAAACAAGAAATGCTGGAGAGCGTGTGGAGAAAAGGGAACCCTCTTGCACTGTTGGTGGGAATGTAAATTGGTACAGCCACTATGGAGAACAGTATGGAGGTTCCTTAAAAAACTAAAAATAAAATTATCATATGATCCAGCAATCCCACTATTGGGCATATACCCAGAAAAAAACATAATTCAAAAAGACACATGCACCCCAATGTTCATTGTAGCACTATTTACCATAGCCAGGTTATGGAGGCAACCTAAATGCCCACTGACAGACAAATAGATAAAGAAGATGTGGTACATATATACAATGGAATATTACTCAGCCATGAAAAGGAACAAAATTGGGTCATTTGTAGAGGTGTGGATGGACCTAGAGACTGTCATACAGGACCTAGAGACTGTCATATGACTTTCTCATAAGTCAGAAAGAGAAAAACAAATGTTGTTTATTAATGCATATTTGTGGAATCTAGAAAAATGGTACAGATGAACTGGTTTTCAAGGCAGAAATAGAGACACAGATGTAGAGAACAAATGTATGGACACCAAGGGGGGAAAGCAGGGTGGTGGTGGTGGTGGAATGAACTGGGAGATTGGAATTGATATATATACACTAATATGTATAAAATAGATAACTAATTAAGAACCTGCTGTTTAAAAACAAAATGAAATAAAATTTTAAAAAAGAATGTTCTATCTGGGAAATACGTCTTCAAGAAGTTGAAATTGATCGAATATCTGACATATTTGAAAATATTGAGAACATTTAAAGTATCGGTGGAATATTTGGAGCTGAATTAATGATAACTACATAGAAAACTAAGCAAATGATAAAACAAGACAATCACTAGCTTCCAGGAAAACAGAAAATAAATGTGCAAGACAGGAAAATTAAGTGTCTACAACCTGGTTCAGTGATGAACAACTGTGTTTACATAGCTGTAATCATGTAAACACTGATTCTTGATATGCTCAACATTAGACATAACTATTTTAAGAGAATATTAGATAGGAAGTGGGCTTGTGAAGGGGGTTGATACTGTGAAAAAAAAGTTAAATCTTGATTAAAACATTTTTTTTTAGTTTAGTCATTATGGAGAATGGAGAAGTAACAATATAAGCATGTTACTCATTGATATGAAGGCAAATACCAAAAGGAAGAGTTAAAATTGTTGCATGTGGTTGCTACGGGGGAGCTATAATGGGCTGGGCATGGAGAATGTCTCTTGGTTTTGGTAAGTGGTCTTGTGGACTATTTAATTAATATTATATGCATGTACAACTTCCATAAAATAAATACTAACAACAACAAAAACAAAAAGAAGATGCAATGTGACCTTGCATTGTGTTTTGGCCTCTCTCTGCTGCCATGGCTGGTAGGCTGGTGGCATCAAAGGGGTGGTCACCTACAGGGGGGCTAAGGGATCCTACTGAAGCTTCCCCAGCAACCTCAGGGCAGCAGCAGCCTGCCGCCCTCCTTGTTCCTCTGAGAAGCCTCCTCAAAGAGGATCGTGGCCATGAATAAAGCATTCAGGACGTTCACCTTCCGGGGGGGTCCCACAAGGAAGGGGGTTGGAGGAAGAACACAAAGAAGAACTTTGTCTGAGTAGAGGGAACAGGTCACTGGCAGAAATTGCCCTGAGATTGACTCCCTATTACCCTACATCCCAAGATCCTGGGAAATTAAAGGTCAATCTATTTTTTTTTTTTCCTTAACTGTTAAAAGCCAGGGTGCTACACTCTGAATGTTTGTGTCCCCCTAAATTCACATGTTGAAACTTAAACCCCAAGGTGATGGTATTAGGAGGTGGAGCCATTGGGGGGGATTAGGTCCTGAGGGCAGAACCCTCATAAATGGGATTAGTGCCCTATGAAAGAAGCCCAATAGCTCCTTTGCCTCTTCTGCCATGTAGGAGGTTACAGAAAAAAAACCAAAAAACCCAGCTATCTAGGAAGCCAGCTCTCACCAGACACGAGATCCGCCAGCACACTGATCTTGGATTTCTCAGCTTCTAGAATTGTGAGTAATAAATGTTTGTTTAAAAGCCACCTAGTTTATGGTACTTTTGGCTATAGCCGTCTGAAAGGACTAAGACACAGGGTGTTTATAATCAGGAATGAAAGCAAAGTTATATGGTTTCATAATCTGTGTCATGGGATCTTGGCTTTCTCCCGGAACGTAAGCTGCTCACCATGGTTCCACCAACCAGAGCGCTAGGGGAAGTTCTACTAGATGCTCAGCAAACAGAATGCCTTGTCCTAGAGCCAGATGTGGCTCCTGCCCACTGTCAGTTTACAATGAGTAGGGCAGGTAGGATGGGGGCAAAGAATTATAAAGCAGGTTAGCTAAATGCTCCTAGTAACATGTACTAAAGGAAATGGGGAGCGAAAGATCTCATTCTCTCCTACATATTCAGAGAAGACCTCATGGCTGATGTGGACTCAGAGGCAAATGCAAGATTTCCATAGGCAAAAATGGTGAGAAAAGAACATTCCATCCAGAAAGAATAGCTTGAATAAAGATAGTGGAATTTAGAAAGACAAAATTCAACTTGAGTGCCAACTATGTGCCATTGTCAATATCCTCCTCTTTATGTCCAGTTTCCCGCTTCTATAAATATACCCAGGGTCACAGGTCAGTCTATGGCAGGGCCAAAATTCAAACCCAGGTCTGTCTGATGCCAAAATCTCTGCTTTCCCCACCATTCTGTGCTACGTCTTATGCAGACATAAGAAAGTGCAAGGCTATTCAGGAAATAACTTCGGGTTCGCTCCAAGCCAGACTAGATAAAACTCAAGTGCAGGTAGTTTATTTTGAAGTTAATTCCAGGAAATTTTGGTAAGGAGTTGGGGAAATAAGACAGGGTAGAAAAGAGAACTAATAAAGGGTTTATTATTAAACAAGTTGCCCCTGTAGGTAACTAGAATTGAATCCTGCCAGGGAATTCTGGGATTCAATATAAAACCTGCACCTCAGAGTTATCTCCCCACAAGGGGTAAGGGAGAAGAGTAATTAGGTTTTCCATCCATAGATTGAAAAATGCTTTAAGATGGGGGGCTTTAATTCCTCAACACTTCCAACCTGCCATATAGATGACAAAGTAAGCTCTGTCGCTCACAGAAAACTCCCAGGGAAAGAAATGCCGGTGCTGGAAATTGGACAGATGCATGCTTAAGTGGTCATGGGGAGGGAACATGGGGAGGGAACCAATGGTGGCGGCTACAGAAGCACAGATTACAAGAAAGCTCCATGGAGGCAGTGATGATGTCTCTTCTATTTACTACTGTTTGTACACTGCCTGGCACATAAGAGATACTCAGTACATGTCTGTGAAAGAAAGGAAGAGAGGGAGAAAGGAAGAACAGAGGAGAAACAGAAGCAGGATATGACATTGCACCTCTTCAGGAGCCTAGAGAAGAGGCCAAAAGGAAGAGCATAAACGTCTTGAAAGACTTTATTCAGTATGCAGTGGAAAGCTTTTGAAAGTTTTAGAGCAGGAAAATGACATGATCAAAGCAGAACTTAAGGAAGATGAATCTGGCACTTTTCAGTTCAGAAAATGCTTATTAATCTCTCCGAGTCAAGAAGTGCTTCATTTCTAGTAAGGATGGGGCAAAGGGGCTTCCCTGGTGGGGCAGTGGTTAGAATCCACCTGCCAATGCAGGGGACACGGGTTCGAGCCCTGGCCCGGGAAGATCCCACATGTCGCAGAGCAACTAAGTCCATGCACCACAACTACTGAGCCTGCACTCTAGAGCCCGCGAGCCACAACTACTGAGCCCACGTGCCAAAACTACTGAAGCCCGCGTGCCTAGAGCTCGTGCTCCGCAACAAGAGAAGCCACCACAATGAGAAGCCCGCGCACCACAACGAAGAGTAGCCACCACTCGCCGCAACCAGAGAACGCCCGCACACAGCAATGAAGACCCAACATAGCCAAATATAAATAAAATAAATTTATTAAAAAAAAAAAATGGGCAAAAAGTAAAAGATTTACATCTCGGCAGAGCATTTTTAAGTTACCTCATCGCTCATGAAGAGAAACAGTCGCTGAATATCACCAGCTTTCTAGGAGTATTTCTTATTCCTGGTCTCAGGGTGCAAAAAGGAGCATTTATCAAGAGACAGCGATTGGTGGGGGCCCTCTGGTGAAAGCCAGCCTCCCCTAACTGCCAAGACCACGGAGGAAGCTACAAAGAGCAGGCCCTACATCACATAAGGGTTTTCTCTGCTGCATCTCACAATGACACGTTTCCCCTGAGTTGCAAAACTGGAAGGGGAGAACCCTGGAGATGACACTTTTGCAAATATTGGGGATAGAATAATGAGTGGACTCCAAGGGGGACGTGGGAGTACTGACCTCATTATATCATCTCCTAACAGACAATAAACTCAGGGCCCCTGATGAACTATATTCCCAAATCCGTTTTCCACAATTCAGAAATCCCAAAACTCTAAAAACTGATTTACTCTGATAAATCTGTGACAAAAACATTTGGCATCAAAACGTGACCTTGCTGTAAATTCATTCACAGCCTTTTTTTTAAATCCCACTTTGGGTGAATATTTATTCATTTTCCTCTAGAAAAATTTGCTACTCTGAATTCCAAAATACATTTGACAACCAAGGATATCAAATAAGGGATTGTGGACCTGTAATTAAAAAGTGATTCCTTGTCTCTTAAGTTGAACTCTCACCCGTACCTGCCTCAAAGAGAGCAGTTCTGCCTGTGGGCATGCGTGTAGGGGTCAGAGATGATCCGACACAGAATACTCAATAGGAGCTGGAAAGGGGTACACTTTCTGAGTCCCATGATTAAGGATGTTTATGCCTGTAGTGGCTCAGGTTATCTCCGAAAGGGAGAGTATGCTGCTGTCAGCCAGGTAACCCTCACCACCTGGTCTGGGCACAAACTCCCAATTTTCTGAACATTAGAGACTGACTGATGGACTTACCATTAGAAAGCACTTCTGTTTGTTAGAAATGCACTTTCCTTCCCAGAATAGCCCAAGATGGATCCAGAAACTCCTCTATTAAATTAATTCTTAACCAATATTTTTTCCATCCCAAACCAACCCAAACAAATTAAAAGGTAATAAACCGGGGGTAATGTTTGCAACGTGATTAATCTCGTGAACTAATGATACTCGGGAATTGGATGACCTGAGATTAGATCCCAGATCTGCCACTTTCTAGCTGTGTGACCATAGACAAGTAATTTTACCTCTCTAAGCCTTTGTTTTCACATTCACAAAACACATAATAATATTTACCTCATAGGTTTGCTGTGAGGATTAAAAGCAAAAACATTGTAAAGCTCCTAAAAGAATATATTAGCACATAAATGCTTACATAACATTAGCCTTTATTATTATTAAAAGAATTATTATGAATCATAAGAAAAATATGAATACTCTAATAGAAGAAAACAAGCAAAGGATAGTGTACGCAATTTAGGAAAGAAGAATAGACAATGGCCAAAATATCTGTGAAAAAAAGCTCAGTCTCACTAGTATTCAAAGATATGCAAAATGAAACAACTTGCCCATTTTTCCCTTATCAGATTGGCCCAGATTAAAAGTAAAACCCCATTGTAATACCATAAGTGGGCCCCCCAAAACTAATTGTGTAAAAGGCAAAGGTCACATGGTTATGAGGGTAATGAAATGACTCCCAGGAGCCTGCTGTAGAGAACCACCCCCACATTGTCATGATTTCAGGATCCCAATGACCCTGCTATTGGGGAAGAGGCAGGTTCATGCCTGCTGATGACATGAACAGACATATGTTTCCTGAGGGTAGGTTGGCATTGTGTGTCAACGGCCTTAAAAAGTTTCTTAACTCAGGACCAGTGATTCTACATTTAGCAGTTTATTATAAAGGAGATCAAAGATCACAACAAGATTCATGGTTAAGGATTTTAACCCCAGCATTATTTAATAGCTGAAAATTCAAGTTAACCTAAATGTCTGAAAGTAGGACCTCACTTAAATGAATAACAACATATTTATTAAACTGAATTCTATGAGATTGTTTAAAATGTATGTTGTTTTTTGTTTGTTTGTTTTTTTTGCGGTACTCAGGCCTCTCACTGCTGTGGCCTCTTCCGCCATGGAGCACAGGCTCTGGACGCGCAGGCACAGCGGCCACGGCCCACGGGCCCAGCCGCTCCGCGGCACGCGAGACCCTCCCAGACCAGGGCACGAACCCGCGCCCCCTGCATCGGCAGGCGGACTCCCAACCACTGCGCCACTAAGGAAGCCCAAAATGTATGTTTTTAATGAGTATTTAGTGGCACAAGTAAATGTCATTAACAAAATTAGGATACCATATATACATATATATGTGTATATTAATATAAAAATATAGTCCCAATTTGTGTTTATGTGTGTGTTTGTGGGTGGAAGTGGTTAGCTTTAAGAGTAGGATTATTGAGATTTTTGTATTCTCTCTTTTCTTATTTTCCAAGTTTTCTCTAATAAATTATATTACTAATAATAAATTTATATTATATTATTACTATATTACTTATATTATATAATTATAATATATTATAATATTACTAATATATTACTAATATTACTAATATTACTAATTACTAATTACTAATATATTACTAATATTACTAATTACTAATTACTAATATATTACTAATATTACTAATTACTAATATTACTAATATATTATAATATTACTATATTACTATATATTACTCTAATAAATTTATATTATATTATAATATATTATATTATAATATAATTTATATTACAAAATAAATTATATTACTTTGATAATCTGAAATAATTTAAATTGCTATGGAAAAATCTTGAGAATAACAATGAAACAAATATTTGTTCAGTGGCAGATGCAGCTCAATGAAGACGCTATCCCTTCACTAGTAAGAAACCAGAAGCCCCGTCAAGAGGACCTCATTTCTTTCTTCCAATAAATAACAGTAGTGTTCTAGCAAGTTTCTCTTTTCCACTCCAGAGGGGCAGACTACTATATAGGGGAGACTTCTATATCCCCTATGCCGAGCGGCATCACTTCCTACCTAGGGGACTTTGGGGGAGTTACTGAACTTCTGAGCCACATTTCCTATCTGTGAACTGGTAGTCATGAGGCTCACCCAGGAAAATAGAGAACACGCTTGGCAGACTGTCTGGCCCACAGTAGATGCTTAATAAGTACCCGTTTCTTCTCTAATTGTACTCTTCATAGTAGTCTCTTGGGAGATTAAACACGTATAATAACGATCTGTGGTTGCACAGGACATTTTGAAACTTCTTTCTTGAACTTCCTGCAGTTTGTTTACTGGCGGTGGTGACTTGGAGGATTAGCACCTGACAGACGTTTCACCTCCTCCTGGAGAAGAATTTTTCAAACCTTGTTCACCACACGGCATGACAAGAAATATGTTTGGTCTTGTGATCCAGTTTATATCTATATCTACCCAACTAAAACAAAAGTTTTATGAAATAACACTTTACCTTTACTAATGCGATACATTCAGATACCGTCTATTTTATTATACTCTATTTCTTTTCTAAAAAATGCTAATCAGGGCTTCCCTGGTGGCGCAGTGGTTGAGAGTCTGCCTGCCGATGCAGGGGACACGGCTTCGTGCCCCGGTCCGGGAAGATCCCACATGCCGCGGAGTGGCTGGGCCCATGAGCCATGGCCGCTGAGCCTGCGCGTCCGGAGCCTGTGCTCTGCAACGGGAGAGGCCACAGCAGTGAGAGGCCCGCGTACCGCAAAAAAAAAATGCTAATCACAGCCCACTAAACTGATTTCGCCATCCATTAGCAGGTGATAAACTACACTTTGAAACTCTTGGTGATAAATGTAAAAACAACCTGAGAAGTGTGCCTAGAATGCAGAGGGCCTTAACCTCAGAGGGCTGGCATGGGGACAGGGAATCGGCATTTTAATAAATTCTCCAAGAGATTCTGATGCAGGATGTTGGAGGATCACACCCTGAGGAGCTCTGTTCTAGAAGCTTGGTGTACTGCAGGCTCTATAATCTAGAAAGGACTTTTCTGTTCTCCCATTCCAGATATGGTTTGGGCTCAGCCTTAGGTGCACACACACAAGATGTGACGGCAGGAGTCTGGTGGAGGCCTCACTCCTTCCCTTCCTGTCGGCAAGCCGGGTCATGAAGGCATTTGGCTTTTCTACCTCTGCAAAAGGCGAAGATGGTATTTTGGTGTCAAAGGCATAGTCATGTTGCTGGTATTGATGACAGCAGGTGTGGCAGAATACCGGCACCTGCAGCTGTAGGGGAAGCTTCCTGATCAGGGAACACAAGGGCATTAAGGGCAGCAGCGATGGTGTGCTTTTGGAGCCAGCATCTTCCCAATCTTAACAAAGGTAGATAGACGCTCCCTTGGAAGCTTTGTTCTAGGGCATGACCTAGAGAGTCACTCTTGAAAAAACAACCTGAAGTTTGTTTTCCAACTTCCATTTTACACCCTGTACTGAATTACTTCTTGCTTGAATTAGCAAGAGTGGATTCTGTCCTCTACAGCTAAGCCTGAAATGATATCCCAGCCACATAGCAAAACCAATACAATTATGTTATAAATCAGCTTTTTAAATTATTATTTCAACACTGTAGTGCTATCTTATTTTTTAAAACATTTATTTATTTATTTGGTTGCGCCGAGTCTTAGTTGCAGCAGGCTGGCTCCTTAGTTGTGGCTCCAGGGCTCCTTAGTTGCAGCTCGCCGGCTCCTTAGTTGCGGCACACAGGTTCCTTAGTTGTGGCATGAGAACACTTAGTTGCAGCATGTGGGATCTAGTTTCCTGACCAGGGATCAAACCCAGGCCCCCTGCATTGGCAGCATGGAGTCTTATCCACTGCCCCAATAGGGAAGCCCCTGCAACTCTTTTTTGACTCAAAATGGTCTCAGCTGCATGACTTCTTCCAAGGCTTGGTAGCCATCAAGGAAAATAATAAAACTAAAAACCTATCCTCAAAAGACAAATATTTCCTACTATCAAGACTGCCCGATAAAGGTTGCCACAGACAAAGATCTTTCAGCAATGACAGTATTGTTGGAACCGTTACATTGCCTCCAAAGGTAATCCTGTTTAAAAGAAAACACTCATTGGGATATAGGATTTGGGGCCAGTTTGTTAGGAAGTCAGCATATGTTCATTTGGTAACTGTAGGAGACAACAGAAGTAAAACAGAGATAATACAGAGTATCTATTTTCGAGTAGCTCCCAGTCCGACACGCCAACCAAGCAACACGCCAACTGTGATAAGTGCTCTAGTGGGTTATACACAAAGAGCAGTTACTTAGCCTTGCTCTCCACAGAGCATCCAGGTGTTTCACTGCTCGAAGGCCTGAAACCACAGCCTCACTCCTACAAACTGACATTTAATGGGAACACTATTTCCATGGGGTGTCCTCAACCGAATAATGTCATGATAATCCCAAGGGCAAAGGGCTTTTAGGGAGCTGGCAAGTCAAGATCAGTAGGTTTATACCAGGGACGTGTGTTTAATGGGGAGTCTGAGTATATGCAAACAATATTAAATCAAATTTATCTCTAAAAATAAGAGAGAAATCAAATAAGTGAGGCCTTTCAGTTAAAATAGTGCTGATTAACATAATTTTTAGTGTGTGGATTTATGAGGTTGATGGTGGCAAACGTGCCCATTCTTTTTTTTTTGGTACGCGGGCCTCTCACCGCTGTGGCCCCTCCCGCCGCGGAGCACAGGCTCCGGACGCGCAGGCCCAGCGGCCATGGCTCACGGGCCCAGCCGCTCCGCGGCACGCGGGATCCTCCCGGACCGGGGCACGAACCCGTGTCCCCTGCATCGGCAGGCGGACTCTCAACCACTGCGCCACCAGGGAAGCCCATCCCCATTCTCTTTTCATCTTGAGAATTAAATTCTGGAAAAAGTGGGACTCTCAGTCCAAAGGCAAGTTGGTACTCTGGTACTATGACAGCACTGAAAAGAAGAAAAATGACTGGCAAAAGTTTTGATAAGAGAGGCCAACAAAAACCAAGAGCCTTGGCTATTATATATTATAACTATTTGTTTTCTGAGCTCGGTAGTAAGTGACACTGTTCTGGATCGCCTTCATTTTCCCCTCCAGAGTCACTTCCCAGCCTTCTCCATGCCTCAAAAAGTAGTACAGGACCACTGCTGGTATGCAAGCCGATGAGGAGCTTGCACCAAAATAAATCAGCTGTGCTCAGCTGACTGACTTTCTTTTTCCGGTAGGAAGACTTTCCTGATGAAGGAAGCATGTGTTGATTTATGTTCTCTCATAAACTCTTTTTCTCATCACAGACAGGGAACAAACATTTCTCGGTACTTGGAGTAGCACTGACTTAGTGTGAGATTGGTCTGGGCAATGAACTAGCTCAGTGCTCCCCAAGTTGTACTCCGTGGAATCCTAATCCTGTAAGATACCCTGTCCATTTACACTGGGAAATGCTCAGAGATTCACAAAGCACATGACCATGTTAACAGCTCTGCTAAGTCCTACAATAAAAGAATTTGCTTACTTTTGTTTAGCATAGAATTTCCCATTCTTGTTTGAAATGATTTTGTCATGTCATGGCTATTACCGTTTGTGGAAAAAAAAATCATGTTCTCTGAAACACCCTTCAGGAAATGCTCAGCCCGCTGGTCTCGAGTCTCTTGGGAAGATATTTATCTTCTTTAACTATCATTAATGTCTAATACCTGAATAGTTTAATACTTAATGGATTTTCATATGTATTTCCCCAATGAGTCTCATGGTTATGCTATGAGAAACAGGGCAGGAATTATAAACCCCAGTCTACACAGGAATAACTGGGCAGGGGTCGGGGTGTCAGCAGATTACATGATTTGCTCAAAGTCAACTTTGTGAAAAGTGAAGCTAGAATTTGACACTCAGATCATCAAACTCCAAACTCTACACTCCCTACAAAAACACTGATCTTTGAGCTAAAAGGAATCTTAGAGAATAATACATCTAATAAAGAAAATAATACTCTAGCAAAGGAACAATTCAGTGCTAACCCAGTGGTGATACACTTAACTTTTAGATGAGAGGAGTGATATTTAAAGCTATTCCTTTATAACATTTTGACACTTGTCTCTTGTTATGGTCAAATAGGGTTTTCCAATGTCCTGTTTTCTCCAAATTCCAGGGAATGGGTCACATTCTCCTTCTATTTTTAATTTTTATTTTTTTTTGGCCACGCCCTGTGACATGCAGGATCTTAGTTCCCTGACTAGGGATCGAACTCATGCCCCCTGCGTTGGGAGCACAGAGTCTTTACCACTGGACCACCAGGGAAGTCCCACATTCTCCTTCTAAAGTAGAGCAGAAGATCAGGGACGGAATGTCACAGACACTGGACTTCTCAGTTTGTTCACAAAACAAAATATATGGCATTGGCGGGAGAGTCAGGACACTTCACATTTATACCCTATATGCCTGAGGCAAGTAAAAGGGGTGTGGGATTTAATGGTACTTGATTAAACTGATCATGTCATAGTTTGTCTATCCTTTCATGGTAAACTAAAAGAAGCAAAAAAGAAAGAAAGAAAAAAAAAAAGAAAGCCTGAAAAATAATCTGATCATGATGATCTCCATTCTCTGTGTGTATGTTTCTAACCAGATTTTTATCTAACAACTCATCCCTTCATTTATTTGTTCATTCATTCAGTAAACTTTTCTTGAGTTTCTATTCTGGGCCAGGGAATGTGCTAGGAGCTGAGGCAACATAATGAATAAGTTACATTTCTCGCCCAAGTCAAAATATGAATTATCATTACCATCAACAAACATGTATTGAGCATCTTGTGTAGAAGGTGCTGGGACTGGGCACTTCAGGGACCTATAACAAGGCCTGGTGTGGCAGGGCCCTTGCCCTTCAAGGGTTCGGTCTCCTTGAGGAGATAGCCATGCACATAAAAGGCTAAGTAACATTTAGCAAAGCTAAGTATCAGCTGAGTGGTATGAAGAGGAAGTGCAACCAGCATTCCAGAGACAGGGACATCACTCTTGGTCCGAGCAGGTGGGGAGGCTGTCCCAGTGATGTAACTGTGGTCAAAGCTAATAATAACTCTATTATAAGCCACAGCATTGCAGGGGAGATGAAACAATTCCTTTGAGAGAATGAATCTTTTTGGTTTACATCAACCTCATGGAAATAAATCTAGCACTTGAAGAGTTTCTGGTTTCACTTATGTCATAAGGGTTCATTTGTGGGTAACTAGTTCCTGAAATGAGGAACTTGTGTCTCTAGGTTGGAGTCATCTTGAATGGGGGAAATGAAATTTCATTATTCTTTTGAAAGTTATTCAACATTAATTGTGTTTGGCACTTTTTAAATAAGGAAAATTACCCTAAACTGGATGGCTTAGATTGCATCGTTATCTATGAGAGGTTTTTCTCATGTAATTACTATGTGCTAGCTCTATAATTATAAGGAAGACCTGAATTTTCTTCCTATCACTGAAAATAACTGCCTCTCTGCACTGAAAAAAATACTTGACTTCTCCTTTTTAATTTTCTCATCCTCAAATAACCTATCAAAAGTTAATCCCACCTCCAGTAAATTCTAAATAACTTAAAAATGAAAACGTCATTGATGATGCATGTATTTCTATAGCTTTATTTTTTAAAGTTTGGGTATCACATTCTGTTAGTTTTAGAGAAATTATGATAATTTAATATAACATCTTATATTTATGTGGTTACATTTGAGATGGAAAATCAGATCCATGCTTAATGAGAATTTTCAATTTTTATTTATTTTAAGTCCTTAGAACAATGCAGTGCTAATATATGATTCTATCTGACTCAACTTCAACCAACAAAATAAGCTTGAAAGTTTGAGATACTAAATAAGATGCCTCCTGATCTCCCTTGAATTCTCATAGAGAATGCCACAGGTTTTGGCCATAGACAAGAAGCACCAGAGGCTTCCTCCCTTCCAATAAGAACAACTAAAAAAAACCCCAAACAAAACAAATAAATGAAAAACTGGGTGAAATTAATTTTTTACTTTTTTTAACTAATAAAACCTAAAAGCTAACAAGATAGTGAGGACTTAATATGCAAAAATCTAGAAGGCAAATCCAGGGAGGTAAACTGAGCACATGAAGCTACTTTGACCCAACAGCAACCATCAAACATGAAGACACACGCAAAGCTGAGGTGCTGTTTTGGTGGCCTCAAAAAGCAAAAGGAAGAAGTCAAAGCCTGGGGCCCACCAGAACTGGGGAGTCTCACTTCTTCCCCAAATATATTAAACTGGGATCCAAAGGCCTGTACCCTCAGGCAAATGAAAAGCCAAAAGTACACCAGCTGTTGTGTGAATTTGCAACCCAGGTTTGGGTCATCCAGATAGTCCAAGGAACCACAGCCTTGAACAATCATTCCTAAATAATATTTCAAGTACAATGACCAGCACATGGTCAAATATGATCAGTCACATAAACCAGACAACAGGAGTGAGAATAAGCAGAAATAAGACAATAGAACCAGACCACAGAGACTTCAAAATTAGAATTTTAAAATACACAATATAAAATATCTGTTGTTTCTTATGTTTAGAAAAAATAAACATAGATCTCCAAGGAATAAAAAGCTACAAAAAGGCCAAGAGCACTACCAAATTTTTGTAAAAACAAATGGACAGGGGCTTCCCTGGTGGCACAGTGGTTAAGAATCTGCCTACCAATGCAAGGGACATGGGTTCAAGCCCTGGTCCGGGAACATCCCACATGCCGTGGAGCAACTAAGCCCATGCACTACAACTACTGAACCTGCGCTCTAGAGCCTGTGTGTCACAACTACTGAAGCCCGCGCACCTAGAGACTGTGCTCCGAACCAAGAGAAGCCACCGCAGTGAGAAGCCCGCGCACCGCAACGAAGACCCAATACAGCCAAAAGTAAAATAAATTAATAAATAAATTTAAAGAAAAAAACAAATGGACAAACAAAAAAATGCATTCAAACACCTCCAACATATTCATGTACATACACACAGACTGAGAAATTTGCACGAATTGCTCCACTTATGAGCCTGGATTAGCTCAAGTAAAAGTGGCCAGACACTATCTGAAAGATGAGTGTCTCCCTGCCTCGCTTTGGGTCCTAAAGCTGTCCTCTAGGAATAGGTTATCTATCCCCCACCCCCTGCCCTTTTTTTTTTAGGTATCTAGCTTTGGATAAGAATATTTATACCCTTTTGATCACAGTTCAGGTAAGCCAAGAATATCCACTAGCAGTGCTAAATAAGCAACAGAGTGTTCTTTGTGAAGGAATACCTTACCTGACTCTGAGTGCATTCTTCCTTTTGTATTTCCCTCAAAGGCAAGAAACAATCCTACCAGCTTTCACGGCACAATCCTTTTACCATAACTCCTTCACTTCCACATCATTCAGCGTGGTAGACACTGTGGTGCTCCACTTAACACTCCCTTCAAGACGGAAAGAATTATTCCTACCAGGAGTGCGGCAGACAAACTGCTTTTGGCTGGCCATCCCCACAGGGATGGCCTCAGCCAAAGAGAGACCTACACGTGTGTGCACACACGCACACACACACAGAGTCTTACCTTTTTCCTGGGCAGCCCATATCCAGTGACTAATCAACAAGAGTTATAAGGTATTTTCCCTCCTTTCCCCAACGTGGGGTCCCTCTGAATATGATTCCATCTTCAGAACTCCCTGCAGGGTTGACTGTGTCTTCCATTGAGATATCCAGCATTGAAGTTCAACTTCTCCTGGTGCTCAATCCTGATTTCTTCTCTTTCCTTATGCAGGTGTCAAGCACACTTTCAGAAGCATCTCACACACTGCTCTCTCTGTTCAAGTTTGCTACCCAGGGGACCCAGCCTGTGACACTCACGTCTTCATTGATTTGAACCTCTGGGCCTTATTGGGGTACAAACATTTCTTCTTCAGAGGTGCCCTAATTGTAATAGCTTGATCTAAGTAACAAGAAATCTCCTTTGTTCTTTCTGCTTATCTGGACAACCTTTCAAGAAATTTCTTGGAAATCACTCTGCAAGGCGCATCAAGATTTAGTACTTGTCCTACCAAACTTATCTTCCAGTTCTTCTCATATCTGACAACAACTTCAGGTAAAGAGCAAAGTCCTGATTCTTAGAGGTGGAAATAAGTGCCCATCCCTAATCACAGCTGAGAACACTCAACAGATCCAAAGTATTTGCATTTTTAGTTTTCTTAAGAATCCAGGTTTTCCCTCTTCATGAGAGTGGGCCACTCAGATGCCGGTAGCGTCTATAACTGGACGGGAATTGTAGAAATAGTTCTAAAATAAGGACACGGGAGACAAGCTATCATTCATCTTGTAGAGAGACTTGGCTCTGGTGCCCCCAAGAGAAAACCACTGTCTGACCAGGTTGCTTTAATTAAAATCACAATTGAGTGACTTTTTTGTCTGACTTTTCAAAATTAACGGTCTCATTTATAATAAAGGATACATATTACCATTTTTATCAGTCCAGTTTGAATAACACACTCTGAAAAGATCAACAAGTTTGACAATAAACTTTGTCGAGAGGGTATGAGGAAACAGAAGTGGGTGGTAGAGGTAAAGTGTCACTGGCAAAGCCCACTAGGGACCCCAGGGAAAGTAAGATGGAATACAGATAATAAGATAAGGTCTAAACTCTTCTTTTGTGCTTAGTCTAGTTTCACTTGCCTATAGGGGGCCGTGTGCAGAGGCCTTGCACCTAACATGTCAGATTAGAGTTTCCAGCACCTAACAGCCAGTCTGACACCTCAGCTCCGTGGCTGCCTGGAGAAGAGCTGCCCACGACACCTCAATTCAAGATGGCAGAGGGGCTTCCGGGAAGATGGCGGGAGAGTAAGACGCGGAGATCACCTTCCTCCCCACAGATACACCAGAAATACATCTACACGTGGAACAACTCCTACAGAACACCTACTGAACGCTGGCAGAAGACCTCAGACCTCCCAAAAGGCAAGAAACCCCCCACGTACCTGGGTAGGGCAAAAGAAAAAAGAAAAAACACAGACAAAAGAACAGGGACGGGACCTGCACCACTGGGAGGGAGCTGGGAAGAAGGAAACGTTTCCACACACTAGGAAGCCCCTTCGCGGGCGGAGACTACGGGTGGCGGAGGGGGAAAGCTTCGGGGCCGTGGAAGAGAGCACAGCTACAGGGGTGCGGAGGGCAAAGCGGAGAGATTCCCACACAGAGGATCAGGGCCGACCGGCACTCACCAGCCCGAGAGGCTTGTCTGGTCCCCCGCCGGGGCGGGCGGGGCTGGGAGCTGAGGCTTGGGCTTCGGTCGGAGCGCCGGGAAAGGACTGGGGTTGGCGGCGGGAACATAGCCTGCAGGGGGTTAGTGCGCCACGGCTAGCCGGGAGGGACCTGCCGCAGAGGCAAGAGACCTTTTTCTTCCCTCTTTGTTTCCTGGTGCGCTTAAAGGAGCTCCAGAGACGGGCGCGAGCCGCGGCTAAAAGCGCAGACCCCAGAGACGGGCATGAGATGCTAAGGCTGCTGCTGCCGCCACCAAGAAGCCTGTGTGCGAGCACAGGTCACTCTCCACACCCCCCTTCCGGGGAGCCTGTCCAGCCCGCCACTGCCAGGGTCCCAGGATCCAGGAACAACTTCCGCAGAACGCACGGCGCACCTCAGGCTGCTGCGTCACGCTGACCTCTGCCGCCGCAGGCTCGCCCCGCACTCCTTGCCCCTCCCTCTCCCCGGCCTGACTGAGCCAGCGCCCCCGAATCAGCGGCTCCTTTAACGCCGTCCTGTCTGAGCAAAGAACAAACGCCCTCCGGGGACCTACACGCAGAGGCGGGGCCAAATCCAAAGCTGAGCCCCTGGGAGCTGTGAGAACAAAGAAGAGAAAGGGAAATCTCTCCCAGCAGCCTCAAAAGCAGCGGATTAAAGCCCCACAATCAACTTGATGTACCTGCATCTGTGGAATGCATGAATAGACAATGAATCATCCCAAATTAAGAAGGTGGACTTTGACAGCAAGATTTATGATTTTTTCCCCTTTTCCTCTTTTTGTGAATGTGTATGTATATGCTTCTGTGTGAGATTTCGTCTGTATAGCTTTGCTTCCACCATTTGTCCTAGGGTTCTATCCGTCCGTTTTTTTTTAAATTTTTTTTCTCTTAATAATTATTTATTTTAATAACTTTATTATATTTTATCTTACTTTATTTTATTTTACTTTATCTTCTTTCTTTCTTTTTTCCCTTCCCTCCCTCCCTCCCTCCCTCCTTTCTTTCTTCTCTTTCTTTCTTTCTTTCTTTCTTTCTTTCTTTCTTTCTTTCTTTCTTTCTTTCTTTCTTTCTTCTTCTACTATTTCTTTCTTTCTACTTTTTCTCCCTTTTATTCTGAGCCGTGTGGATGAAAGGCTCTTGGTGTTGCAGCCAGAAGTCAGTGCTGTGCCTCTGAGGTGGGAGAACCAACTTCAGGACAGTGGTCCACAAGAGACCTCCCAGCTCCACATAATATCAAATGGCGAAAATCTCCCAGAGATCTCCATCTCAACACCAACACCCAGCTTCACTCAACGACCAGCAAGCTACAGTGCTGGACATCCTATGCCAAACAACTAGCAAGACAGGAACACAAACCCACCCATTATCAGAGAGGCTGCCTAAAATCATAATAAGTCCACAGACACCCCGAAACACACCTCCAGACGTGGACCTGCCCACCAAAAAGACAAGATCCAGCCTCATCCACCAGAACACAGGCACTAGTCCCCTCCACCAGGAAGCCTACACAACTCACTGAACCAACCCTAGCCACTGCGGACAGACACCAAAATCAACGGGAACTACGAACCTGCTGCCAGCAAAAAGGAGACCCCAAACACAGTAAGATAAGCAAAATGAGAAGACAGAAAAACACACAGCAGATGAAGGAGCAAGATAAAAACCCACCAGACCTAACAAATGAAGAGGAAATAGGCAGTCTACCTGAAAATGAATTCAGAATAATGATAGTAAAGATGATCCAAAATCTTGGAAATAGAATAGACAAAATGCAAGAAACATTTAACAAGGACCTAGAAGAACTAAAGATGAAACAAACAATGATGAACAACACAATAAATGAAATTAAAAATACTCTAGATGGGATCAATAGCAGAATAACTGAGGCAGAAAAACGGATAAGTGACCTGGAAGATAAAATAGTGAAAGTAACTACTGCAGAGCAGAATAAAGTAAAAAGAATGAAAAGAACTGAGGACAGTCTCAGAGACCTCTGGGACAATATTAAACGCACCAACATTCGAATTATAGGGGTTCCAGAAGAAGAAGAGAAAAAGAAAGGGACTGAGAAAATATTTGAAGAGATTATAGTTGAAAACTTCCCTAGTATGGGAAAGGAAATAGTTAATCAAGTCCAGGAAGCACAGAGTCCCATACAGGATAAATCCAAGGAGAAATATGCCAAGACACATATTAATCAAACTGTCAAAAATTAAATACAAAGAAAACATATTAAAAGCAGCAAGGGAAAAACAACAAATAACACACAAGGGAATCCCCATAAGGTTAACAGCTGATCTTTCAGCAGAAACTCTGCAAGCCAGAAGGGAGTGGCAGGGCATATTTAAAGTGATGAAGGAGAAAAACCTGCAACCAAGATTACTCTACCCAGCAAGGATCTCATTCAGATTAGATGGAGAAATTAAAAGCTTTACAGACAAGCAAAAGCTGAGAGAGTTCAGCACCACCAAACCAGCTTTACAACAACTGCTAAAGGAACTCCTCTGGACAAGAAACACAAGAGAAGGAAAAGACCTACAATAAAAAACCCAAAACAATTAAGAAAATGGGAATAGGAACATACATATCGATAATTACCTTAAATGTAAATGGACTAAATGCTCCCACCAAAAGACACAGATTGGCTGAATGGATACAAAAACAAGACCCATATATTTTCTGTCTACAAGAGACCCACTTCAGACCTAGGGACACATACAGACTGAAAGTAAGGGGATGGAAAAAGATATTTCATGCAAATAGAAATCAAAAGAAAGCTGGGGTAGCAATTCTCATATCAGACAAAATAGACTTTAAAATAAAGACTATTAGAAGAGACAAAGAAAGACACTACATAATGATCAAGGGATCGATCCAAGAAGAAGATATATCAATTGTAAATATTTATGCACCCAACATAGGAGCACCTCAATACATAAGGCAAATACTAACAGCCATAAAAGGGGAAATCGACAGTAACACATTCATAGTAGGGGACTTTAACAGCCCACTTTCACCAATGACAGATCATCCAAAATGAAAATAAAAAAGGAAACACAAGCTTTAAATGATACATTAAACAAGATGGACTTAATTGATATTTATAGGACATTCCTTCCAAAACGAACAGAATACACATTTTTCTCAAGTGCTCATGGAACATTCTCCAGGATAGATCATATCTTGGGTCACAAATCAAGCCTTGGTAAATTTAAGAAAATTGAAATTGTTTCAAGTATCTTTTCTGACGACAATGCTATGAGACTAGATATCAATTACAGGAAAAGATCTGTAAAAAATACAAACACATGGAGGCTAAACAATACACTACTTAATAACGAAGTGATCACTGAAGAAATCAAAGAGGAAATAAAAAAATACCTAGAAACAAATGACAATGGAGACACGACGACCCAAAATCTATGGGATGCAGCAAAAGCAGTTCTAAGAGGGAAGTTTATAGCAATACAATGCTACCTTAAGAAACAGGAAACATCTCGAATAAACAACCTAACCTTGCACCTAAATCAATTAGAGAAAGAACAAAAAAACCCCAAAGTTAGCAGAAGGAAAGAAATCATAAAAATCAGATCAGAAATAAATGAAAAAGAAATGAAGGAAACGATAGCAAAGATAAATAAAACTAAAAGCTGGTTCTTTGAGATGATAAACTAAATTGATAAACCATTAGCCAGACTCATCAAGAAAAAAAGGAAGACTCAAATCAATAGAATTAGAAATGCAAAAGGACAAGTAACAACTGAAGCTGCAGAAATACAGAAGATCATGAGAGATTACTACAAGCAACTATATGCCAATAAAATGGACAACCTGGAAGAAATGGACAAATTCTTAGAAATGCACAACTTGCCAAGACTGAATCAGGAAGAAATAGAAAATATGAACAGATCAATCACAAGCACTGAAATTGAAATGGTGATTAAAAATCTTCCAACAAACAAAAGCCCAGGACCAGATGGCTTCACAGGCGAATTCTATCAAACATTTAGAGAAGAGCTAACACCTATCCTTCTCAAACTCTTCCAAAATATTGCAGAGGGAGGAACACTCCCAAACTCATTCTACGAGGCCACCATCACCCTGCTACCAAAACCAGACAAGGATGTCACAAAGAAAGAAAACTACAGGCTAATATCACTGATGAACATAGATGCAAAAATCCTCAACAAAATACTAGCAAACAGAATCCAACAGCACATTAAACAGATCATACACCATGATCAACTGGGGTTTATTCCAGGAACGCAAGGATTCTTCAGTATATGCAAATCAATCAATGTGATACACCATATTAACAAATTGAAGGAGAAAAACCATATGATCCTCTAAATAGATGCAGAGAAAGCTTTCGACAAAATTCAACACCCATTTATGATAAAAACCCTGCAGAAAGTAGGCATAGAGGGAACTTTCCTCAACATAATAAAGACCATATATGACAAACCCACAGCCAACATTGTCCTCAATGGTGAAAAACTGAAAGCATTTCCACTAAGATCAGGAACAAGACAAGGTTGCCCACTCTCACCACTCTTATTCAACATAGTTTTGGAAGTTTTAGCCACAGCAATCAGAGAAGAAAAGGAAATAAAAGGAATCCAAATTGGAAAAGAAGAAGTAAAGCTGTCACTGTTTGCAGATGACATGATACTATACATAGAGAATCCTAAAGATGCTACCAGAAAACTACTAGAGCTAATCAATGAATTTGGTAAAGTAGCAGGATACAAAATTAATGCACAGAAATCTCTTGCATTCCTATACACGAATGATGAAAAATCTGAAAGTGAAATCAAGAAAACACTCCCATTTACCATTGCAACAAAAAGAATAAAATACTTAGGAGTAAACCTACCTAAAGAGACAAAAGACCTGTATGCAGAAAATTATAAGACACTGATGAAAGAAATTAAAGATGATACAAATAGATGGAGAGATATACCCTGTTCTTGGATTGGAAGAATCAACATTGTGAAAATGACTCTACTACCCAAAGCAATCTACAGATTCAATGCAATCCCTATCAAACTACCACTGGCATTTTTCACAGAACTAGAACAAAAAGTTTCACAATTTGTATGGAAACACAAAAGACCCCGAATAGCCAAAGCAATCTTGAGAACAAAAATCAGAGCTGGAGGAATCAGGCTCCCTGACTTCAGACTATACTACAAAGCTACAGTAATCAAGACAGTATGGTACTGGCACAAAAACAGAAAGATCAATGTAACAGGATAGAAAGCCCAGAGATAAACCCACGCACATGTGGTCACCTTATCTTTGATAAAGGAGGCAGGAATGTACAGTGGAGAAAGGACAGCCTCTTCAATAAGTGGTGCTGGGAAAACTAGACAGGTACATGTAAAAGTATAAGATTAGATCACTCCCTAACACCATACACAGAAATAAGCTCAAAATGGATTAAAGACCTAAGTGTAAGGCCAGAAACTATCAAACTCTTAGAGGAAAACGTAGGCAGAACACTCTATGACATAAATCACAGCAAGATCCTTTTTGACCCACCTCCTAGAGTAATGGAAATAAAAACAAAAATAAACAAATGGGACGTAATGAAACTTCAAAGCTTTTGCACAGCAAAGGAAACCATAAACAAGACCAAAAGACAACCCTCAGAATGGGAGAAAATATTTGCACATGAAGCAACAGACAAAGGATTAATCTCCAAAATTTATAAGCAGCTCATGCAGCTGAATAACAAAAAAACAAATAACCCAATCCAAAAATGGGCAGAAGACCTAAATAGACATTTCTCCAAAGAAGATATACAGACTGCCAACAAACACATGAAAGAATGCTCAACATCATTAATCATTAGAGAAATGCAAATCAAAACTACAATGAGATATCATCTCACACCAGTCAGAATGGCCATCATCAAAAAATCTAGAAACAATAAATTCTGGAGAGGGTGTGGAAAAAGGGAACCCTCTTGCACTGTTGGTGGGAATGTAAATTGATACAGCCACTGTGGAGAACAGTATGGCGGTACCTTTAAAAACTCCAAATAGAACTACCATATGACCCAGCAATCCCACTACTGGGCATATACCCTGAGAAAACCATAATTCAAAAATAGTCATGCACCAAAATGTTCATTGCAGCTCTATTTACAATAGCCCGGAGATGTAAACAATCTAAGTGTCCATCATCGGATGAATGGATAAAGAAAATGTGGCACATATATACGATGGAATATTAGCCATAAAAAGAAACGAAATTGAGCTATTTGTAATGAGGTGGATAGACCTAGAGTCTGCCATACAGAGTGAAGTAAGTCAGAAAGAGAAAGACAAATACCATATGGTAACACATATATATGGAATTTAAGGAACAAAAAACGTCATGAAGAACCTAGGGGTAAGACAGGAATAAAGACACAGACCTTCTAGAGAATGGACTTGAGGATATGGAGAGGCGGAAGGGTAAGCTGTGACAAAGCGCGAGAGAGACATGGACATATATACACTACCAAACGTAAGGTAGATAGCTAGTGGGAAGCAGCCGCATAGCACAGGGAGATCAGCTCGGTGCTTTGTGACCGCCTGGAGGGGTGGGATACGGAGGGTGGGAGGGAGGGAGACGCAAGAGGGAAGAGATATGGGAACATATGTATATGTATAACTGATTCACTTTGTTATAAAGCAGAAACTAACACACCATTGTAAAGCAATTATACTCCAATAATGATGTAAAAAATAAAAAAATATATGGCGATGGCACGCAGTGCACAGAGACCCCGCTGTGGACAGCGCGCCTGTGCAGGAGTGCTCTGCCCCTCCCCCCCCCCCCCCCCCCCCCCGAGGAGAGCCCTATGAAGCAGCCCAACAATAGCTGGCCTGTGGGAAGAGTTGTACTCTAGAACTCGAGCTGGCACCTCTCCACTCTTTGATCAAAGAATAAAGCTTTCCTTTGCTTCTGAACTAAACTCAGTCTCGTTCTATTGGCTCAAAGGACACCCTGCAGAAGGACCCTTGTTGGGTACCAACTGGAAAAGGTCAGTAACAAGTTTCATTCCTTCCTCCACCCACTCTACACCCCAAATCATTGAGAAGAGAATCTGATTAAATTATTCTATATTTGAAGACAAGTACACATTCATACCCTTCTTTTCCAGCTTTATTGAGGTATAATTGACAAATATGATATTTAAGTGAACATTGTGATGATTTGACACACATTTACATTGGGAAAGGGTTCCCTCCCTTTAAGTTATAATGGACACCGTCACCTCACACACTTAACTTTTTTTTTTTTTTTTGTAAGAACATTTAAGTTCTACTCTCTTAGCAAATTTCAATTATGCAATACAGTTTTGTCAACTCTGGTCACCATGTTATACATTACCTCCTTAGGCTTTATTCATCTTGTACCCTTTTGTCACAACCATAGCATGTTGAGGTTAATATCATCAAGCTGTGGCAGCTCAATGCTGAATCTGTTTGCACTCGTCCCGTTCAGATCGATGGAAATGCAATGTCTTAAGTCCTTTGTTGGTTTTGCAAATGAGTTTTATTTTTGCAATACATACTAGATCCAGGAACATCTATTTTTAACAAGTAAAAGAGATACATTGAAGACAGAGCTGGGATATTTTTCGGTTTGGGGGGTGGCAGTCGAAGAGCGTTGGGAAAGTTTAACTGGCCTGTTTTACTGGCTTCAATAAAATGGAGGTGTTTAGGGTTATGAGCTCCCTTGATGGGTTTATTTACCTTCAGATGCTTGTATTGGTCTGGGGAGGGATGGGGTTAAAGGAGAACGGGGTACTAGGAAATTAAAGGTTTGTGGTGAAGACAACCAGCTGGCAAGTGCAGGCAGCCCCACATTAACATTCCATAGGATTCTGCAGGTTCCGCTGCTAATTGTTGACAGGGAACCCAGAGTTCTGGGGAGAGACTTGCCTCAGGCTGCCAATCAAAGAAAGAAGTAATCCCATCCCAGAAAGGGTATCACTTCCCTGCAATTGATGTGAAGGAAAAAGTCAATTAGGATTTTAAATTATCAAAGTGCTTAAGGCACTCGCTTGACATACCCCGAAATAGTGACACCATATCCTCAAATTCAGGCGCAGAGGCGGTGTGGCCAGTAGTCCTGCAGTGTGGGATCATGGCCATCTTATCCCCACGCTGCCCGCTCTCTGGGGCCCTGTCCTCACGGCCACCTCCTGCGCTGAGAGACTACCCTTTGCTCTCCGCCTGCTCACATCAGCGGGTCTGCTCCACTGCCAGCAAGGGCAGGAGATGGGGGATGAGTTGAGGGTGAGAGGCAGTCGCAGAGCTGGAGAGATGCACCCCTGACTCCGTGGCCTAGGTCACCTTGTGGTTGGGTTTGTCCTTCGGGAGAGGGAAGGAAAATGAGAGAAGAAGCGATGGGAGGTGAAAAGGAACTTCTCCTGCCCTGGGAGCACGTGTCTGAGGGAACATTCTGATCTGGAGGTTTGTAAGTTGAGGAGGGTTTTCCCCAATATTCACACTGTGTGTTAGAGAACCAGGCTGAGGAGCTGAAAACTCGTTTGTATTTTGACTTTGCCTCTGAGTATCAAAACATTCACTTTCTCTTGATGTAGGACAGGGTTGAGAAGACTTTCTATTAGGCAATATTTATAAATTGCTTGAAAGCCTTATTTTATTATCTTGATAGCTGTTGTTTGGAAATGTTTTGGGGACCCTGAGGGCCTGGGTGTTTTTTGGCCATAGAACTTCAAAGAATAAAGTAAAACTGGCCTGCACAGGACATGGAGAGAAATTTGCTTTTGCTTTGGAGATGAAGGGGGAAGACAAGGGAAGGAATGGAAGGAGGAAGGAGAAAGCACAAAGTTCAGAGAGGTGAGAACCAGGTCAAACAGCCCAATCGTGAGGGCTCACAGGCTGTTGAAGAGGTGCTGGGGGCTGCCCTGCATATGAAGTTCCTTGCCTTGCTGTGTCATGAGAGTCCATTTCTGCTCCAAAATCATCAGTAAAGTCTTCTCTGTTCATATTTCTTTTTGGTGGAACTCAGAAACGGACTGTCCTCTTATACTGGCTATATCACCTGCATCTCTACTTGCAGAAATCTCTGAGTGGTGTCATCTCAGGCCCTTGGGTGAAAAGATTTGCTGCAGAACCTGTGAGCTTCCTCCGGTGTTTGGCAAGTTTTATGTGATGAATGGTGTCATTGGTCTTTCTGGGCCTGGTGCTGGAGCCCCTGGTATTTATGAGACAAGAGATGACAGGCTGCCTGGCTCTCCCCCAGCTGGCAGGCAGCAGTAACCTCTTCTCACACCTAATTGGAGCCTATAACTGCATAGAGTGGCTCTCCAAGACCAGGCACTGTCACCCGCTGCCAAGTGATGAAAAACCCTCTGACCTGCCTCCTAATTATTTTCAAATTAAAAGGTACTTTGGGGACAACGGAAATTCCCCCAGGTGCTTGTCTGAATGATTTTGGCAGCTCCTCCCAAAGTGTTCTGGGCCCAAGCACACCACCCGGCCTCAGACTTTCCATCCAGCGCAGGCCACGCCCTGCCCGTTTTCTGAGCACCTGCTCTAGGCACTGAGCCAGCTCCTTGCCTGCTAAGGGCTCTCTCCTTGCCTGCTGAGCAGGCACCTTTGCTCCACATCGACCTGTGGAAAGAGAAGCTGGTGAAGGGCCCTAGAATCTGCTCTGAGTTTTGAGGAGAGTACCTCCCAAAGACCCCTGTCAGGTAGCACATCTGTGAGCACTGAGAATGAAATGCTTCAGGGGTCTTTGCTAGACCTATTCACCAGGGAGCACCCTTGCTGATCAAGGGATGCTGCTTTCACAGAACCCTTAGGAGTTTCCCTCCCTGCCCTTCAGGATCAGAGCCACAGATAGTCAAAGATGAAAGCAGCACTAGGGAGCACCCAATCCAACCCCAAATGAGGCCTATGGACATGGGCAAGTGGCCCTGTGTTTAGCAATGTGGTCATGGCAGAACTGGGACTTCGATCTGGGCCTCCTGTGCCCCAGCTGTGCTCTGTCACCACCTTTGTCTTCCATGCCTCACTCTGCCGCTGGATGGCAGTTCCCCTCTCCTTCTTCCCCCTAGAAAGACAGTTTGATGGGCTATAATTCGAAGATGGAGAAAGTTATGGGAGGCTCCAGAATCTAATGGGTCCACGTAAAGATGTAACTGAAAGAGGATAATATAAGAATCCATTTCTGTTTTTAAATGACTGTAATTATCAGATATAATCCAGATCTTATTCCCCACAAAGCTTTTTGGGGTCGGGATGTACTGAGTTGACCTTTTCTGTTCTTTCCTGACTATCTGTGTTATTATCATTTCATCATCGTCCCACGGCTCTCTTCTTTCTTTCCTTTCAGTGCACCCTTTCAGGGAATTCAGTCATCTCCAAAGCTATAACTGTTTTCTCCTCCTCGTCTTCCCCTTTCCCACTTACACGCTTCCACTTGGTGTTATTAGTTTGGCATTTTACACTCTTGACCATTGTCTTCTTGAAACTCTCTGCTCCCTCGGCTTTAGTAAGACCACACTCTTGTGTTCCTCCTACCAATCTGGTTGCTTATTCTCAGTCACTTTGTAAGCATTTCTTCTTCTGAGAGTTCTTCCCTAAATGTCAGTACTTTAATTGGGTATATCTTTGGCTTTGTCCATCTTCTCTCCTCACTACATCCTCTTCTGAAGTAAGCACTCCTGTGGTTTTCCTACTACATCTGCATGCATGACTGTAGTAGACTATTCATTTGGACTTTGTAGTAGATTTTCAAGGCCTAGCAAGTTTCCTAATTTCCTGCCTCTGGTAACAAACCCTCTTCCCCCGGCCTGTGACCCATAGTCTAGGCTGAGCTAGTCATAGCACAGCATCGTCCTGCTGACAGGGATCAAGTTATGTTCTCACTCTTGGACCAAACATGGCTATCCTGGCTATTCTCCATTGGTATCCCCTCACATCCACCAAGGATCGATTCTCCACCCTTCTCTGTCTTGCTCTGAGCCCTCGAAGGCTGATTCTTACAGGCTGCATCATCACCCAAGTTCCCTTGCCCTCTGGCTTCTGGTGCGTTTGGCAGTGGGAGCTATCAGCAAGAAATCAGAGGTTGGAAAGAAAAAGAGCAGTCAGAGTATATGACATCAGAATGGAGAGTCAAACCAGTAATCCTCCAAAGAAGATGGAGTTGATATGACAATTAAACCATCAGAGAAGGAAGAGTGGCAGCTTGAAGAAATTCCTGAGTCATGTGTATGGGTAGATACATAAGTGCCTGGGCACATGTAAGGTACAGGGCTGAAACCTAATTGACACCCTTTCCAGGGCTAGGCCTACATTTCTACCGGATGGCTGTGCTTAAGTGACACATGGATCCCTCAAACCCAACCTGTCAATTCTGCCAACCCCAGCCTATCTTCCTCCTGTATTCCCAATTGTATCAGCCAACTCGCCTTTCAAGTTGTGAGTCTCTTAGCTCGTCTTTGATTCTTTCTTTTTTCTAATTTCCCACATATAATGAATCTCCAAGCTCAGTTGATTCTACCTTTGAAATGTCTTCCCCTCCATCCCCACTCCTTTGCCATAATCTGGGCCCTTCACAATTACTCACCTTATTGCCACTGCTTCTTAACCAGGTTAATTGGTCTTCTTATCCCCAGACTTACTCCTCCAAAAGAATCTACACATTGTCATTGGAGATATTTCTTTCTCTTTTATTACTATGAAATACTTCACACTATAGAGGAATACAGAGAATAACATTACTCCTACGTATCCACCATATAGATTGCTTCAGAACTTTTTTTAAAGATTTAATAAAATATGGCAAAACATTAAGGAAAAAAATAAAAGCATTTTAGATATAGTTGAAGCTTCCTGTGTATCTCTTCCAATCCCATTTCCCTCCTTTGCTCCTCATAGAAGCCAACACTATCTTCAATTTTGTATTTATTTTTCCCAAGAAATGTCTTTACCACATGTATATGTATCCATTAACAGTATTTACTATGGTTTTGCATGTTTAAAATCTTTATAGAAATGATATTAAGAGTATGCTATCCATCTGCAACTTGCTTTTCTCATCAATAATGTCTTTGAGATTTATACCTGTAGATACATACATGTAGCTTTATTTCGTTAATTTTAGCTGCTATAGAAGCTTCCACTGTGTGAATATAGCACAATTTACTGATACACTCTTCTGTTGATGGATATTTATGTTATTTCCAGTTTTTCACAATGATGAACATGCCACAAATGAAACTTTCTCACCTGTGTATCCTGGTATATGTGTGAAAATCTCTGAGAAGTAGACACATAGAATAAAATTGATGAGTCTAATTGTAGACACATCTTTATATGTTATCAAGTTATTCTCCACATTGGTTGTACCAATTCACGTCGCTGCCAGCATTACATAAGAGTTACCATTTCATACTCATCAGACTGACAAAAAAGGAAAAGTCTGACACCCCCAAGTATTGGAGATATTATGGAGAATTGAGATCTCACAGTTGTTTAATTGAATTTTCTTGATTTCTAGGAAGACGGAGCATTGCTCATATTTATTTCTTATTCTGGTTCCTCTTATGTGTGTTGCTGGGTTATGTCCTTAGCCTATTTTTCTATTGGATATTTTAGCTTTTTATTTCCTGTCGATGTAGGAATTCTTCTTATGGGCTGGATATTTTTCCTTTGGTGATTATGAGGGTCAGTTATCTTCTCCCCGTCAGTAGCTGGTGTTTACTCTTTGATAAATTTGACTACATTAAAAATTTTAAATTTATATCCAAAAAATCCCACCATAAAAAATATTTTCTTTTGCAGTTGATTCCTCCATGTCTTAGTGAAGAAATCCTTTTCTACCTTGAGATTGTAAGAATTATTCTTATGCTTTTTCTTATGCAATTGTAGTCTGATCAAGCCTGGAAAACTGTAACAGTTCAAATAACAGGAGGTAGTCAACAGGTCACTAAAAAACAAACAAACAAATTAAGAAATGTGCATCAGGAAGCCCCACCATTTTCTTTTGAGCTGTGCAATCCTGAGAAGGTCACTGAACCTCTCCTGTGTTTGTCCCTGGCTGGTTGGGAAGCCCTGAACAAATGTTAAGGAGGGCTGCTGTTCACATAAGCCACCCTCGGTTACTCCCTTAGTCCTTTCCTCTGGCATTTTTTGGATTTGTGAAATCTCCAGCTGCAGTTAAAATGCCATCTTCCACATCCTGGACTAGGAAAACCTTGTGCTGACCTGGATGACTCAGCTGGAACATGGCGAAAAACACTCAGAACTTTGAATCTGAGCTGCCTTCATCTGTTCAAGTAAGTGGAGTTACAGAGCCTCTGCCAGGAAGACAGTACAGGAGCGAGGAGTTAAAAAGGGTCCAAATGAAGCCCTGGATTCCTTGGAGGGAGAGGTGGGGAGAATTGGGATATCGGTTCTCACTCCCTCCCTCATCCACATTCCTGGTGTTTAGAGGTTCTGGATAATCAGTCAGGAGTTGGTCTAGGAAAATTGGAACTGCAAAAGAAATGAAGTTTGTTTTGAACTAAACTTCAGCTTTGGCTATTCTGCAACTCTTAACTCCTTCTTTGGTGCTCTTTCTTTTTCTCTCATGTCATGTCCTTAGCACCCCTCACTCTCACATCACACCATCTCTCCTTATTCTACCTACCAAAACCTGCACTCCGAACAACACCTGGCATCTGGTAGGCCTCAATATATGTGGCCAGTATTAGCAAGGAATAAAGGAATAGCATCTTTTGCTACATACTTTACATTTCAGTCCTATTATCATCATGCCCATTTTACAGTAGAGGAAACTGAAGCAAAAGAAGTTAAATAACCAGCCTCAGTTTGTGGAAGTATTGACTAAAGGATCCTAGACACACAAAAATAGAGCCCATTCTCTGAACAACTCTGGCTTCCCAGGCCATGTTCCAGACTGAAATGTAGCAGAGGGGAAGTTGAGTGCCCAAAGGGAAAGACAGACACATGGATGCCTACACCTCACTCAGTCATAGCTGAGTAATCCTTACCGTAGAGCTCCCTCAGTGTATATGTGTTTGCTGCACCATAGCAGTGGGGATGAAGGGAAATCAGTGGGCAGTTGAGACACAGAATTCTAGAATGTGGGCTCTGAAAAGCAAAGAGAAAAAAGACTGAAAAAAAAAAAAGAACAGGATATCCAAGAACCGTGGAACAACTATAAAAGGTGTAACATAGGCATAATGCGAATACCAGAAGGACAAGAAAGAAAAAAGATAAGAAATATTTGAAGCAATAATAACTGATAAACTACCCCCAAATTAATATTAGACACCATCCCACATACCCAGGAAGTTCAGAGAACACAACTCAGGATAAATACTAAATACTAAATAAATACTAAAATATACTAAATACTAAAGAATAAATACAAAAACAACAACAACAAAAAAGAAAACCCTATGCCCAGGCACATCATCTTCAAACATCAAAAAATCAAAGACAGGGACTTCCCTGGTGGTTCAGTGGGTAAGACTCTGCACTCCCAATGCAGGGGGCCCAGGTTTGATTCTTGGTCAGGGAACAAGATCCCACATGCATGCCGCAACTAAGAGTCTGAATGCCGCAACTAAGACCCAGCACAGCCAAAATAAATAAATACAATTAAATTAAAAAAAATCAAAGACAAAGAAAAAAATATGGGAAGAAACCAGAGGAAAATAACAGCTTACCTATAGGAAAGCAAAAATAAGAATTACGTCTGACTTATCAGAAACCATATGTGCAAGAGAGTGGGGTGAAATATTTAAAGTGTTGCAAGAAAAACACCACCAACAGAGAATTCTGTTCCTTACAAAATTCTCCTTCAAAAGTGAAGGAGAAATAAAGACTTTCTCAAATAAAAATTGAAGGAATGTTTTGCCAGTAGAGCTGACTTGCAAGAAATGTTAGAAGAAGTTCTTTAAAGAAAGAAAAGGGATAATAAGTCAGAAACTCAGATCTGCATAACGAAAGGAAGATCATACTCCTTCAGTGAAGGAGTAACTAAATGTACCACTGTGGTGCAGGATATGGATGGTGAGGATGTTGTGCATGTGTGGAGATGGGGTACATGGGAACTCTGTACTTTCTGCTCAATTTTGCTGTGCACCTAAAACTGCTCTAAAAAATACAGTGTATTAATTATTTAATGAGACTTTAATTTGCTTTATAAAACTCAAACTATGGGTGATTGGCGTGTGCGCTTTTATTTATACTCACTCTGACTGGGTAAAAAGGATGCTAACTTTTTAAATAATTTGTCCTTAGGAAGAGAGAAGGAGGAGCTCTATGAGAATAGGACTTGACTAGTGCCTTCTTTTCCTCTTTCTCCTCCGGAAATCACTAAGAGCCAGCAAGCCAGCAATTCCATAGCCCATTGGTGGATGGAACCCTCCATAAAGATTTGGCTCACACTCTGTCCTGAAGCCAACTCTTTCTCTTTGCCAAGTTGAGCTTTCATGCTGTCTGTCCTCAAAGCAAACTAGGGCTTAAATTGATTCCAAGCTCTGATGCTTCCTGATTATAGAACAGTTTAAAGGAATTCCTTGATTGTTCAAAATTTAGAAGAAGCTCTTCCATATGGAGATTGCCTTTTTAAAATTAAAACAAACAAACAAGCAAACAAACAAACAAACAGAAAACCCTTCAGTTGTACCCCACCTGGTTTCAGAAAAAATTTAAACAAATAAAAAATCAGAGTGACAGGGAAATCAGTGTGTGTTTGAGTTCAATGTGGGACAATGTGATCAATGCCAAATTCTTACATTCTTCAAAAATCCTAAGAATCAACATTGTGAGCCAGTTAGGGGGGAAAAAATTTAAAAACAGAGGGGTAAAAGTCAGTTGATACAAAATAAAAAGTAATGAATTGGAAAAGAAGAAACTAGAATAGTTCAGTTAATGTCCTCCCAAACTATTCTCAACTAAATACAGATGATACCAAAAAATGAGGAGTTAAAAAGAAAATTAAAACCATTCGTCAGGAAGTAGTTCCCTAAGCAACAAATATATGCAGCATTTCCAAAGTAAAAATGCTAGAGCTGTTCAAGATTGAGCAACTTTGGGAGGAGAGAGATCAGAAGGCGGATCACTCTTCCAAAAGGAAGGTATCTCACTCTGACATGTTCAGTGGCCACAAACCCATTGCTCACTAGGGTTATGTTCCTACCATCTCTTCAACTTTCCATATCAGGCAGATTTCAGGCAGGCCAATCTGTGTCAAGATAACCAAATTCATGTTGATTCTAGCAATGTTTTTGTCCTTGAAATCCAGAACTGAATGCAAAATTCAGTCCTCTACAATTGCACTTGATCTGGCAACTCATTGTTGAAACTAAAACCAAAATTCTAACAAAGGTTGGTATGGTAAACACTGGTGCTTTTCACCAATATTTCCAACTCTCCCTCTCTGGGCATGAGTAGAATTAATCTGCCCTACTCTCCTGACATTAGATGTAGCCATATTGTTTTTTTGGCCAATATAAATGGCCATATAAATGGAAGTGATATGTATGTTTTTCAAGTGGAAGTCTTTAAGAAGTTTACCAGTGATTATTCCCCATGTCATTGTCATCAGCAATGTTCCAGTTAATGGAGGGCCCACCAACCTAGCTCCCTGAGTACACATGTGGAACAGAGGCCCCTGCCGAAGGGTGATGAACATAACACCGGAATGAGAAATGAACACTGTTTTAAACTACTGAGAGTTTAAGGTTATTTGCTGTTACAGCATAACCCAGCCTATGCTGTTTAGAATAGCTGATAATTAGGGCAGCAGTAACTGAGGCCCCAAAATATCTCATACTTCTTTATTGTCAGAGAAACTTCGTTTTAGAAGAAATGGACAGTTTCCAATCTACTGAGGACCCTGAAAAGTCAACCATCTTTGAAATGTGACTCACTTACTGAAAATGTTGTCAGAGTAGATGTTCATAACACCAGTTAGATTTGTGAGATATCACATGCATGATTAAATATCAAATGCCTACTTTATCCTGAATCTTACCTGCAATTTTAAGTTATTTTATTTTTGAAGTGTTTTTCTGATCTTTTGTCATTGGTATTAAAGCTG
The DNA here is from genome assembly GCF_963455315.2 of Globicephala melas. Lineage (NCBI taxonomy): Eukaryota > Metazoa > Chordata > Mammalia > Artiodactyla > Delphinidae > Globicephala > Globicephala melas. Next base: position 41,704,109 of record NC_083316.1, on the reverse strand, counting down.
CCTTAATATAAGAGTAATTACTTCAATGCGTAAGTATGAAGATATAAAAATGGTTGTATATTTCTATTTAAAATGGTTCAAACTAAAATCAACCAAATCCCTTTAGAAAGATAATTATTGTAGATAGTTGACTGTAAAGATATAAAAAAGATGAATGGAATTGTGGGACTACACGTAGATTAAGGCCATCCACATTAAATTCCAGGTTTGTTTACTTAGGTTTAATTTAGAGTTATATTTCATATTTCTTAAAAGTTGTTTTCAACATTCAGTCAAGAATAAGCTCAAATATTGGGTTTGTTATGATATCAAAGTGACCTTAATTTTAGACAAATATTTGGCAAGCAAGAATCTGAGCCTGGTGAACTGTTATACTGATTCTTATGTTTTTAAGCAATGAATTCAGAGACAATCTGTGTTTTAAAACATGCTTTTGAGACTAACGCTAAATTTTACAAGGTCTGATTCAGTTCCTTCCTTCTGGGAGATACTCCAACAGGCACTTTTAAGTGCAATTTAAATTTCAGGTAGCAAATGTTGCCTTGAAATCATTTATAGCATATGTCTTCTGGAAAACAATGCAATGTAGCATGAAATAAATAATTCTTAAAGATATGGAAATCATATAAAATATCTTTTGCTACCCAGAGATTCTTTTAAGAGAAAGATTATTTAAATAGGCATCTATGATTTCACTTTGGGCCAGGCCTTACTATCTTGTCATTTGCGAGAGCTTTCCAGAAAGCAGCAGAGCCAGACGACAAAATCAGTTCCCATGGGGCTGGGCTGACTCAGGACATCTCCATATGGTTGTCCCACAGCAATTTATACTCAACATGTCCCCAAATGAACTCATCCTCTTCCTTTTAAAACTATAGTTTTAGAGTCCCCTTCAACTCTTTTCTGTTTCTCATATCCAACAATTCACTGATTCCAGTATTTAGCCCTTGCCTCTTGTCCTACCATTGCCCTGTCCTGGCCCTTGCCTCCCTAAGAGTCTTCCTGTCTCCAATATCTCCCCACTCCAATCTTTGTTTCCACTGCCACCAAATTAATCTCTGTAAAGCACAAGTCAGATTGCGCTACTCTCACCTCAAAAATGGTTAGTGATTCTTGTGCTACTGTCTTCTGTTTGCCTCTGCATACCCACTCTTACCCTTCTCCCCCATTTTGTGTCCTGAAGACCAACCTGTGGGGAAAACACCAGTGAATTCCCCTGGCCTTTGGCTAATTGCTCTGTTTGGACAATGTGGATCCCTGCAGGAGGAGAGTGAGGCCAGGTGTCAGGATATACATTTCCCGGCTCCCTCCTTGTGTCATTGGCATAAGTCGGCCTCATCCCTCAACTGAAGGCACGGTTCCTGTCTAGAAGCCTTCCCCATACCCTAGTTTGAGTGTGCCATATACTCTGTATTTCTTTGCATCCCTGCTTTTTTTTGTTGTTTTCTTTCTTTTCTTCCCCTGTCAGTCTGAAATTCTCCTTGTTATTTCTACTGAATTTTTTTTTTCATCTAATCCTGCATTATCCTTTGTATCAGGCATATCAGTTAGGAAAATCATGGAATTACAAGAGAGAAGGAACCAAGAGCTTTGAATTACTGTTTGGAAATAGGACCACTCACTAATCAGGAATGCCCCTTACAGACTTCACATGAGTGGGAAATATATGCTACTGGGTTAAACCACTGAGATGTGGGGATTTATCTGCTTCAATTACCAGCATTACTTTAGTTAACTGAGTAGGATTCTTTTAGAATATAAAAATTTCTGTTTCTCAATGAGGTTCCCAAGCTGGTGATTAAGGTGAGTAATAAACACACAGGTGAAAGAGTTGTGATCACCAGGAACCTGCAGGAGTCCACAGAGAACACATTTTCTACTGTGATGTTTTCCTGGATAGATAGAGAAAGAAAACACAGCAGCCTTGGTGTTTCTGGACTTGTCCAAGTCATTTGACAAAATTTTCATGATATTATTTTGTTCAAGAGGGTAAATTATTCACAAGATAAAAATGAAATTAAGTGGATTATTTACAGGTTGGATGAATTTACTCAAAGGATGCTGGTTAATAATAGACTGGAATCAACCTAAAGGAAGTTTCCTAGTGGTAGGAAACTTCCGATATTCAATTGTCGATGGGGAGAGGAGTTAGAATAATTCTGTGCTGCCTCCCAGTCCCCCACCCCTGCTAGATTTCTTGGAGCAATAGAGAGAAGCTGTGGGCTGATTAATTTCAGCTCAATATCAAGAAGATTTTCTAGCAGAGTTGTCCGAAGACAGAGAGGCTGGACATGTCCAAACACACTCGCAGAACTTGGGAGGGATCTTCCTGGTCAGCTGACTTCGGGTCATTTTTAAAGGCCCGGTCCAGGTCTGAGAGCCTTTGATTCTCGCTCACTGTGCAGAACTCGGGTAACTCAGGAATCAAGCCAGCGGATAGACACTAGACATCATTTGTACAGTGACTTTATTAGTATTGCCAAGAGACAACTCAGGAGGCAAATAAATACTCCTCCTAGAGATCAGAGTTCATGTTTGTAGAATGAGTGGAGAAAACTATGAACCCAACATTCATTGAACAACTTCTTTGAGCCAAGCATCGTGCCTGAGCATCCTCTACCTCCCTCCTATCTGCCCCCTTCCTCCCACAAAGTGCAGGATTTCTGTTATTTCCTTTGACAAATGATCATTCTAGTCAAGGAAAAAATATTGTTTTTGTTTTCTGTTTCTCTTCAAGAGGTTTGGCTGAACTAAAAACTCATCAGTCACTTTTCATGCTTTATTATGATTGCTGTTGATAACAATAATAAATTTTTTCCACTCTCCAGAAGAGAGCTTAAAGAGAATTAAAATGGGGAGGGATGCTAAGAACAGGTTTTGTTTGGGTTTGGAATTAGGTAGTGGGTGAAGAACAGCAGAAAACAGAGCATCAGAAAAAGAGTGATCACATCTTTAGTGGGAGCTTGGTTGGGATATTGCTAAGAAACTTCCAAGAGAGAATGGTGGTCTAGACGCAAACATATATCAAAAATTAGTAAGTACCAAGAATGATGGCTTTGGATAGAACATGTACATTGTGGAAAAAGTAGACTAGTGGTTTTCTATTTGTCCAAAATAGATCAACGTAGAATCAACCTGGCTTAAAGGCGTCTCTAAAGCACCTCTGGGGAAACCCTAGGGATCTTTGGACACAGTTTGAAAACCAGGAAGATAAATAAGTCCAGGTGAATAGACAGCAGATTCCACCCAATGGATGGCAATTGCTGGGCTCATTTATTACTTAGCAGAGTTCTCTTCCGGCTCTCCTGGTGCAGCATAGGCTCATCTGAGAGACAGTCTGGCTTCCAGTTCTTTACTCTCTGTTTTCATGGCCGGCACTCTGGTCCTTGTCTTCATTATTGCCAGTACCCCCTGCTTCCTGTCCCTGCCTCTGGTTTCTGTCACCTCTGATGCATGCTGAATATACGAAACAGACTAATTGTTTTCCTAAAGCATTTTTATCATGCCACACTCTTGCTCAAGAATCTACAGACGTGCCTCATTACTACCACCGGATTCAAGCTTCCCCGCAATCTACACCCCCATCCTCATGCAATCTCTGTTGTAATCCACTGTGTCTGGTCTCACCTTCAGGCCTTGATGCAGGCCGTTCCTTCCTGGAACACTCCCTGTAGACCCTCCCCCATCCCTTCTTCCTCTGCTAACTCCTACTGCTCATCCTTATATATCATTTTCTTTGGAAGTCTAGGGACATAGTTGCCCCTCATGTGCACTGACATAGCACTCCATGCCTTCTCTGTCAAAAGCAATTCCATTGTAATGTTTTTAGGGCTACTTATTAACATGTATCTCCCACTAAACTAAACAACAAGAAAGGAATGTCCACACCTTATTTACTCTTGAAGCCCCAAATCTTGGCAGTGTAATACATGTCGAGTGAGGGAATGAATTCAACATAAATATTTGTTGAACGAGTGAATGAATGAATGGTTGTTGATAGAATGGTGGATGGATAGTACTCCTTTTCAGGTGTATGGTTCTTTGTGACACCCCTTCAGGTGGTCTTTCAGTTGTGATTCTCACAATTTGGACATCTGCTTTAGTTCATTTGGGCAGCTATAATAAAATACCACTGACTGGGTAGTTTATAAACAACAGAAATGAATTTCTGACAGTCCTTGAGGATGGCAGTCTGGGATCAGGGCACCAGCATGAGGGCTCTCTTCTGGGTCGCAGATATATCTTCACATGGTGGAAGGGTTTAGGGCTTTCTCTGGAGCCTCTTTTATGAGGCACCAATCCCACTCATAAAAGCTCCACCCTCATGACCTAAGCACTTCCCAAAGGCCCCCACCTCCTAGTACCTTCATCTTTGGTGGTTAGGATTTCAACATATGAACTTGGGGGGAATACAAACATTCAGACCATAGCACATACCAAGTGAATATTCCTTTTATCTATTCCTAGATGAGACAGCATAGCAGGAAGCATGAGCCTTTTGGAAATGAGACTCTGAGTGAGGACAGGAGGCTGTTGGACATCTGTGGGGATGAGACAAGGGATTCAGGAGACAAGCTCCCTGGCAGCTACAGGTGTTGGTGGGACAAACCTTGGAGGAACTGGAAAAAATAGCTTTCATCTTTTTTCTTGTAGCCAGCAGGATGTATTGAGATGGTAGCAGCCATTTTGCCTTATTTTGTTATCCAGAAGCTCCCTGTGTTGCTATTGAAGAAATCAAGGTCCAGAGAAGCATAAGGACTTGCCAAGAGTTTCAAAAATGGTGGCAGAGCCCGGCCTAGAATCTGTCACCCATTATTTTCTCATCACTGCTGTCTGAAAGCCCTAATTCCGATTTGCTAACTCAAAGTTATGCATGCAATGTTTCCTCCCCAGTGCTTACTGCCCCTGACCTTTGATGCTGTGAAAGCAAAGGCCAAAACCAGGGCATTTCCTCCTGACCAACATTTCCCGAAGAGCAAAGCTGTTCCTCTGTGTGTGTTGCAGGGAAGGGAGTGTGAGAGGTGAAAGGGAGGTGTGAAGGGGAGGGGGCTTTGAGGTGTGAAAGGGGGAGGGGGCAAAAGTCAGGGCAAGCAAAACCAGGGGAAACAGCAAGAAATCTATCCCTGCACAGGTTCTTTTTCTCCTGGGGCTTCAGTGACAACCTCACTTTTTTATTTTGAGACTCTTGACCGACACTGCTGCCTTGAATGGGTGTATGGGGTGGGGTGCACATAAATGCACATAAAAGCATCAGCGGTTCATTAGAGCCACAAAGCAAAGGACAAAAGACCCACATCTACTTAAACTACCGTCACCACTTGCAACCCTGTGATTTTATTTGTGGAGCAGGAGGCTGTTGAGGCCTCCAGATACCAGTCCCTGTGAGTTTGGAGTCAATTGGCAACATTCCTGCAGAGAGGCTCCCACAGGCGTCCATGTCCCAAGTGCTTTATTGCCAAGACCCTGATACAAAAATAGGTGAGTCAAAGCTTCTTCTGTTTATTGTGTGATAAGAGATGCAAGTTTATCCTGAGGATTCTCTTTGAGTTATTCCTTGCTTTGAAAGATTTAATGATATCTGGTGGAGCTGGGCTCCTTACCACCAAGATAAACATGTTTCTAACCATGAATATCAGTACTGAAGATTCTTGAGGAATTGGTAAATGTCCATGAATCAGGAAGAGAAACAAATAGCTAGTGAAACGGCAATGGCCTTAAGCCCTCAACACACAAGAGCAAATGGCCTCTCTTTCCTCACTTCTTTTGCCCATTCATCCATTCAACCAATTTTCTCTCAGGGGTCAAGAAGCCCACAGTCTAGTGAGAGAACGTTAAAAACATGACTCATCATTGCACAATGTATATTTAAGATGCTTGTATTGCAAACAACAGAAAATCTGGCTCAATCAGGCCCAAACAAGGAAGGAAATTTATTGGTTCACATGATTGAAAACCCCAGGGGAGCACTTGCTTCAGACAAGCTCCTTCTCAGCAGCTCAGTCACTGTGTTTCTTTTCCATTTCTCCACCGTCTTCTGGGGTATTGACTGTATTCTAAGATTGGGCCCCCTCACAGTCCCAAGAGAGCCATAAGCAACTCCCATTGCTACACGATTCCTTGTTCAGATCTAGCCAAAAAAGAAGAGATAGCATCTTTGCCCCAGCAGTCTTGTAGAGAGTCCTGAGACTCAATCTAGTTCAAGGGTGGCACTCCTGGTCTAAGCTGAGTTAATCAGTCACATGATAAGAAGATGGTTATATACTCCACCCCAGAGGCAAGTGTGAGCTGCACAGGAATTCCTAAATGGAACTGGGAGTGGGAAAAGGGAAGAGAGAGATACCAAGAAATGTGGATTTCAGGGAAAGGACTTTGGCGGGGTGCTAACATGACACGTGGGAGAGGGGTCCTTCTCAGCCTGAATAGGCCCAAGGTTTTCTATAAGAATGAACCATGCAAAAGGAAGGAATTTGAACTGATCAATCCTAGAATATACTCCTAGTATACTAGATCTGGAAGCTGTCTTCAATTAGAAAATGGTGATGGCATGAAATTGATGTCCAAAGGCAAGAAGGCCAGGAACAGTCTTTATACCAAGACTCAAGAGGCTGTGTGTTTGGGAATGCATATCTGTCTCTTAAATTCTCAGAGAAGGAGATGAAATTATTTGAATGTGTCTTAAGAGAGCCGTTCATAAGAAGATACTGTTTCCAAGGACTGTATGATACTGAACCGTTTTCATCAAGACAGGGCTAGGCTTGTTTCCCACGAATCTGGGTTTGAGTTATAGCTCTACCACTCACTCACCGTTGCCGTGGGCAAGTCACTTAACCTCACTACTTAACCTCTTCATCTTTATTTATTTATTTTGATGTGCAAAATCTTTTATTATTTATTTTTCTTCCAGTTTATTGAGATATCATTGACATACAGCACTGTATAAGTTTAAGGTGTACAGCATAATGATTTGACTTATATACATCATGAAATGATTACCATAGTAAGTCTGGTGAACATCCATCCTCTCATACAGATACAAAATTAAGGAAATAGAAAAAAATTTTCCTTATGATAAGAACTCAGGATTTACTCCCGTAACAACTTCCATATATAACACACAGCAGTATTAATTATTTTTATCATGTTGTATGTTACATCCCTGGTACTTATTTATCTTATAACTAGAAGTTTGTACTTTTTGAACACCTTCATCCAATTCCCCTTCACCCAAGCCCCCGCCACTTGTAACCAAAAATCTGATCTCTTTTTCTATGAGTTTGTTTGTTTGGTTGGTTGGCTGGTTGATTTTAAAGTGTAATTGATGTACAACATTATGGTAGTTCCTGTTACACAACACAGAGATTTGGTATTTCTATACATTTGAAAATGATCATCACCATAAGTCTAGTTACCATCTGTCACCATACAAAGATATTATATAATTATTGACTATATTCCCTACACTGTACATTTCATACCTATAACTCATTTATTTTATAACTTGAAGTTTGTACCTCTTAATCTCCCTCACCTATTTTTCTCCTCCCCCTACTCCCCTCCCCTCTGGAAACCACCTGTTTGTTCTCTATCTATGACTCTATTTCTGTTTTGTTTGTTCATTTGTTTCATTTTTCAGATTCCACATTATAAGTGAAATCATACAGTATTTATCTTTCTCTTTCTGACTTATTTCACTTAGGCTAATACCCTCTAGTTTCATCCATGTGGTCACAAATGGCAAGATTTCATTCTTTTTCATGGCTGAGTAATATTCCATTCTGCGCGCACGCGCGCGCGCATGTGTGTGTGTGTGTGTGTATCACATCTTCTTTATCCATTCATTAATTTATGGGCACTTAGGTTCCTTCCATATCTTGACTATTGTAAATAACACTGCAATGAACATAGGGGTGCATATATCTTTTCTATTTAGTGTTTTTGTTTTCTTCGGATAAATACCAAGGAGTGCAATTGCAAAGAACTCATACAACTCAACATCAAAGAAAAATCACTCAATTAAAAAATGGGCAGAGGATCTGAATAGATATTTTTCCTAAGAAGACACACAGATGACAAAGAAACACATTAAAAGATGGTTAACATCACTAGTCATCAGAAAAATGCAAATCAAAACGACGAGCTATCACCTCACATGTGTCAGAATGATTATTATTAAAAGACAACAAATAACAAGTGTTGGCCAGGATGTGGAAAAGAGGGAACCCTTGTGCACTGTTGGTGAGAATGTAAATTGGTGTAGCCACTGTGGAAAACAGTACGGAGATTCCTCAAAAAATTAGAAATAGAGCTACCATGTGATTCAGCAATAACCTCTTTATTGTTAAAATTTGGATAACAGCACTTCTCTTGCAGAGTGATTGTGAAAAGCAGAAATAGGGCCTCAAAGTGCCCAGTGTGAAGCAGGCATTAAGCAACTGTGACTACAGTTATTTAAATGGAGGTGCCGCTCTGGGATGATGCAAGATCAGAAGAAGAATGTGCACTTTCTGCAAGAGCTTGGCTTTAGACAAGATCTAAGCAGCAGACAAATATTTGGGAGGAATGGTATTAGGGACATGCTGTTACTGCTGGAGTCTCTGCTCAAGTTCAAACTATGTTCCCCCTGGATTCACATGTACCTGGCATTCCTGGCAGATAATCCCCCCTCCCGGGACAGGCTTTTTCTAGGGAAAGCATATCTGGTACACAACTTGGTTCAGAGAGGAAAATGATAAGCCCCACACTTTGCTCTGAATCAGAACATTTCTGGTCTTGCCCACAGGGATTAGATCCCAAAGGAGAGGAGACAGTAAAGATGTAAGAAGGTGACCATATTGGGAGCCCCAGTGGCAGCTGTTCAATGGCACAGAGGAGAGCACAGGAGGGAGTTATGGTGCCTCTGACTGGGTTGGAACCCAGGATGGATAGAGTTTGTGCTAAGACCACCTGAGCCCAATCTGGGAAGACAAATTGGGAGGGAAACAACACATTCAGTAGGCACGAGAGAGAGAGATCAGTAATCCATGATAAGTGCTTTGAAGCACGGCTGTCACAGCTCAGTAACATCGGTATCTTCAGTGGAAATGAATGCGTCACGCCCAAACACAAACATCACCACAGGGAGCCATAGAGGAGGAAAGCTGGGTGCAGGAGTCACGTGGTAGGTGAGAGGGCCATACAGGAGAGCACACACAGCCATCCCCGGGGATGCTCATGAACACCAGGGAGGGCTCTGCGGTGTCAGCTGGGAGCTGTCGGACAAACCATGCTGCAATGCTCTACTTTTGCCCCAGAGTGTTATGGCCAAGGCACCTGGGTTACACAGACCCATCGCTTGCCCTGGACACTACAGAATCACTTCAATGCCAAGTCAAATCATCAGGAACACATGTATTACACTGTGCCTTCAAGAAACCATGATTTAAAAAAAAAAGAAAAAAAGAAACCATGATTTAATATTGTTATGGCTTTGCCTTTTGCCAGAGATAATTTATACACTATAAAACTGGCTATAATGACAGTTTTTATTATAATGTTTAAAAACCTTATATAGGGCTTCCCTGGTGGCGCAGTGGTTGAGAATCTGCCTGCCAATGCAGGGACACGGGTTCGAGCCCTGATCTGGGAGGATCCCACATGTCACGGAGCAACTAGGCCCGTGAGCCACAACTACTGAGCCTGCGCGTCTGGAGCCTGTGCTCTGCAACAAGAGAGGCTGCGATAGTGAGCGGCCCGTGCACCGCGATGAAGAGTGGCCCCCGCTTGCCACAACTAAGAGAAAGCCCTCGCACAGAAACGAAGACCCAACACAGCCATAAATAAATAAATAAATAAATTTAAAAACCTTATATAAACAATCCTCCTGATTAATTTCTCTTAATATGCTGGATATGTTTGTCCCTCATGTTGGACTAGCACACTTCCTCCCTTCATTTTCTTTCTTTCTTTTTTCTTAAAGGAGAGCTAAATAATTTATTAAATTTCTCTTTCACCTTGACCACTAGGGTAGTAAGAGTGAAATGTGGTACACAGCTGGAGTAAATTCGGTGTAGATAGACTTTACGGTAAAACTGCCTCTCACTCATCTTTAACATGGCTCTTGTTTTGGGTGTTTTGGTTATGGTTGCTATTTTTATCATTAGTCTATGTTGATGTGTCTTTCTGGTAAGTCACCTAAGTTACTGGTTAGAAATAGTTGGAACTTAATAAATGAGCTTGCTGAGAGAGTAGGTAAAAATTTAATCTTTCTCAGGACAGAGAACTCTTTATTTTAAACCTCATATTCTTTTTCTCTGAGGCACTCAGAGTTGAGAATAATGCTGCCCTTTTTTTTGACATGTTTTCATTTAAGACAATTTTTTGTTCTGTCAAATAGTTTTATTTTCTTTAGCAGACAGAAATGTGGGCGAAAAAAAAAAAATCTCATTGCATATGATTCCTGACAGAGTACCGGGGCTCTAGACTGCAGTGAAAGTTGATTTCACAAATGACTTAGGAAACCTTTCTGGTTTTGAACACCTGTTCACAGAAAGCCTGTTTGAAATCATTCACTGCTTTTAATTCCTCAATGGCAATACAGACATGCTCTAATCCTGATCTTTATATTAGTGTTGAAAAGCAAAGGGCTGGTGTTTGGGTTCCTGCCCCAGCTTTTATTTTTAAAAAGGAAAAAGCTGTATTAAATGATAACACTTATTGATGTCAGTAAGTCTTTATTTACAGAAACAAACATAAACTAGTGTCCAGCTCAAAGAGCTTTCATATGTGAACACACCCACAGAACCATGACCAACATCAAGAAACAAAAATTTACCAGTCTCTGGACTTCCCTGGTGGCACAGTGGTTGAGAGTCCGCCTGCCGATGCAAGGGACACGGGTTCATGCCCCAGTCCGGGAAGATCCCACATGCCGCGGAGCGGCTGGGCCCGCGAGCCATGGCCGCTGAGCCTGCGCGCCCGAAGCCTGTGCTCCGCAGCGGGAGAGGCCACGGCAGTGAGAGGCCTGCGTACCTAAAAAAAAAAAAAAAAAAAAAAATTTACCAGCCTCAATTAGTTGCCCTCATGCCCCAGCCAGACCCTATATCCCTCCAAAAGGAAAGCATAACTCTGCTTTTTGACACCACTGATTACAGCTTTGCCTATTTTTAAAGTCTGTATAAATGTAGTAATTCTGTATATACTTTTCTGCGTATTTTTTATGAGATTCAAGCTTGTTGCTGCATGTAGCGATTATTCATTTTTATTGCTCTGTACTAGTATTTCATTATATAAATACACCCCAAGTCATATATCCATTCTACTATTGATTTCCACTTGGGCTGTTTTAAATTGTCGGCTCTTAAAGAGAATGCTGCTATGAATATTCTTGAGTATATATGTCTTTAAGCGAACATACGCATGCATATCTTTTGTGGATGTTCCTAGCTGTTCTGGGTCATGGGTTCTGTGTATGATCAACTTTATTAGATACTAGAAAGCAGTTTTCCAAAGTGATTGTACCAATCTCCACACTCCCTAGCCGTATGTAAGAGTTCCAGTTGCTCTACATCCTTACCAACCCTTGTAATTGTCAGTATGTAATGACAACTGTGAAATGATCATTGCATAACTTTGTCATGTTAGTCATTCTGATAATAACTGATGAGGCTGAACCCTTCTCTTACATTTATGGACCATATGGGAAGTGCTGTTCAAATCTTTTGTCCGTACTTTTGCTCTACACCAACATCATGAAGATACTCTCCTATGTTTTCTTTAGAAGTTTTATTTTTTGTTTTGTTTTACATGTAGCTCAACTGTCCATATGGAATTGTGTATAGGGTACAGGTTAGTATTTATTTTTTCCATAAAGTTATACAACTGATCCTGCATGATTTATTATAAAGACTATCCTTTTCCCATTGCTCTGCAGTGTCACTTTTGTCATAAAATGAATGGTTCATATGTGTGTGGATCTGTTTCTGGACTTTTAAATTTAACATATTCTTTACCAACTAATATGATTTTGAGTTGGGACATTGGTCTGTAATATCTGATACTCTGGAGTGCTTGACTGCTATTGCCCTGTAGCCCAGCATAAAGGACTGAGAAAGTGAAACCAGTTAATGCAGAAAATCCACTCCGAATATAACAACCAGAAAGAAAAGTAGAGATTGTTTTCATCTTATTTCCTTGTTTTTAAAATGAGAAAACAAGGACTTCCCTGGTGGTGCAGTGGTTAAGAATCCGCCTGCCAATGCAGGAGACACAGGTTCGAGCCCTGGTCTGGGAAGATCCCACATGCCGCAGAGCAATGAAGCCTGTGAGCCACAACTACTGGGCCTGCGTTCTAGGGCCCGCGAGCCACAACTACGGAGCCCTTGTGCCCAATTACTGAAGCCCACGCACCTAGAACCCGTGCTCCACAACAAGAGAAGCCACCGCAATGAGAAGCCCGTGCACCGTAACAAAGAGTAGCCCCCACTCGCTGCAACTAGAGAAAGCCTGTGCGCAGCAAAGAAGACCCAATGCAGCCAAAAATAAATAAATAAATTCCAAATATTATTTTATAAATAAATAAATAAATAAAATGAGAAAACAAGTCTACCCAAGTGTGCTGAATATCTTCTGTTTACCCAGACAAATCCTCTCTCCATCCTCTTCCTCCTGCTGTGCCCTTGGAGTCCCCACATCAATGGGCTCCCTTGCCTTAAAATTTCCACTTGGTTCAGTTTATGGGGAACATTGACTTGAGGATGGAGGAAAGTGAGGTCAGATATTTAATCCCTTAGCTATCTCCCTGCAGGCTGACTGATGCTCTCCCTGATATGGCTCTTGATGAATGGCCCTCTCCACACAACCCTCTTCTTCAAGATGCCAATGACCACTCATTTCTTTTGTCCCAGGCTGGGGGTGTCAATAGTGTCCTGCCATCACTAGCCCCAGGATACCGCATTGGGATTTTGACACTGCACGACTAGAGGCATCCATGTTCCAGATAGGACGATGGGAGACAGGACCCAAAGAAGAGTCAAAGGGCATATGTCATCCTTCTCTTGATGAAAGTTCCTAGAAGCTGCCACATGACACTTCTGCTCACATTTCATTGGCCAGAACTTGGTCATTTGGCCACAACTACGTGTAAAGTGGAGAAAAGTTTTAGACGGCTATGTGCCAAACTAAAAATCTTACAAGCTAAGAATAATAGCTTCCCATACCATTTACCTCAAGTCTAGTCATTAAACATGTATTCAGTGCACTCTGGGCCGCTCTGTATTTTTCTGAAATACAGAGATGAACGGTGAATGGCCCTGGTCCAGTCTAATACGGGCCAGAGATTCCTTCCTCCAGCAAATGACTGTGTCAGTCCCTGTGCTAGGCATTAGGGATTCCAGAGTGCACTAGACAGTGTTCCTGCACAGGACAGCAACAATGCCTACGTACCTCTGTTACAGCTGTTAGTCAATGCAGGTTACCCAGGATAGATGTGTCAGGGAACAGAAGAGGAGATCTGTCTCTGAAGGGAGACCATGAGTTTGCTGTGTGGACAAGGAGACAGACCTTCCAGGCTCAGACACAGCATGAGGAAGACATGTGGCATAAAAGGACAGCATTTCCAGGGAGCAGCAAGGATTCTAGGGAGCCTAAGAACATAACCTACATGGAGAAGAGAGGGTAAAGATGAGGCTGGACAAGTCCACAGTGGCCAAGGAAGGCAGGACCCTCTGGGCCAAGTGCAGGCATTTGTCAAATGCCTCACTCACCCCACCCACCAACTTCTTCTGCCATACATGCCCACGGAGGGCTTCCAATAAGTCACAAATGAACGATGATATCATATCAGGAAGTACATCAAGCTCAGGCCCAAGTTATGTCCTTCAGGAAATTTACCAGAGATTTGACTCTTGAAATTTCAGCCTCTTCTTGGCTTGAACAATCTGATGGAACTCTGGAATAACTAGCTTGGCCTGACTCATTCCCAATCTCGGGAAGCAAGGCAAGCAGGAGAGAGGAGGGTATCAGGAGGACTCTCACTCCCACCCGGAATTTAGAAGTGGCTCAAAATGGTTTGTTTGGCAATAAACACAAACATTTAAAATGAAAAACTATTTTTTTCTCTTCCTGCAGGTATATTCTAGAAAAGGAGGAGGAAGAAAGACTCTACAGGGAGGAGCATTACGCATTTTCATAAGCACCTATAATGTGCTAGATGTTATTCGAGGTGCTGGGGCTACAGTGGTGAGCAAGTGCCGTCCCTAAGGAGTTCATACGCTAATAGAAGGAAAAAGTGTTTTTAACGCGCTTATTGTCTAAAATATTTTCAGGTACTGGTAAATACTATGGAGAGGCTAAACAAGGATAATGTGGTAGAGAGTGACTAGTTAGTTAGGGTATGAAGAGTTTCCCTCTAAGAGATGACATTTGAGTTAAGACCTTGTATTAGTTTCCTATTGTTGCTGTAATAAATTACCAGAAACTTAATGACTTAAAACAACAATGTAAATGTATTATCTCATGATTCTGGAGGTCAAAAGTCCAACACAGGTCTCGCTGGGCTAAAACCAAGTTGTCAGCAGGGCAGCATTCCTTCTGAAGGCTCTAGTTGCCTTTCTCAGCTTTTAGAAGGTGCCTGCATTCCTTAACTGTGGCTTCATCCTGCAGCTGCAAAGCAGAGTAGCAGAGTAGACAGACAGCAGAGTAGCATCTTCAAATCTCTGATTTTGACACTCACTCTCCTGTCTCCCTCTAACACTTATAAAGAACCCTTGTGATTACCTTGGATCCACCAAAATAATCCAGGATAATCTTCTTATCTCAAGATCCTTAATCACATCTGCAAAGTCCCTCATGCCATGTAAGGTTCTGAGGATTAGGATATGGGTATCACTAGGGATGATTATTCTACCTGTCACATACCTACATGGTGAAACAAAGGCAGCTACCTGCAGATCTTAGGAAAAAGCATTCCAAGCAGAAGGAAGAGTAAGTGTAAAAGCCCTGGGGTAGGAATAAACATAGCATTCTTAAGGGATAGAAATATATAAACGAGGCCACATCTCCAGAGTCCGGTTTTCTCTATTGTAGTTTGGAAAGGAAGCTTGTCCTCTGGACCTGTCACATCTGAGAAATCAGAGCAGAGCAAAGCATCCCAACTAGGAGATACACAGTTAAGAGATATTTGCTTGAAGATATATCTACTTTGCAGCCTATCCCTGACTCTTTGTCAATTTTTTCAAAATCTTATACTTTATTTTTTAAAACATAAAATCAAGTGTTATTTTTAGTACCTTTGAAATCTTTCACTGGAAATACCCATCTTTTGATTTGATGTTGGAACCCATCAACACTGATTTTTTAAAATATACCACCATTTATTATTCTCAACCAGTATATAAAATCTACAGCTGGAGGGAGGTGGAATATCAAGGATGAAATGGCATTTATAAGAAATTTTAGAATGTCTTGAAAACAGATGTTTCTTTTCCCACATGAATATGCAGTTTTTTTTTAAAAATAAAAGCATACAGTTTAAACAGTGAAGTAAAATAAATCAAACAGCATTCTACAAGTCTCCTAGAATACATGTGTTCAGTATTCCAGATCAGCAGGATGGTGGGTTCAGGAGAAGGTCAAAACTTAACTTTTCCAAAATCTGCTTTTTGTTTGTTGGTTATCACAACACTGCAATATTCTTTCTTTTGAATCAAAAATTGTTCTTACCTGTGATTTTTTTTCAGTTTTAGTGAACTTAAATATCTACTGAAATGCTATGATGCACATTCTAACAACAGCCACCAGCATCATCCTTAGTCTTTTATATGTGCTGTTATTACTATGTCAGAAACGTAGACAGATATGGAAGGGGTGCAGTGTGCTGTCATCTCCTGGAGGCTCAGTGGATGATACAAAGGGTCAATAGGGATCAACCAGCACATGATGACGTTCAGACAGAGAGCAGTCAACCTATTGCTGGTGCCTCAGCAAGTGATGTGCTCTGGGGTCCACTTCCAAGGGACAAACCCAGCACCCCTGCCCAGCCTGCTATTCTTTATGAAGTGGCTACTCTCTATTTTTGTTTTATTTTTATTTTACTTGTTAATTTTAATATTCCTTATCTTTACCACAAAATCTTTTTAACTATAATATGTGAAAGATACCATCATTCCCAATTTATTCTTTCCAAAGGCAACAAGTATTAAATGCTTCTTTGGGGTCTTTTCAGAATTGCCTTTCTATGTTTATAATGAAGTATTGTATCAAATCATAATATACCATATCATATCTGTTTTCCCCTTGTGAATGGTCTACACTGTACACATTGTTGGACAATTTACATTTTTCACTTTGCTCTGTACCCTGGGCAACCTTCCGTGGTAGCAAGTCAGCATTTTGAAAGTGCCCCCTGCAGAATCGCAGACCTCATGGTTTCTCTGTGGTTCGCTGCTTGTGTCTAAAGAAGAAAGTTACTGAAATGTGTCCAGACCACGGTTTTCAAGAGAAAAGAATCCATTGTATATGTAACAACTGACTTCATCCCAATGTATGGTTTTGCTTTGGCATTTAGCATATTATTTTCCCTATCACATCATCTGAGATAATTAAAGGACTTTGAAATATCGCCTTCGTTCCTCTTAAGGCTTGTGAACAAAACTCTCACAAGGCTTTCAAATTTGTCATTTCGACAAGTATCCATTTTGAAGGCCCACATCAAGTAATTTCTCTAAGAGAATATGTAATAAAATGAGATACAACTTGAATCCATTACCATAAATTATGAAACAAAGGGGTCACCATGCTTGTCAATTTACAAAAGACTTAGAAAAAAATCGGTATGAATATTTTTTCATAAATCTTATAAGGTGATAATTTATTTGCTTTTAGTGGCATATGAAAACAGAGTGAGTTCTCCTAGTATATTCTATGATTCCATCTTCAAAGAAGTACCGGCAACTTCAACTAAAAGGGATTAAATTAAGATTTCATCAAAATTGCATAAAGCATGGTTTCAAAAAGTGATGGATCTAAATAATGTCCAACAAGATAGTGAATTTTCCCATTTCCCCTTTAAGCAAAGCAGGCTTTGGTCTGGCCTTTGTGCTCTGAGGAGATAATATGACCCTCCATGGAAGACACATCACCCAGAATACAGGAAGGCAGAACTGACATCACTTTGTTTCAGACCCTGGCCTTGGAACTTTTTATAACTAAGTTGATAATATACGTACACTCTCCTAAACAAGAAAAATGTAAATGAGGACAATCCACTTTCTTGCTACCAGCAACAGCACCAGTTAAGCAAGATATTTCCTAGTATATATGGTATGTAGGCTTTACTATCAAGCAGACTTCTTTCATTTTATTTTATTTTGTAACAGCTTTATTGAGATAAAATTTGCATACCATACAATTCCCCCACACTTAGTTTTTAGTTCAAGTTTCTCAACTTCACTAGGCCTTAGTCTTTTTATCTGTAATATGGGAATAGTAAGACCCACTGATTTGTGGTGCAAATTAATGTGTTCAGGCTATTCCATGGCACATAGTAAGTGCTAAATAATGAAATCATAATAGAATAAGAAGATTCATTTTTGCACGCTCAACTTTCTCATTGAATTTATAATCAATCATGTCTCTGATTCTGATTTCCTACTTTGACAGGGAAACCTTAATCCTGTTCATTTACAGTAATTTCAGGTACTGAATTTAGCTCAATTCAGTACCTTAATTGCCTCTTCTGACTAGAAATGCAGTCAATGAAAGACTCTTCTCCTCCCCTGTTTTGGGATAGAGCTAGGTTCACCAGGGGCCCTTATGACATCGTGGCTGGTCTGCACCCACTAGTACTGCTGCCGTGGAGACACGCCTCCCTTCTCTTGGGATGGCAATGCAAGGAGATGGATGTCTGCAAGGGACCTTGATGGTCTCCTCTGCCATCCTGGGTCCAGAAGCCACTTGCTGCTACTTTGCTGCCCTCCGAGTGTTCGGTGGAGCTGGGGCATCTGCAGGGCTTCAGATCTCAGGAGACCAAGAGAGGAAGTGGGGCAGAGACTCACTGCCACCATTCAACTCCAAACTGCGAGCCCCTCACTGCACCCCGTGGAGGTAGGAGGGGAAATCAGGGTGCTGAGCCTGACTTTCTTCCTCTTTCCAAACTCTCTCTACTGTCCAATCCTGTTCATGTTCACTAGACAGAGAAGAAGCTAGGCTCTTCGTTCTACTTGTTTCCACTGGCATCCTATATCAATCCCCACTCCAGCCCTGGGCAACTGGAGATCTGAAGGGATGGTGAGCCTGAGAAAGAAGATAGGACCATCCATGCAGGTCGGTGCGTCCAATGAGTCACTATAGGCATGAGGTATTCCGTATTAATCTATATCCCTCCCAGTCTAACCTTACCTCATCACCACCAAAACATCCTCCACTTCCTTCTCTGGGTGCAGGTTTGTTACTTCTCTCTCTTGAAAGATGAAATCTGAAGCGCTTCCCAATTCTAGGTTTACTTCTCTATGTCCTTGCTTCTTGCTTCCATTCTTTGGTCTCTGATACCTTGTACATGAAATGCTGCCCTAAGTGAAATGTTATAGGTTAAATAATTTTCCCTCCTCCCCAAAAGTTACATGTGGAAGTCCTAGCCCCCAGTACCTCAGAATGTGACCTTACTTGAGAAAAGGGGCACTGCAGATGGAATTAGTTAAGAAGAAGTCATTCCATTAGGGTGGTCCCTAATCCAGTATGACTGGTGTCCTTATTAAAAGGGGAAATTTGGACACAGAACACACAGGGAGATAAAGGCAAGATTAGGATGATACTGGTACAAGCCAGGAATGCCAAAGACTGTCAGCAAACTACCTGAAGTTGGAGAGAGGCCTGGAACAGATTCTCTCTCATAGCCCTTAGAAAAAACCAACTCTGGGGAATTCCCTGGCGGTCCAGTGGTTAGGACTCAGCGCTTTCACTGCTAGGGCCCAGGTTCAATCCCTGGCCAGAGAACTAAGATCCCACAAGCCCCTCGGCTTGGCCAAAAGTAAAAAAAAAAAAAACCAACTCTGTCGACACCATGATCTCGGACTTTTAGCCTCCAGAACTGCAAGACAATAAACTTCTCATGTTTAAGCCTCCTAGTTTGTGGTGCTTTGTTGCAGCAGCTCTAGGAAACTGATACATGGGACATATTGTATTGCGTTGTCTTTCCAGCCTGCCGTTGTTCTGGGAAATCTCCCTCCCTCCCCACCTCCCACAAGAGCAGCCATGTTGAACAATATGATCCCAATCCTGTCTGGAATTCACTGGGAACTTGCATTTGAGACCAGAGAACAAGTATCCAGTGACTGAAGCTGAAAAATATAAAACTTGGCAATGGCCAAAAACTGTGTTTTCCACAACAAAGAGAAAGCCAGTCTGCCACAGGACAAAGCTGGCACCCAGAGAAGCAGAGATGGGGCTGGAAGAACTGGAGGCTTTCCAGTCCTGGCTCTGTCGGTGCCCCAGGCTCTGGCTCTCTCGGGACCTGGCTGTGACTTGAATTCCAGGAGAATGCAGTGACTATCTGGTAAACTCTTTTTGCTCACGCTGATTTATATAAGGTTTGTGGCACTTGTTACTCAGACTTCGAGTTAATATATCCTCCAAAACTCATGCACTCTTATTTTTAATAATAAGCGGAAGATTACTGCTCTAAGTAAGAAACTATGTTCTTACCAGACATAGGTGCACAATTCAGAAGGGAGCCTTAATTAAAAATAAACTCAGTGAAAAAGGTATAGAGTAAGCTTTGGGCTTCCCTGGTGGCGCAGTGGTTGAGAGTCTGCCTGCCGATGCAGGGGACACGGGTTCGTGCCCCAGTCCGCGAAGATCCCACATGCTGTGGAGTGGCTGGGCCCGTGAGCCATGGCCGCTGAGCCTGGGCGTCTGGAGCCTGTGCTCCACAACGGGAGAGGCCACAACAGTGAGAGGCCCACGTACCGCAAAAAAAAAAAAAAAAAAAAAAAAAAAGTATGAGTAAGTTTTGTTGGAACATTCTTTGTTCAATGAAACTTTAAGCCATTATAAACAGCAAGAAATTAGATTAATTTCTTTACCTTTTAGTTTAAAACAAAAAATATTTCAGTAACAGGCAACTCTTATCTTTCTTTATCATATTGGAGTGTTTGTTAACTGATAGACACAGCATAGTTCCTTCATTAATTAAAAGCCATTTTGCAGAGCTGCCTGGGATGGCTGTGAAAGAGTCATTTTAACTATTATGTTTTCATTAGCTTTATTTTCCAAAGAATATATTAGTCCTGTGATAAGTTTCAAGTGCCTGGCATTTTGCCTGAGAAAATATTTGCTACTTAGTGTATTAACAATAAGCTCTTTTCCTGTCTACCCATTACTACATTTTATAAAATTTCAGAAAAAAATTACTTAGTTTTAATCCTGATTTACACATCCAATGGCTTCTGTGTCCTAGGGATATAATCTCAAAGGCTACCAGCTTTATGTGAGAAAAGGAGAAGAAAATGAAATTTGATGTTGGAAATTAAGAAATAAATTTGGTAATTCTTATGCTATTTTGCATACTGATTGGGGAATATATTAGTTTTCTGTTGCTGCATAACAGTTAACTCCAGAACTTAGTGGCTTCAAATGGCATTAAATATTTATTATCTCACACAGTTTCTGTGGGTTAGGCATTTGAGAGTGGCTTAAATGGGTAGCTCTGGCTCAGAGTTTTGCATGAGGTTTCAGTCAACATGTCAGCCAGGGTTACAGTCATCTGAAGGCTCGACTGGGGCTGAGACATTCACTTTCCCAGGGGGACTACTCATATGGCTGGCAAATTGATGCTGGCTGTAGTCAGGAGGCCTCAGTCCTCAACACCTGATCTCCTCACAGTTCTGGTTATGTGTCCTCATGACATAACAGCTGGCTTCCCCTAGAGTGAGTCATCCAAGAGAGAGCAAGGTGGAAGATGCAACTTTTATGATCTAACCCTGGGTTACACACTGTTAATTCCACAATATCCTGTTACATGGGCCAACCCTACTCAATGTGGGAGGGTGAAAATACTGAGAGGTAAAAATCACTTGGGCCCTCCAATCATCTTAGAGAACTTCCTGTTTTATTACAAGTATTCATGAGGAAAATAAAATCTTTGTAAAAAAGAAGTACAGAAAATTCTTTTCAAAATGAGCCTATTTAAGAAAATATTTTAAATATTTATAATGTATAATAATTTATAATAGAGCCACAGAATTTTAGAATCCGAAAGAAAATTGGATATCAACCACTCTAACTTGGTCATGGAGACTGAGACCCAGAAAGGCAATGATGCTTTTCTAACTTCACATAGCAAATAAGTGACTGAATCAGGGTTAGATCCAGGTCTCTTTACTGTTAGGGCTTATGATGAATAACCTGGCCTGGAAATCAATATCCATTGCAACCTCCTTCCAATATGCCTTCCTACTGCAAAAACGGGAAAACCTAAACACTAACCCCAACACCTTTGCAGCTAGAGTTCTGGATATGATTTGATTCAGGCAATCAGATTGCTGACTTGAGATCTGGAAATTGGAAGTGATAGAGAGAATGGGCTGTTTGCAACTTGTGCTGCTTCTGTTGGCAAAGGTGGCTGCAGAAGAGTTGCATTGTCCCATGGCCGAGGTAGCAGAGGTACCCATGCTCTGGTCACCAGCATGGTAAGAGCCAAGAGGCAGGGCTCAAATGAGTTAGAATGCACCGAGCAGATGTGACATGGTTTCAAAGCTGAGAAGTTGCAGCAATGGCTTCCTGATCTCTGAAGAGTACATAAGCTAACATATTCTTGGAGTGAACAACTTCAGTGGCGATCGCTACAACCAGGAAGGTGGGGAATTAAGTGGTTAGCAGCTCCCCTGGAGAACCAGTTCAGTGGGGTGATTCTTGAAGTTGTTCCTGGATTCTAAGCCCAGAACCATTACTTCAGTTCATCCAACAATTTTGTAAGCACCCAGTTCCCTGTATTAATTCTCATTCTCTTAAAATGGATCAGTGCCTGTTATCTGCACCTAAATTCTATTATAGAGCATGTTAATACATAAGAATGAAAAAAGCAGGGCTTCCCTGGTGGCGCAGTGGTTGAGAGTCCGCCTGCCGATGCAGGGGACACAGGTTCGTGCCCCGGTCCGGGAAGATCCCACATGCCGCGGAGCGGCTGGGCCCGTGAGCCATGGCCGCTGAGCCTGCGCGTCCGGAGCCTGTGCTCTGCAACGGGAGACGCCACAACAGTGAGAGGCCTGCGTACTGCAAAAAAAAAAAAAAAAAAAGAATGAATAAAGCAGCCTGACATATGGAAACTGGGCTGACACTTACAGCTACATTTCACAGTTGTTAGGAACTGACCTGGCATTTACAGATAAGCCATGTGTTCTCCAATTGAATGTAAATAATTTCTCAGAACATCAGCTTCAGACAAGGTCCCTCTGTTGACTTTGATGGATCAACATAAAGACCACTCTGTGTCATGTCTGAACGTGGACAAATTATGAACATTGTCCGTATCACAAAAATGACGAAACACGCCCCTATTCTTGCTTATCTGAGTGACTGCTGCTCTTTTCCAGTGATAACCTTAGCACTTCCTCTTCCTGGATAGGATTTATTAAGATGCCCAATCATAGATTTGCTCCTCTTCCTGACAGCTTTCAATCCAAACACAAGCCCTGTTTCCTTTGCCTTCCCCATGTGAGCTAACACAAGCCCAAGTCCTCCAACTCCTTTGGAACCCCCTCTTACTGCTGCATGGTCTGTTTCCCTGCAACAAGTCATAAACCCAACAGATGTGTTCCTGCTGATCTTTAGCTGAAAGGCATTGACATGCATAATTTGGTTTGAACACCTCATGCTGTTCTAGTGGTATGGACTATTTATACTGGTTACTTGCTATGAATAAGTACTTTCTATGAATAAATGAATGACTTGATGTAGAATTAGTATTCCTTTTCTGCTTTTTCCTCCCTTGTGCCTCCTTATGAAAGCCAAAAAATGCCATGGTAACAGTTTTATGTCACCAAAAGCCCAGAAATTATATGTATCAAATGATAAAAAGAAAATCATGAAAGAAAGAATAGACAGTAAGTGTACAAGGCAATTGAACATTAGAGATAAGCAATTATATAGTGAATTGGATGATAATACAATTTTTTGAATGCCCATAACATGCCAGACACTTGTGACAGTAATTTATTATCATTGACATCACAGCTATACTACAAAGTAGGAATTTTTTAAATTCCCATTCCATAAAGGAGGAAAACTAAGGCCCTGGAGCCTAATGACCTGCTTGGTACAGTGCTCCCACCTACCAAGTAGTGCTGGTATCCAAACTTGGGCTGCTAAAGATCATGTGTTTCCAGGGCTTCCCGGGTGACGCAGTGGTTGAGAATCTGCCTGCCAATGCAGGGGACACGGGTTCGAGCTCTGGTCTGGGAAGATCCCACATGCCGGGGAGTGGCTGGGCCTGTGCGCCACAACTACTGAGCCTACGCGTCTGGAGCCTGTGCTCCCGCAACAAGAGAGGCCGCGACAGAGAGAGGCCCGCGCACCGCGATGAAGAGTAGCCCCCGCTCGCCACAACTTGTGAAAGCCCTCGCACAGAAACTAAGACCCAACACAGCCAAAAGTAAAAATAAATTAATTAATTAATAAAGATCATGTGTTTCCACAACAGAAATAGAGATAATGTGGACATTCCTGAATGAAAACAAAAGACCATTCATTTCTAAGTATTAGGTCTTTGGCTTTGGTGTTATTTGTCAGAATAGAAAACATCTATTAAATTATTTGAATGTGTTTTAAGAATCCCTGATTGAGTGCCCATTTCCTATCTATGGCTGAAAGCCTCACCATAGAGTTAATGATTTTTCCCCTTCGTCTTGGGAAAAATATAAACTCTATAAACTGAGAACAGTTACACAAAAAATTGCATGCATCTTTCCTAAAAGATAAATTTCACATGAAGTGGAAGATAATGTACCCACTAAAGAAAAGAGAGTGATTTACTAGATGGATGAAATTCCCTTAATACATATAATGTTGAGTCCATGATTGAATGTTGTTACTACCGATCATTTCTGACTTAGGAGAGGTTATAAAAGAGGTTAGGTACTTCTGACTCTTTGACATAGTCACCCGGTTGTGAGTAAAAGCCTCTGTAACGAACCCCTCAAATCTGAAAGAGGAGGAGAATATCCAGGTCAGCTCAGATATTTGGGAGAAAAAGATTTTTACAGGCAGAACAAGGAAACCAGCACAATTAATATTTGAACTTTGCATTTTTATGTTGAGAAAGAAGCATGATTATCTTTTGACTGACTCTTGTTATCCTGAGACAACAGGACTTGTTCAAGGAGCTACTGGCAATTCAGTGTGACTGGAGGGAAAGGAGAATGTGTGGAATTGTGATGTATTACTTTGGTTGTAAGTGACAGAAATCCACTTGCTCTGGCTTAGGCAAAAAGGTGGGGGGGGGGTTATTGGTGATAAAATCAATAAAAGAGTAGCAACAAACTAAGATGCCAAGAAAGCAGGGATGCTAATGAACTTCAGGAACAACTGAACTAGCACCTGGAACATAGTAACATTCAATAAATATTTACTGAATGAAAGAATAAACTAGAAATTGGAACAATGCTAAGACTCTGCCTGACATCTTCTAGCCTGGGAGAAAATATGGCCATTGACAGATAACGAGGCTTCCATCTTACGGTTTCCGCTATCAGAGAGGACTAATATCAAGCTCTCTTGGTTTCACATGGAAAAATTCCAGAAAAGCGTTTGGATTGGGCTGTCTGGGGTCAGATGCCTGCTTCCAGATTGATTAGCTGTGGTCAGCATGGCAAGGTCACATAAGAATATCAAAGTTCCCACAATTGTCATGTGAATTCGGGTGGAAGGTGGGAAAGGAGGAGGTGTGTACCTTAGGGTGATGTAATCTGCCTGAGAAGAGGAATGCCATTAGATATATCTCTTAGGAAACTCATAACTGTGTCTGTATTATTTTGGTAAGGCTGCCATGACAAAGTGCTGCAGACTGGGTGGCTTACACATGAGAAATTTATTTCCTCACATTTCCGGAGGCCAAAAGTCCAACACCAGGGTGTCGGCAGGGTTGGTTTCTTCTGACGCCTCTCTCCTTGGCTGCCTCTTGTCTTCACGTGTTTTTCCCTCTGAGCGTATGTCCCAATCTCCTCTTCCTCTAAGGACACCAGTTATACTGAATTAGGCTCCACCCTAATGGTCTCATTTTAACTTAGTTACTTTCTAAAAGACCCTGTCTCCAAATACAGTCACATTTTGAGACACTTGGAGGTTAGGAGTTCAACATATAAATTTAAAGGGCACAAAACTCAGCCCATAATAATTTCTAATAAGAATATTTTTGAGGCTGTTCATTACATAGTATTTTCTTTCTGATTTGGGTATCAGAAAAATTGTGTGGCTTATTTTTAGATTATTGTCATTTGGTTTACCAGATGGTCATGTTTTCTCTTTCTTCATAGCTTTTCTGATGCTTGTTGACTGATAAGTGACCCATTTGGAGGACTTCACAGTATCAATTTCTTTTTAGTCCTAATTTCCACAAAACATATGTTTTATGTTCTTAACTGTGTTTCCTTTTCTCTTTCTCATCTATTTATAATTTGTGTTATCTTGTTATATGATGTGAGTCTCTGTATACTCTGAATGTATCCATAATTGTATTCCATATGTTTGATAGATAAATAAGCTCTTACTTCATCAGCTGTATTTATATAAGTAGAACATCATCAAGGAAAAGCAGAGGAAGCGTACATGCTAATAA
Organism: Globicephala melas; assembly: GCF_963455315.2. Taxonomy (NCBI): domain Eukaryota; kingdom Metazoa; phylum Chordata; class Mammalia; order Artiodactyla; family Delphinidae; genus Globicephala; species Globicephala melas. The sequence goes on along the minus strand of NC_083316.1, from coordinate 41,678,308 downwards.
TAAATGTCCTTTGTAATAAATCATCTCAAATCCTCAAATCTTTTTTTGGAAAGAAGCAGAGCCTATAAAAGAATATATAAATTGGGTAAAAGCAACATGTGTCACAAAACATTTTTTTTAATCTGACAGTAATTAGGCAAATCAATGCTTAAATTAGCACAAACTCATGAAAATAAGCATCCTTAAACTGATTTTTCCATTTATTTGCCCAGAGGCAGACACAGTATAGGAGGAGTTGGGTTGTTGCCAGACCTAAAGCATTTTTCTGAGCTCTGTCAACTTCTATTAATGGGCAGTGACGCCATTCTGGCCCTGAGCCAGCCGGCTCACGCACTTAGATTTGTTCAACAGGCTGGCTGGAGGCAAGCATTGCATCAGAAATGTGGACCACACACACCACTGATTCAAAACAAACACCTCCAAAGAGAACTGACTTCCTGTGACGCCAGCAGAGAGCAAATGGCCTGTGTCCAGGTACCCTAGTTCTGAGGAGGGGTGAACAGCCAGCAGCCCCTCCCCAGGTCTCCACAGGGCCTCTGAGTCACAGAACACCCTATGCTGTGAACAGCCAACATAGACATTGACCCAAACAACCTGGGTGACTTTAGTTCCATTTCATTTAATTAATGTGGTGAACTCACAAATGTATTTTTAAAGGTACATTGCCCCTTTCTGAATTGTCTGCTTCCCCACTCTCCTAAAGTCCATTCAGTGGTTTTTCCCAGCATTAATTCCGTAGTGGCATGTGCCCAAAGTGCTCCTAGGGTAGCAAAGGTATCAGTGCCCCTAAGCTGCCGTGGGCCTGTGTGCTAGACATCCACTTCCCGTTAGAGCATGAGAGAAAGGGAGAAAGGAGGGAGAAAGGGATGAAGTGAACACGATGTGACACAGGCTTCTTAGACCTGAAAAACTTACATGTAAGGGATGAGATGGAGCGTTACATCCCTAAGTCCACGAAGATTTTTAAATGCAGAGTAAAATATACCTCCAATAGGCTCATGGAACAGAAAAGGGACATTAGGGAAAAACCGAGAAAATCTGAATAAAATATGGACTGTCTAGTTAATAATGTATCAATGTTGGTTCGTTAATTATCACAAATGTAATTACTAGTGTAAAATGTTAATGATAGGGGAAACTGGGTATTTAGATTTTAAAGAAATCTAAATTCTTTAGATTTAAAACTTTCAAAATAAAAAGTTTATGTAAAAAAATATATTTTAGGGAATTCCCTGACGGTCCAGTGGTCAGGACTCTGTGCTCTCAGTGCCAAGGGCCTGAGTTCAATCCCTGGTCGGGGAGGTAAGATCCCACAAGCCATGCAGTGCAGCCAAAAAATAAAATAAAATAAAAATTAAAAATATATTTTATATATATAATTATGTAATATTTTATACACTACATATGTAGTATATTTAATCTTCAATAGATTTATTTCAAAATAATCTATAATCTGAGGGACAGGGGGATATTGGCGGCAGTATAGAGGAAACAAGATTGGCTATAACTTAATAATTGCTGGAATTGGGTGATGGATACAAGGATGGGTATATTATATTATCCCTTCTACTCTACTTTCATATATGCTTAAAATCCTCCATAATAAAAAGTTCAAAAATATATACACTCATGACCGGTTTGCAGGGCAGAAATAGAGACACAGATGTAGAGAACAAACGTATGGACACCAAGCGGGGGAAGTAGGGGGGGAGAGGGGGCTGGGTGAGATGAACTGGGAGATTGGGATTGACATGTATACACTAGTATGTATAAAACGGATAACTAATAAGAGCCTGCTGTATAAAAAATAAATAAAATTCTAAAACTCAAAAAAATATATACACTCATTAAATTGAGAACTTAGAAGAAGAATTATAAAATACATAAACTGTAGTCCTGGCCTCTTTTTTACTCTGTGAGTGTACACATAACTTGCAGTTGAAGGGTAGCATGTTTTATTAGTGCTAAAGAGTGTGGTCTTCCCATTATGTAGGGTAAGTCAATGGTATTGACGTGTGTCACAGCATGTGCTTCAGATGCTTTCCTTTCAGGGGGATGCATTATGTCAGGCTGGCCCACCAACCCACTGCCCCCTACGAGCAATGGCAGACACTGCCTTCTCCAGACTGGGTCAGAGCCAACGGAGCCATAGTTTTGGAAGGATATTTTTCTCTGTGTGATGATAGAGTAGGCAGCTTAAGTTCTGGGTCTGATCTGGGTAAAAATTCTTCAGTCATCTGTGACATGAAGTGGGGACTGATAAGCTCCTCTGCACTTTGCCTGCCACACCTCCCACTGCTGCCAAAACAGTACCATAAACAGACGGTAGCCATTGGTAAGACAGCGCCCAGCATTCTTCCTCTGAGAGTACCCCCATTAAGCACCTCTTCCCCCTGCATCCCTCTTAAGTGAAAAGTACCGGCAACCATCCAGGATCCCAAACAAGACGCCCTGGAGCCATTCATCCTTAACACCCAAATCTCTTCATCTTCTAGAATCCCACCAATCCCCAGATTCTACCACCTTCTGCAGATCCTACCACCTTTTCTTCTCTCAAATCTATTCTCACCTCTTCAGCCCTGTTGCCTGTTGAAAGTTCAAACACACTCTCCATCACCTGGACTATTTCATGGTCTCCTACTGCTGTTTTCAACACCTGCAACCCATTCTGATGCTGCCATGAAGATGAGTAATGTGATCGTCTCACTTGTTTTCTGGGAACCCCCTCAATGTTGCCCTACAACCTTCAGAATGAAGGATTTTCTTCTTAGTTTGGAACACAGGGTCGATTACAACCAGGCCTCTGCCTACCTCTCCTTCCTTTTATGCCCCGTCCCACCAAGTTCAACTGCTTGTAGTACCAGGACTGTGCCAGGTGGTGTCATATCTATTTACCTTTGCTCCACGGTCCCCTCCTCCTGGCATGCTGTTTATACCTGTCCTCTCAGCAGACACCTCCATATCTTTCAAGACTGAGCTCAAGCACCACCCCTGAAGAAAACTGTCCTGATCAGGACTTGCTGCAGAGGTGAGTGTGGCGTCAACACAGCCCCATACTCCACTCACCAAATCCCATGTTCTGGGGTAGAGAATACCTGAGCCCAGAGGATGTGTCTCTGATTTACAAAAAAGTACTGTATGTACTAGCTGCAACCCTCTTGCATAAGTGGAATCCACTACTCCCTTTTTTGCATTCCCACTATACTCCCTACATACCAGCAGTCACTTACTGAACTTGTAGTTTAGTGGAGAGAGGTGAGACGGAGATTTGAATCCTTGGCCCACTTAGGGCAATGCCATCTCCTTTCTGACTTGTAACTGCTGCACGTAGCACAGAGCCTGGCCCATATTAGGCCCTTAATAAACGATTATTGAGTAAATGAAGCCATAAATAATGCACTAGTTCAGAGCACTGTATTGTTTTATATTTTATCAGCATATTTATTTAAGGCACAATCTGCAAACAAGCAATGTGTTAGAACATTAGAATTTCACATCTGACAAAGCACGACCTGGTTCAGTGAGCCATGTTGGTAAATCTCCAGCTCGTGACTAATGATCTCAAGATCCTCGTTAGAGGCATCCTCAGGAAGAGGCAGAGGCCACGGCTTCGAACCACCAGTCCCCAGCTCACTTTCAGAAAGGCAGCACAGCCGGGAGGACTCATAACAGGAGGCCTGTTGAAAACGAGCTGTGGTTTCACCCTGTGTTTGGATTTCTGTGCAGGGAAGGGCACTTCCTCTTGCATTTGTTAGAGCCAAATAACACATTCTGGGTAGAAAGGACTGCGGGTGTAAACCTAGTGCTGGACATAGGAAAAGGTGGCACCGTCCTAGAACTGGCTGAATACGTAGCTTGGAACAAGAACTTGTGTGGCAGACAACCAAGGATTGGGGATTGCTTTTGCTACACCATTTTCTGCTGGGATTGCAATATGAGGGAGGCCTTGTTGACTTGTGTATAGTCTGTTATGCTTGGCAATACCCTCTAGTTAGCACTGGTTGAATACTTGCTAACTTGTGAATTCTTCAGAAGAGAGGAGAATATAAAAATATCCCAAGGCTCTCCTGTCTTCCCCTTGTTGCAGTTAACTTAGGGCAGTGAGAAGCAGTGAGCTGTGGACCCAGGCACTGTCTAGAGAAGTAGACAGACCATGAGTGTGAGGAAAGCTGAGTCCTTGTCTGTTTCACTTCCATGATGGTATTCCCCAACAAGGCTATTTTAGTCTATTTTAAGGAAGAAGAAAATCAGACCCTAGAAAACCATTTCAGGAAAGTAGTCAGAAAAAAGGAAAAAAAAAAAAAAGGATTAAAGTCACATCTCTTGGAGAGAGAAATAAAAATTTGGGTTTTGTTAGAAACAATGTTCCCTTTCCCAATACTGTCAAATCCATAAAAATTGGGAGAAAAAAAAATCTTTCTGGGTTTTTGCATGCACAGGGCATTTATTCTCCCTCCCATTTCTTAATTTGGCATTTTGTTTCTTCAAGTACCAAATCCAGTAAATGTTCTTTAAATGGAAAGAAAAAAAGCATTAATGAATGCCAGAAAACAGTTTCCCAGCTAGCCAGCCAAACCACAAATATCCAAAAATGTGATTTCATTTTAAAAAATATAATGAACTGAAGAATATCAAATAGAAATATAAAGAAAAGGGGAAAATGTATTCTAAATATCTGTTAAAAGGATTTCCAACTTCAGATTATACAGAAATACAGATGAAGAGAGATAGCTAATCAACAATGGAAATCAAAACCCAGTGTTGACAAAATTGAGATGATATCAGTGGTCAATGAACGCTGAAACCTCATATGGACTTAATCTGTCACCTACTCTGAGTTTCTTGAAATACACTCACTATTCAGTGTCTGCATTTTCCTCGACCGTAAAATGGAGTCAAGGAGTCCATATTATGAACCAACCGAGAAACTAAAGGTGGCATACATTGAAGACATTAGTGTTGGAATCTGTGTTTTCTAAGCATCAACTCTTCCTCTGGGGAGGCTGGTAGGCTGCCTTAAGTCCAAAGAGGATGGCCTCTGCATCCCTGAAGCTGGGAGAAGAAGCAAGATCACCCATAACTACTTGGGTGACTTCTCTTTCAAGAAGTTTTCTCTGATATGCTCCATGGCCCAGGAGGGAAGGCTTAGCCTCCTAGTCTGTTTTCCCCAAACACTTGGGCATATCTCTCTTGTTGCATGTAAACAGTTATTGTAATGCAATGCTTACATATATCCGTTGTTAGATATCTCTGGTGCCAAAAGTAGTGGCTGGAACATGAATTAACTAATTTACACAAAAGCTTCATTTCTTTGTATGCAAAGAACTCAAGTCTCTTTAGTTGTTCTACCCTATGATTATGTAATTCTAACTATGTTTTAGTACTAGCAAGTAGGATGCATTATTCTTATATCTCTTATAAACAGAGAAACTGGGGTACATATACCAACTACATCTGGATTGGTGTTTCTCCAACTTCAGTGTGTGTGCAAAGCATGTGGGGATTTTATTAAATGCAGATTCTGATTGAGTTGGACTGGGGAGGGGCCTGAGATCCTGCCTTTCTAACAAGCTCCCAGGTGATGCCAAAGCTCTTGGTCCACAAGGTAACAGTGAGTGAGTTGAGCCAGATGGAATTTACTGTTCTCTCCTGCAAGTTAAGTCCAGAGATGAGCAGCTTACGCTGCTTTGGAGGTTCTGCTATGTTATCAGGGACCCAAGTTCCTTCTATCTCCTTTACTATCCCCGGTGTGCTTTACAACCCCAAGGTCTCCTCTTGTCCTAAGATGGCAGCTGCCACTCTGGCCATCACATTAATACTATAACCAGGAGAGAAGAGGAAGCACCAAGGACAAACAGGTGTATGGCTGGGCCAGTCCCACTATTGGAGTTTTCAGGAAGAGCTCCAATCAATAACCTTCACTGTGTAGGAAAAACTCACTTCTCCCTTGTTTCTCCTTCACTCCTACACTACTACCACAATCACACTTCTGACACCAGGCGTGTGATGTTTTCTCCCCCACACAAAGCAATTCTGTGATACCGGCTGGGCATCCTACAATTTAACTTGGTTCTGACGCTATCTACCTGGAGATAGCATCAGATTTCAGAGGCCAAGGGCTCAGTTCTACACTACAAGACTGCTCACCCCCTGACTCCCCCAATTCAGACCCCAATCACAAGTCCAGGTTGTCACCTGTGCTTCTGACCAACTGACTATAAATTGGATGTTCCCATGACCCCCTCCTCAGTTTCAGTTAATTTTCTAGAATGGCTCACACAATTTACTTACTAGACTATGAGTTTATTACAAAGGATATTACTCAGAAACGGCCAGATGGAAGATACATGGGCAAGGTGTAGGGAAAGGGACTCGGAGTTCACATGCCTTCCCTGATCGCACGTCTCTCCTAGTACCTCCTAGGGCTCACCACACCAGAAGCTTTCCAAACCCCTACCTTTGGGGTTTTCATGGAGGCTTCATTACATAGGCATGATTGATCAAATCATTGGTTATCGGTGATGGATTCAACCTCCCAGCCTCTGTCCACCCCTGAGGTTAGGGGTGGGACTGAAAGTTCCAACCCTCTAATCACAGGGTTTGTTCCCCTGCAACCAGCCCCCATCCTTAGGTGTGGTCCAAAAGTCACCTCATTCACATAAACTCAGGTGTGGTTGAAGGGGGTTTCTTATGAATATCAAGACACCTTTATCACTTAGGAAATTTCAAGGGTTTTAGGAGCTCTGTGCCAGAAATGGGGATGAAAATCAAATATATATTTCTTAATATAAATCACAACACCACATTCACCTACATGTCAATGGCCAAAACAGCGTAGCCACCTGTGCAGAGGAAGATCGAAAATGTGGTTTATCAGCTGCGTACACTGCTGATAACACTGAATTGAGGTTCTCTTAGTAAGGAAGGAGGGGAAGTGGATGCCAGGCAGGTAGCAGCAGCCTCTACTAAAGTCATATGAGATCATCATGGATCCCCTGTTAGTCACCCATAGCTTTAACCTCTGTTGTTACCCTGTTCAGGTACACATGAAAAGTCAGCTATCTTTGTGGCAAGTTCTGCCTTATATGCTCCCTGACTTCACTTCTTGACTGAAGCCATCATCATGCTTGGCTCTAAAACTTGAAGAAAGTTGGGGGGAATCAGCTCTTCATACTTCTGCTGCTTCACCTTTGGAATAACATTAATATTCAATGTTTCATTTGGTTCGGGCTTTTTTTACATTGGTTCTCAGGTGCTAGGGAAGCACTGTTACTGTGACATCAGCCGAGATGCTGGCTCAAGGATACTGTCAGGCCCTCCAGCTATTGTCCCTGAGGTTATGGCTTATAAATCAAGTAGTGAATCCAAAGGGGATGTGCCGTCTTCCCTACTCAGTGCCAATTCAGTTCATTCCTTGAGTAGAGTCACCCAAGGAGAAGAAATGCCAGGCCATTGATTTTCGCCTGAGCAATCACATTCTTTTCCTGACTCTTTGCCCAGGACCTCCAGGGAGAAGGCAGGGGCCAAGAAGCAATATACATTCCTGGGCTTCCCTGGTGGCGCAGTGGTTGAGAGTCCGCCTGCCGATGCAGGGGACACGGGTTCATGCCCCAGTCCGGGAAGATCCCACATGCCGCGGAGCGGCTGGGCCTGTGAGCCATGGCCGCTGAGCCTGCGTGTCCGGAGCCTGTGCTCTGCAATGGGAGAGGCCACAACAGTGAGAGGCCCGCGTACCGCAAAAACAAAACAAAAACAAAAACAAAAAACAAAAAAATATATACATTCCTGAAAGGGAGGTTTCTTGTGTGAATAAAATGATGCCACCTGTTGATGGCTCAAGGCAACAATAGAGGACACAGGTGGGCGGCTCTCCGAGATGCCTATCTCAAGGAGTTAACTCCTCCAAAATTTCAGTCTTCGGATAGTGAATAGCTATAGTGTGTTCATCTATTACTACTAGTGTTACTAGGACTTCATTCCTTAAAAATAATTTATGCAAATTAACCAAAAGTAGCTTTTATTTATAAATGTAATATGATCTATCTGTATTTGTTCCATCATCAGATTTGGGTGGGGGATGGGAGAGGGGAAGAGAGTAGTCCATGAATCTATGTATGTGTCAAGCATTGTTATAAATCAAATGTTTTTCATATATACGTATTACTATTTTTCAAGTGCTCTAGATGTAGTTTTGAGTAATAAAATGCAAATTTATTTTTAAATGTGACTGAATTTTTAATTGAGAAAATATATTATGGCTAAAAGCAATGACTGGATACTAAACATACAACAACCATTATGTGACAATATGCCAAACTTTGAATATTAAACAGACATCCTTATACTTGGACATGTTGGGACCCTCTATTCTGTACTATCAGGGAATTAACATCTCTACACATTTTAGGGATTTTTTTTTTTTTTTTTTGTATTGAGTTGGATCTAAAAGTTGGTCTTTCTGTCCCATTCATCTCAAAGAATGTGGAGTAGATTGGTGGACCCTAGTAAAGGTATCTACAGCTGAGAAAAAAAAATGTTTAAAGTTTGGAAAGTCAAAGAAATTGATACCTGATTCCTTTTGGCCCATGGACCTGAATTTCACAAAGGATTTGCAGAGAAGCGTACTTCATACATTCATAAACTAGTTATTGAGTGTGTACCACTTACAAGGTATTGTTCTAGATGCCTAGAATACAACAGGGAATAAAAGAGACAAAAATGTCTACATTCCTGGAGGATAAGTCCTTTTTATGACTTAGTAGGTAAGAAAAAATGCTAACCAAGCACTCTTCATATGATGTTTCCCAGCTAAATCACCTCTTCAACTTGGGCAGTAAGGTGAAGACTTTAGGACCAGAAAATGTTTACACATGACTGAAGGATTCTACAAACCCATTGCTAAATCTTGGCATGCGATAGCCAGCTGTCATCTTATTCATTTATCCCTCAAAAAATAATAAAACTAACTCTGAACACCTAGAATCACTGGAAATCTCATCATCCCCCTCCAGAATGACGTTAGACACCATCAGATGAAATATTCATTTCTGAAAACAACACTAATTTTTTTTAAAAGTTCACCTTTATTCTCAGAAACTTGCTACAGACATTTTACTTTGAAAAGTATCCCATAGGGTCTTGTGAGGAAGTCCATGAGAGCCTTTCAGAGTGAGCAGTGACTTGGGGCAACTACCCTACATTCTACCCCATGGGGACTCCTGGCAGGAGTTCCAAGAGGTATTTTGGGATGATAGAGGATCCAGAGAGCTGGTTCTTGAACGGAAGAAAGAAAAGAAGAAAGAAAGAAAGAAAGAAAGAAAGAAAGAAAGAAAGAAAGAAAGAAAGAAAGAAAGAAAGAAAGAAAGAAAGAAAGAAAGAAAGAAAGAAAGAAAGAAAGAAAGAAAGAAAGAAAGAAAGAAAGAGAGAGAGAAAGAAAGAAAGAGAGAGAGAAAGAAAGAAAGAAAGGAAGGAAGAAAGAAAGAGAGAAAGAAAGAAAGAAAGAAAGAGAAAGAAAGAAAGAAAGAGAGAGAGAAAGAAAGAAAGAGAGAGAGAAAGAAAGAAAGAAAGAAAGAAAGAAAGAAAGAAAGAGAGAGAGAGAAAGAAAGAAAGAGAGAGAGAAAGAAAGAAAGAAAGGAAGGAAGAAAGAAAGAGAGAAAGAAAGAAAGAAAGAAAGAGAAAGAAAGAAAGAAAGAGAGAGAGAAAGAAAGAAAGAAAGAAAGGAAAGAAGGAAGGAAGAAAGAAAGAGAGAAACAAAGAGAGAAACAAAGAGAGAAACAAAGGGAGAGAGAAACAAAGGGAGAGAGAAAGAGAGAGAGAAAGAGAAAGAAAGAAAGGAAGGAAGGAAGGAAGGAAGGAAGGAAGGAAGAAAGAAAGAGAGAAAGAAAGAAAGAAAGAAAAAGAAAAAAGAAAGAAAGGAGGAAAGAAAGAAAGGAAGAAAGAAAGAAAGGAAGAAAGACTTGAGGTTCAGGGACAAATACATGACCAGCCCATTAATTAACATAGTATCAGTCATCAACCATAGAAGGAAGAATGACAAACAGTTCATAGAAAATAGGTTTGTTGCCCACTAGCTTCTCCCATACTTAAAGACATTCATTTTTTATTTTTATTTTTAAAAAAAATTTTTTAACATCTTTATTGGAGTATAATTGCTCTACAATGGTGTGTTAGTTTCTGCTTTATAACAAAGTGAATCAGCTATACATATACATATATCCCCATATCTCACCCCTCTTGCATCTCCCTCCCACCCTCCCTATCCCACCCCACTAGGTGGTCACAAAGCTCCGAGCTGATCTCCCTGTGCTATATGGCTGCTTCCCACTAGCTATTTTACATTTGGTAGTGTATATATGTTTTAAAGACATTCTTCATCCCCACCCTGAAGTCCCCGCCCTATTGCCAAAGAATGTAGATGTAACTACCCCAGTGCTGAACAGGCCAGGCCTTGGGCTAGGCCTGGGGATACAGGAGCCCAAAACAAAAGATGGGTCTTCCCTCAGAGAATTTTCATTCCCTGCTGTCTCTTCAGGGATGACCCTCCTGGGATGTCCCCAATTCCAGCCCTGCCTAACTCCCCTTCCCGCCACCTCCCCTGCCCCCCACCCCACCCTTGCATCTAGAGAGCTCCCCTTTACTTTCTGTGCTGAGGTTTCAGACATGATTTCATTCAGGGAAAAAAAATGTTCTGGTTTTAAATAATATTATTGAGGGACTTCCCTGGTGGTGCAGTAGTTAAGAATCCATCTGCCAATGCAGGGAACACGGGTTCAAGCCCTGGTCCAGGAAGATCCCACATGCCATGGAGCAACTAAGCCCGTGTGCCACAACAATTGAGCCTGAGCTCTAGAGCCCGCGAGTCACAACTAGTGAGCCCGCATGCACAACTACTGAAGCCCATGCGCCTAGAGCCCGCGCTCCGCAACAAGAGGAGCCACCGCAATGAGAAGCCTGCGCACCGCTACGAAGAGTAGCCCCTGCTTGCCACAACTAGAGAAAGCCCCCGCGCAGCAACAAAGACCCAACACAGCCAAAACTTAAAATAAATTAAAAAAAATTTTTTAAACTGTAAAAAAAAAAAAAAAAAAAGATCATCTGAAATGTCTTTTAAAAAAATATGCTATTGAAAGCCTCTGGTCTTTTTTATAACCCTTGGATTTGAAGGATATATATACACACATAGTGTTTTCATAGATAATATAATATATAAATATAAATAATATTGTACATAATATATAACAATAGTGTTATTTATAATAATACATCAGGACACAACAGTAATTCTGAGCCAAAGTGGACACTGCAGGCCACACCTGTGGAAGGGCCCACCTGCACTGCCCTGGCCTGACACTGGTGAGGAGCAAGGTGGTGTTGAACCCCTGGATGAAGTCTCATGACAAGAAGCGGAGTGGTGGATGTACACTGGGCTCTGGGACTGCTTTGTATTTTTGCCTGATTTTTTTTTAATCAACCTGATTTGAATGGACAGATTTCCAGGTTTTAATTATACATCCCCACCCCACCCCTGGAGGGCTTTGGGAGAACCCTCTCTTGGGTTGCCACCACAAGTTCCTTTCTGTCATTATGACAGTCAAGGAGAAGCTGGGAGACTTTATGAATCTTTTTTAAAGTCCATCCAGATGGTTTCCTGCTGGGAGGTACTTTTGCCGTGTCTGGATTGTTCTGGGCAATCCAGGACCTCCTAGAGGGCCAGTACCTAAGATAGGACACCCTATTTCTACTGACAGTGGTGATCCTTCTTCTCCCAAGGCTGGGCCTTATAACTCAAGGAGGTGTTTGAGGTTGGGCTTCTCTTACCTTCTCATTCTGCCAGGGTACATATTGGACACCATATTGAATTTAGATACTGACAACAGAGGCCCATAATCACCATATTCCAAGTTTCATTCACTTTTTTTTCCCCTCCCCTCATCAACTTTTAAAAGCATATTTCCCTACAGAACAAAGGAGCACCTCTGACAAAGGAGCACCTCTGACAAAGGAGCACCACCTCCATCAGCCACAGGAAGTGACAACTCCCTTAGTCCCCAGCCTGGCCACAGCCTATCCTCACTCATGGCCCAACGTCATTTTGCCCTTGCATAACCTCATTGGTCAGCCTCATCCCTAGACTCCAAGAGGCCCCTCCAGAATGCCTGCAGACCACTTTTTTTCTGGGAGTGACTAAACAGAGCTTAATCAGGCCCAGATGAGCTTTGTTTCTTGGAGGGGGCTTGTCCCGGTTGGTCCCAGGATAAGCCCCAGGCTATAAGGCCCAAGTTTAAATCGTGGGTATACAACTTACTTTGAGTAAGTGTGAAATATCTTTGGACCCTGTATTCTTATCTACAAAATAAAGATTAAAAGTAGTCCTTACTTCCAAGGGTTGCTTGAGGGTTTGAATGAGTGAGTGTGCTATATATTGAAGCTATACCTGACACATAACAAGTCATCAATAAATATTAGATATTGCTGTCTTGGCCAGTGCTGGTATTGACATTGGCTTTGCCAAACTCATTCATCCATCTGCTTATTTAAAATGTATTTAGGGAATTCCCTGGTCCCGGCACTTCCACTGCAGGGGGCCCCGGGTTCGATCCCTGGTTGGGCAACTAAAATCCCACAAGCCGCGTCGCACGGCCGAAAAACAAAACCAAAAAAATGTATTTATTGAGCACCTACAATAAGCCAGCTGTTATGATCAGCCGAAAATTAAGGACAGCCATTTTACATAAATTATAAATACATATACAGATTCTAAAGTGTTAGTTTTTCTGAAGGTTTTTTTTAGCATGATAAAGCCTGCAAAAAACCTGGAGTTTTAAAATGCTCACCTCTCAGTTTCCTGGTTTTAAAGTTTTATTTCCTGTTAGGAAAGCCTCTGGTAGCCAACCCACCATGACTTTTGAGAGCAAATTTTCACTGTCAGCCTCAAGAGGACCGAGTTAGGAAATTCACGGCAGGACTTTTAAAATTTTGTTTCCAAATTAGATTTTCCAAAATGTAGACATGATTTTTGTCCACATTTATATTCCCCTCTATTGAGATGAGTACTGTCTAAAATGAGACGTATAAAAATAAAAGGTAAAAAGATATTTAAAAAACAGACATTATATCTGGACAGATTTACTGCTCTGGCAGCTGGTCTGGGGGGAGGAGGGAGTCCCCACTCCTGGCCTTCAAGGGACTCTCACGATTATGAAGTCAGGCCCTAGAGGGATGTGACGGGGTTCAAATCCCAGCTTCTGCCATTCTTCCCAGATGACCTTAGGCAAGTTGCTGACTCTATGCTCCTGTTTTCCTGAGCTATACAGGTGGGAAATAAAAATACCTACCCTGCAAGATTGTTATGAGGCTGAAATGAAGTAATACATCTATCTAAAGCATCAGTAAATGTGTAATAAATGTTAGCTGTCAATGCCAGCCACTGATCAATAATTCTTCCCCATGAGCCAGTCTTGTAGATAGATTTCCTCCTAAAAAGAAATCTTTACTTTTTTAAAAAGATTACCAGGTAATGTCAACTGTCCTATCCTGACCCTCACTCTACCCCTGCTTATGTCCTCATTTGTCATTTTTGTTGAAACCTGGGGCCTAGTATGTGCTGTTTGTACGATAGTTTTCATCTCCCCTTCCTCCATTCCCTATCCCTGAACCTAGCCCACCTCCCCCTACCCCACTCATTCCTCATTGCTGGTGTCAACCAGAAAAATCTAAATGTATTAGGAAACTTCTTTCAGTAAATTATCTGAAAACCCACTCTTCTGAACCACAGGGGCATTTGATTAAAGTGGGTTTCTTACCAAACCAAACTTGGGTCTGCTTGCCCACTTGCAGTAAAATCAATCTACTGACCCCAGGTTGTGGTGAAGGAAAGTGCAGCGTTTATTGCAGGGCGCCAGGCAAGGAGTCCAGACAGCTAGTGTTTAAAAGACCCAAACTCCCTGAAGACTTTCAGGGAAAGATTTTTAAAGACAGGGTGAGGGAGGGAGGTTGTGGAATGTGTGGTCAGCTCGTGGACACTCTTCTGATTGGTTGGTGGTGAGGTAATCGGTAGTCAGCATCATCAATCTTCTGGTTCCAACCAGTCTGGGGTCTACATGCTTGTGGGCAGCATACAGTTAACTTCTTCGACCTGGTGGGGGCAGAGGGTGAGGTTCAGTATCTATCAGACAGCTCAAAGAACATGACTCAGAATATTCTCTATAGCCCTTGAGGAGGAATGAAAGGTCCTTGACTTTGTTTAATGGCTAAACTATTATTATTTTGTATTCTGACTGTTTTCCTTTCTTTCTGCATTTTCTCACTTCTCTGTTTAAATATATTCTTTGACTAAAGATTTTCTACAGACAAAAGGCAGGCGGAGGAGGGCCTGGGGGGAGGTCAGTTGTGGGAAGGCACCATAGGGTCCTGCTCAGTTACAAATTCTGATATCAAACATTTTATTCATGATGAATTCATAAGAAAATTATAATGAGATTCCTCTCTGATAGTTCTGCCTTTATATTCCATTTCCAGGCTCAAAAGTCTCAGATTTCTTCTCTCAGTCCTCGTACATTTAAGCACTCTCTATGGTGTTTCTTCTCCACAGATGTTCTGCTCATATTCTTAGTGTTTTCCAGGTTGGACAAATAAAGTTCATTTATTAATTGTCCCATGTCAGCTGCTCCACAGTGAATTCCACTTGCATCTATCAGTGAGTAGATTTAATCAAGTTGTATATTTGGACATTGCCTTTCATTAATCCATCTTAAACTCTATATTGAAGGTAAAAAATAATGCATTTGGGGCTTCCCTGGTGGCGCAGTGGTTGAGAGTCCGCCTGCCGGTGCAGGGGACATGGGTTTGTGCCCCGGTCTGGGAAGATCCCACATGCCGCGGAGCGGCTGGGCCCGTGAGCCATGGCCGCTGAGCCTGCGCGTCCAGAGCCTGTGCTCCGCAACGGGAGAGGAGACGCCACAACAGTGAGAGGCCCGCGTACAGCAAAATAAATAAATAAATAAATAATAATGCATTTGGTGACATCCTCACCATCTGATTTGAGGACACATATGCAGGTGACACAGTGGTTAGGAACACAGTCTGGCTGGGTCTGAAGCATAGCCCCAACCCACTTGCATTGCAAAGTAATATTAGGCAAACTGTTTAACCTCTTTGTGCCTCAGTATGTTGTGAGGATTAAGTGAGTTAATATACGCAAATATATTACACATTATATATAACAAATACAAATACATTACACATGTTTATCACGTGTCAGGTATTCTCTCAAGTGAGATACATATATATGCCATCATTTTTGTCAATTTAAAATTGTCTGTTTAGTGCACTGTTTAGATGGACACTTCACTTAAGTAATAATAAACTGTTGTTTTATCTTTTCTGTCTTTATTTTTTTCCGTAACCCTAAGAACAGGGATTGTGGTTGGGAACAGAGGCAGGTTTGGGACGAGCAGCAGAGTAGAGATGGGGAAAGGTGCGGGGTTTGAGGTATGAATGAGGCACATGTTTATTCGGTAGTTTTGTCAAAGTGCTACTAGGAGAGAAAATGAGACACGAGTTGATCTTTCTGTCGTGCACATTACTCAGAATTTTTTCCCTGAAAGTTTGATTTTTTGATTTTTTCCCCAGGCCAAAATGTCCCAGAGTCAAAATGGCTGCACCAAGAAGACCTCATCAAAATGTCACGTGCCCCATTCTTTAACAGGCGAGGTACTGTTATAGTGTGAAAGTATGAAGTTGAAATGGGTAGATTCAGAAATCCACATCCTAGTGCAGGCCCACGTGTGAGTGTACATGCTGGTGCAAAAGGCTGGGAGCAGAGCATGCCCCAGACTGGGCCATCAGCAAAAGCTCCAAGACCTAGAAAGTCTAAACACAGGCTTCCCTTAGACCAGCTTATTTTATGAATGAGTCAATAATTTTTTTAATATTCCTGAACGGAGTGTATTTATAAAATGGGTTACAATGTATCGTATGTCTTTCAGAATTGCAGTGCATTTTATTCCAGTCTGAAGTTTGATTCCCTTTTTTCATCCCAATGTTTGCAGGTTTTATGTGTGTAATTCTGAGTGAAGTTGCTGAGTGAAGTAGGTGCTCAGAAATGGTTTTACCCTCTGGGACTGTGGCCTAAATTGTTTACAGGCTCCAATCTACTAAAAGCAAACAAACAAAGGGAAACAAGTACCTCCATGAGAAAGAGCCCCGAGGCTCTGCCTCTCCTTCTTGAGCCTTAATTCTAGGCCAAGGCCATCCTCTCAGAAGTCCTAATTTGCAGGAAAAAGCCAGATCTTGGATTTCTTCCTCCACACCACCCTCTACACCCAGCAGAACCTGATTTAATGACAGCTTCCTGAGGAAGTTCAAATAGTTAGAATAGACATCTTCTGATTGGAGGAAGTGTGTTCATGTGTACTTGGAGGAGGGACAGGGAGACCCTTATGTTCATTTCACTTCCCCGCTTGGCTTCTAAGGGCCTCCAGAGAACCCCACAAGTCACTGAGTATTGAAAACCACTCTCCTAAATACTGCCTGCTTTTTGCACAGGACTGTTGTCAGGATCAAAATGAGATTCTGCCATGAAAGCAAAGGAAAAAGGATTCGAAGGATTAACAGATTCTTCCCTTGTTCAGAGTTCTTTGTACAATTACAGGCAAGTAAACCAACAATAAAATGCCTATCTCCCGACAAGACTAATAGCTTCGTGAAGGCAAAGTATATGCCTTTCCTCTGCACCTTTGTACCAGGTAAAGCCTTAGTAAATATTTGTTGACTCTAAAAGAATGTAGCATACTATCCCAGCACATGTAGTAAAATGTACTTTCAAGCCCCAGGGAAGGTCTCAGTGATTAAGCTGGAAGGTCTTCCAAAGGATCATCTGTAAAACCCAAAATGCATACTAAAGCCAACATTTGTTGAGTGTTTCTACCAGGCAGGTGAGATTCTAAGTTCTTTACATGCTTGTAACACCTGGGAGGAATATCTAATTATTATATTCCCTTTTAGATGAGAAAATTGAGACATAGAGATGTTAAGTAACTTGCCCAAAGTCATACAGCTAATGGGTGTCAGAGTTTGGTTTCAAACAGGAAGGTCTTGCATCAAAGCCTAGTTTCTCAACCACTAAACCTCAGCAAAATAAAAGCAGATGCTGGTCACTGGCTCCTGGAGCCCATTTCCCTTGATGGGGGTCCTCTGTTCAACCCAGACAAAACCGGAAGAATTCTTGGTTCCAATTGCATTCAACCAGTCAACTCTACCCTTTTGAAAATGCAAAAACAGAAGCTCAGATGTATAAATTGTCTTGCAACAATTTGTCAGGCAACTAGCTGAGGTAGGCTGGTACCACTGCAGTCACTGAACTATTTAGTATCTAAATTATCACAGGGTCTCAGCTTCAGGATCTAAATATGTTTGGGGAAGTGAATGAATGTCTTGAATTTCATTTAGGTCTTCTGGAAGCCACCATCACTGCTTGGTATACAAAACCCAAGCTTCACAGTCCTTCTATTTGTAACTAGAGGCAGGATTTTTACTTATCTAGGGCAAAGGACTCACATGGGGCACGCGTTAAACTTTGCAAATTTCCCAAATTATCTCAGATTCAAGTTCACCAGGCCTGAAGTTTTTAGCTTTTTTAGCTAGCAAACCAAGTGATTCCAGTATCAGAAAGACACTGCCCTGAATTTGGAAGGGATACTTCTTATCTGCCTAAGGCTTGGCTAAATAGAAAGAACTTGTGTGTTTTCTTTTTAAAGAAACCAGGACAAGTCTCCTTATAACTCCCTGGCCTGAAGCAGCACACAGCTCAGCTCCCCCTGTGACTCAGTGCCCTTCTCCATCGTTTGGCTGGGCTCCTGGGAAAGGCCACACCACTGAGAGGGAGCCCCACAGCATCCTGCATCCAGCCCTCATTCATCCTACACATGTGCCAGGTTTGAATGCATCCCAGACAAGCTGGGATTCAGTTTGCAAGGCCCGGTTTCCATCCCCCGCTGGTGCCAACAGCTCACTGTAGTCATAACCCTCTGGATTCCTTCAGAGGAAGCCACTTATCTACTACACTTCCTTTGTTCTTCAAGGCTCTATCTTGGCATCTCCGCCAAGGACATGTTTTGGCTGGATCCACTACCCTGGCCTCTGCATGTCTCTGGGAAGCTGAGCTAAGAGAAACATGACCCAGGAGGTAGAAGGAGAGGGGCAGGGGGGCTGTCTGCTTGAATGCAGGACCCTACAAGGGAAATGTGCTCCAGGGACCAGGTGCTCATTGGACCAGTGACCAGCATCTTCCCAAGATTACCGTGAGCCTCCCTCAACCTTTTCAGAGACCGGACTGCTGGCCAGAGCAAGGACATGCCAGCCTTCTCGGGATCTCTGGTTAACTTCTCCCTGTGCAACAGGAGAGAGGTAGGAGTGAGGGGTCTTTTGTCTCTGTTAAAGAGGGTCAATGTACAGTGCATTCTCTGCTGACTCTGTTTGGGTTCTGCAGTGGGAGCTGAAACTTACAGGCCACAGCCCTCATTGACAATGAATAGCTACGGTGAATATGGCTGCTCCCCCAAGTGCTTGTACAGCATAATCAATCATGTGCGACTCTGCAGATGTCACATCTACTCAGGAAAGTCCTGCACATCATTTTAAGTCCGGTTCCAATCTCTCTCCTCTCAGATACCTCCTCTGACCCCTAGAGGTTCCTTCAGCTAGCGGTGATTATCGCATGGCTTGCTCAGGTATTTTATATGTGGTGGTACCTTCCCAATATTTTCTAGAGAAGAGAAGGAGTGTCTTTTTCACCTTTCCATTCACCATAGCATCCAAAATTGAGCCTTACATGCAGTAGGTACTCAATAAAAGTTACATTAATAACAGCCTTGTGTAGAGGAGAAGAGACTCAGTCATGTGCACTATAATATTCAGCATTTATTTACTGGCAGAGAGACAAGTGAAAAAGGAATTGGTCGGATTGTTTAATTTGGAGCCCTTCTAAACATATACTAAGTGAAACATCCACTGAAACAATAACCTGGTTTAATGATAATGAACTTTGACTCCGTGATAACCGATTACCCTTAAAACCATCCTGGATTTGTTTCCCTACAGAAGAGCTGGAGACTGAGCACAGTTCCGTGAAACATTCCTTAGAGAGATTTCTCAGCACTAAATAAAAGAGTGGCTTCTTAAAGTTGCAAAAGAAGTCCAGCTGTTAGTTTTGGCCGGGGACAAGCACTGAGCTGGCTCCAATCGGAGATGGCAGGAAAAGGTAAACATGGCTGTATGATGTCACTGAAATGGCCTTATTTTCATCAGAAGCTAAATTCAAATACCCTCAGGGAGATGGGTTGTTTTGTTTTGTTTTGAATTACTATAGCTTTCTAAAATTCATGTTTACCTCTGTAGGCGGGGGAATTGTCCAATGGATTCCAAGTTCCATGAAGAGAAGCTTGGAAACCTGTACTCCTCTGGGTGCCTGGAAAGAGTGCTCACCAATGACTGTGAAGCAATAGATTCGCAGTCTGGGCCCTGCTTCCTGTACCATATCTTGACTGGTATGTCTTTCAAAAGGCAATGAGGTTCTGGATTCAAGTGTGGTAAATCAGAGGTGGCACTTGGTTCTCAGCAGAGTCAAGGGATCCAGACCAGAGAACTCAGTATTTCTAGTGACTAAAGAAATGGTAGGTCAGCTTTCGAAATGAGAAGAAACTCTAAGAAGAGTAGTGAGGGTGCAGGGTCCCCCCAAAGTATCTCCTTTCTCACCCATCACCCCCCAACACATACACGTAGGTCTACTCCACCTCTCTCCAAAACCCAAATCCATCTTGTGTAAGCAGTCTGGGGATCCTAACTTTAGAAAGAGAGCTAATCCAGATTATCATGTCAATTCTCCCACCCATGTTCACAGAACAGGGACTGGGGGTCTCAAAGCAAAGCAGAGCTGGGGCAGATTTGGCAAAACATTCATCTGCCAAGGTAAGACCTGATGATGCTATCATCAGACACTGCCTGGTTTACAGAATGGGTTAACTGAGTGGAATAGGAAGTCAACTCTCTGAATTCAAATCCTGCTGCTGCCACTCCTCTGATTCTGCTTTTTTGTGCTTTAGTTTTTTCCTTCATAAAATGTGATTACAAATCCTAACCTCATGGGACTCTCTAAAGGATTAAATGAAGTATTCCTTGTAAAGTGCTTAACATGGAAAGAGTTTAATAAATGTTGAATTATGTTATTTCTTACTTGGTCTTAAAGGAAAGTTTAATTTTCCTCCATAATGCAAGGATGGATTGATCTCTCAACTGAGAGTGATCTTGCCTTTCTATGCTCCTAGTTTCTGGTCGTCTCTTTTAGTGATTCGGACTAGTATTTTAGTCCTACTGTAATAGGGGGTTAGATGTTCACAAACTATTCCAGGGAGAGCCAAGCTTTATACAACTTGGATAACACAAACCACTGTGTTAGTTGCTGTGGAAAACACACAATAAGCATTTAATCAATGTTTTAATTAAATTATCTCCTAGTTTCAACAAGAAGGAGGTAAATGTAGCACCCTGGGCACAGTGGCTATAATAATCACATCATAGATGGCTTTATCTATGTGAAAGATTCTAACACTGTGACAAGAATCCAGTTGTCCTTTGGCTTTGTTAAACTGTATAAGTGTGATACATTCAAATTCGTTTCAAACAGTACAGTGATGTACATTCTACACACACAACACCTGAATCTGAGTGAATGGAAAAGTGGAAACTGAAATTTTAATTTGGTTAATGGTGATATAAAGTTTTCAGTTTTGTCACATAGCACTTGCACTTGTTACTTATGTAAATAGTCATTTTTCTCTCTCTCTGTTAGAGAAGCAGCTTGAAGACAGGAAGAAGAACATGGACTTTAATTCACAAATAAGCATGATTATACCCTGATATATCAGGACACTAGGTTCAAAGATATGGAGGGACTTTCTCCATATCTTTGAGCCAGGATGCAAGTCTCAGAAAAAAGTGTTTTAAGTGAGGCAATGTTTTTGAAAGTACTTTGCGAGCAGCAAAGTACAAAACAGCATCTTGTAAACCACAGGCATTTAATAAGCAGCTACTCTGCCCTAGTGGCCATTTGGGCACTGTAGGTTGAAGACATCCTGGCCTTGAAAAAGTTTCCAGTGCAGAGGACACAGGTGGACTGAAGAAGTGTGTTCAGGACACCGTAGGGTGCTGAGGTGGGAGTGGCCACTTCTAGAAGGTGAAAGTAGAGGGTTTTCTCAAGAAAAACCCTCACATGAGCTGACTCATAAAGATGAATAGCTAGATGTTCATCAGAAGGACAAGGTGGAGGAAAAGAGCATCAGAGCAAAGGAGTGGCATGGGTTGGGGAACAGCATAATCAGACTTATGGTTTCATATTCTTTGGGGCAGCTGCCTAGAGAAGGGATTGAAAGCAGGGCTACATTTCACTGTAATATACCAGCCAACAGATGGTGACCACTGGACTGAGGCAGTGAGGTCTTCAGGGTGAGGAGGCAAAGATGGTAAAAGAGGGTGTTAAAGAGGTAGAGTTGACAGAATTTGGTCACTCTTCAAGCTTGGAGGGGAGAGAGAAACGGGGGTCAAGGATGACATCCAGGTTTCCAGCTTGAAGATGGGTGACTAGTGGTGTCATTCACTAAGAAGGAAATCCCAGGAGGGGAAAATCATAATATAGTTGGCTCAATAATGTCCTCAGGTAGCTTTCCTAGAACTGAGACATTAAGGATGACTTCTCAGAACTCATCTTTTTGATTCAGGGTAGTTTCCTTTCACTCACCTTGCCGGGATCTTAAGTAATAATTAACTGCAAGAGGGGAAACACAACATCTCAGCTCTATTTTCCAAATGATTAACCTGCAGTAAAACCAAAGGCAACATGAACTTCAAGTGGAAGACACAGGTGCATGCTCTTAGCAAAGTGTCCACGTAATTTGTATTTCAGTACGTGTCAAGGCCTAAGAAGCACCTGCTATAGTTTTATGGTTGGGTAGTAGGATTTAACAGGACCCTGCTGAGATGAAAATTATACTGCCTGTGAACCCAGACTGTAGGTGTAGATAATGGAAACCTGCAATAAGGCCTGGGCTCCAGGAGCTCAGGGACATCTGCATGCAGGTTGAAAAATTTCTATCAGACAGCCTTAAGGCAGCTTAGGTAGGAGACCTCATGATGTCTGCTAACCTCTGTTGAAGTCAGGGGCTTTCCTGCTATAAGAATGTAGCTCCACAGGGAGCATGGCTTGGCTAATTGTCAGTGTCTTTGGTGAACATAGCTCTGGGTCAAGCACACAGCTTGGGACAGAGTGCTTGGGCTGGATTCTAGCCCTATTGGTCCCCTCATGTGTACCCTGATGCTTGATACAACTGGCCACCACCGTGCAAGGCAGCCCTGGAACCTTGGATAACTGTCTTTAACCCTCCTACAGTCCCCAGCCTGCAAGAGGGAGTAGGAGAACATATTATTGGCCATTGCAGAATCTCTTATAACAAAGCACGGTGTAAGGGGTATTGAATACCCACTGTGTGCTAGGCACTTTGGGGAATATGCAAGCATTTACTGAATTAATGAATAACAAATGAAAGAACATGTCTCTATTTATGGCAGTCCTATATGGGGCTTAAAACACATCCCTGGGAAGGGATGGAAGCAGAGAAGCTAAATACCATCTGATCATACAAAAACTAAATTTCTTACTAGTACAAAGAGTAGGGTTATGTTTTTATTCCCGGTTTTTCCCTTCAAATCCTAATGTCATAGATTAAAATACTAATTGCCCCATTTTCCAGCTAGAAGAAAAAGCCCTTAATCTTTAAATTCAGGTTCTCAACGTAGATTTGTGTCTGTAAGCATGATGTGGAACCAGATCCCACCAGAAATCCTAAATAATTTTCTGTCATTACTCAGCATCTCAGAACATCCTGAAATGGAAATCTTTCTGTTAGAACAGAACAGAGCATGCAAATATATGCCTAAGGACTCCATTTTTAAACAGTTTTGAAAAAAACATTAGAACCCATTCTCTGTTGTATTACTTTCCAAGCTTTAGGGTCCACCATGGGAGGCAGGAGGAAGACAGACTCTCCTCCAAGTCAATACATTCTGACATCTTCAAGCTTGAACCCTCTTGTATTATTATTTAACCAGGAAAAAACTAACACCATCTTTGAGTGTAATTTGCTAAGTCACCCACAGATGGTTTAGAGCAGGATTTCTCAACCTCAGCACTACAGAGATTTTAGGTTAGATATTTCTTTGTTGGGGTTGGGGGGAGGTAGCAGTCCTGTACATTGTAGAAAGTTAAGCAGCATCCCTGACCTCTACCCGTTAGATGACAGTAGCACATCTGCCCCTTTAGTTGTGACAACCAAAAATGTCTCTAGAATTGCCAAATCACCCCTGGTTGAGAAACACATTCAGAGTAGCATTACCTCTCAAACCCAAGTTCAGTCAGACACAAGGAGCCAGATGAGCATCTGAAGAGCAACAGAGAACTACTCTACTTGCTGTTGTGATGACAAGGACTTAGGACAAGTGAGTTAAAACTCTCTTATTGGTCCAGGTCCCATAAATTTAAGGTACTGAGCAAATAGTTTACTACAAATATAAGAAGTGATTTGATCTATCAACACTGCCCAACTCTAAGATCTTGCTGATTCATTTTTACCAGGTAGAAATTTCTAAAAACAATTATAGTGTCTTTTCATAATATATCTGTCTATCAGTAGTCTTAGTAGCAAGTGACAGAAACCGAATTCAAAGTGGCTTAAGCAAAAAAGAGAAGCTTTTCATTGGGTCATGTAACACGAAGTCCAGGGATAGAATTGTATTTAAATACATCTGGATCAAGGTATTCAAACAATGACACCAAGAATACTTCACTTTCATCTTTTAGTTTTATTTTTCTCTGTGTTGGCTTTATTTTCAAGATGCTTTCCCAAGATGGTGACAGAGACAGTCACTGAAGGTGGTTTCTCTTAGAAACCACCAGTGGAGAGAGAAGGTCTCTTTCCCAAGTGTTCTGGCCAAAATTCCAGGGTTAAGTCTCATTGGCCTGACTTAGATCAGGTATCCATCGATGAGCCAATCATTGTGGCCAGAGAAATAGAACACTCCACATGATTTCCCAGGCTTGTAAGCACACACTGTGGTACACAGCCTCTAAGACGGCCTCCATTGGTTCCTGTCTCCTGGTTTTCCTGACATCATGTATTCTCCCCTTCTTGAATGTACGCTGGACTCACTTCTAATGAATAGAATTCAGCAAAAGTGATAAGATGTCACTTCCAAGATTGTTACAAAAAGACCGACTTCTGTCTCACTCACCCTGGCACATTGTGAACTGCACTATGAAGAGGCTGAAGTGGCAAGAAACTGATGGCTGTAAGAGTCATCTAGGACTCAACACCTGCCAGCAACCATGTGGGTGAGCTTAGAAGCAGATCACCCCCCGGTGAGCCTTAAGCTGTTTTTAACACTGACTAACATCTTACTGTCTTGAGAGAGATCTTGAGGCAAAGAGAGACAGAAAAAGCTACACTCGAATTCCTGACCCTTAGAAGCTATGAGATAGTGTTTTTTGTTCTAAGCCATTAAGTTGGGTTATTTGTTACATAGCAATAGATAACTAATACACACATACACACCCCTAGGAATACACGATAGGGGCCTTTTCACCAAACACCGTGGCCTGAGATTGGGTGAGACCATAGCTCCAAAGGAATTCTGGTGCTCAAAAATACATATTCATTATAACATCCAACGTAGACTGTGTTGATTGAACATATAAGCTTCAAAATAGAAAAAGAAAGCCCTCTTCTAACCCCCTAGCCTTAGAGGGAAAACTCGTAGGCTTTCAAATGACTATCAGGAATCAGTTTGTCCTGACCTGGCTCACAAGAGACTTTGCAAAGCCACATGTCCTGGGGGCAGCAGGGAGAGCCCAGTATTGACAGCTACTTTTTCCTCCATTAACCCTGGAGATGGAAACTGCTGGAGAGAAAGTTTAAGTGGAATTTTTCTATTGTTTTAGACCTGTCTGTTCTGGATTTTTAGTTTCCATTATCACATAAGCCCTGAAGTCTCCCTGTTGACAAAGACAGTTTTTGTTCCCATTAAACAGGAAATTGAACAGCCTAAGAAGAAGCTGACATATCGATGAATCGTTTGCCACAGTATTATACATTTGTAGTTCAATTTTGAAATAGTGGCAGTGAGGTCTTGATTGAAAATTTTCTTCCAAAATGTCCTGGAAGCACTAAAAGAAGTTACTTGTAAGGCTCTGAATTGCTTCAGGTTCTCCAGCAAACATGATATGTAGAACAGAATTCTTCTTTTCTCACTTCTATGTCCTAGTTTACCATTCCTGGTTCATGGTAAATACCTTGGAAAAAATAACTCCCCTGTCCAGCATTTGATCACAGTAAGAGTGAAAGTTAAATAAAGTACTAAGGAGACAATGACTGGCTAATGATAACCCACTGGAGCCCAAGACTCTCTAAATTGCCCACGATGAAAAGTCACATAGTGGAGAGAGCTTAGGAAGTGACTTGAATACTGGGAGAACTCAATGTCAAGTACTATTAGAACCATTCGAAGTATATTATTTTATGTAGCTTCTACAGAGTGTGGTATTTGATTGATACTATATTGCATGATTAATTTATTTTTGGATAGTTTGATCTAGTAAAATGCTGAGCATAACATTGAGGGATTTAGTCAATGTGTGTTTTCAGATTAATAGCTGCTCAATGGGCTACTGGATGTCTGTAATCCTTCCATTAGCATTGAGATTTTTACTAACCACATTTCTTTATAATGACCTGAGCAGTTTTTTTTTTTTTTTTTTTTTTTTTTTGGCTGTGTTGGGTCTTCATTACTGCAGGCGGGTTTTCTCTAGTTGCTGCAAGCGGGGGCTACTCTTCTTTGCAGTGCGTGGGCTTCTCATTGCGGTGGCTTCTCTTGTGGAGCATGGGCTCTAGGCATGAGAGCTCAGTAGTTGTGGCTCACGGGCTTTAGAGCGCAGGCTCAGTAGTTGTGGTGCACGGGCTTAGTTGCTCTGCCGCATGTGGGATCTTCCTGGACCAGGGATCAAACCCGTGTCTCCTGCGTTGGCAGGCGGATTCTTAACCACTGCACCACCAGGGAAGTCCCATGAACTGAGCATACTTTTAAAGATCTGCTTACTCATAGGTGAGGTTAAAAAAAAAATTTCTGTTCTGTTCCTATGACATAACTTTAGTGAAAGTTCCAGATGCTAAAAATCGGGGAGAAGAAAGGTGTATCAGATGAGATCTTTGAAGTGCCAAGCTTTCCATCCAAGGCCCAGGTAAGAAAGAGTCTTATTTGTCTTTCTCAAAAAAAAAAAAAAAAAAACTGAAAAACTTTTTTTTTAAGTGTATTTTCTTAATTTACACTGATCTGCATTTCCCAAGACCATCATAGTCTCAGTAATGTCAGCAGGACAGTATTTCTCTAGCTCCAACCTACTCACACATTTTTGGGGAGTCTAGCTCCCTCTGAATTCTCCCAAGTAGCTGAGGAAGTTCCTGGGTGTATTAAGTGAATGTAGGACTGGAGATGATTTGATTATGAATAGAAAGAACCATTCCCTCCTGCAAGTTCTTTTTTTTAAAAATTATTTATTTATTTATTTTTATTGACGTATAGTTGATTTAAAATATCATGTTAGTTTCAGGTGTACAGCACAGTGATTCAGGTGGATAAATAGAGAGATAATAGATAGATAGATAGGTAGGTAGATAGACAGATAGAGATAGCTATATTCCTTTTCAGAGTCGTTTCCCTTATAGATTATTACAAAATATTGAGTATAGTTCCCTGAGCTGTAGGTCCTTGTTGGTTATCCCTGCAAGTTTTTGTAGTTGCAGCATGTAACCTGCTGGTTCCTTCTCTCCTGCTTTGAAGACTGCTGCCTCAGTGTCAGATAGGACAGATCCCACCTGCCCCGTTCCAGAGACATGCTGGCCTCTGTGTCATATGCTCCAGCGGTTCCCTCACTGAAGTACAGCAGTGCCTTCTGCTTTCAAGCTCCTACAGAGACGAGCAAAAAGGCCCCTGGCTCTTTTAGTTTTACTACTTCATCTCCTTAGGACTCTGGCACATGTTCTGGGGGATCTGGAAAATGAGCAAATCCCAAAAGTTGTAATTGAGCTTTCTCCTGAAGCTGGCTTCTCATCCTTGAGCCAAGTTTGTGTAGAGGACTCTCTCTGCCCTAAAGGGTGAGTCCTGCCACCCCACTGGCCATCCAGACTTGTCTGCAAACCTAAGATACAAGCTTAGACACCCCAAGTTCTCACACCAGGTGGTAAGCACTGTAGATATGAGTTAAGTAAGACTGAGCCCACGTGTGAAATATAACACAGTGTGTTTGGGGATATCCAAAACCATTTTCTTATATTTCTGGTATTGATCTTAATGACAGAAAACTCAGGAAACAATTCGCCTTGACTATGGAGTATAAGCAAACTAATTAAAGAATTTAATACTTATTTTTCTCTGCTACAAACATGGCCTAACTTTAAAGTATTTTAGCTTGTCACGAAGAACCAGGCTATGAAATCAAACCACCACTGGGAAGCTATGTAAATTCACCTTGTCACGTAATCTCCCAGAGCCTCAGTTTCCCAAATTGCAGAATGGGGATAACACAGCCATTATCACATTGTATTATTATCAGGATTATGTGAGCTAATGAACATAAACAGAGCACAGCACATGGCATAGAGTAAGCACCCAGCCAAGCTTTCAGCTGTTATATGTATGGCTTGTGTGCGGACATCGAAATGTCTTTATATTATAATACAGACGTTTAAAAGCATTTTCATAGTCCCACAAGGTCAAAGTATTTATGAAAAGGCTTGTTGCTATTTTAGAAAACTGACCTCAATGCTTGATGAAGAGTGACATTTCTAATTTTTCCTGCTGGTCTGTAAATAGCACAAAATTCCCACAAATAAATAGCCTCATTTTGTATAAACATTCCTAGCTTTCTCTGCAGTGGAGGGCAGCTCCTCACAAATTCTGAGAATGCTCTGGCTTGTCCCAGAATCAATACCTGCTGAGTTTACTATTCAGACCAGATTATTACCAGGCAGTTAGAGTGGTCAAATTCCCACAGCCAATTTTCTATAAAAATCCCAAGTAATTGAAATGGGAGGAAGGTACCCAATAAAAGTCAGTGTGAATAATTTAGCACAGTAGCTGTCTGCAGCCTCTGAGGTAACACATTCAAGGCATTTTATTAGAGGAAGCCACTGTTGTCTCCAGAGCCTCCTGGCTGCAACCCACCCATCTCATGAAGAACAAAGAGAGTGGGGAAACAAGCAAGCCTGGGGGATGTAGGATTAATCCTTCTCTGATACCTGAGAGATCCTGTGAATGTCGAATGTGAACAGTGATGTTGTACATAATATTTTTCTAAAGGTCAGTGTTGAGAAGCAGCACGACTGGCTGCAGTGGTCACTAAACAAGGGCCCTGTGTCCCTCCCTGGCTCTGTCGATCCTTTCAAGGGGTGGACACATCTGCTGGGGATAGAGATAGGCTGGTTGCTGTTTCATAAAACTAGCCTCAAATCTTGATTAAGAGTGACATTTCTGGGAATTCCCTGACAGTCCAGTGGTTAGGACTCAGCGCTTTCACTGCTGGGGACTAGGTTCAATCCCTGGTCGGGGAACTAAGATCCTGCAAGCTGCATGGTGGGACCAAAAAAAGAAAAGAAAGGGAGATTTCTAATTTTCTCCTGCTCCTAAGTAACTAGAACAAAATTCTCACAAATAAATGCCCTATAACCCTAGTCAGGACCAGTCAGAAGTTGGGGACACAAATGGCAGGAACCCAACTTAAATTCAGTAAAAAGGGAACTTGACATGTACTACTTATAAGAATAGAAAGTTACTCACAGGACTGAATGAATCTCTAGGTTAGAATAAAGTTCACTGGTATGGAATGAGTTTACTTTAAAAAAAAAAAAAAAAGAAGTTCACTGGATCTGATACCTGGAAATCAAGGACCCAGGTCAGAGTCTCCACGTCTCAAGGCCTGTGGTCAGAGGGGCAGAGATGGACATCCAATGCCAGAAAAAGGTGTTTGGAAGAATAATGTGATGAGCAATGAAATCAAAATGAGAGGCTCTGGATATTCTGTGAGCTATTCCAATTACCTACATGTTCACAGAAGCCATTTAAAGTTGGTATAGGGTACTTCCCTGGTGGTCCAGTGGTTAAGACTCCAAGCTCCCAATGCAGGGGGCCCAGCTTCAATCCCTGGTCCGATCCCTTGTCAGGGAACTAGATCCCGCATGCCACAACTAAGATCCTGCATGCCCCAACTAAAAAGATCCCCCACATGGCAACGAAGACCCGGCTTGCCACGACTAAGACCCAGCACAGCCAAATAAATAAATATATTTTTTAAAAAGTTGGTATAAAGCATATTGCCAACTGTTATGGATTGAATTATGCCCCCCCCCACAACGTTCATCTGTTGAAGCTTTAACTTTCTCTATCCTTCTGAGTTCTTGGCTGAGACCCTGTAATAAAAGATTAACAACAGAAGAAACAAACAGAAGTTTATTGACTTGTATACATCATGTATATGTGGGAGATACCCAGTGAAAAAGGAGTAACTCTCCAAGGTGGCTTAGAACTCCAGCTTAAATTCCATCTTCATCTAACAACAAAAGAAAGAAAGATGTGGGAGGAGGCCAGTTCTGGGAAGTTATCTGGAAAAGCAAGGTCAACAGGAAATAGTTTGTTGTACAGATTTAAGCAGACACCTTCTCCATCCATAAGGTTCTCCTGTGATTCAGTCATCCTTCTCTTCCTAACACAGAGAGGGAGATGCCCTTACAATGGAGAGTTCCTTTATAAATGCAAATGTTCCTTACAAAAGGCTAACTTCTACTTCTGTGCTTGCTGTTTCTCAAAATAATCCTTATGCCAAAGAGGCATATTCTGCTACCCTTCAATATCTACTCCCCTAACTCTTTTCCTGCAAGGTCACCTTAGGCTGACTGTGCCCCTCAACCAAAGATTACATCTTCTCTCAAGGCAGTTTGTTCCTACATGACGCTCTCCTCCCCTCAAAGCCACAGGCTTACGATGGAAACAGCTCTGCTGGTAGCAGCCCTGGGACACTGTACCATCTCTTCTGCTTCTTCTGTGACCACACTTCTGCAAATAAACCCTTTCCAAATCATCCTAATTTGAGTGTGACATCTGCTTCTCAGACTGATAGAGCTCTCTATAAAACAGAGGTGGAGAAACTGAAGGACAAAACCTTCTTTTCCCCTCCACCCAGATAAGGATCACAGATAGTGTCTACAGTACACTGGTCCCTAACACATAAAGTTCATGTCAGATGAGAAAATTTTTTAAATGTGCCATCTGTCATCAGAAATCACTTACTTAAATAATAATGTAGGCATTTTAATTGCTTTGGGGGGTCTTTTTCACCTTTGTTTTCTAATTATACTTATATCTTAGAATCTGTGGCCGCAGTATTGAGGTCAGCTCATTAACTGGAACCCATCTTTGTCCGTAATTTTTTTTTTTTTTTAGTTTCCAGCATCTTTTGTTTTTCCTAGAATCTGGATACAATAACTCTAGCAGGGCGGTGCTCAATACTATTTAGGCTTCACATTTTAGGTTAATTACTTGAATATTGTAAATGTGAATGCACTTCCCCATAACTGGGAAACTAAAATTTGACGTAACTCATTTACTCAATACTTATGTAACCATGAAAAATTTTATATGCAACATGAGCTTTCATATTATAGAATTTGACCTTCTTACAAACTAGCTTACATAACAGTTACTTTGCTTATCTGTCCTAACCTGTGAAGTGTTGTACCAACGCTTTTCTATGATGTACTTAAACAGGTGAATTCTCCTTACATAAGGGTAAGAAACCTGAAGCTCCAACCCAGAAATATAAAATTCTTTTGTTTCAGCAGACTTAATACCAGAAACAGATTATGGGCAACTCTTACCTAAGTAGTAAGTACTATAGGAAGTTACAGTGTTGACCAAAAGAAAACACAGGCTTCGCATTAAACTTTTTTAATGGGTCTCAAATTCTGTGACAGATTTTTGGTCAAGTTGTTTCCATGAAAAAGTAGTGATTCTAAAAACTAATAACTTAGAACTGCCACACACAAAACAAATGGTCCACAACACATTCTCCTTTCCTTCTGAAGCTTTTACGATGCATTGTTATCATTAATCAGTCTTTTGCTATTAAACTTAAATGGCCAATTGAGACAAACAGTCCTGAGATTGTTCTTCCACCACTGATTAAGACTGGGGTGGCAGGTATTGGGGATAATATTCATTTAGCCTTCTGAGCTTTCTGGGCAGACTTGGTGAGCTTGCCAGCTCCGGCTGCCTTCTTGTCCACTGCTTTGATGACACCCACAGCAACCGTCTGTCTCATGTCACGAACAGCAAAGTGGCCCAGAGGAGGATAGTCAGAGAAGCTCTCAACACACATGGGTTTGCCAGGAACCATATTAACGATGGCAGCATCAGCAGATTTTAAGAATTTGGGGTCATCTTCCAGCTTTTTCCCAGAACGACGATCAATCTTCTCCTTCAGCTCAGCAAACGTGCAGGCAATGTGAGCTGTGTGACAATCCAGCACAGGTGCACAGCCAGCACTGACTTGGCCTGGATGGTTCAAGATAATCACCTGAGCTGTGAAGCCAGCTGCTTCCATCGGTGGGTCATTTTTGCTGTCACCAGCCACATTGCCACGACGAACATCTTTGACAGACACGTTCTTGACATTGAAGCCCACACTGTCCCCAGGAAGGGCCTCACTCAAAGCTTCATGGTGCATTTCAACAGACTTCACTTCAGTTGTCACGTTGACTGGAGCAAAGGTGACCACCATGCCAGGTTTGAGAACACCAGTCTCCACTCGGCCCACAGGGACAGTGCCAATACCACCAATTTTGTAGACGTCCTGGAGTGGAAAACGCAAGGGTCTGTCAGTTGGGCGAGTTGGTGGCAGGATGCAATCCAGAGCTTCAAGCAGTGTGGTTCCACTGGCATTGCCATCCTTACGGGTGACTCTCCATCCCTTGAACCACGGCACGTTAGCACTTGGCTCCAGCATGTTTTCACCGTTCCAGCCAGAAATTGGCACAAATGCTACTGTGTCGGGGTTGTAGCCAACTTTCTTAATGTAGGTGCTGACTTCCTTTACAATTTCCTCGTATCTCTTCTGGCTGTAGGGTGGCTCGATGGAATCCATTTTGTTAACTCCAGCAATTAGTTGTTTCACACCCAGAGTGTAGGCCAGAAGGGCATGCTCACGGGTCTGCCCATTCTCGGAAATACCTGCTTCAAATCCACCAACACCAGCAGCAACAATCAGGACAGCACAGTCAGCCTGGGATGTGCCTGTAATCATGTTTTTGATGAAGTCTCTGTGTCCTGGGGCATCAATGATGGTCACATAGTACTTGCTGCTCTCGAACTTCCATAGGGAGATATCAATGGTGATACCACGCTCTCGTTCAGCTTTCAGTTTGTCCAAGACCCAGGCATACTTGAAGGAGCCCTTCCCCATCTCGGCAGCCTCCTTCTCGAACTTTTCAATGGTTCTCTTGTCGATCCCACCACATTTGTAGATCAGATGGCCAGTAGGGGTGGACTTCCCCGAATCTACGCGTCCAATGACAACGATGTTGATGTGGGTCTTCTCCTTGCCCATTTTTGCTTAGGTTTAGCAGTGGTTTTCACGACACCTGTGTCCTGGCAGCAAACCCATTGCAAAAAAGCTGTCCATAATTTTGACTGCTCAGGATTTCCATCTGTGACATGGTCAGCAATGTGTCATGCTTTTATTTTTGTTTTTTTCAGAGTTTAATATCTGAAAAGTAAAAAAGTCTTCTCTACAGTGGTGAGGATTTAATCTCCTGGGGAAGCACTACAAAGTTTAAAAATTTGGGATTCCTGGGGTTCCCTTTCCTTTTGCCAGTGACCGCAACTCCTTCTCTCATTTCACCAGCTTCACATTTAATCATTCTGTACTTCAAAGGCAAATTGCCCATTTGTTTAATGCCTACTATCTATGAGGCATTGCACATGATTTTCCTTCTTAGAGCAACCAACCCTATGTGCCACATCTAATCATCCCATTTTTATAACCAAGGAGACAAGCTTAGGAAGGTGATCCCTTCAATATGACCCAACTTGTGAGTGGCAAAGGATGGGAAGGCACCAGGTCTAAGTGATCGCTGAGAGCATGATCCACGCCACCTGGGATTCTGCTGCTGCCTGCTGCCCTTTGACCCGCTCACTCCTCCCACCATGTACCTTCACCTGAATCTGTAATACTTCACCTGGAATGCTGTGCCCACCGTGATCCTCCCCTCCCCCTGATTTAGACCTCACCTCCAGCATTTCCTCCATGGCTGACTTTACCTAACGGTGGGGCATGGCTACTGGCAGATTAATACACAGAGATACGAACAAATGCCTTCCAGAATTCACTCAGAGATATAATCATCTTGTCTGTGGGGTATTTTTGTCTCCTAAGCTAGAACTTCTGTTTCTTGGGCACCACCACCTCACCCTCCCCACAATCTATTTCGGTCCTCTGCACACAGGACATCCTCAACAGATGCCACTGACTGACCGGAGAATTAAAACACTGGAAATTTCGAAAAGTCTTGCTTGTGAAGGGGAAGTACACCATTCCTCCCCTGCTTTTTAAAGAAATATTTTCTGAAGAATACTGTATTTTCCCTTGTGATATTTTCCCTTGTGATTTCCCTGAGGAACTAAACAGGAGCTGTCAGAACTGCTGGTGGAGAGATTTATTTGCACTCAGTGCTCTGTTCTGTCTGTCTGTTGTGCTTTATGAATTTTAAAGGAAAGGAAAGGAAACCTTTAGGCCGGGAATTCACCTGTTGAAAGGCTTTGTGCTACAGCCTACGGGAAGGAGAGGCCTTGTGGCTTCATCAGGAGTCAGAACGCTGCTCCTGTGTTTTGCCTGATGACTGACTTTCTTAGAAGGGGGCTTTGGCAGGGTCGTTTACTCTCATTCTATGCCTCAATATTTAAATCTCGAAATGAAGAGAGCTCCTTCTTGTCTAAGGACATGGGGTGCAGGGCAAAGGGAGTCTGCTACTCAAAGATGCAGCCAGCTTAATGTGATTGGAAGGGCCCTGGAGAGATTTCCCAGCCCCCAAATATCTCCCGTTGGCTCGCACCAGGACAGATAAAGGAGCCTCACGTTTACCTCATCTCCATTTAGGCAGCGAGGGCCTGGTTAAAATACAAATGTGTCATCTAGGAAAACGTGATGCTGTTTTGTTTTTATTCCATGATGCACATTTCACCCACATTTTAATGTTTCTGCATCGAGATGCGTTTTTACAATCGCTGTGACTCTGTAATGTAGTAGCTCTTCTTTAGTCCCCCTGAATTGTTAAGTTCATTGCTATTAAATATATAAGAACCTCTAGAAAACTTGCTAAGACTTGAGACACCTGGGACCCACAGGAACAGGTGCCAATTCAGGAGGTCTGGAAAGTGATGAGGAATTTGCATTTGTGACAAGCGCCCCAGGTGATTCTGAGCAGGGAGCCCTGCTTCAAGAGTCCCCAGTCATTTCCTTAGTTCAAAAAATATGATCTTTATGGATCTTAGTATTTCGTAAGGTGTGTCCTATGGAGGCTGCCTGGGTCCTCAGTCATTGGGTGTGCAATTCAGAACCAGGCCCTGGGGAGAGAGCCGCCCTTTAAGCATGGCAATCATGGGTCCTGCATTTTCTCAGTTCCGCTATGCTCTGCCATTTTTCCCTGAAATGCTCATATTTTGACATCTAAACTCCATCTCCCAGATGCCTTTCACTTTCAGACATTTCACAGATACTTCCATAAATTAGGTAAGTTTCTGCCCTTGAGAAACTCACACTCTAGTGAGTGGGTCTTGCAAACTGACCTGAGCAGGATTACTGGTGCTAAAATGGGAGCCATCCAGGAATTGTTCAATCAAGGGTCAGCTACTCTCCTCTACAACTGTGTTACCTGATCGTGATCAAAGCAAGCCACCGGCAAAATTCCGCTGCACTACAGACACTTACTAATAAGATTATGCAACCTCGCATGCAAGGTTCTCTCAAAACAATTACCAGAATTCCAGAGGCAGGATCCTGTCACCAGTATAGCCACCATGGGGCAACTAGAATCCTCCAAAGTTCATGGCTGGACCCAAAACCAAGTAAAGTCTTACCTCAGGCAGCATTCTAAGGGTACAGGCTATAATTCTTGCTGAATGTGTATATCCTGTTCATGCACGAGTGGAAGGTTTCTAAACTATTTTAACTTAGGCACTTATCTTGAATATCTTTATATTCATCAAGGAGATCCCGTTTCTAACTTTCATCATGTTAATCAAATACCACCAATTTCACCAAAAAAAAAAAAAAATTCTGACACAAACTATGCTAATTGGCAAAGTACCCATATTGATGGAGATGTGAATAACAGAAGTTCTATGCCTCTGTATTATACATTCTTGATTAGAGTCCAGAAACATTTGGTTAGAACCTAAACTAGGTGGCACACACATAAGACAGCACTGTATATTCAGAAGTCTTTAATAACAGATCTCTTAAGACTGCATCAGACTCACACACACATCGTGGTACAAAGCAACAATGCCTCTTGGGAGAAGTATGTAACGGAGCTCTGAGGACACACACAAGAGAGTGACTAATTCTATCTGGCAGATGGGAAGTGAGGGGGTAAGGACAGAATATCCTCACAGAAGAGATGGCTGAAGCTGAGTTTGTTTAAATGGGTAGGAATGTATCAATCAGGCAGATTCGGGGTACACCCAGCAAAGGGAAACAGCGCAGGCCTAGCACAGAGGCTTGAGAAGTTACACACCTCACATGGGGCACCTGATGGGGAAGATGGGCTAGAACTGTAGCCGGGAACTAGACAACAAAGAACCTTCTAGATCCTGCTCCGGGTTTGCTCTTTGCCTAGTGGGCATCCAGATGTGAGACAGCAATCTCTTATCTACTCCAACTTTGTTTTGTTTTTTTGTTGTTTTTTAAAATTTTTGGCTGCACCGCACGGCATGTGGGATCTTAGTTCCCCGACCAGGGATAGAACCCACACCCCCTGCATTGGAAGGCAGAGTCTTAACCCTGGACTGCAGGGGGAGTCCCCTTACCTACTCCACCTTTGGTTCAGAACATAGAATCAACCTGGTTGGTTGAGACCAGCATAGATCCAACATGGGTCAGGCTTCTTCCCAAGCCTTTCTAACTGAAGTCCCAGAGGCCTGAATATCTACTCCATCCATACAGTTTTTTTCCATAAAAATCCAAGTAGAAAGACCAGGTCCCTAGAGTCATTTACTGGTTGGTTGAAAGGGTGACTTGAACAAGTTTCTTTATCTCTCTGACCCTCAGTGTCCTCATCTGTAAAATGGGAGTAATTATACCTACTTCTAAGGATTGTTATGAAGATCAAGACAGAGCCTGATAGAGAGGAGATGCTCAAGTAATTTTAGTTTTAGTGTCTATGTCTTTTAAATCTTTATCATTATTTTTCCTTGTTTATGAATTCTTAGAAGGAATAAGATCTATGTTATACAAGTAGTATTTTATCTCAGTATAACCCATTTTATCTCAGTATTCACTGACCTTGTGCCATAAATCTTACTCTAAACCCTTTAAAATCTAGACAATTAGTCCTAAGGCTCCCAACCCTACTAAATTCCATAAACCTCTCTTATCTCTCTATTGGTCTTATCAGGGTGAGGCTCTCTTGTTGTTTCCAGAGAAAACAACAAGAACTATTTTCTATTTCTAGTCCCAGATGCAAAAGAAGATCACAGATACCAGCTCTCAAGCTCTTTTTCCTTCCTGTTTTTGTGTCTATTCATATATATAACAGCTCTAAGCTTTGAGAATCATGATGGCCAGTGGGCTGGCAGGGCTGCCTTCCACTATCTTAACAAAGTTTAACCTCAATGCCCTTGGCAATTTTTCCTGCAGGAGGAGCATTTCTTTTTCTAAGGACACCTCATTAGCCCTAACAGGACTTTCAAAAGAAGGCCAGAAATTTCCCCACTCACAGTCTCATCATCGCTTACAGCCCCTCCCCTCAACAAAACAAACTTGGATGATTGAAACAGGGCTATGTCCTTTTCTCTTACTGATCTGATTCTGAGCAGGATTTTAAAGATCCACTTTTCTGCTTTCCTTAAAGAGATTAACGCTTTAATCCAGGGCAGCAAGCTGCAAACACAAGCATTTTGAATCAAATTTAAATTCTGGGGGCTTTTGCTGCTCCTCAATTTGCCATTGGCTCTCCTCAGCCCTCCCAATTCTGGTACAGTCCTGCATCACACAGTTACCCACCTGCCCTTGAAGGCATCTGACCAACCCCCATCCCAAGCTCTAGTCATTATAACCCTTGCCACATTACAGGCCCCTTACCCCATTAACTAGTTAGTTGTCAAGGCCAGGAATGTTCATCCCATAATGGAAGTTTCTTTGTGGGGGGAGACGATAAGGGGAAGAGCAAAATTCTCTGACTGTAGGCCTGGATTAGGAGCTCTCGGGTAGGGAAACCAGTGGCTGGGGCCCGAGAAACGCTGGTGTGTGGAATGTCACTGACTGAGCAAAATGATGACAGATGGCTTCCATCACCTTCCCCAGAGGCAGTGCTTGCCCTGGTGAAAACTCTAACAAAGACAGCCTTTGTCATAGCCAGTGTTCAGGGACAGGAGAAGGAAGAGGGACCATGGCACAGGGCTCTGGGAAAAACAGAAACGTGATTCACCACTCCTTGCACCCTTGAAATTAAGAGGACATTGTTTTGTTTTCTGGTATTTATGACACACATAAACCCAGGGCATTTGCCAATAAGGCCCAAGTTTAAAATCCCAGCTTCCAAGAGGAGAAATTAGAAAAGAATCCTCTCATCAATTGCTCTTCCACCAAGACAGTAACCTGGACTGTCCTTATTAGAAATGTCTCATTACTGCCAATAATAGTAATAATCACAATATTAAGTAATGACTAAAGAATAAGTACAAGCAGACTCCTTGTTCATAGTGGCTCCTGGTGAGAACTGTCTCTGATAATCAAAGCTGAGGATCCACATTTCATGATGGGCTGCTCCAGAGATGCTGCCTCACCCCCAGCGTTGTAACAATCCAGTCAAGCGGCTTGAGTTTGATTCTTTTGCAGGTTGGGGCAGACAGAACAGATTTGTGGCTCTTTCTGTCTTTTTTGAAAATTAATACCATCGTAGAGGTTGTGTGATATCACCACACACCTATCAGAATGACTAAAATGAAAAATAGTGACAATGGACTTCCCTGGTGGCGGAGTGGTTAAGAATCCACCTGCCGATGCAGGGCACACGGGTTTGAGCCATGGTCTGGGAAGATCCCATGTGTCACAGAGCAGCTAAGCTCGTGCACCACAACTGCTGAGCCTGCGCTCTAGAGCCCGCGAGCCACAACTACTGAAGCCCGCGCGTCTAGAGCCTGTGCTCTGCAACAAGAGAAGCCACTGCAATGAGAAGACTGCGCACCACACGAAAGGCAGCCCCAGCTCGCAGCAACTAAAGAAAGCCCACGCGCAGCAACAAAGACCCAATGCAGCCAAAAATAAATAAATAAATTTATTAAAAAAAAGAAAATAGTGACAACACCAAGGTGTCTAGTGGTTACGGCTCAGCGCTCTCACTGCTGAGGGCCTGGGAACTAAGATCTCGCAAGCCATGTGACAAGCCAAGCACACACACACACACACACACACACACACACAAAATCGACTTCTTGGATGATGACTGCTATATGACTCATACACACATACATCATTGGTTCGCTGTGAAACATACAGCCACATTTTTCTAAGACCTTCAAATGAAATCTTTTTTTAAAAATGTCTAGGGCTTCCCTGGTGGCGCAGTGGTTGAGAGTCTGCCTGCCGATGCAGGGGACATGGGTTCGTGCCCCGGTCCGGGAAGATCCCACATGCCACGGAGCAGCTGGGCCCGTGAACCATGGTCGCTGAGCCTGCGCGTCTGGAGCCTGTGCTCCGCAATGGGAGAGGCCACAGCAGTGAAAGGCCCGCGTACCGCAAAAAAAAAAAAAAAAAAAAAAATGTCTAAACTCCAACTTTGAGTCTTTGCTCATACTTCTCCTTCCATCCAGAGCACTTTCCTCAGCCTTTCTCCCCATGAATCTCTATCTATGGCTTAAGTCCCAAGTAAAACGCTACCTCCATAAATCCATCTCAAAATTTCTGAGTCAGAATGTATTTCCTCCTTCTCTATATTCTTAAACCTACCTCTATTTTAGTTGTTATCCTCCCACTTAGGTACACAAGTAACTCTCAGAAGGAACGTGTGTACATGCCTAATAGTTTAGAAACACGATGGTTGTTTCCATCTTCCAGGTATGCTTTTCCTTCTGATTGCCTGTTGTTTGCTTCTTATTCTTGATGTTCAAATCTTAGCTTAGATAGCACCTCCTCAGAAAGGCCATCTTTTTTTTGTTTCTTTGTTTGTTAGTTTATTTATTGTGGTAAAATATACATAATATAAAATTTACCATTTCAACCATTAAAAAAAATTTATTATTTTATTTTTGGCTGCATAGGGACTTCATTGCTGTGCACAGGCTTTCTCTAGTTGTGGCGAGAGGGGGCTACTCTTTGTTGCGGTGCGTGGGCTTCTCATGGCGGTGGCTTCTCTTGCTGCAGAGCACAGGCTCTAGGCATGCGGGCTTCAGTAGTTGTGGCACATGGGCTCAGTAGTTGTGGCTCATGGGCTCTAGTGCAGGCTCAGTAGTTGTGGCGCATGGGCTTAGTTGCTCCACAGCATGTGGTATCTTCCCAGACCAGGGCTCTAACCCATGTCTCCTGCATTAGCAGGCGGATTCTTAACCACTGTGCTCCCAGAGAAGCCCTCAACTTTTTTTAAGTATACAATTCAGTGGCATTAGGCACATTCACAGTGTTGCACAAGGATCACCACTATCCATTTCCAAGATTTTTTCAACTTCCCAAACAGAATTGCTGCACTCATTAAACAGTAACTCCCCATTACCCCTCTCCCCCACCCCTGTAACCTCTATTACGCACTCTGTCTCTACAAATTTGCCTACTCTAGGTCACCTCATATAAAGTGGGATCATACAATATTTGTTCTTTTGTGTTTGGCTTATTTCATCCACGTTGTAGCATGTGTCAGAACTTCATTCCTTTTTAAGACTGAATAATATTCCATTGTATGTATATACCACATTTATCCATTCATGCATCAAAAGACACTGTGCTGTTTCCACCTTTTGCCTACTGTGAATAATGCTGCTATGAAGATGGGTGCATATATATCTGTTTAAGTCTCTGCTTTTAATTCTTTGGGGGTTTATACCTAGAAGTGAAATCGCTGGATCACATGGTAATTTTATGTTTAACTTTTTGAGAAACCACCATACTGTCAGCCTGGCATATTTAAAATGCATTTGTGTGTCTGCTCCACGGAAATGAAACCTTCGTGAGAGCAGGGATCACATCTGTCTTTTCCCTTCCTGCATTCCCAGCACCTAAAACAATTCTGGCACACAACGGACACTCAGAAGTTTTTGCTGAGTGAATGAATGAAGCAGGTCCTCAGCAATTGTTAGTGTTCTGTCTCCTTTATACTCTTAAATCAATCGCAAACTACCTGAGGGCAGGGCTAGGTCTCATCATCTGTGTAACCTCAGCACTTAACACATTGAAGACACCCAATATATACTTATAGAGCTGAAGTATCAATAAATCCCCATTATTTGCTTACAGTTTGGTTTTCTCAGTTGAGTTCTCTAGATTCAGGCTGATGATTATGGATTAGGAGGAATGGAAGGCTTTTCCCTGGCTTTTTAGGGAGCAAAAGAAAAGGCCCACTGAGGCCCACATGCCAGTGCCTCCTAGGCATCTCTGCCTCACTTTTTCTCTCATCCTTTTCCCTTTGATTTCTGGATTCTAGCACTTGCCAGAGCCAGGACTAAAGGAAGCAGGATCAACTGAGAAATCCATTAAATTACATCATCTGCCTCTGAGAATTGAGGCATGCTGGCTGAGTCTTTGGTTCAGATAAAATACAAGTTCTGATATCCCAAGACTTCCTGAAATTTCAAGTAACGTTCTTTGGAATAAAAATTTTAATGACTTTCAAGTAGTTCTGAGCCTGGTAATTCTGATTATATATGCCTTATACAGATAGCTAATACATTTTGCCACTCTGTATAATATATAATAAATTACACACACACTGCACATTGCACTTAATGTATAATAATGGGTCACTACACGGGGATGGCAAAACCCAAGTAAAAACGCCCCTGGTACTGGGAACCATTTCCATGGATTTTCTCCCCAAATCCTGTCAGCCTCCTTTACTATTAGGAACACTCTTTGTTTCAGCCAGCAGTTTTCGAAACAAAGGAGGATAAGAGAAACCTCCTAGAATCTCAACAACAGTAGGCTCCAAAAGGCTGCCAGACTACAACTATTTTCCCAGTGGCTCCACCAATCCTCCCAGCTCTCTCCTGCCCTCTGCATCGGGGCCACTGGCCTTCACCCAGTCCTGCCTCCATAGTCTGCTGCCTGCGTGATTCCCAGACAGGCGGCCTCAGGGCAACCTTCGATTATAGATCCTCAATCGCCCCTCCATTTCTGCATCTCCCCACATTAAAAAACTTCTTAAGGCTTTATCACTGCCTGGGCTCTGCCTCAGGTGAAGGCCATTCTAGTGGGGCCATGATTCTTGGGGGGCTTTGCTCACTTGAGGAGCACTAAGTCTTGGGTGTGAGGAGGGTTAGTAAGATTACTGTCTAACCAAAGGAAATGCTGGATTCAGAAACTTGGCTCACAGTTAGACAGAGAATAGGGAGTTTTATAAAACTCCAGCCGTGCATTGAAACCACACCCAAAATCTGTCTCCAAATCCCTAGTTTCCAATGTGCTCTTTTTTCTTTAAAAAAATAGTTTGAGGATAAAGAAGATGTGGCACATATATGCAATGGAGTATTACTCAGCCATAAAAAGAAACGAAATTGAGTTATTTGTAGTGAGGAGGATGGACCTAGAGTCTGTCATACAGAGTGAAGTAAGTCAGAAAG
Organism: Globicephala melas; assembly: GCF_963455315.2. Lineage (NCBI taxonomy): Eukaryota > Metazoa > Chordata > Mammalia > Artiodactyla > Delphinidae > Globicephala > Globicephala melas. The sequence continues at coordinate 41,636,119 of NC_083316.1, read as the reverse complement.
AGAAAAACAAATACCATATGCTAACACATATATACGGAATCTAAAAAAAAAAAAAAAAATGTTCTGAAGAACCTAGGGGCAGGACAGCAATAAAGACGCAGATGTAGAGAATGGACTTGAGAACACGGGGAGGGAGAAGGGTAAACTGGGACAAAGTGAGAGAGTGATATGGACATATATACACTACCAAATGTCAAATAGGGAGCTAGTGGGAAGCAGCCACATAACACAGGGAGATCAGCTCTGTGCTATGTGACCACCTGGTGGGGGATGGGGAGGGTGGGAGGGAGATGCCAGAGGGAGGGGATATGGGGATATATGTATATGTATAGCTGATTCACTCTGTTATACGGCAGAAACTAACACACCATTGTAAAGCAATTATACTCCAATAAAGATGTTTTAAAAAAAAATTGTTTGCAGGGAATTCCCTGGTGGCCCAGTGGTTAGGGCTTGGGGGCTTTCACTGCCAGGGCCCAGGTTCGATCCCTCGTTGGGGAACTGAGATCCTGCAAGCCAGTGGTGCAGCCAAAAAAATAAAAAATGGTGTGCAACTTTTTCCCAATCATGTGTCACCTTTATTACCTCCTGCTGGAGCAGGCAGATGAGGGAAGAGGGAAGTGGACCACGTCTCAGCTGACAGATGAGTGAGAAGGAAGTGAGCAGAGTGAGAAGGTCAAGGTCAAGAGGAGCAGAAGGCCGAGGTGGAAACCAAGTGGGAGGATGACCCCAGGTGAACTTCATCTGCCGTCTCTCCTCCCCTGTCAGTCCTTTCTGCTGCTGCCAGTTACTGGTTACTAAGTGTCCTGGAGCAAAGGCTCTCTAATAGGAGCAGGACAGAAGGGTGCTCAGAATTCTCCTGTCAGGCCAGGCTGCTCCCTGCCCCCAGGCCACATGTAGGTTCTGGTCAAATTATAAGGACAGAAATGCCTGCCAGGATGTCCCAAAGGAAGGGCTAAAACAAAGTCTGTCCTCAGGCTCTCTCACTGCTAGAGCCTAGCAAGTGCTCAGGCCCAGAGGAGAGATACATAGGGTCTCAAGAGTGCCTGGGTACCCAGTTCATATGTGTCAGATGAATGCATTGAGAGAGACAATCCATATTGGGTTGGCCAAAAAGTTCGTTCTGGCTTTTCCATAGCATTGTAAGAGCAGAAAAACCCGAACGGACTTTTTGGCCAACCCAATACATACATACATACATACATGTGTACATACATACATACACACACAGATAGATTCAGAGATGACGGATGGATAATAGGAAGTTTCCATAGTTCATCCCCTTTTGACCTACTCACCTGAGTCTGATCTAGGGCTGTTTCCAGTCACCGGTTCCAGCTATTCATTCATACCCAAGTACACACTACTCAGGTCGCCACTGCAGGAATGGGAGGGGAAGGGGCACAGCCATTCCTATTAGAAGCTCCTCACTGTGATGGCGGCAGTCCCATAAAAATCTGTACAGAGGATAGAGTAGGTGTTATCTGCCCCAACTGCAGATAAAAGTGAGACACAGAAAGTAGGCTGTGACCATAGAACAGGCAGTTGGTGGCTGCAGAAGGTCTTAGAACCCAGGACATCTGGCCCCTAAGCTGGAACACTCTCCCACAGCCGGCCTCCACTGCCATGGGACAGAGTGAATGTGAACTTGACTTCACTTATGAATCATCCAGCCTCCACTATCTCTCACTGTTGGGGGAAGAGCTCTTTCCTGCTTGTTGTCCTAAGGAGGGCAAACAACAACCAAATTAGCCAAACAGGCCAGCCCTGAACAAAGTTCCAAAGCGAAGGCCTTTGTTTGCTTGCTTGCTTGCTTTCAGCCTGTCCCAGGACCCTTCATCTCCATCAGGAATGCTCTCCTAATTCCTGAAGAGTCTTTTTGGTAGAGATAGTGGAGGAAAGAGAGAGCACTGGCCCTCAGGCAGAGATGCCTCTAATAAACTCATTCATGTTGCTACACAGTTTCCTTTTAAATTAGGCAACATCCTAAGAGAAGTCTTAAACTGGGTAAATGATTGTATCCTCTTTTTCACAGGCATTTGCATTTCAAAAGCGGAAGACCAAGATTCTGGAATGGCCTTCTCCAATAGCAGTGCTATAGGCATGACCCAGGGAAGAGAAGGGACAGAGGTCAGAGGTGGAGGTCAGAGACCTTTCCAGCTACTGGTTGCCACCTACTCCAACCACAAGGCCAGTCTAGCAGCCCAAAGCTTTGGGAAGGAGGAGGGGAAGAGGGCGCCCACTGATAGAAGCATCGCACTGGGGAGTGTCACCTTCTCAACTTAAGCGCTCTGACATGCATCCTGGTTGGGGTGGGAGGTAGGTGGAGAGGAGCAAAAACATTTTGAGAGAAGGCCGACGATCTATCTTGCTTTCTGAAATCAAAACTGAAGCTGACAACATTCAGTTAAGAGGAAAAAAAAAAGGAACATGGCCGTTAACTGATTTCTTCTGAATCGCTGACGAGTCACAGGTTCTTTCTCACCCCTCCTCGCCTTCAGTTTTCTGGAGGCTGTCTGCTTGTGTCTTATCTCTTCTCCCTGCATCCAGAGACAGTGCTTGCTTTGCGCAATTCTTGACTCCTGACCAAAGCTGGGTGGAATGCATACTGCTGAGAAAAGCCCCTCTTTGGACCTAGGACAAAGCCCTGCACCGGGGATAGGCTCCTCCCCCGGCCCCTACTACCTGCCCCCGCAAGCCTGAGATGACAGTGTCAGCCCCTCACGCAAGTGAGGCCAGCCTGACGGTCCCTTGCTGCCTGCTCCATGGGCCAGTTCTCTTTGCTCTTTCTTCAAACTGCCTCACGAGGTTTGCTATTAAACTCTCCATGATTTTAGTATCACCTGTTGCCAACAAATGTCAGACAGGAATAAAGTTGACCAACAGTTCCAGCCTTTGTCACTGAATTTCAACCAGGAGTTGGTCCCAAGTCCAGTGAGATGTGTCCTTCTAAAAGACACAGAGGAGAGACGGGCACAGAGAAGAGGAGGAGGAAACGTGACCATGGAGGCAGTGATCGGAGTGATACAACTGCAGATCCAGGAAACCACCAGACACTGAAAGAGAGAGGGAATGGAATCTCCCCTAGAAGCCTCTGGAGGAAGCATAATCCTACTTTTTCCTTATTTCCAACTTCTGGCCTCCAGGACTATAAGGGAATCAATCTCCGTTGTTTTAAGCCACCCAGATTGTGGTAATCGGTTGTTCTGATAAAATACAAGTAAAAGATGGTACCGTTGCCCAATCTGAATCCAAGGTTTGAGAAGCTGTGTGGTGCCCCACAGATGCACACATCTCACTAGTAAGTGATGGTAGTTATTTAAGAATGAAATAAAGAGTAGCTTTATTTGTACTGGTTTTTCAGGTGGTGTCTATGTTGTTAGGACCTAAGTACATATTAAATTATTTGGATACAACTACTTAATAAATAGAATTTTTAAGCCTTTCTTTCTGGCCTAGGGATACTGTGAAGAAATCCCTGAGACAGTGTGCTGTGAAACAAGGGGAAGTGTAGGACACTGGGTGCTGGTGTCAGGAGCCCAGGTTCCCTGGATTTTGCTGCTTTGCATCCCTAGCAGATTGCCTTCTTACAAATAGTCCAAGGGGCCCTCTACCATGAAAGGGAAAGGGGCAAAGGAGGGCATACTCCTTCCCTTTAAGGGCACATCCTGGCTGATGGACTCATCACATTTGTTCCCAATGCATTGGCCAGAATGAAGTCACATGGCCATGCCTAGCTGCAAGGGAAGCAGGGACAGGCAAACTGTCCCCTAGGGGCCATGTGCCAGATAACAATGAGGGGTTTATTAATGTGCACAAGAAGCAGAAAATGAGTATAGGGGATAAACTTGCAGCCTCTGGCTCTGACATGAATGGAAAGTACGGAGCTGTATTCCTTCTCTCTCAATAAGTGGTGATGTTACCCACGGTAATATTCATCGCTCACTGGTCTGAAAGAGAGCGGGAGACTCTGGGAGCAAGGAAGGGCACAATAAAACAGGTTGGAACCCTGGCAACACCAATAAAGAAGGCACACGGCGTGCAGGTGCATGTAGTAGGCACCGTGTAGAGACAGCACAGTAAGAGTTTTATTGCTTTAGTTTTGTTTTTTGTCTCTTGGAAGTTATAAACAGTCTTCCATCTACAGAGGTAAGAACATTTTGGAGAACAGCCCTTTGTTCTCATAAGAGCTACTCTCTTTTTTAGGGCAAGACAGTAATAGATTGTATGTTTGGTTTGACCAGGCTTGTTATTACTATTAACTGCTTCCCTAACCACTTGTTTACATGCCAATTTTAACATAAGAACAAACAATTCCCTTCTTTTTTTTTGAGACTTAGAATTATTAAAAATATTGGATGGACTACGATAGCCTAGACCAAAACTTGATGACAGGGTAAAGCAGTGGGTTATCAGATTTTTAAAATTCACTATGAGAGTAGAGGTTGACTGGATGAGTAGGTTGGCTGTTCCACTAGCATTTGGATACCCAAGGGGACCATCTGTCTGGATGGGGGAGGCTTCAACCCTACCACCTGGAACAGGCTTCTCCACTAGAAGAGGCGCTGCAGTCAAAATAGTTGGCCATCACCTTACAAAGTCCCCTCCTTTTTCCCCAGCAAGGGTCCCTTCCTCCGCTCTATTTGCGCCACATGCATATATGTCTGTTCACATGCCACACAACTACGCTTCTATATCATAGGCTCCTTCCAGCCTTGGCTTCCCCTGGATTTGCTGCTGGCCTCACAGACGGGTGACATGGGCAAGCTACATCCCGTGACCAGCTCTGTCCCTTATTTCCCCACAGCCAGACTGTAGATGTAGATAGTTACTAGTGAAGGGTTTGGGAGTGGCCGAAGGACATTACAGTGTAAAAGAACTTACAGCCTGACACAAAACTTGCCATTTCCAGAGTCCCAGGTCATGAGACCTTTGTTTATGCTCCTGCTACACTCACATCCTTACTAACTAATTTGTCTCTCACTCTAGGGATATTCTCCTACCAATCCCTCACAAGCTGGGCTCAGCAAATCACTCACAGTGGTCATCTAACTCAGGGGAAGTCCCATGTCCCTTTTAAAAAAATATTTCTTTATTTATTTTTGGTTGTGTTGGGTCTTCGTTACCGCGCATGGGCTTTCTCTAGTTGCGGCAAGCAGGGGCTACTCTTCGTTGCAGTGCACAGGCTTCTCATTGCGATGGCTTCTCTTGTTGCAGAGCACGGGCTCTAGGCATGCAGGCTTAGTTGCTTCACGGCATGTGGGATCTCCCCAGACCAGGGCTTGAACCCATGTCCCCCGCATTGGCAGGCAGATTCTTAACCACTGCGCCACCAGGGAAGCCTCCATGTCCCTTTTACTTAAGATCACAGAGGCTAGTGTGACAGAAGACCAAGAGCGTGGAACGAGGCCTCTGGCTCCCACCCCACCTCACCCACCCAGCACAAAAGGATGCACAACCTTTGAGCCTTTCTGCTGCCTGATCCTGTGTGGCCAATTCCCCAGGCAGTCTCCCAAGTAGAAAGCAGGAAGCTCGTCAGGAAATGTAGATCATCATATGACTGCTTTACCTTCTTACAAAGGCTTCAGGTACATAATCGAAGAAATGTGCCAGCCTCCCAGCCTGGCCTGTCTGGCCCAGGAAATACGGTCTCGAGTAACTGAGGCATTTCCACAGCACAGCCTGGGATGGGTCTTTGTACTTGGGGTTTGGTCACCTTCCAAAACAACCCACTCGTGTGAGGAAAAGCTGGGCACCCTTGTTCTTCTGGTGGTTAGCTACTGGAGCACACACACAAAGCTCCCAGTTCTAAAGAAGAGAAACATTTTTCCTAAGTGCCATATAATCTGTAACGATTCCCCTACCTGTGGAAAAGCTAGGGACAGCTTTTTATTGTTGTTCTTGCTGTTTTTGTTGATATTTCTGTATCCCAAACCAGCCCCCATAGGCCCTCAGTGCTCAAAAAGCTGGCCCATTATTTTTTTTTAATTTTATTTTATTAACTTTTTATACAGCAGGTTCTTATTAGTTATCTGTTTTATACACATTAGTGTATATATGTTAATCCCAATCTCCCAATTCATCCCACCACCACCCTGGCCCTGGCCACCTTCCCCCCTTGGTGTCCATACATTTGTTCTCTACATCTGTGTCTCTATTTCTGCCCTGCAAAATGGTTCATCTGTACCATTTTTCTAGGTTCCACATATATGCGTTAATATACGATATTTGTTTTTCTCTTTCTGACTTACTTCACTCTGTATGACAGTCTCTAGATCCATCCACGTCTCTACAAATGACCCAATTTCCTTTTTATGGCTGAGTAATATTCCATTATATATATGTATCACATCTTCTTTATCCATTCATCTGTCAGTGGGCATTTAGGTTGCTTCCATGACCTAGCTATTGTAAATGGTGCTGCAATGAACATTGAGGTGCATGTGTCTTTTTGAATTATGGTTTTCTCTGGGTATATGCCCAGTAGTGGGATTGCTGGATCATATGGTAATTCTTTTTTTAGTTTTTTAAGGAACCTCCATACTTTTCTCCATAGTGGCTGTATCAATTTACATTCCCACCAACAGTGCAAGAGGGTTCCCTCTTCTCCACACCCTCTCCAGCATTTGTTGTCTGCAGATTTTCTGATGATACCCATTCTAACTGGCGTGAGGTGATACCTTATTGTAGTTTTGATTTGCATTTCTTTAATAATTAGTGATGTTGAGCAGCTTTTCATGTGCTTCTTGGCCATCTGTATGTCTTCTTTGGAGAAATGTCTATTTAGGTCTTCTGCCCACTTTTGGATTGGGTTGTTTGTTTTTTTTAATATTGAGCTGCATGAGCTGTTTATATATTTTGGAGATTGATCCTTTGTCCATTGATTCATTTACAAATATTTTCTCCCATTCTGAGGGTTGCCTTTTTGTCTTGTTTGTAGTTTCCTTTGCTTTGCAAAAGATTTGAAGTTTCATTAGGTCCCATTTGTTTATTTTTGTTTTTATTTCCATTACTCTAGGAGGTGGATCAAAAAAAATCTTGCTGTGATTTATGTCAAAGAGTGTTCTGCCTATGTTTTCCTCTAAGAGTTTTATAGTGTTCGGTCTTACATTTAGGTCTCTAATCCGTTTTGAGTTTATTTTTGTATATGGGGTTAGGGAGTGTTCTAATTTCATTCTTTTACATGTAGCTGTCCATTTTCCTAGCACCACTTATTGAAGAGACTGTCTTTTCTCCATTGTATACCCTTGCCTCCTTTGTCAATGATTAGTTGACCATAGGTACGTGGATTTATCTCTGCTTTCTATCCTGTTCCATTGATCTATATTTCTGTTTTTGTGCCAGTACCATATTGTCTTGATTATTGTAGCTTTGTAGTATAGTCTGAAGTCAGGGAGTCTGATTCCTACAGCTCTGTTTTCTTTTCCCTCAAGACTGCTTTGGCTATTCGAGGTCTTTTGTGTCAACATACAAATTTTAAGATTTTTTGTTCTAGTTCTGTAAAAAAAATGCCACTGGTAATTTGATAGGGATTGCATTGAATCTGTAGATTGCTTTGGGTAGTATAGTCATTTTCACAATATTGATTCTTCCAAACCAAGAACATGGTGGCTGGCCCATTATTAATCCTTTCAAATAACAAGGCCACAAACCCCTATGGCCAGGCTCCAACTACACAAAGACTTGATTGAAACTGAAATCATGGCTTTCTTTACCTTAGACCAGATGAAACTTTTAGGTGAGGTATCCTCCTCTCTTAGCTCCATAAGCCATTGGGGGTTATATATGGATTGATTATTCCCCTTGATCCAGAGTAAACTCCAGCAATTAGGGGAAGTTCTATTAAAAAATTGTAACATCAGGAAACCAGAAACAGCCTCCCTCCTAGTTGAGAAGGGAGGACAGCTGCTCTGGATCGCCCAGGTTGCAATGGGTTGCCATCATCACGCTTTGGCAGCAGCATGGCTACAGATGAGGTCATCTGAAGCCTGGAACCCCAGCAAGGTGAGTAGATCCAGGGCTAGCCCTTGAGACAAAGTAGGCACTTCTGTATCTCCAGGCTGGTCATTGGAAGTAGGTCCACAGGGAAGGAATAGGAGTATGAACCTTCCTAATCTGGACATGTGGGCCCTCAAGTGGCATATTCAGAGGCAGTGGGTGGAATTGCATTACCTACATACCAACTGGTAAAGTGGGACATATGGTTCTACATAATTTATTTTATTCCTGAAAAAATGTTATGAGGTGGTACTATTTTTATTCCCATTTTATACACAAGGAAAGTACAATTTAAAGTAGCTTGTCCAATGCCACACACCTAATAAGTGAGCAAAATTAGATCTGAGCCTAGGTTGCTGACTGTTCTTAACCAGTATGCCCCCCTGCCGGTCGTGGCTGTCAACAAGGAATGATTGACATCATCATGACCTACCTCCACATGTCCAGCTGGACCACACTGAGCCCGAGCTTCCCCCTGCAGTAAAGGGAAGACCCAGAGCCAGACCTGGCTCCTGAAATGAGCCCCACTTAGATGCTCAATAGTATTTTCTTTCAAAAAGTGCTGATCAAATACACTGAGTGCTGATGCACTCAGGAACTGCCCAGCTTTTAGGAAATAACAGGATCCCTGCTTTCTAAAATACCTTGCCATCTGGTTGGGGGAAACAGGAGCAGCACATATAATGGTAAATGATACAGTTTACAAGGAAGGACTAAATTGTATGGTACTGACCATAATTTTTATAGCTGTTCAGAAAAGAAAGAGGTGAATTTGGCTGTTTTAGAAAAGGCTTTATAAAGAAGAGACTTGAACCAAACTCTCAAGGACAGATGAGATTTGGAAGGATTGGAAACATAAGCACCGTTACTAACCCTCTCCCCTACAACCAGATATCATGGCTGGTTTTTTTCTTTTAAAGCCAGTGATAATAAGTTATGTATTTTGCTTTTCTTTTTTCAACTTCTAAATAGATTCTACATTTAGAACAAAATGATATAAACACAAAATTTTTAAAAAACACGTTACCATTGAAACCATATAACTTTGTGTCCTGAATTTTCTAGTTAATGCTCACGGGATGTCTTGTGATTTCTGACCCAGTCACAAATAATTTCAATTTAAGACACAGGCAACTGCTGCCTTCTAAGAGATTTTTTAAAACATAATAAATGATACAGGATTAAGGTGTCTAGTTCCAGGGGCCTGTTCACTTTCCTAATTTTTAACAAGAAGACCAGAAGCTTTGAAAGCTTTGAAAGCAGTTTTAGCCATGACCTGAGTTTTACTCCACAAAGCTCTCTACTTCCCATTTCTATGGAGGCCCTGTGCCCAGGCCTCGGCAAACTCTCACAGGCAACCTGAACAATGTGTTGGCTTTCTTGGCTCTCAGATCCCTGAATGATGCCCTACAAAGAGCCGGAAATGGCACTGCCTTGGCAATGGCCCTGAGCTCAGTCTGGTGAGTAAGTGCTGGCTGGAGGTGATTGTGGTGGTGTCTCTGGGTTTGTCTCTTAACACAGCATGCTCTGCATCTTTAGATCCAAACAGGCATTGACAGTTGGATGTTTTGCTATGTTGGCGATAGTAAATGAACAGAGATTGGATTAAATAAAACTACCACCACCCGGGCCTTCCCTGGTGGTGCAGTGGGTAACACTCCATGCTCCCAATGCAGGGGCCCCGGGTTCAATCCCTGGTCAGGGAACTAGATCCCACATGCATGCTGCAGCTAAGAGTCTGCACGCCACAACTAAGAAGCCCACATGCCACAACTAAGACCTGGCGGAGCATAAATAAATAAATGAATATTTTAAAAATAAATAAATAAAACCACCACCACCCGCATGGAGGACTTTGATGGGGAAGATGGACAAGAGATCTGTCTGGACAAGAGATCCCCAAATGGCCAGCTGCCCACAAGTCTTGCTGGCCTTTACCAGACTGGGGATTTTTTTTGTTGATTGTTGATTGGTGTAAGCAGGAAGCTGCCCATGCACCCCAGTCCCCTGTACAAGGGAGGGAGAAGGGAGCCCTGGGAGCAGGGGGTAAGCCCACAGCGCAGAGGAGAGCCTGGGAAGAAGCAGACGAGACATTCATCCTCATTTACACCCAAGGGGACCCAGGCCAGACCATATTCTTTAAATCTTCCCTTTCAGCATGATGTTGTTTTGGAATCTATAACCCCAGAGTGAGAAAGCAATCCCAGCCAATTTCCTAAAACACTCACTCCTTTCCTAGACAATTGCTCCTAAATGGTCCCCACTGCCCACCTCTAGTGTCTTTCTCATTCTGATCTTCCCTACACAGCGAAACCAGATTCGTCTTCCCAAATATAACTCTATTTATTCAGGGTTTATTCACATTACACCTTGGCACAGAGAGGATATAGAAGAGAACTGAAGTGGACTCTAGGCCATGGAATACAAAGAGATACCACAACCTTCATTGGCCGAACAGGCCGCTCTAATCTGGTCTCCCACAATACTCTTTAAACAACCCTCTGCTTCCTTGGGACTAAGGGGTCAGCTTTTTTGATAGGCCTTTACCCTTTCTCTCTGCTTTCCTAGCTCCAATGCTTCCTCAGCATCCTTTCTGAGTTCCACCTCCTCCATTAAGCCCCCTGCATGGCCCTTTACTGGGGAACCACTGGCCCCAGCTTCACACCGCTTAGGATAGTCAGTACTCACTTTTGAGCGAAGTTTCCCCCAAAGCAAAAGTCAAAAGTTCTAAGCTATCTTCTACTGTGTCATGGGAAATTGGTTTTTGAATGTCCCCAAGAAACACATCATACTTCTACCTTGTCAGAATGCCCTGCTCATGAGTTCCCTGCAGTCAGAAGTGCTTGGCTCTAGGAGCTTTAAAATCATGAACATGGGGCTTCCCTGGTGGAGCAGTGGTTGAGAGTCCACCTGCCGATGCAGGGGACGTGGATTCGTGCCCCGGTCCAGGAGGATCCCACGTGCCACGGAGTGGCTGGGCCCGTGAGCCATGGCCGCTGGGCCTGCGTGTCTGGAGCCTGTGTTCTGCAGTGGGAGAGGCTGCAGTGGTGAGAGGCCTGCGTACCACAAAAACAAAACAAAACACACAAAAAAATCATGAACATAAATCATAAATTGTAAAAGTAGGCTCCTAAGAAAAATGAGAGAGCAAGAGAGCAAGTGCAGTCCTGCTGAAAAGCCAATTAGCCCATCACTTTCTTAATCTATAAATTCAGACTTTTTTTATAAGTACCATCAAAAAAAACCCTTTTGAGCCCTTCTGCTAAATGTGGCAATCCTTCAAAAATGAATATAAAATTCAAATGTAAGTCCAAGCTTAAGAAGGGGAAATGACAGAGGCTAGCATTTGTTAAAGCTGTACTTTGCAGAGCTGTTCTGTAAATGCTTTTTATTTTATTGACTAGTTTTATAATCCCCATCAGGCAAATGCCTACCTTGGAACTCTGTGTGTGTGTGGTATGTGTGTGTGTGTTTTGTGTGTATGTGTGTTCTAGCCAGTGTAACCTGAGCCAGACTGTATGAACTCGTTAAATAATTAAATGTGTCTACATGTGGACAAACAAATGCATTATTGACAGATGACTATTGAGTCCATCTGGCAAATGCAAAATCATATCTTGTTCAGAAGGACAACATATTTCTTTTGTTCAACTCCTATAGTTAGAAACTACTGTTTCTTTGTTTTTCAAGAAAAATAATTTCTTGAAAGGGAGGAAAATGCACTTTGCAATACTCCTAAGGCCAGCCACACATACACCCTAGCTACACCCAGGACCTTACCAGTGAGTCCTCTTGGGAACAATCTAAGATTGTTCCCCATCTTTGATTAATTTCCCTTTCCAATCCAGAGTCCTTCTAGTTTCTCAGTATCGTTGATTTCACTCCTAAAATCCTCACATGGGTACCTTCCTCTGCATCCTACTAACTAGACCCTTATATCACCTTCCATTTGGGAGTTGCAGGAAGCTTGAATTGGTTTAGCTTCTCCCAAGCTCTCCAACTCCAAGCCACTCAAACCAGATGGATTAAGTGAACCAGTGACTGATAAATGGATGAATGAAGGAGGGAATAAGTGAAATTTGCATTTATTAAATAACTGGATTGGCTCTGGATTCCGTAATCACTTTCTTTGCTATTTAAGCAAAAAAAAAAGTTATTATAATTATTGGCTAAAATATGTCTGATACTGTCCCAGTCACCATTAGGGGGTGGGTGCAAAAATTATATATGACATGGTTTTTGACATCAGGCCATTTTCAGTCCAGTTAGAGAGTAAAGATGAACAAACTTTGAATAATTAGTAAATAATAAACTGGTTAAATGATATTGTAAGTGAAACAGGACGGTAGATAAGTGTGGGTGTACTTATGAAGGAACAAAAGACATGGAGGTTATTTCAAAGGGATCAATTAGCTACCTTATGTTGATCATTCTTTTTTTTTTTTTTTTTTTTTTGCGGTACGCGGGCCTCTCACTGTTGTGGGCTCTCCCGTTGTAGAGCACAGGCTCCGGATGCGCAGGCTCAGCAGCCATGACTCACGGGCCCAGCCACTCCGCAGCATGTGGGATCTTCCCGGACCGGGGCACGAACCCATGTCCCCTGCATCGGCAGGCGGACTCTCTTCCCTGCGCCACCAGGGAAGCCCGATGTTGATCATTCTTGACTCTCTCCAGAGAGCCTGGAATTGCACACAGTAGGCATCTTAGTAAAGAAAAACATTTGGTTGCAGGAGATAGAAACCTCTCAAGCTCATAGAAATGAGGAGGAAATTATTCTAAGCGTTCAGGGACATCTTGCAGGACCAGAGCAGGAAGTACAGCAAGCCTCACGCAGACAGCAGGGAAGCATCTGCAACCAGGTAACTTCTCTCCATCACCGTCTCTCTCCCTGGGGCAGTAGCACCTCTCGCTGCTGCTGTACAACTGATTCATTCTGGTCTCTCCGGACATCAGTCAAAAATGCAGCTTCAGCTCCTTGGTCTACATGGCTTTCAGCTCACTGCTTATCGCTTCCTATTCCCAAGTACACACACAGCTGGAGAATCGGCTGGGCTCCCCAAGGGCTGACCAGCTGCTGCTTTGGAGGCAGGGTGGTCGGGGCCTTGGGGCCTCTGCTGCGGGTCCTAGGAGCAAAGAAGAAATGATTGGCATCTCCAGCACAGAAGCCAGTCAACACTCTCAGATCCTATCTTCTGTCTCCGGTTTTACAAGGGAGAATGTTTCTGTTTAGAGAAAGGCTTAATTCTCCTTTCTTCTCTGGGCTAACTCCCCTGGCACTTGGGAAGTGGAAATGTTTGTGATGTATCACTTTGCAAAGGATGTGTTTGTTCCTAAAGTAAATTAAGTCATCAGACTTGATTAATGGGCTTAGGTTGAAGAGTTGAGAGGCATGGAGCTCACCTGACATCCAGAAATACCGCATTGATTTTCCACCAGCCATAGACCCAGCCCCTCCTGAAGAGCTTTAATTACAGATGGGAAGGAGGTGGGACCCAGCAAGCCTGGGAGCAAAACAGGGCATTTTGTGTAACAACTTGCAGATCTGTGGCATTCTTTCTGCTTTGTGTCAGGCTTGGATCTGACCTAGTTTACTTCACACCATGGGCTCTCAAAATTCATGGGAGTTTCAACAAGCACACGTGGTGTTGTAGCCGCTTGCTCAGTTCCTGCACACAAAACCCAGAAGGAGACGGAAGGAAACAACTATGTGTAACTCCTTCCCCTTCCTCCTGGCCTTTCCAGAACTTCAGCCACCCTGTCTCAGTTTTGCACTTGCCTTCAGGAAGGCCAAGCCCTCAGCTCTTACAGGATCCCACTTCATCCCTACATCTGCTTTAACCTCTTGCATCCCTTCTCCTGAGTTACTTTGTGCAGCTTAATGTGGCTGAAAGAACAACAAGGACTTAAATACAAATCCTAGCCCTCCCATAAATTAGCTGTGTGACTATGGGCAAGTTGCTTAATCTCTCTGGGCTCCAATTTTCTTCTCCATAAAAATGAGGCCCTACCAAAAGCAAAGTCCTAGCCCTAGGATTCTGCTCTGTCTCCCCTGAGCTAGCTTCGATTTGCCCTTTCCAGAATACATTGCCTCTTAAGTTTTCTCCTGCCATTGCTAGAGCAGTAGGAGGTGGGAGAGGGGCAGAGTCTATTTTAATATGGATTCACGAAACATCTAAATGTTCCTCATCCTCATACTAATTCTGTGCACGGGTTTTCTCATCTCCCTTCTTACAGATGGGAAACACTTTCTGAGAAGATGAATGACTTGCCAAGGTGTCCTGGCTTAGCCTTGATGGAGTTAGAGGACTGAGGTTTAAAATCAAGCTCAGAATCGAATCCTCATTTAGAACAACACAGCTATTTGCTCCACACCAAATAAACACCAGGCTCCAGGGCTGCTGTGGCCCCATTAGGAGGAAGGGGAATGATCCTTGCGTCGTTCGGCCATGGTTTGAAGTTCATGCTGCTACTCTGATGAATTAGATGCTACTCTGAGGATCAGAAAGGGAGGATGGTGCTGAAGCAGCCAAAAGTCGTCAACAAACTGTTCTGTCCTTGGTCCTCACCAGTACCATCAGGGCAAAGGCTAATGATCCCAGCGGGCTGAGGTCTGTTCTGATTGAACCCAGCCACCTAGTCCAGATGGGGAATCAGAGGCTGTGAAACTCTCCAGGGATTTCATTCCCACTGGCCACTCTGCTGAGAGGAGTCCAAACCACTACATCCCGAGGACTCCAAGCCTCAGGGATACCTGCAACCCACAGCTGCCTTGTGTTCCAGTCACTATGGTTCCATAACCCATCCCCACAAAACTTAGTTGCACGGACCAACCACTCATGAGGCCCATGGAGTCCATGGGTCAGGACTATACATGTGGGGAGGTGGCTTGTCTCTGACGTACCTTGTCTACAGCCTCGACTGGCAGACTCGAAGCAGGGGGGTGGGTGGCTGGAATCATCCTAGGACTCGTCCACTCAGACATTCAGCACCAGGACTAGGGAGACTCAGACAGCTGGGTTCACTGGGCACCCCGCTCTTTCCCCCCAGCACAGCGGCTGCAGGGTGGTTGGACCACTCACAGGACACCTCGGGACTCCAAAGGCATGTGTCCCAGGAGAACCAGAGCCAGGTGGCAGCCAGAGCACCTCTCATGACCCTGCTCCAGGAGTCACACAGGATCACGTCCACCACATTCAGTTCATCGAGCAGTGACAAAGTTGGAGGGGCGGGGGCGGTGCGGGGCTTGAGGAGCAGATAGGGCTGAAAGTCTTGCTGAGACCAGTCTTATAAACTACAACCTGCTATCCTTAAGATCAAGATTCTTCTGAACAGTTACATGGCCACCTCTACAGGAGGCTGGCAACATGAATAAATCAATCACCTAGCGCTGAACAGGTTGTCATCTCCATCCGCCCACACACACACAAATTAGGGCTCTATTAGCAAAGAAAGGAGACTAGATCTTGGGGAGGCACTTAGTGACTTCCCGCCAGCCGGCTTGGTTATCCGTTTGATCCTAGGGCGTGATACAGAGTAGGGGCCCAACAAACACTCAGCTATCATTTGCAGGGGAGTAGAAAGGGCAAGTGTGCAGCACCCAGTCTCCCTCCTCACCCTCCCACCCCACCCAAACACAGCCTCACAAGGAGGGACTTCCGGCCTGCTGGGAGCCAGCACAGTGGTGAGCCACAGGGGAGGCCCTGCCCATCCAGACACAGAACTCAGCCTCCGGGAGTAGCAAAAAGAACTCTCCATCCAGGTAGCAGATACATTTCCATTTGCCCCGAGGGAAATGGGGAGGTCTCTCTGGGGGCATTTCCTGAGGACACCACCTCCCAGATATTCAGAAAATGTGAACATTTCAACCCATTCCAATCAGGTAGCCCTCAATGAGCACCTACGTGTGCAGCACGATTTTCTTTGGATTTCCATACTGAGCTAAGGATTCGGGGCAGTTTTTGTTGCGCACCAAACAGTTGTCCAGACCGTTGTGTTCAGAGAAGCTAAAGACTTTTGGAAAATAGCAAAAGCACTGCCAAGCATCTTAGAGTTAAAACAGGCTTTATTTTTTTTCCCTACAGGCACTTTTGGAGAAGACTCGTGGTCTATGGAAGAAAAGAAAAGAGGAGCTTGGAAGGGCATGCAGCCTCGTAATTTACAGAAATAAGCACTCCACCTGCTGCTCTGACTTGACACCGTGAGGGACAAGGAGGGTCACCGTGGTTCCCTTCCAGGTTTGCCCCGTGCCCGCCCTTCTGCGTAGAGGAAGTCACAAATGGAGCTAAGAAACAAACAGAGAACTGAACTCGAGAAGGAAAACACAGGAGGCCTCATCCAACCCAGAAGTCATAAAGAAGCAGCAGAAAAGGTCTAGAACACACAGGGTACCTTTCTTTAGTCGCCTGCCAGGATTACATTTGAGTCATTTCTTAACACTTGGCAAAGAGGCTTAGATGTTTAAAACTCCTTTTGTGGCTGGGGAACTGGAAGGATCACATCAGTAAAGAGCAATGGGATTTAACCTTTTCGTACTACAATCACTTTCACTTCAAAATATTTGATGTTTTATAGGAGTGCTCTGTTAGGTTGAAGCTTTAACCTGTTCCTCCAGTCACCTAACCGAGCAGTTTTCCAGAAGGGACAGGACTTTCCTGAAATCCTTAATATCCTTAATATTTGGAATCCTTTAATATAATACTTGTAGGTGATCAAACTTTGTATTTTCTGGTACTCTCTTGCTGGTGATTACAAATTAATTGATATGTATTGAATGCTAGGTCCCTGTGGAGGAAACAAAGTAAGTCTGTGAGAGAGATTATGTCACCCACTTATTTGCATAGACTATAATCTCATGCTAATTATTATTATTATTTTTTAACTTCATCTTTTTTTTTTTTCTATTTTTATTTATTTTTGGCTGCGTTGGGTCTTTGTTGCTGCAGGCGGGCTTTCTCTAGTTGCGGCAAGCAGGGGCTACTCTTCATTGCGGTGGCTTCTCTTGTTGCAGAGCACAGGCTCCAGAGCACAGGCTCAGTAGTTGTGGCGCACGGGCTTAGTTGCTCCGCAGCATGTGGGACCTTCCCAGACCAGGGCTCAAACCTGTGTCCCCTGTACTGGCAGGCAGATTCTTAACCGCTGCGCCACCAGGGAAGCCCCATGCTAATTATTGAACGAAATTTCTTAGACCTATCAAAGATTGATTAAGTAAATGATGATTAAGCGTTCTATGGTTACTGTGCAACTATGAAATTATGATGCAGATTTATGTCGATATGGGTAACTGCGTTTTCTTCCTAGGGTTGTTGTAACAAAGTACTTGTCATAAACTTTGGTGGCTTAAAACAACAGACATTTATCCTCTTACAGCTCTAGAGGACAGAAATCCAAAATCAAGGGGTCAGCAGGAGCTTGTTCTCTCTGAAGGTTCTAGGGGACGGTCCTTCCTGGGCTCTTTCCAGCTTTGGGTGGTTGCTGGCAATCCCTGATATTCCTTGGCTAATAGATATATCACCCCCATCTTTGCCTCCATCTTAACATGGCATACTCCCCCTGTGGCTGTGTGCCTGGGTCCAAATTTCTCTCTTCTCATAAGGACATCAATCATTAGATTAGTCATTCGCTTCAACTACCCTGCATCTATCATGTTGTGAGGAAGCGCAAACCATATGGAAAAGTCACATGCATGTACTTTTGTCAACAATTGCAGCTGAGTTCAAAATCTCACTGAGCCCAAACCAGGTGCTAGCTCTGTGAGCGAAGAAAGAAGCCTCTAGGTATTTCCAGACCCCAGATGTTCCAGTTACGCCCAGCCATTTGAGTTTTCCCAGCTGATGCCCTGGACTTCATGGAGCAGAGGCAAGATATCCCAGCTATGTCCACTCCAAACTCCTCACCTAGAGAATTCATGAGCTGTAATAAAATGGTTGCTCTTTTATACCTCTAATTTTTAGGTTGGTTTTGTGTGGCAATAGATCAGATGATTTACAAAACATCATGAATGGTACAGTCACATTTTTTTTTAAGTATGAATGTATGTGCATGCATAGGAAAAGCCTAGAAAGTTTGACCCCCAAACTGTTAACCAAGATTATTTGAGGGCAGGGGTGGGGATGGATACCCTCTTCTTTACACCCTTCTGTATTTTCTCAATTCTTTCTACGATGAGTTCATATTACTTAGACAATCAGGAAAAAAGAAGACACTTTTTGTTTAGAAAAAAATGTACCACTTAAATATGGGGGTTGTGTTTCCAGCCACAAGTAATGAAGGTGGAGGCCTCTCTGTACCATAACCATAATCAACACCCAAATTATTTTGCAACCAAAGCTCGTTTTAGCTAAGTCACTTGGCACTCCCACGGCTAAGTCTAGTCTCTTCAGGGCTGGGTTATACGGAAGTAGCAGGAACTAAAAAAGAGGTTTGGGCACTTTCGTGGGCACTGTCCTCCTTCAGACCCACAGCTCCCCCTCCTTTGGGAATGGGGAGGGCAGTGGTTGTGCAGAAGTTTGGGGTGGAGAGAAGGTGGAAAGGACAACAAGAGAAGTGGGAGTGTCCACTGAGGGCCTGCCGATGGAGACCAGGTGATGTGGCAAGGGCACAGCTCATGCATCTCCATGGCTCGGCATGGGGTTGCCCACACATGCCACGGAACCGGGCCTGTGTACTGCTGTTATTTCTACCACCGCCAACAAAGTCTCTAACATAAAGTGTGTCACTAGAGCACATCCATTTCCTTCAGAGATGTAGTATTGAAAGGTTAACAACAAGTCCTGCCAAGAGCACAGACACAAATCTTGGCTTGACAAATGAGGCCTTGGCCCTCTTGAATGGTCACACTTTGGAGACCGAGGGAATGCGGGGAGAAGCAAAAGGCCACAATTAAAAAGAAGAGTTCTTGTGACTTCCACAAAAAATGTGTCAGGATGGGGCCAAGGGTGAGTTCAGTATTATATGCATGGTTTCTAAGGAAACTTTAAAAGCAAATAGTACATTAGGGAGGAAGGCACTCATTACACACAGGAGAAGTTCCCAAACCCAGGGACCAACATTCCCGTCCAGCAGCAACTCCCCACTTCCACAGAATATTCCACGCAGAGATCCCAGGCATAACTGGCACCCAGCGGCCTCCACAGACGTGGAGGGAGCCCCAAGACACCAGGCAAGAAGTGGGTGCCAAGGTGCTCTGAGAGGCTGGGCCAGCATGGGATACTTCCCGAGTATCCTCCAGGGTGCCACCACTCTGTTTACAGCCAATAGCCGCTTCTGCTAAATCTGTGATCTTGTCTGTACTCACTTGCCTATTAGCAGATACTCTGGTGGTTTAGAGTGAACTACTTAAGTGGCTCTGGTTTCTATAAAGAGAGTAGGACATGCAGTGCAAAGCAAAACACATCCTCCCAGCACCTTCCTTTTGTTCTTCCCTGCCTTTCCTTTTGTTCATCACATTGCCCTGACGTTTTCATAAGAACAAAGGGAAACATCCTCATCTCCCAGCCAAGGCAGTTTAGGGCTGGGGAAAGCCCTAAATCTGCCTACTTCAAAATTTATATGATACTCTCTGCCTGCTTCAGGTCTCCCTCTGTTTGGCCTTCACTGTACATACAGCTCCGACAGGATCCTTCACACTCTACTCTTCCCCAACCTTTCCTGGGCCAGAAAAACCTCACTCTAGTTCATTTCCCAGTGACCTTTGTCCTCACACACAATTCCTGAGGACCAAAGCACACCATACACACACACACACACACACACACACACACAATAAAATCCATGCTTCTGCTTAAAAAAGGCTAAGTCACCTTTGTTCCCAAGTCAGCAAAATTTGATTGTACTTGCCCAAGTTTGACAAATCTAAAGAAAGAGTGTGGGGTGGAATGGAATGTTTTGTCAAATCCTAGAGAAGAAAACTAGAGAAGCAAAATTATTTCTTTTCCCAAGAGTATAACAACATTCCAATAAATGTTCATCTTAAATGTTGATGGTTTATGTTTTGTAAATAAATCTGATCGTAAGGATTTATAATTTTTTAAGGATTATAATTTGTTTTTTTTCAAACAGGAAGCAAATTGGTCCCAATTTATTTATGAATAATGATATCTTTTCTGCAATGATTTGAGGACCTTCTTTTGCATCTACATGTTTCCTTTAAAATTAAAATCTATTTCTAGACTTCATATTCTGTTCCATTGATCTGTTTAGTTCTGTCTCCATATCATACTATTGTAATTAGTGTAATTTTATAATAAGGCTCGATATCTAGAAGTCGAAGAAATTTCTTTTGTACTCCTCTAGGATAGCACACTTTAATTACTAGATAAAGTTTAGCATCACTTTAATAATTTTCTTCAAAAATTTACTGGAGTTTTGATTGTGTTTATATTGAATGTAGAGACCAGAGGAAAGTTGTATTATTTTTAAGAGTCTATACTTTAAAAAAAATTATATCTCTCCATTTATTCACCGTCTGTAATAGTCTCATAAAACTTCATAGCTTATTTTTATGTGTTTAATGTTTTTTCCTATGTGTTCAATTTTTGCCACTATTGTGAATGCTGTATTTTTTCTCTCTGTTTTATAACTGATTATTATTTGAATATAAGGAAGCTGTGTTGAGTTTCTTTGATAATAGGTTTTTTTCCATCACAACTGTTATCTTCCAAACCACAGTTGGGGAATGCTACAGAGAGTTTCAGAAAGAGATTATTAGATGTGGTGACAGTATAATTCTTTATAAAAATATGAATTCATAGTAGAAAAATCTGCTTTATTACACAGTTTGATACATTACACTATAAGTTTCTCTGAGCTTGAAACAGCTACTGTTTTCTTATTACAGAACACACCATCCATTTTCATAGTGTAAACACAACATTAAGATCTAATAATGGAGTTGCATATCTCTTTAGAGACTGAACTTCTTTCAGTATGCCTTTGCACCTACAAAAAACGGAATCCTAATGCACTCATGCTTATAAGTAAAAAAAGAGAGGGTCTCTATACGGTCCATCATTCACTAAAATAAATCTTAATTGTGGCTATTTTAGAACATATAGAACTTCTAGATCAGAGATAGTATATTTATTTACCCACACCAATCCTATTTCAAAAACCTATGAGGAGATCAGAAGAACGTGCATAGTATACTACCATTTATGTAAAAAGGAGGGACACATCTACACATGTGCTTATAAATGTATGGAATATCTCTACAATGATATATAAAAACCTGGCATCAGTGGTTGCCTCTGGAGGATACAGGTAAGCAGGAGACTTACTCTGCACTGTGTACTCTTTTGTAGCGTTTGAATTTTCTATCACATGCGGGTGTTGTATTTATTAATCTCCGATGTTGGAAAGACGTTGAGGAACAGTAATACTCCATGCTAGCAATACTGTGGTGAGAATGAGATAGGAATTTTTTAAATTTGTAAATGGGATATAAGTTGGTACAATTATATTCGACATGTCAGAAGCTTTAACATTTTCCTTTATCTGCATCTCTGCTTCTTTCTGCTGGATGGACTCCTCAAGGCAGAATTACTGCATGTGGTAGGCGGAATCATGTTTCTCCCAAATGGTCCCCGCACATCCTAATTCCTAGAACCTGTGAATATGTTATGTTACATGGCAGGGAGTCAGGCTGCAGGTGGAACTGAGGTTGCTGATCAGATGACTTTGAGACAGAGAGATTATCAAAGATTACCTAGGTAGACCCAGTGTGATCACTAGGGTCTTGTAAGTGAAAGAAGGGGACAGGAGAGTCAGTGTCAGAGTTATGCAGTGTAAGAAGGATTCAACCAGCCATTGCTGTCTTTGAAGATGGAAGGGTCCAGGAGCCAATGAATGTGGGCAGCCTCAAGAAGCTGGAAAAGGCAAAGAAGTAGATCCTCCCCTAGAACCTCCAGCATGAATGCAGCCCTGCCAACACCTAGAATTCAGCCCAGTGAGGGTCATTTTGGACTTCTGGCTTCCCAGACTTCAAGGTAAGTTTGTGTTGTGTTAAGCCATCAGGTCTATAGCCATCTGTTACACCAGCAATAGAAAACTAATGCACTATGTCAAAAAAAGTACTCATTTATAAGTGTAAAAATATGAAAAGAATCTAAATGTCCATTAATAAAGGAATAGAAGATAAATGATGCTACATTTATATGAAGGAATATCATACAACTAGTAAACACTTAATTGTAAAATTTGTTAAGAGTTATGAGAAAACAGTAAGTTGAAAAAAGCAATTTGTAAACCTGTATCTGCTTTCAAGTATAAAAATTATATATGCATATGATATGTCACATAAGTCCAGGCTTCAGCTCCAGAAAAGAGAAATTATTCAAGCTATTTCAAACAGAAAGGGATATATAAAGAATCAGACCCATACAAAATCATGGGGGAAACTGTAGGAGTGGACTTGCAAGGGGTCTCCTAAAAGGTCAAACCAGCCCTGCCAGGGTTAGAGCTACCTCGACATGGATCACAAAGGGGGAGCGTCAGGTGGAGTCCTAGCCTGAGATCATGCAGCCAAAAGGCAGGGGAGGGACTTCCCTGGTGGTCCAGGGGTTAAGAATCTGCCTTCCAATGCAGGAGACATGAGTTCAATCCCTGGTCAGGGAACTAAGATCCCACATGCCGCGGGGCAACTAGGCCCACGTGCCACAACTAGAGAGAAGCCCACACGCCACAACTAGAGAGGAGCCCATGCACCACAACGAAAGATCCCACGTGCCACAACTAAGACCTCCTGACACAGCCAAAAATAAATAAATAAATAAATATTTTTTAAAAAGGCAGGGGAGAGGAGATGGTCCCTTTTCTTATCACTCCCTTTCTCATGACCATTCTACTCAAATGGTATAAAGAATATTTAAATCTAACGCAAAATTTTTCTGCCTTTATAATATTTTTAGAAGACAAGCCAGAAAGAAACACCAGAGACTCTATTATCATTAAGCACACAGGTTCTGGAGTTAGATGACCTGGATTTAAATCCCTCTGGCCAGTTACCTCACTCATGGTGCCTGAGCACCTTTGCCAGTAAATGGAGTAACATTAGTGCCTACCCCGCAGGGCCGTCAGGATGGAATGAGCTCATTGTTGCCAAGCACTTAGCAGGGAGCTTCATCCGTAAAGGAAAACTGCTCAATAAATGGGAGCGATTGTCTTTATAATACTTATACTTATCAGGTATTACTTATTATGTATTAATTTTATCATCAGAAAAACAAAAACCTCATTTCAGAAAAATCCAAGCTGGATGTTAAGCTTCCCCAAATAATCATGGTCTGATGAAAAAAATATATAAATTTTAAAACTTGTTGCCTTGTATCAGGTTCTTTCCTTTGTATATCTGCTTCCTGTTGATAAGGGGAATAATAAAGACACACAAGGTCTATTTAAAAGTCAAGATTCAAAAGACCCTGAGTATTTTCATTCTCAAGGCCATTAATTCTATCCAACAAATGTCACTCTCTGTTTGTTGCATTAAAAGCAGCCTATTTCAGCATTTGACAATGAATGAATAAGTTTTGGGGGACAAAGGGAAAAGTTCTGATAATCAAAGGGGGTAAAGGAGATGATCGGTTTTCAGTGAAGGTTGATTTACTAGTTTGACTCTTGATCATAGAGCCATCTAACTATGGACATTTATAACTGATTGAATGTAAACTTCTTAGAGGCCACCCTCTTGGTAGTGGCTACTGAATAAGCAGCCTGGTCTCCTAATGAAGAGCACAAATTCGGGCACCACTACCCCTCCTTATGGGACAGGGACCCTGAAGGAAGATGCTTGATGGTTTATACTTTCACACAGAGATTTGTCACTCGGTGCCACGGCCTCCCTTTGGGAGAGGCAGCTCCAGATTCATGAGTAAGGAATCCATGATTCTCACTGAATTTCAGCATGTCATGTTTAATGGCTTGTTCTTTTTCTACATCACACAATCTCATGGTCCCCAGGGACAAAAAAAGCATCCAAGTACATGAACTTTAAGGGACCTAAGTGTAAACTCCAATAGGAAGTGATTTTACTTTTATTCCTAAATTCCATTACACACAAGTAAAGGAAGTAAGGTTAATAATTTAGTCAGAATTAGAGATAAGGACCAAGCAGGAAATGACTTTTTATGTGATGTCATCCAGGGCCCACATTAGGGGAGGAATGGGCAGGGCAAGCCCTTTGTCCCTTACAGATCTTTCCAGCCCTCTCTGAATGAAAGAATGGTACGGGCAGGGGCAACTTTAATGATAAGTTACCTCAACATAGGTTGTACTGCTCTGTGTGACCGTGATGTAGACATTACTCTAATATTGAAACAAAAAAAGAATGAAAAGAGGGAAGGAGGGAAGAAAGGAAGGGAATTAAAATCCTAATTGTTTAGTAAGATAAACCTCAGCTGGGGAAGCCAGTGAATGTTTCTAGGAATTTTATATTCCAGTTAAGTAATTGTGTCCTTGTGTCACTTTTAATATGGGCATGTCTACCTTAGAGAATATTTGGGATGGTGTTCAGAGTGCAAAACACTTTCATCTCACTCACGCATCTTTAATTATTGGGCATGAGGGCGCAGGAGAAAGATAAATCTGGCTCAAATCCCAGCTTGTGTGACTTTGGGCAAGTTACTTAGTCTTTTCACCTATGAAATAGATCAATTAATACCTACCACAGAGGGTTGTTGGGAGGATTAAACAAGGTGATGCATGGAAGTGCCCAACAGAGTTGGCACTCAATAAATGTTTGCAGTAAATTTCTCCTATGACTGCTTAGTAGATAACTATTTTTTAGATTTTTTAAAGTTGTGGTAAAATACACATAACATAAAATTTACTGTCTCGGTAATTTTTGAGCGTACAGTTTAGTAGTATTTAGTACCTTCCCCTTGTTCTACAGCTGTTCTCCAGAACTCTATTCATCTAGCAAAACTGAAACTCTATAACCATTAAACAAGTCCTATTTCCCGCTCTCCCCAGCCCAGCAACCACCATTCTACTTTCTGTCTCTATGAATCTGACTACTCTAGGTACCTCCTATAATTTGGAATTTGTCTTTTTGTGACCGGCTTATATTAGAAAATCAAGTTTTTAGATTATTTTTTGAGACAACAAATTTTTAAGAAACAAAAGTTTTGGCAACTGCATGTAATATTGATATATTGCCTGAATATCTAACTATTTAGGTAAAATTATAAAGTTTTCCAAAATAAAGGCGATCTATTATAATGTTAAATCATATAAATTGCAATGGATGAATTTTACACAAGTACAGTCAATTCTCAAATCTCCTACCATGTACTGGCACTTGTGTCTTATCCTTTTTACTGTTTTGGAAATTCTTGGAAGTCAGGTAGTACCTGGCATGCATTAAGAGTATATTAAATACTAATGGACTAATTAATAAATTAATAAACCAATGGCTTCAGATCCTATTTTATGAATTGCTAGCAAGAAAATGTCCATCATAGGGTATTTCCCTTCCCATTGATTCTGTGCCACATCTTTACTCACTGACTGATGGTACTTAGAGAATGCAAAATTATTTAAATATTAACCTAAGCAAAACAGTTTCAAAGATGTAGATGAAAAACACCTGCATTAGTCCTTTGAAATGCAAACTCAATCAACTTTTGGATCAAAAACACTTTTGTGTCCCATCAGCTTCTTTTCATTAAAAAAATTTTTTTTATTTGTTGGCTGTGTTGGGTCTTCGTTGCTGCATACAGGCTTTCTCTAGTTGCGGCGAGCAGGGGCTACTGTTCACGCAGTGCACAGGCTTCTCACTGCAGTGGCTTCTCTTGTTGCAGAGCACACGCTCTAGGTGTGCGGGCTTCAGTAGTTGTGGCATACAGGCTCAGTAGTTGTGGCTCACAGGCTCTAGAGCGCAGGCTCAGTAGTTGTGGCGCACAGGCTTAGTTGCTCAGTGGCATGTGGGATCTTCCCAGACCAGGGCTCGAACCTGTGTCCCCTGCATTGGCAGGTGGATTCTTAACCACTGCACCACCAGGGAACTCCCCATCAGCTTCTTAATGTCAAATGCACATGCCAGATTTGCTCAGTTTTCAAATTCTGGAGTACTAATTGATTTTTAACAGTAGGATTGGCAAATATTTAAAACAAAATATTCAGGCCTTGGGAATTCCCTGGCGGTCCAGTGGTTAGGACTCCAGGCTTTCACTACCAAGAGCCCAGGTTCAACCCCTGGTCAGGGAACTAAGATCCCACAAGCCACATGGCACACAGCCAAAAAAAAAAAAAAACCCAGTACTGGTTAGGGTGAGGGAAATAAGGGCATGCTAGGGGAAATCTAAACCTTTAAGAAGGCAATTAAAAATTTTTGTGCATTCTCCCCCCACCCTGCTCCCCCCAGCCCTGCAAGTTCTTTTCTAGTTAATTTATTCCACAAAGACAGTCATACAAATGTTCAAAGATATGTAGCTGTAGTAAGGTAAACAATGGTCACCCAAAGATGCCTACAATTTAATCCCCAGAACCTGAGTACCTGTGAATAGCTCATGTTCACGGCAGGAGGTGATAAAGGCTGCACATGGAATGAAGGTTGCTAATCAGCTGACCTTAATATGATGCTCCTGGATGATACCAGACGGGCCCAATGAAATCCCAGAGGTCATTTAAATGTGGACGAGCGGCAGCAGCACAGTCAGTGTAGGAGTGATTCGATGCTGGTGTGGGAAAGACTCAATCAACATTTGCTGGTTTTGAAGAATGGAAGGGAGTCGGGAGCCAAGGAAGGAAGCAAATTTTAGAAGCTGGAAAAGGCAAGAGAAAGGATTCTCCCCTAGAGTCTCCACAGAAAAATGCAGCCCAGCTGATACCTTAATTTTAGCTCAATGAAATCTGTTTTGGGTTTCTGATCCCCAGAACTGTAAGGTAATATATTTATGTTTCAAGCCACCAAGTTTGCGATAAATTTGTTACAGCAACAATAGGAAACTAATGCAATGACTAAAGAAGCTCACTGCAGCATCATTTGTGACTACCCCCCCCCAAATTGTAAACCACCTAAACACCCATTAATAAAAGCCTGACAAAATATTGCATCATTACCACGGATGTTGAAGACTTTAGGCTTTCCTCAAAGAGAGAGCTGCGGGAGATAACCTCTCTTTCTGCTTTCGTGAGGGCTTGCCAATCAATTTAAAGTAAAAGGGAGGGAAAATATAGCAAAGAGATTCCAGTCAATAAATTATAAATGCATAGCAAATAGAACACAACACTGAGATTATAGTACTTTGGGGTCACCCAGTCTTATTTCCTTCTCACCATCAACCTATAAATATGCCAAGCACTGTGCTAAACATTGGAAAATATAGAGAAAAGCAGCTCACTGACTAGAGAAGAAGCAGCAAGAGAAGTATACCAAGTGCAAGACATGGCAAAGCAGAGGAAAGCATGGGCACCTCGCACAGGGAGCTTCTCATGCGGGAAGTCAGGGTGGGAAGGCGGGACAGGACAGCTGCCAGGAGGAAATGCCTGAACCCGGTCTCAGGGGAGAAGCGGGATATTCAGCCAAAGAAGACTTGGAAGGCCGTCCGGGGGGAGGAAGCAGCTTACACAAGGCTAGTTGGTATGATGTCCAATGTGGGTGGGGTAGCATCTGAAAAAACCAGAAAACTTTAAAACCCTACACAAGGACTTTTACGTAATTAGCTTTTTTACATTCTCTGAACCTCAGTTTCCCCACCTTCATCATAGAATCATAACATCTTCTTTTCAGGAGAGAATGAAGGGATCAGCGTCTCAGGGCCAGAAAAGGAAGACCTGGCTCCTGGAAGTCCCTGCCCTGTCCTCTTCCCTCCAGGCCGAAGCCCCTCAGCCCCAGGTAGGCTGGGGCCACTTCTGGTTCTTTAAAGCCCTGATGCATTAAAGAAGGAAAACCATTTTGTGGTATATTTTAATCATTTATATTTAACAGATCGTTCCTTTTAACACATACAAAATACAATGAAATAAAATTATGTATTCATTCAAAGTTCAGGACAGAGCATGTGTTCTGGAACTGAAACAGAGATTTGAATTTATATAATGAAGGTTTTCTTCCTTCAATCCCTTCCCTGGTTATGACTCTGTAAGACCTCATGTAGAGGGAAACTTTGAGTGCCTTGGTGAATGAGAAGCTGCAACAGCCTGCCGGTGCCAGGCCCTGTTTATGTTGACGGGAAGAAAGAAAGTCAAGTTGTGCATCAAAATCATCTGGGGAGCTTTTAAAACAGGCTGAAGCCTGTGCCCCACTCTCTAGATTCTGATTCATTTGGTCTAGAGTGGGGTCCAGGCTTCTTAACACTTTTTAAAGTTCCTCAAGTGATGATAATGTAAAACCAGGGTCAAAAAATACCATAAATGAAAGTAGGAGAGACTGAGACAGGAATCCCTTCAAGTTTTATCAACTCATGTATAGATATTTATTAAAAGACAAACAATGGTAAAAAACGAAAACAAAAGACAAAGGAACAAATGGGAGCCAAAGGAAGCTTCAGTAAAAAGGCTCACCAAGGACAGACAGTGGTACTGCAGGGGCACCCTGGGCACCCGGTGGGCAGAGCACAGAGCACGGTGCAGGCCCAACCATGAAGAGCAATGCACGCAGTGTTTGCACATAGTTGTGGAGTGGGAAGGAATCCAAAAGAATTGTGAACAGTCTGTTAAAGTTTGTCAATTCAGTTTGCAAATATCACGTGACAGCATCCTGACCAGGCAGTTAGGAGGTCCCCAGGGTGGATGGAGAGGCAAGCGCTGGGTCCTCAACCCCTATGTTGGAGACACCAGCACTGGTCAGAGGTAGCCACCATGGTGACCAGGCAGACATCACGGTACCAAGAGAGAGACAAGATTCTCAGGCCGTGACCAGGATAGCCAACCTACTGCTGTAATACAGATGCATGCACCCAGAATCATGGAAGTCAATTTTCTGTGTCAGACCTCTAGTCAGGCTCTTATACCTGGGGACAGTGATGGAGGGGCCCCTAGGGACTTAAATAAGAGTGTTCTCTGAGAGCTGAGTTACAAAATCAATGCTTAATAGAAGAGCCATGCTAAGGAGGATGAACGGTTCTGAAATCAGAGCAAGGCAGATGGTGAAATTATAGAGTAAGCAGTTATCTAATTAGAAGGGGTGGTCATCCGCCATATGGGGGCATAGGAAACAAGGAAGACACTGTTCCTGGGCTTGCTAAGCTCTGTACTGGGGATGTGGCGCCCTGGTCAGGAGACTCAACCCAACTGTCCTCAGCCTCCGCTGCCTCCATTTTACTGTGGCCCCCAGTGTGTCTGGATTATCACAAAGCCTCCTAACTGGTCTCTCTGCTTCTGCCTTTGCTGGCCCCAGCGAGCAGCTAAGTTACCCTGTCAAAACATGAGGCGGATCATGCTCTTTTCCCCTCAAACCCTTCATTGGCTCCCATCTCACTCAGAGTAAAAGCCAAAGTCCTCCCAACAGGGCTTCCCTGGTGGCGCAGTGGTTGGGAGTCCGCCTGCTGATGCGGGGGACGCGGGTTCGTGCCCCGGTCCGGGAAGATCCCACATGCCGCGGAGCGGCTGGGCCCGTGAGCCATGGCCGCTGAGCCTGCGCGTCCAGAGCCTGTGCTCCGCAACGGGAGAGGCCACAACAGTGAGAGGCCCTGTTGATGCTCTGGAATGTTCTTCCCCTGCGTATCCACAGGGCTCACTCTCAAGTCCTTCAGGTCTTTGCTTCAGGTTGGGAGGTCTGTCCTGACCACCCATAATTTAAAATAACAAATTCTCCCACCTCTCACGACTCATTCCCAACCCCACTTTTTCTTTCTCCATGCCACTTATAATCATCTAAATATCCTATATTTCACTAATACATTTAATTATTATGTCTCCCCCACTAGAATGTAAATTCATGAGGGCAGGGATTTTGGATGGTTTTTGTTAACTGCTGTATTCCCAGTGCCTAGAACAGTGCCTGGAAAATAGGCATTCAGTAAATATTTGTTCAAACAAATGAATAAGCATCCAGGATATCTCTATTGTACCAATGGCTTCATCAAGTTTTCGAAGGTAAGTGACTCAAAGGTGTGTTGATGTTGGGGTAACTACCTTTTTCACAGCAACCTTTTGATGATGATTTGGTTTCCCACAGAGTAAAGGAGTGAGGATGTGCTGGTCAGAAGGCATTTGGTCTGGTTCCATTCAAAGTTTTCGTATTGAAGGAGTGGAAGAACCAGCATGGCAACTGGTGACTTGTTCATCTTATTTAGGGCTTCAGACTCCCAACAGCTTCCATGATGGTGAGTTCCTGGTCTTGACCTGTGAGACCCCCTTGGCCATCCACTCGGAGGCCAGCTTTCCTCTTGATTCCTGGAGCTCAGCTTGTGCCTTTCAAACTCTGCCAGCTGTGTTGAAGGAGAACACACAGCAGCAACCTGGCATATGTGGATCTGACAGTCAAAACGATGGCTGATCACAAAGGGCTGGGTAGGGAGTGACGTGCGACCGTGGGTCCTGCTGCCCAGGTGCTGATTCGAATTGGACGGGCTGCGTGGAAGCAGGCCCGCGGCTGAGCAGAGTCGGTCCTCCTGCGGCCGACACCTCTGTTCTCCTGGAACCAGAACACAGGTCTGTCTTTGTGGAAAACAGCCCTCACAAGAAGGCCCACTGCTTGTGCTGGTGGTGTGAACGCAGAGTTTTGGCCTTTCCTTTCTTTCATAAGATGCAATTTAGTGTGATTCACAAACCTGGCGAGTCCCAGAGGTCCTGTTCTCCAAGCACAGTCCTCCTGCACTTAACTTCCCAGGCCTCGATCACGGCCGGGTCCCGACGCAGTGAGGACAGGGGACAGGGCTGGTCCTCAGAAGGAATATCACCGCCACCTCCTCCTCGGCTCAAGCACTTGTGCCTCTGTTCTCAAATAGGAGTAACCCAAGCTGTGGGGTTAGTTGACCTGGGTTCAAATCCCAACTCTGCCTCTTTCTGGCTGTTGCGACCGTCACGGAATGTCTGGAAGCCTCAGTTTCCTTGTTTGTAAAATGGTTTTGTAATTGAGTTCTGTAGATAAAATAATGTACGTAACGGCCAGTTATAGTACCATACCTAGAGCAGAATACACACTTGAAATCTAAGTGGTAGGAAAAAGAAATCCATCTCAGCCCAGGATCCATGCGTGCTTAGTTGCTAAATGTCATCACAGAAGTGACAGGGGTGCAGAGAAGGGACCAGACACAGGGATCAGAGCATTGTGGAAAGTTTCACAGGGCAGGGAGGAAGACAAAAAGAGTAACCTGTACCACAGAAAACAAGATTATGGTTTGGTCATACATTTCTCGACAGTCAACTTTACCCATTCTGGTAACAGTACACTTCCTAATAATGCTGTTGGATTTCAACAAGGAATAACACAATGAAGATTGATTTGCTCACTACTGTGAGTCCACTGTTTACATGAGATCGTTCGTTCTACGTTTGGATAACCTGCTTCCGGGTCTCAGAGGCGCTGGCACAGAGCTATGGCTCTATCCTCCTTTGTATATCTTTTTTTTTTTTTTTTTTTTTTTGGCTAGTCCGTCAATTTTAAAATTTATCCTTATTTTTAAAACAAAAAATACATTCAATCATTCAAATTCAAACATATACAAAGGCATGTAAATAAAAATCTCCCTCCCACCCCTAACCCCTTGCTGCCCAGTTCCCAGAACCCAAAGCAAACAATGTTACCTTGTTACTAATTGTTTGTCTCTACTTTTAGAAATAATCCAGGCATATATAAGCAAACATAATTGTTTTCTCTTTTATTCAAAGGGTAGCATATAAAATATGATTCTGCCCTTTTCTTTTTGTCATGTAATTTTTCTTGGGAAAATTCTATATTGGTATCTGAAGATCTTTGGGTTTTTTTTAGGTGATTGACACCTACAGTTTTTAATCCTTCAGATAACTGTGCAATTTATCATGGGATCACCTGTCAGCATGGGTACCTAAAAAGTCAAATTTTCTTCCCATGGATTCTAGAATAGGAGCTATTACAAAGCACCACATGTTAAGAAAACTGCCTATTTCCCCAGGATTACAGGTTTCGCTTTCCTCATGGGTATTTTTGTTCAAATACAGGACAGCAGACGTCAATAAAATCATTATTAATTTGGTAAGCAAAAACAGAATTCCAAGCTGTCTTCAGATATTCTGGTAGAAAACAACTTCCTGAACATACTGGTATTTAAACTCTTTAAGAGCAGGTTGGGAGCCTTATGGAAAAGGGCTGATCTCTGGAGAGCTGAGCCCCTGCCCACCCCAGCAGGAGAAACTTGGTTGGTCTGAGCAGCAGTGAATTAGGCTTCGAGTCAGAATATGCAAGGATGCTGTGCCAGGGTTCTGGAACCAGGATGGGGGTTTGGACCTGAGGCCGGGCTGGATGGGGAGAGCTGGCCAAGACAGGTGCCAAGGTGAGAGCGCCGTGGCTGACAGTGGGACCTCCCGCCTGACGGGGACTGGAGCGTGGATTCCTTACAGCTGATGTGAAGTTCTTATTATTTAAACCCTTCATCTCATCCCTTCTCACGTAATCACAGGGGATCTTTATTGTTCTTACTCTTGCCATGCATTGGGCTCAGGGCGTTTCATATGTCATTCAATTCTTGCAGTATTTCTGAGAAGCAGATACTCTATCCCACTATGGATAGAAAACTGGCTCAGAGAGATTAAGTGACTAGCTCAAGATCACACAACGCTTGGGAACATTGCTATCATTTATTAAGTACCTACTTCTGGAATTTTTATCACTTCCTATGGTTATTCAGAGAGGGAGTACTGCCAAATAGTTAAGGACTGTACATACTAGTTAATCTAATACTCTCTAATAAAACCTAAGTAGGCCTATCATACAAATGAGGAAACTGAGGCTCAGAGATGGGTTGGTGAGTTGCCTGAGGTCATTCAGAGAGTAGACAAGCTAGAATATGACCCCTGGCTCCAATGTGTTGCCTTTCTCACTGATATGCTGGGTCAGCTTCCCCACTATGCTCACAGAGAAGTCCAGCAACTCAGCAGTTAGTTAAGTCCTGAAAGCCATTTCCTCGAGTGACTGAAAATTTAAACCACTAGAAAAATAAGATCTGATGCGTCTGACCATTACAAACTTAGAAATCATTTCCAGATAGGCTGATGGGACCCACAGCAAAGGAATACCATACACACACCTTGTGTGTTTCTAAGCCTCTTAGAAGTTGAACTGCCTTTAATAAAAGAGGCCACTTTTGGAAGCTCCATCTCTGCCACTGGAATGATGGGATTGGGACATCCTAGGGTCAGGACCAAGTAGGAGGAACTGATGATCCCTAGAAAGGCTTTAGCTATGATCCAATCCTAGATTAACTGCCCACCAACTCAGAGGCCTGGGATAGACGTGAATCCTCAGCTGGGTTTTTCCATGTTCCTGCCCCCAGACCCCTAGCATAGCACCCTTCTGTACTCTGCCTAGAAATCTACTCCACCCGCCTCAGACTCACCAGAGCCTATCGTGTGGAGCATTGTTAGAATTCTAACAATGCTCCACGCGGTAGGTAGAAGCAACCTGTGACCAAGGGGAACTTGTCACGGCTGATTCTGACCCTGACCAAGTGGAATTAAACCTTTGACTTGACATTAGCTCCTGTCCTGTTTCCTTTCTTCCCTCAAACACCCTCTAAGAGAACCTCTCCTTCTCATGCCCCACCCCCTAATCCCAGGCCACAGCTGATTTGTCCAGCTTGGGTCAGGTGTCCGCCACTGGCCCAAGGAAACTTATGAACTGCAAGATGGCTTGGCCGTTTTAGATGTATTAGAAGGTGCTGAGAAAGCCTAGCTACAGGAAAAGAATAAAATAGACCCATAAAGAAAAGAAATTGACAAATTAAAAAGCCCCACATAGAGGGCAAGCTTAGTTCTTGTTCTTAGTACTTAGTCCCAAAAGATGGGACTTTTGGCCCCGTGTGGGGTTCGCCAGGTTCCGGTACCCACCCGTGACCCTTTACATTCTGGATCAGGCTGGTTTGAGCTGGCAGCCAACAGCATCAGTTTCCAACGGAGACAGCGTGTGAAGTGCTTTCCTTAAGTACCTACTATGCGTCAGGTGCTGGGCTCACGACAACTATTATTTCAAAACATCTCACTCACAATTTATTGCTATAAGCTCAATAGTTACTGAAGTTACTAACATAAGCAGATACTCAGTGGGACCACCCAAATGGCTTATAGATTTAAATTAATCAAATTTACTACAGAATTTCATGAACAATTTATATGGCAACTGCAGATGGAAGCTTAAGACAGTGAACTCACTCTTCTATCTTTCTGTTTAAGTCTTTCACATTAAATAAATGCCTCCTTGACTACTGGAGAAAAAATAATTATAATATTCCATTGAAGCTGAGAAATAAAGCAACCTTTGTTTATTTTTAAAAGATAAACATGGCTGATCTGCACTAATCGTAACATTTTGAAGGAAAAAAACAATATTCAAGATTTTTAGCCTGTAAATAAATAGTATCCTGTTTTACTTGTTCTGTTAGCCAAAGATAAGGTTGGAAATGAGAAAACTGGATAATGCTTATGGTTTTAAAAGTATCAGACATGGTATTCGATTCTGAGGAAATAAAGGCATAAATGGAAAAAATGGCTTAGTAAATGAATAGAAAAAATGAACTTAGGAAAGAATGACATTTAAAAGTTTATACAATAAACTTTACATGCTTGACTTGAGAGACTAAAACATTTTTTCAAGTCCTTAATGATGAGAACAGCAGCAAAATTCAAGACAATTAAAAATCGGCATTTAAGAATCTGCTGTATTGTCATGAATAAATCTAAGACAACTGTATCAGTGAAGCCTAAGAAAATCCCAATTATGACTCTATTCAAGCCAAGGAGCACTGACTTTCCGTTTCATTTTCAAATGTGTTCCCTTATTCCAGCTTTACACTGTACCTTCAGATACAAAAGCCTAGAAGAGAAACAGGGTTCCAATGCACGGCTGTAGAACCAGTCTCGCTGCATTAGACTTGCAGCATATAAACGACTCTGTCTCTAATTAAAATAGCAAAGCCAAGCTCAAGTGCATGCCCTCCTGTTCTAAATACATCATATATCTGAAGTTTAAATTATAGAAATAAAGACAAATAATGGCATGAAGGGCATGATAGTTTATTTTAAAAAACTGTACCACACTGATCATAATGACCAGCATACACATTATGATGGCTTTTCTCTTGGGTATTAACATTGCAGTATTTTTGTATACTGAAATGTTTCAATAGGACCAAGAACGTTAGAGATATAAAGATCTTAGATGAAAATGAACACTAATAATTCCGGTGTCCTACCCCACAGAATTAATTTAAACCCCTTATGAATCAGTGGCATTATAATGTTATATAGTTATGAAGGATGAAAGTTCTCTTCTAAATAGGCAGCATGAACTTATACTTCCTTTTTCTTTAATCTTTAGTTTTTATAATTTAAGCTATGTCCACCCTGGCCAAAGCACAATCATACAAGACACCTCAGATAATTTCAATGCTACCATTGCAAAGTTTAGTGATTTTTACTTAAACAAACAAACAAAATCAAACCACTGCCAAAAAAGGAGGCAAGTAAAACTGATTTTCCAATCATTTGAAAAGCATAGTGCTTATTTGTCCAATACAGACTCAAACTTAAATTAAATGCTATCATTATAATCTCCAAACTTCTGCAATAAAATTAACATTTATATATATATATATATACACACACATATATATATATATATACACACACACATATATATATACACACACATATATATATATGGGTTTTGTTTATAGAACTGTATTTTGCAATCAACAAGAGAAAGTTATTTTTTAAAGAACAATATATTTGGTTACAGTTCCACATGTTGGTAGTAGAGACGAAGCCACATGATGTTAAATCTGGCTCTAAGTTACCTAAGGTATAAAATTTTGATCAAAATTATGATACTCTGATCTTAAAAATTCAACCCATGTGAGATTACTTTTTAGAGTAAATGTGCTGTTGAGTAATCATTTCAATAACCTTCTCTTTGTATGACTATCTGCAAATTGACCCTTTTCTTTAATCAATGTGACTCACCAGCATTTCAAACTGACCTCTTTACTTCTATGTTACCATTTTTATACCCAGGGATTTCTGAGGCAGCATAAGTTTGACTTCATTAAAAACAGTAAATACTTTAACCTTTCAGTGACAGTTTTTAAATCTGTAAACTCAAGAATCACATTATTGAGCTCAGCAACTAGAAAAACATTGAGATTTTGGCATTTCTAACCAGAATCTCTTTGTGCTTTTTAAATTAAGCTGCTTTTGAATCGTTTTGGTATTTATCAGCCATCGTATTTCCCTTATAATAATAAAAGAATATACTTAAGGTAATTTTTAAGGTTAAATGTTCTGGGGGCTTATCAATACTTAAAAACAGAAACAAAAACAAATACTTTTTTCCGTCAGCATTTGGAATAGTAGAAATTATTTCTGGTCCCTCCTTAGATCAACCAACACTACTTTTCATCACGTATAACACTGAATTTTACAGACATCCCTGAAAAGTTTTTGATAAGTAAACGAGTGAATCACAGTGGAGTCTCCATCAGTTAACAGTGTAGATCCAGTAACAAAACAAAACAAAACAAAAATTACACTGAATGTTAAAAGAAAATCTTCAAGCTAAAAAAAAGAAAAGAAAAGAAAAGAAAACCCTCCTTAGAATTAAAACCGAGTGTGTGTTGTCACTGATTCTGTGCTCGTGTCTCCAATTGATTAGACTCCTTCTCTGGGTTATAAGACATGTTCGATGAAATCTCCACACCAAGTTTCCAGGACACTTGAGTGAAGAGGCTATGCTACTGTAGCATCTAAGGGAACAGAGTGGCACCGTTTTCTTCCCTAACAGACACCACATCCAAAGATGAGCATGCGTGTCCCTCCACTGTGCTCACCAGCATGTATCAGGAGACAAAACTTGCTGGGCAAACTGATGACAGCTGATCCTCCCACCCCACCCCCAGCATCAACAGGAGGTTCCCAGCAGTTTGTCATTATGTGCACTGGCCTTTCACTCTTTCAGTCAGAAAAGTTGTGGTTACTTTAAAAAGGGGGTGGGGGGGTGGAGAAATGAAAAAACCAAGAGTCTAAAGGCACAAAGTCGCATAGCTGCTCTAGTTGGAGTTTGTAAACAGAGAATAAGTTGAATTTAGGTAATCCCAATCTGTGAGAGTAAAAAGGCATCCGCAGCAGGCTTTTATCCAGCCAGCTTCTTTGAGACCCTTCATGGGTTTTGAGGTCTACAAAGTATGCACTAAAATACCCATACTTCAAAAAGCAATAAGGCAAATAGTATAATCATTATTCCAAAAGTTACAATGGTAGTGTAGGCATACATAGTATAATTTAGTTACAATGTGTGGTACTGTTTCTATTATATAACCATATTAACTGCTTCTTTCCTACATAATTATATATTCAGCCGAGTTTCAGTTGAACACAAAACCATCCTTGTACCACTGCTGACAGTTGGCAATAGCTCTTTGATAGCAGTTTTTATTCTGCTGTAGAAATTATCCTTGAACTGAAAAAAAGTCCATAATCCAACCTCCAGTCATTAAACACTATCATATTTGTGAAGAGCCTCTTCCAACTTCTGCGTCACTTTTTGGAAAAATATTATTTGTTGTTGTAAGAAATGCTGCATCTGTGATTTAAAGTCTCTTACTCGAATTTGATGGAAGTGGTGAATTTCTGCCAAAGTGGCAAAAGAAATAGTGTTACAGCGATCCTGAATGCCATCAGCCTTTTGGATCTCCATCTTCCCTTCTTCCACGTGTCGCCTACTCTCCTTTACTTTGGTAAGAGCTCCTGTAGTTAAGACAAAAATTAATTAAAAAATATGTATGTATCCCAGTGGTTCAGCTACATAGTAAACAGAATGCTGGGCATTATAAATACTTGCCTGAACTATTTTAAAGTCCTTTGGCGTTTAAAGGGTTGGCCATGATCACTTATTAAAAAAGAAGAAATCTGGTAAAGTTCCTGAAAACACCTCCATTGCTGCAACTTCAGTTATCAAAACCAGCTTTTGCCATTGACCAAGTAGCTATAGCATGTTTCATCTCTTGCAGGCAGAGAAACTATAAATGACAGATATCAAACTCCAAGGAATTGTCCCTAAAAAGACAAACTAAGCAACTTTGCAGTTTTAACATTCTTAAGAGAAAAGGTGTGACACCATTATATATGCATATATTAAGAGAGACATTTATAAAGGGGAGAATACTGCATGCATGCCTGGTTTTGACTCCACATTCTATCAGGAGACCCGTACCTGCAGCATAATGGCCCTGTGAAGTAAAAATTTGCCTCCTTTTCTTTCTTTTCTTTTTTTTTTTTTGGCCACGTGGCATGTGGGATCTTAGTTCTCCAACCAGGGATCAAACCTGTGCTCTGAGCTTCATTAGAAGCTCAGAGTCCTAACCACTGGACCGCCAGCGAAGTCCCTCGCCTCCTTTTCTTTAGGAGCTGTAAAGATCAGTGAGTTTTGAGTCTGCCCTAGTGATGATCTGGGAATGAAGCCAGAAGGTGTCATAGCCTCCAGTCAAGAAATGTCTCACCAGAGGGTGTGTGCAAGGAGGAGGGAAAAGCACGGTCTCTGT
Source organism: Globicephala melas (assembly GCF_963455315.2). Classification (NCBI taxonomy): domain Eukaryota; kingdom Metazoa; phylum Chordata; class Mammalia; order Artiodactyla; family Delphinidae; genus Globicephala; species Globicephala melas. The sequence continues at coordinate 41,597,459 of NC_083316.1, read as the reverse complement.
GGCAGGTGCCACATGAGGGCAGACCCTCCCCTAGAAGCATAGTCATATGAAAACACAAAAGGCTGAGGATGCTTAGGGGGTAGGAAAAATAAAGACTATTCATGGATTCGTAAAAATGATAAAGCTCAGATCACTTGGGCACAGCCAGCTCAAGAATCCAGAATACCTGACTCCACGTGGCACCCATTCTACTAAACCATGATGAAAGAGAGAAACGTCTAGGACACCTGGCTTGGAGGTCTGCGGACATGGTGATGCTACAGGGGGGGAAAGGTAGCCTGTTTAGAAGGCAGTGGGAAAGCTGAGCAACTTTGTTGTGGAAATGTTCAGTTTTAGCTGATGGTGAAATACACAGGGGAAAAGCCCTATATCTAAATTTCTTCAAATCTACAAAATAATATAGAGTAAACCTAGTATTAAATACAGCGCTTAGAGCCTAAACAGCGTCTTTTTTTTTTGGCACAGCTCAAAGACCCGAGAAATTAAAACCCACCGACAACAAATGTTATAGCTACGTATGTATGTATGTATATTTTCATTTACTTATTCTAAAGAAGATCTTTACCTGAAAAGCAGGTGAGCCCTGGAGTAGAGAAAATGCCCTGCTTCCCCTGTGACCACACAGCGGAGATGCCGTTCGTGTTAGCAGAGCTACAGGAAGACCCCTGACCCATTCCCCTAAGAAGCCATCGCCCTGAAAATACAGCGCTGTTAACATTTTCCCCATGGCGGACGGGACTCGGGAAGCAGTGAAACCTGCCTGCTTGTGGTCTCAATACTAAACAGAGAAAGGGCACTCCCCCTCAGAGAGAGAAAATAATTTTTTGTAGCAAACTTATGTTCATTATATTTGTACAAGTGTCCTGTCCCGGTTTATGTGTAAAAATTGAAGTTGAAGAGACCAGGAAAGCATGAGACAGAAAACTAAAAAAGAAAAGAAAAATATTTCAAAAAGATGGCTGAGAATATGAAATTTATGTTTCAAATGGTTGAGAGTGAGAACAGAAGTCAAGAGAGCCAAGTCTCAGGAGATCTGACTGTTCATGTGATTCGGGGCCGAGGTGCGGGGCCCACCGTGCGAACACAGAGGACAGGCGCCGGCGCCCTGCTCCCGCAGACCCCCGGGCAGCTGTGCAGCAGCTGTGGCCTGTCCTGCGAATATGCTGCAGGTATTACTTGTTCTAGTCACTAGAGTCCAGCACAGAGGAGCTCAGAAACCTGGCCCTGAGCTGTGCCAATGTCAATGAACCTGCAGCTTGTCAGACTCCAGATGAGATTGCCATATTCTCAGAAATGACATTCTATTACACAGAACTGCAGACTGCAGACATGCATCCATGAAACCAACTTACAAATGAACAAGACTGAAGTTTTCACAGCTTGAATCACATCGGCATACATTTTCAAAACTCCTGGACACGGTACGAGTATTAAATCTCTGCAAGGTCTGAAGGCCTTTTGGCATTTGACACCTTTAAGCTTTCTGAGTGTACATACTAAAGGAGCCGAGAATTTAAGACTCACTTTTCTCCCAACTATAAGTTTATTTACTAAATAACACAGAGCCCCAAACAGTTGGGCTCTGGGGCTAGAATCTCAGCTTTACCAACATTTATGGAGGGTCTAGTGTAGAGCACAGAGCTGGCACACAGAGAAACTCACAAGAAATGTTCAAGTCCCCACCCTCCGGAAGCTCTCGAGGAAATCACCTCGCAAAGCACACTGAGGACAAGCACACAACCATGACATGAAGTGAAACAGGACCACAAAGCACAGAATTCTGCATAGGAGCTGAATATGGCTTTCTCCAAGATAACGTGATCGTGTCACAAGGGAAAATGCTCGGAGGGCCTGCTACGTGCCAGGCAGTGCTGTGGACAAAGGGGGGAGGAAGGGCGAGAGGCAGGGAACAGGCGTAGATAACAGTAAATGGTAGCAGCCAAAAATAGTCACAATATAGGCGAGGCACTTTCCGTGTACCAACTCTCACCCTGCTGCTACTTTGCAACAGACATTGCTACTATTTTATGACAAGGGAACTGAGAAAGCCACCCAACCTCTTCGAGCCTCAAAGTCAGCGGTAACCCAGTAAGAGGCAGAGGAGATGGGATCTGAGTGTACAATGACTTCAAAGCAAACACTACAAATATTCAGAAAAGAAACTGGAGCCTGAATAGGCAAAAAAGCAAGGTGGGCGCTGGTGAGCAGGGTGCGGGGGATAAGGGCTGGGCCACTGAGGATCAGCTATCTCCTCTCCTCCCCTTGACCCCAGGCCTCCCCACCCCCTGCCCCAGAGCTGGGGCTCCCGCACTGCCCTTCTCCCTTCCCACCTTCCTTGCAGGTCCCGGACTTTTATTCTGACATGCAAGTCAGAAGACCTTGTGAGTATGTAAAATAAACCATATAGGTTTTGAAAATTTCCCTCTGGAATCTTACGAACCTCATTCAATTCACTAATTGTACCTGCAAAGCCTTTTAATATTTATAAGATGTCTGATTTTCTTATCTTTGTAACATATGATTAGGATGCCACAAAACATCGAAAAAGCAGTACATACTTCATTATTTTGAAAATGTAAGCTCAGACCTACATGGGGGAGGGGGGCCTCTCTTCCCCTGCCTCTCTCCCCCCCGACTTAGATCTTACTGGAAAGTTATATAAATTAAGAACTACCACCAAAAATAGTAACATACAACCCCTGGATGGGCTTTGCCTTTGTTTGCTCTAGTGCAGTTGGACATCCCAGCAAAAAATTATTTTGCAAACTAGGAAGGACAGAAAAAAATACTGAGGAGAGTAAGCACCCAAAGGCCAATTTTACTTGGAATTTTGGGTTAACGCACTTAATGCAATTCAAATCCATTAGCATAATGCATCAGGATTGCAAGTAGCAAGGAAATAGGAGGAGATATAAGATAGGTTTTTTAAGAAGAGACATACTTCCTATCTTAGGGACTATTTTTTGATGTGACAAGATTTACATGCCTGAAACCATTAAAAAGCTATATAAGGCAGCATATGTATCAAACAGCATTCTATGAATGTACAAACTCTGGTAGAAGAGTGAGTGCTAGGTGTAATCAAAGAAGATCACGTCTCCACAAAACGGGACCCACGAATTTAGAGCAAGTTTTAAAATAACAACAGCAACAACCTCTTTTAACTAAAATGTAGCTAAACTGATATTCCCCCAGATCCACCTTCAGAACAAAAATGATTAACAATAAAACAGGCTGATAGCAGTATACTTTTTTTGGGGGGGGGGCTGCACTGGGTCTTTGTTGCTGCGCGCGGGCTTTCTCTAGTTGTGGCGAGCAGGGGCTACTCTTCATTGCGGTGCGCGGTCTTCTCATTGCGGTGGCTTCTCTTGTTGCGGGGCACGGGCTCTAGGCGCGCGGGCTCAGTAGTTGTGGTGCGTGGGCTCTAGAGCGCAGGCTCAGTAGTTGTGGCACACGGGCTTAGTTGCTCCGTGGCATGTAAGATCTTCCTAGACCAGGGCTCGAACCCGTGTCCCCTGCATTGGCAGGCAGATTCCTAACCACTGCACCACCAGGGAAGTCCCAGCAATATACTTTTTGAAAAATCATAAGAGTTCCTGAGTTGAGACAGCAGTCCAGTTCTTCTCTAAGCAGCTGGCTATTAAAGTTCAGGATGACAACCCCAAAGACCTTCAACGCCAAACCCCCCAAAAAGGAAGTTATCTTTTGTAAAATGTTATTCAAAGTTTAAAAAATTATTTCCTTTAAGAAGAAAACCATTTTGCTTTTAAATATTCACCTTACAATCCTCTGGTTAGTTCTTCCTATACATTTTAACACTATACATTAACACTTCCTATACATTAAACACTAAGGGTTTAGTGTGTTTGCTTTCTTATGAGAAAGATAAAGTCAAGTCCTTCAGTAAAGCTAATTATGGAAGTTAATTAACTGGTTTACTGTCTGAGAGTGAACAGGAAAAAAAAAAAGTGACATCTTTTAAACAGCTCAAGCTACCCATCTGAACAAACAGCATGGGTGTTTAAACACTTGGGGATTGACAAACAGAACTATTGGGTTGGGCAAAAAGTTCACTCGGGTTTTCAGTAACATCTTAAGAAAAAACCCAAACGAACTTTTTGGCCAATCCAGTACTTTCTGGAGTTTCCCTGAAGCTTCCCTCTTACCCCCCTTCTACCCACTGCATTTCTAAATTCTGGGTTCTCTCAAGATCAAAGTGGGTACATACTTTTCCAATAGAAATTATATTGCAAACATTGGTTTAGATGTAAGAAAAATAGTTTAAGTAATAGAACTAGCACTTGGGTTTTGTCACAAATGGCGTATTCTCGCAGTTTGCCGATTCTCAAACTGGGAATTATCTGTACACACTTCTACGCTTCACATATTTTCATACTTAAAATATTAAGTATCACAAGGAAGGCAGAGATAGCCACATTTTCAATCAGGTTTAGCTTCTAAGGAGTGAGAGTTGGAGAAAGAAAACTACTGGAGCAGAGTTAGATCACTACAGACTTGCTACTTCTAAGATAGCTTAAAAAATTAATTTGTAGCTTAAGAAACAACTGCAGAGGTACAATATAACCAGCTGTAGAGTTGTAACAAAGCATTACAGCATATTTTTAAGTACTCTCTCAGCCGTACTGCATTTTTTACCAAACCCAAGAGGAGTGTAAATAAAAGCTAAAACCATGGCCCAGAATCTAAAGAGCAGAGGGAACACACATTTTTATCATGCAATTGATAAAAAAACAGGCAAGGGTTTTCAAAACCTGTACTTTTTATGTGGCTAATTTAGAAGGTATCTATCCCCTGCCAGGTCTCTCCTCTCATAAACATCACATTGCTATCTTGCTTTCATAACAGAAAAGGAAAAACAAAGAATTAAGGGAGAGAAATGATAAAATAAAGCCTAAGATGAAAAGTAGTTGCTGTTGTATTAAACAGAAGTCCCCATAACACTCATGGGTAGGGCAGTGATTTTAAAATGAAAGAAAATTAGTGTCAAACACATAGCTAGTGGGAAGCAGCCACACAGCACAGGGAGATCAGCTCGGTGCTCTGTGACCACCTAGAGGGGTGGGATAGGGAGGGTGGGAGGGACATGCAAGAGGGAGGGGATATGGGGATATATGTATATGTATGGTTGATTCACTTTGTTATACAGCAGAAACTAACACACCATTGTAAAGCAGTTATACTCCAATAAAGATGTTAAAAAAAAAGAAAGAAAATTAAAAATAGGAGAGATCAGAGGGAAACACATTTTAGAATGGGAACCTAAGTACATAACTGTAAAACTGTCTCTCGGGCTAAAAGACAGACATTATATGGAATAATATATGGGCAAAATAAGATTTTACTATGAAAAGAAAATGGTGGAGGCAAGTATTAAATTCTGACATTAAATAAGAAGGGGCTGACAACACAGAGCAGTATTATATTCTTCATTTAAAAAAAAATAACAAGACAAAATAACAAGAAGGTAACAAATGAAAAATCGTTCAGCCTCCCCAAGTTACACAACTGAAAATAAACTCTTAAAGTGTATTTGAAGTACAGGAAAAAGTATTAATGAAAGTGGGGCAATATATTTCCACCACACCCATGACTTTGCTTCCAAACAGGCAAAAGCAACCCAGCTCCCGTTCAGGACACCGGGCTGAGCTGGACACATTTCAGGTGTTTCTTCCTCAGAGGGTGGCTGAAAGGAACACAGAGACAGCCCCTCCTAAAAAGGCTTACAGGCTGAGAGGGAACCTTCAGCTGAGCACTCAATCTAATTATTAAATCAGTTGGACAAATTATTTAAATTTCTCCACAGGATAGAGTGTTCACCCAGGAACTGATCACCCTAAGCCTTTATTCCAAAGGGTGGAGCAGGAACCCTGAGGACTTCATTCTCATCCATCACTCCATCCTGGCAAGGCACCCACTGGGGAAGCCGGGAGAGCTGATTCCTCAGTGAGAAGGGCAGAGTTGGGTCCCAGATTTTCTTTTTAATGCACAATAAGGGCTTTAGATGAGTTTTTGGTACAGTTTTCTCAGTCTCTCTAACAACAGGCTAAGTGACTTGTCCAAAGTCCCACAGCTAATTCCTGGCAAAGAACCCACCCTTCCTACCTGCCTGCCAACCCTGCCACTTCCCACTTAACATACCAGGCAGGGCCTCTGCTCCACTCTGCTGAAAAGGGTCCTTCCTTTTCCATGTTTGGAGAGGTAAAAGGAAAACTAAACCAGTATTTCAACTTTGCTTTAGGACCTGCTATTAACAAAATCTCCCAGACTCCTTTGGCATTCTTAGCTGACTCTGTACATGCAAAATTCCTAACACGTTCATCTGTATACTTATCGCAATTGCCCAGTCTCAGAGAAAGGCACTTTGCCTGCTTCACCATCACCAAACCCAGCAGAACTCATGTCCTAAATTCACTCCCAGCCCTCTCCTACCATCTGCTTGGTATCTTACAGTGTGAGCACAGTTTTAAAGCACGCTCAGGCTGGAATGAGCATCCTGCCTCATAATCCGCATGCACTCAGTTTCAGAGGAATATTACACATTTGTGGTGAACATAAAAACATAAAGAAATCAATCATATGACAAAGTTCATTAATATTATAACCTTAAAAGGCTCAAACTCAAACAAACTCATTTTATAGATTAATTACAATCCAGGAAGTCAGCACCATTTTTTCTTTCTTTTTTTTTTAAATTTATTGATGGATCGATTGATTGATTGATTGGCTGCGTTGGGTCTTCATTGCTGCGCACAGGCTTTCACTACTTGCAGCGAGCGGGCACTACTCTTCATTGTGGCGTGCGGGCTTCTCATTGCAGTGGCCTCTCTTGTGGAGCACGGACTTCAGGCGCGCAGGCTTCAGTAGTTGTGGTGCACGGACTTAGTTGCTCTGCGGCATGTGGGATCTTCCCAGACCAGGGCTCGAACCCACGTCCCCTGCATTGGCAGGCGGATTCTTAACCACTGCGCCACCAGGGAAGTCCCAGCACCATTTTCAAAAGCATCATGTTATTTACACAGCATGCCATTAAATTACGTACATCAGTAAAACTGTTTAGGAAGCATTTTATTGCCATTTTGGTTTTTCTACAATGAGAGCAGTGAAGCTCTGGTGTCATGTAGTCAATTAGCACATTTTAAGAACCCACTACCAGCTGAACTAAAGCACATTAGCAAATACAGTCACACTACATTAAACTCTGCTGTATCGTTTGCTTCTGATTTGCAGAGAGAAAGCACTTTCCTGGCAACTTCTGACCCAGCAAAACTAGACAGGGGCAAAAAACCACTGCAGTGCCTCAGGCATTTTAACCAGGGAGGCCCTAAATTCAGCTGAAGAAGTTGTCCAGCTTCCTTCCAGTTTCCCTGGTTAAGGCCTCTCCTCCACCTCCCTCAGGCCCCCCAGGGCTTGCTGGCTGCTCCAAACGCTCCCAACCCACCAGTTTCTGCACCTGAACTTTGCCTTCCTTTCTTCAACCAAATCTCTTAGTCTCAGTATGCTTTGTCCCTCCTCAGACCAATTATACAAAAGGCCCAGTCACTAAGCAACAGGGATCCAAAAGCTACATTTTCTCCCTTTAAAAAAAAAAAAAAAAGCAAGCATTTTATTTAATTTTGAAATCATGACTGTGCCAGAAACATTAACTAGATTTTCTGTCTTCCCAGGGCCCTGCCCCAGAAAACCCAGACTTTGGTGTTAGGGACAGAACAGGAGACGGGCTGAAGGGCACAGGGACAGCTGCGCAGAAGTTGCCTGAGACTGGACTAGACCTGTTTTTCTTCATTCCCTCGTATGCGTAAAATGTTGAAAGAGAATGCTAATTTGGTCAATGTGGCCTACTTTGCTCTTATCCTCTCATCACTGGTACCCACCCCTCTGGGTCCCTGCTAACTCCCCATTAACTCTTTCCCCTCCCCTTTCCTTCCTCCTTTTGGTCTCCACCCACCCACTTGTTGATTCCTCCTTCCCCTCTCTGCTCCAATATTTACTTTTTGATTTTTTTTTTTTTTGAGTAAAATGGCTCAAAAAACAAAGGCTGGCATTACGTAACAGAGACAGGACGGCCGTCCATCCAGGCAAAACAGTCCCACGTGAGCACCTGCTCTATGCAAAAGCTGTGGTCTGCACCTCGCGGGGTCTCGTTTTCTTCTCTCAGAGGTGGCCAGGAAACTTAGACAAGGTAAGCAACTTTATGAGGTGTCAGCTGCACATGAACCTGGGCTGCCCAACTTCCCAGCCCAAGCAGTTCCCTGTACCTGCCCGATGGGGGCTGCCTCCTCCCTGAGATCTCAAAGCCCCATGGACCAGCCCCAGTACACAGCACGCCACGCCAAGTCCTCCAGAAGCCTCATCTCAGGGATAAGCAACCCCTGACCTGCCTCCAGGCCCTCAAAATTCTATTCCTGAATCACATCCTACTAAGTGGGCTCCAGATTTGGACCACATTAGTAAACTCTGGAGGGCACGAATAGTACTACTGAACTCAAGACAGTGACAGCAATTTTTTGAAGGGATTAAGTGTCCTTAGAGCCAAGAACTATCAAAATGCAAAGATATAATTAATTTAAGATTCACTTTCAATTCACAAAGAGAACTTCTGAGTCATTTTAAAAGGAGGGAAGAGGCTCTCGGGACAAGGATCATAAATTGCAAAAAGCAATAACAACAAAAACCTGGTTGCTTGATAATGAAAAAATTAATCATTTAAAGAACTCAAGCCTCTAGGCTTGGTTTGGTCCTGAAGGTACAAGAAGAAGTCGTTTGTTCTAGGTAAAAGCCTTATTATATCCTAATTAAGCAGCCCTTACAGCTTCATTCAGCAATCACCACAAGTGTAAGGGCAGAAGGACATTTCGTATGAATGAAAGCATTCACTTGAGTGCACCACATCTTAAAACATTTGATTACTTTTACTCACTATGTACATACATTCACACAGCTCACCTTGTTCCAAGAATGAAGAGGGAAATCACATGATTGTATCTCTTGTGGCTCATATGGTAAAATAGGCTGTTCATCGCTAGGAAATTTTACATATAATAAACGTTCTTATGTTTCAGCTGATACTGAATATTAAATCTGTGATAAAGATACTAGGGTGATAGATTCAAGAGAATTCTGCAAAACAGTGTCTTTATTTCAGCAGCGTCTGGATACAATGGTGAAAATGTTGATTTGCCCATGGCCAAGCAAACATAGATAAAGACTTTAAAATCTGAGAATAAGAAAAGCATGTATCATTTTTTTTCTTAAAGGTTTTATACCCAGAAAATCATAATAATATAAAGTAGAAAGAATATCCTTGATAATCATGAACATACAATAAAACTTGAAAAAACAACTGATGTTGTAAAACAGAATCCATATAATGGTTTAAATTCAGAGAATACAGTTGATGACTGAGGTCCATTGTTCACAGTTCCTAATTTCCTAATTCTTTTGTTTCCTGATATACATGCATGAATATTGGTCTGTACAAATAAAGCGGCATTAGATATGTTCGCAAGCTGCCAGCACTTTGAATTGAAATGGCCTTTGACATACAACAAAACATACATGTACCTAAGAGAAAAGTGAACATTGGAAACTACCTTTAACCAAAGGTAAACCTTAGTTTCTTTCTTTCCAGAAGATAAAGGGAGGCCTAAGCTAAAATAAATCTAATAGAAGCTGCTAAACAGATAGGCCCCTCTATATGGGGCAGGAAGAGAGTGAGGTGGCACCGGCCCTTTAGAATGGAAACCAGGGAGATGTGAGCTACCCGCCCAAAGCCAGGATCCTTGATTGCCACGACTGCTTCTGAGAGGGCTGCAGTTCGTACTACAGTTAGAGTAATATTTTCAAAGAATCTTTCTTTCAAGTATTCTTCTCAAATAATGTCTAGTTTTTAACTTTAGAACTGTAATTGTAAACCCTGGTGTTAACCAACTGCTATTTAAGCTATGGTGGTACCAGTGGTGAGCAGCTAGGCCAGCATTAATCGCTTTCCTTAGTGCCGTCTGCTGTGGCCCTTATGACTGGAACTTCACATGGCTTTATAATCACTAAGCTTTGGAGACAATTTCTACATCAGCTGCTGTAAACTTAGGAACACTCTTGACCCTGGGGTTTTCCTGCTTCCTGACACTGGCAGGGACCAGGTTTCCACTGGCTCTGAGTCTTTACTCTGGCCACATCTGGACTTCCTGAACTAGTTGTAAATAACCAGCTGAAGCCAAAACAAAGCAGCTAGAAATATATCATTTTAAGATAGACATGAAATACAACTCAAAAAGCATGGAAACTTATAGATTACCCATGTTGACATTTACTAGTTTTTAAAGAGGTCTCACTGCAGGCAATAGGTGGGCTTTTGTGAAAATCACAGATGTCAATATAACTAAGTATAATTTTAAAAAAACAGAAAATAGGATTTCTAAGACTCCCTTCAGCCCCATTCCTTCTCTTTCCCTCTAATCCTTCTCCTTTTCTTAACCTGCCTCTTTCTATTCCTGGTATCACTACTTTCTGTCACCCAGACGGAAAACTTCAAAGCCCGCCTCGAGCCTGGTCTACTAATAAGCCTCTGCCCGCCTGTACTCAGCCCCCAGGAGCAGCTTCTTGGGGACCAGGCTGCACTCACTGAGGGATGCCTGCAAGAGCTCACAGTTAGGTTTCTGTGGCTCACTTCCTGTCTGCCAAGTGGGGATAAAGAGAGAATATACCTCAAAATCTCCCATGAGGTTTAAATGGATATAATGCATAGAAAATGTGAAGCATCGTGCCTGGCACACAGGAAGCCCCCAAAGTATGTTCCCTACTTCTATCACAATTCCGATGTCACTCTTCAGTTTCAAACCTTTAGTGGCTGTTGACTGCCTACAGGATAAAACTCAATTTTCTAGCAGATGTACTACTTACTGTAGCATAAAGAGTACTGACCAAGGTCAAGGCAAAAAGTGAACTCAAATGCTGGCTCCTTATTAGCTGTGTGATCCTGGAACTCACTTTACGTCCCTGAGCCTCAGCTCCCACAGGTACCCAGCGGGGGAGTTAACAGCTGTGCTGGCTTCAATAGTATCTACCCCCCCACCCCGCTCCAACAAAATTCACATCCACTTGGAAACTGTGACTGTGATCTTATTTGGATCTATTAGTTTAGGTAAGGTTGTACTCCGTTAGGATGGGCCCTAAATCCAACGTGATTAGTTAGCATCCTTAAAAGAAAAGGAGACAAAGGGACACACAGGGAGAACGCCAGGTGAAGACGGAGGGAGACCGGAGCCAAGAACAGCAAGGAGTGCCGGCAACCACCAGAAGCTGGAGGGAGCCTCCCCTAGAGCCTTTGGAGGCAGTGTGGCCCTGCCGACACCTTCATTTTGGACTTCTAGACTCCAGAACTGTGTGTGAGAGAATAAATTTCTACTTTTTTTAAGCCACCCGGTTTGTGGTAACTTGTTTCAGCAGTCCTGGCAAACAAATACAACAGCTAATAGTTAATGCTTAAAGACATCTGCCATAGAAATGGCAAATGGTCCACCCAAAGAAACGGAGGCTGAGAGGAGCTGCTGGTGGGAACTCAGCCCCACGCAGCTGTGCGTCCAGGCGCACTACCACCCTGCTGCTATACCCACTCCTGAACAGAATGAGACACAATGGATGTGACTGCCCGCAATACCGCTGCTCACAAAGCAAACAGGCCAAACTGGCGGCCTCAGCTACACATACACCAGCTACCTAACCTGCTGGACCTCCAAGTCAAGGGTCAGCAAACATTTTCTTTAAGGGTCAGATAGTAAATATTTGATGCTTTGCAAGACGAGGCAAAATCGAGGCCTATATAACCATTAAAAATGGAACCTTTAAAAAATGTAAAAAGCATCCTTCGCTCAAGTGCTATAAACAGACAGGCACCTGGGTGGGCTGGACCCGCAGGCTGTAGTCTGCAGACCCCTGCTCCATCTCCAAGCATCTCCACTGATGGCTCCACAGGCCCTAGTGTGCAGGTCATTTTACACTCCTTCCTGTCCCTTGCCCTACTCCTGTTGGCACACAGCCCCTTGTGTCTCCTCCTCCCCACTCCCACAGACACTGCCTCAGTTTAGGACTGCAACGTGTCTTGCCTGAATCACTGCAAGAACTCCCCATCTTGCCCCACCCTGAGCCACCCTTCACACCTGTCTCCAGGACCTGCGCATCTAAAGTGCCGGCCCGACCACATCAATACCCTTGTCTGATCTTCCATGATGCTCCCCCCATCAACTCCAGCAGCACATCAAAATCACGTGAGGACCTTTCTTAAGAACATCAGTGTCTAGGCCACACATTCCTGACATTCAGATTCAACAGATCCAGGGTGGGACCCATGTACAGCTAGCTGCAACCACCCAAGGCTGACTGTGCGAGGCACCCAGAATTTAATCCCTGATTTTTGTACATATGGTTCCCTCTGCCCAGAATGCCCTTCCCTGCTCTGCCTACCAGGCAAACTTCCAACTGCTTTTCAAAACTCTTCTTAGACTGAGACTGGGAGAAGCCACCCCTGAACTCTCCCGTTCACTCTGCATAGTTAACCATGCCTGCCTCCTCTGTCCTACTTCACACCATGGCACGTGCCCACAACTGCATGAGTCACGCTGTACAGTGACAGCTAACTCACCCTGTCAGCCTCCCTCACTGACCTGAGCCCTGCGCTTGCAGCGTATCAGCTTTCATATGCTTATCAAAGCTAGCCTAAAGCATTCTCAAGATCAACCATGCACCTTCCATCAATGTTCCTCCAAAAGCCAAAATACAATTATCTTTCAAAGAGAAAACCAGTGCTACCACCCAAACCTCTAACACAAATAACAGCAACTCTCCATCCCCCTGACTCCCACGCACTCTTATTATACAGGCACTAAGTTAGATCTACCTCCTATTTCAATTTTCTGCACACACATCCTCCCTCCCTCATGGAACTGCATCTTCCCTGAGGGCAAGGACCTCCTGCTTAAGACGCTCAGTGCTGTGTGTATCCAAGACACTCAACAAGGTGAATGCACTCACTCTGGATCATATGCTTCGAATGAAGCAAAAGGGACCTTCAGTATTATCATGAAGGCTTACCGAAGAGGAAAGAAGTGTATGATATACAAGTTTAAACACGAGGAATCAATATAAAGTGAAACCCAAGGTACATAATATTAATTTTTCTGGCACATAAAGCATTTTCAAACTTCCTCCCCACCGTCTCAATGAATTATGGAAAGTCATTTCGTAGATACTTAAGTCTAAGACGTTTAAATCGCTCACATGTTAATGACTTCATCCATAAACCATAACCAGATCCTATCTTTATTTCCTGTACACTTTTAAACCCTGTTATCCATCATCATATAAATTGAAAAACAAAAACATTCTATGAATCACAGAAGAAATCTATTTTTAAATCAACCAGAAAATACTTACGGGAGTGACTACTTCATTAATTCAACAAGCATTCATTAAGTACTTACTACGCATGCACAAAACGGTGGAACTTCATACTAGAGGAACGTAAAAACTCCGATCCCCACACACTAACCAAGCAATGTATAGTCTCTGGCACACCAGTCAGCGTTCCATCAGCGATGGTGACTTGGAAAAGGGCTGGGATACTCCAAGGAAGAGAACTCGACCTGAGGCTTGACTGTGCACGTGTTGGGTGGGGGAGATGTGGAACAGAACACAGGAGCCTGTCAGTCTCCAAGCATTACACTCACGTCCTGACAGCCCATCCCCACCTCTGTGCCACTCACAGCCTTCCTCATCTCAGCTGACGGAAACTCCATTCTCAGTGTTGGTGAAGCCAAAAACCAGTCACCCTTGATGACTCCTCTTCCTCTCAGGTGCCACATCTGATCCCTTAGGAAAACCTGCAGATTCTACCTCCAAAACATACCTGCAGTGGGACCCCTCCTCACTGTCTCATCATCTCTCACCTGGATTATTAGATTATTGGCTCCCTGCTCCTGCCTTTGGCCCCCTCCCCCCTCCCATCCTATTCTCAACACACCAACTGGACTAGGTCTCTTCCAAGGCCTATTGGTACCTCATTCCTTCGCTCAAGACCTGCAATGGCTCCCTTCTCACTTGAGCTTTTACTCCAGATCCTGACAATGACCTCTAAAGCCCTGTAAGCCGAACCTTCCGGGACCTCATCTCCTACTCAGACCCTCTTAGCTCCAAGCACCTGGCCTCCTCCTGCCTGGCCAGCACACACCCATGCCAACGCCTTTGCTCTAGCTGTTATCTTCTGCCTGAGAAGCTCTGCCCCATACCTGCTTGGCTAATGCCCTCACCTCCTGCAGGCCTCGGCTGAAATCTCTCCTTCTCAGGGAGGCCTCAACGATCACCCTTTTCATTCTGCCCCATACCCACTTGAACCGTTCCACTTTAATTTTTCCCCCTAACACATATCATCCTTTGACGTACATTATAATTACATTGTAATTACGTACTGTGTGTTTCCCCTTGTGGCTCCACCCTGCTAGAATGTAAACGCCACAAGGGCAGTGACCTTTGTTTTGACTACTGATGCAACCCTAGCATCTTTATAGTGCCTGACCTATGATGGGCACTTCAATATCTGTTAAGTAAAATCAGGTTTATCTTTCAGAGGATCCCATGAATAAATCGAATGATGTTAAGCTCCCCTCCGTAACCACTGTCTCCGACCCGCTAAATAACACATAAAATTTCTTTATCAGAAGAGAAAAGTCACATCACAGTAAGAGATGTAAAGTTCTAAGAAAAGGAGCAGAAATGACGTGGACTAAAACTCGTCCACACTGAAGTTTAACCAAGCTACAAATCCAAGACCAACAATGCAAGACTGGTTCTACTTCCGGAGAGGAGACAGCACTTAGAACTCAAAGCGAAGTACAGTCTGTAGGAGGGAAAAAGCCCGTCACACCTTCTCTCTCTCGTGGCCCTATTAATTACAATCTCACTGGGGTCGGAGGGAAGCTGCTCCGGCACCCAGCTCGCCTCGGCTTCGGAACACCTGGGAGCTCTCGCCCGCAGGCAAGAGGCCAGGTAGTCATCACTTTCAGGTCCGCAGCACCTGGCAGGGCAAGCCCTGCATGCACGTTTGCTGATCCAAACTAAACACGCATGACTCTTCTTTCACGTCAACTGATAAAGGATTTTCACACTCCTAGATTGCACAGTCTCGTAAGCAAATAGAACGCTACTGAAACTAGCCTGAAACAATGTCGAAATGTTCATCATATACTTAGGAGTATTTTATTTTCAATGCAGGAACGATGCTATTAAAGTCAACCAACAGAACGATACCTAGGAAATCGTGAACCTCACATATACAGATGAGGGAACTGAAGCTCAGAAATGCCAGTGCTTGGTGCAGGCCACAAGTAATTTGGAGGAGGAGAGGGACTGGCGACAGCAAACTGGTGACCCCACTAACACTGACGTTTATTCCTCTGTTACCATTTCTTCTGGTGTGCAATACAGAACAGCTGAGTTAAAATACAACGCTCAACTGCTATACCGATGCTCCCTTGGCGTTTCATCCTTTTGCCTGCAATTCTGGTGGTGAAAGGCCACCAGGAGGGATGATAAGATCCCTGGAACTGCCTTTTAAGGGACAGTACCTCCCATTTTAAAGGTACCATTTTACTTTGCAAAAATAAAGCATTTAAGTGAGCAGTTACTAAGAACCATAACATTTGATCCTCATGATAACCTTATGAGGAAGTGTTCCCACTTTGTCAATTCAAAACAAGGCTTACAGAGGTTAGAACAGCTTGCCCAAAGCTCCGCTCACATCACACACTGGTCGCCCAGATGCCAGGCTGGCCCACAGTGGTGAGACTGTGCCTGTGGGGCTCTAGAGCTGACTCAGCTCCCTGTCAGAACTGGGCCAGCCCCATCTCCTCTGTGTAGCCCTGAGGGCTCTCAGCAACCTGGCACACAGCTTCTCCGCCACTAGTCAAAAAACTCCATGAGGGGACTTCCTGGTGGTCCAGTGTTTAAGACTCCATGCTTCCACTGAAGGGGACACGGGTTTGATCCCTGGTCGGGGAACTAAGCTCCCACATGCTGCTTGGTGCGGCCAAGAAATAAAATTTAAAACAAACAAACAAACAAACAAAATTCATGAGGATCAGAGTCCTGTCTGTCCCTCCTGCAGACACGAATCGAGTCTCTGTAAACGCGGGATGACAGACAGTACAGGTCTTCCGGGCACTGTCTCTCTAAACAGATCTAAGCATTATTGTGCTGTGTGTGTGTGTGTGTGTGTGTGTGTGTGTGTGTGTGTGTGTGTGATCATCATAAATTGATGGCAAATCAAATCTAACTTGATATTACACTTTGGTTTTAAAACACTTTGAGAGACAATATAGCAGATTTTTATTCAGCCTGAAAAGAGGGAATGTAGTTTAAGAAAAATGTCATGTTTGTATCGGTTGTTTGGGTTCCACACAGTCTTTGGAAATCCAAAGATGACCAGACAGGAGCCTGTGAGGAGGATACTTCTGAATAAAGAGGAAAGTCCAGCTGAGTCCAAGAGTCCTCAGAAGACCATGGGTGGGAGTGTGGGTCCCCGCCTCCTTTGGGCTCTGTGGTGACCAGCCTAACAGACTGGGCTTCCCGGTGTGATTCTCACGAGGGCTTCGTGGCTCAAAAAAGAAGTCAGAGAAACCAATGACAGGGTGATGTGAGCAGTATCCCCATCGAGATCGTGACCAAGACTGTTGGTGGCCAGTCATGCTGACATTTTTTATTTTTTTTTTTGCGGTGCGCGGGCCTCTCACTGTTGTGGCCTCTCCCGTTGCGGAGCACAGGCTCCAGACGCGCAGGCTCAGCGGCCATGGCTCACGGGCCCAGCTGCTCCGCGGCATGTGGGATCTTCCCAGACCGGGGCATGAACCCGTGTCCCCTGCATCGGCAGGCAGACTCTCAACCACTGTGCCACCAGGGAAGCCCCATGCTGACATTTTAACCAAGGAATTCAATCATCTATAACAAAAGCCCCAAAGGTAACCTCATCTTCACTAAGAAAATATAGTTGGACCAAAGATTAAGGCCTGGAACTGAAGTGTCCTTAAAAAGTAGCTGGGAGGGCTTCCCTGGTGGCGCAGTGGTTGAGAGTCCACCTGCCGATGCAGGGGACACAGGTTCATGCCCCGGTCCGGGAAGATCCCACATGCCATGGAGTGGCTGGGCCCGTGAGCCATGGCCGCTGAGCCTGCACGTCTGGAGCCTGTGCTCCGCAACGGGAGAGGCCACAACAGTGAGAGGCCCGCGTACCGCAAAAAAAAAAAGGAGCTGGGGATGGAAGGACAGGAGAGGAGAAATGGGTGCAGTTAAGACGGGGCTAAAGCAAAAAAGATGAATGACCTCGGTTTCTAGCCGAGGTTTCAAAATAAGGATGAGCTTGTAAACAGCCCGCCTATTAGACCTTTTCTCTGTATTCCTGGCACCACCCTCTCAGGGCTATTTTTAGCTACAGGAGAAAGGGGAGCAGAGAGGGAAGGACTCACGGTGGCCCAGCCTCACCTCGTGTGCCCTGCCGGGACTCCGGCTATCTTTAATTAATGTCTGAGGGACATAAGACCGACCCTCCCTGTGCTGAAAGGAAGCACAATGGTGAAATTCTACCCCACAAGACTGATAGGCCCACTACTGGTGTACCATTCCTGAGGTCCCGGGGCTGTTTTCTGTTCAAAAGAAGGCTCCATCTGGAACGTTTACAGAGGGCAGTGAAGTAGACCCTGCCTGCATGTTTAATTTACAAGTACAGAAAACAGCACTGCCTTGTTTATATATCTAGTTCTGCATCCTCACTTCACACACTAAGACTACATTTTACCAACCAATCACTTTTACATGATTTTATACCTTTTCTCTGGAATACAATTTCATAAATGCCTCCCTCTGGCTATCTAGTCCAGATTCATAAACAAAGATGAAACCAACATTTCTCATCATCTAACATTACAGCCTTTCCCTTTCGCAATATTCCCCAAGAGATAAGCCTAAAGCTTTTAAACCACCACAACTCACTGCCATTCAGATTAAGCTTCATTAAATATGAGAGGTTAATTGTATCTTTGGAAACAGAACTGAATATGCTAGGAAACTGATAGTGAAATATATTCTATGTACCACCCCAAACTCAGCAAGGCCGGCATTATAAAGACATACTGCAGGCAGGGGCGATAAAGAGGGAAAGGATAAAAGGCTGCCATTTCAAGAAAAGACAATCAAGACCACAGGGTTACAAAGCTCAGTGATAAGACCTGTGTAGACTGCTTAGTCAGCGAACAATGAACTGCCCATGAACAAAGAATTTAAGGGACTCCTGTGAAGACAAAGCAAAATATGAAGAAAATTCAAACAGGTTCTGAATTCCACCTACTGTACTTCAAACTACAGCAAACTGCCTTCTTCCCACACTCAACTCCATTAACAGAAATAGGTCTGTTTATTTAAGACTTCATCAGTTGATGAAAAAAATCAGAATTCTAACCATTCCCTTTTCGCTGAAGGAAACACAAGGCTCTTTTCACTTTTGCAGAAAGTACTTATACTAAAACCATTATTAAGTTTAAGCGATGGTTTCGGTACTAAGTAGAGTCAGAAAATCCCAGTCCACCACATTTGAGAGTATCTGAGTTTTCCACCCTCTTTCTGGAGCTGGTTCCTCACCAGCCTCAGATGTCCATCCTGAGACCAGTTGCATTTTCTTAATGGGACATGAAGGCAGGCTGCAAAGCAGGTGGACATCCTCACACTGCAGAAATATTACTCACTGGTTGAGTGCCTGGGAAGTTCTGTAGAGAGGGATCTAGCAGGACCTGTTTCCCCTCCCATTTTTTATCACCTAAGTCTATATGAAGAGGAGATGCCAGGCGATGACCAAGAAAAAAGCAAACTATCTGGAAAGTATGTGAAAAGATCATCAATTTGCCGGGCAAACTTATGACAGGACTGACAGTTAAACTATGGCCAACGGTCCAGCTCGACACTCTCCAATTAGAACCTGCAGTGGGGATGGAAATATTCCTCACCTCTGTTGTCCAATATGGTAGCCGCTAGCTATAAAACACTTGAAATATAGCTAGTGTGACTAAGGAACTGAACTTTATTTTAACTAACTTAAACAGTCCCACGTGGCTTGCAGACCCAGCATGGAACAGCACAGGTTCAGGACGCTAGGAAAGCTGGCTGATGGCAGCAGTCTCCTGGATAAGAAAAGGGCTCAGAGGAGCCTACTGTTCCTGTCCTTTCCCCCAGAATTAAGGGGGGAAAAAACTAATTAACTCTCCTTCTTAACTGCTTTAGTAATTAAAAAGCACTTTCTAATCATTTTCTGACTCAACTGAATGTGGGTCTCTTAATATATGATTAGAACATGTAAAATGTAAAAGTGGTGAAACTGTTTTTCTCTTACTGTAAACAATGAAGACTTCAGACTTGAAATAACTATTTTGAATTTTTAAATTTCTCCCAAGTTGAAATATAAACTTTGGACCAAATACTTACAACAAAAGATTGTATACGCTGCTTAAAGATTTTCACTTTTTTTTTTTTTTTTTTTGGCTCTCCTCTCAAAAGTCACAGTAAGGCCTCTGATATGATTACACTTTGAGGCCTTGGAGGAAAAAACAACTTGCAAACAAAATCCCCAACTGCTCAGACTAAGAACGATTCATTCCAACAGCAACTGTGTACGGGGCTGTGGGGGGAGGTGTCTGAGCTGCTCTTTACAACCACGTGAACATCCAGAACATGTTCAAAAAGCTTTAGCCTGGCTAAAGCTCATCTGCATTCCTAAAAATGCCAGCACTAGCATCCTTGATAAACGCTGGCTGTAAACAAATGCTTTTAGCCTTATGTACTGCACACTATAGCTTTAAATGGCAGTACATTCTAAAGACACGTCATCTAGGGACACAGGTTCCCTGTACGTTACACACCAAGGATACCCCAGAAACAAACTACGTTGAACATCAACTGGTGTTCTTTTCCGAAGTTCCTAAAGGTTATGTTTAGTGCCCTTGAATTGTTTAAACAACGTAAAAATGGTACTGGTTTTAATGAAGGAAGTTTCTCAAATCCCAGCAGCAAACAATTTTAGTTCTAGAGTTAAAAAAATAAACTATGTATGTGGTTTAACAGGCTACATATAAACTCAAAATAGACCTTAGAGCAAACATCACACCTTTTCTAATAAATAATTTCAACGGCAGAGCACCTGACAAGACTGAGTGTGTGGTCTGATGACAGTAAAACCAGTGAATGGATGGATGAAACCCTGTAGTAGCCAGTCACCCATGTGTGGCTGCAGGAGTCTGTCCTGGCTCCACCCTTTCAACTACTTACCAACAATTTGCATAAACTTACAGAAACAGTTAAAAAGGCGGCCAGCACTGATGTAACACAATGGAATTTAAATGTAAGGTCCTGCATTAAAGGCTCAAAGAGCCAGTTGCACCAGCACCATCCAAAATGTCAAGGGTTCACAGCAATTTATGCAAAAAAGCGTAAGAAATGTAGATGCAGCTTCAATGCAGGTCCAAAGCGATATGGCTGCTCAAATAGCTAATTCAGCCTTACACTGCACTTACAAAATGTAAATTGCCAAGAAAGTTACTGTTCTCTACTAAAACTAGTACTGCAGATGTTTGGGGTGCATTTTATCAGAGGCAAAGCCAAGATCAACGTGTCTGAAGGACACCCCCTTTGGTAAGTTAGAAGACTGTCACATACTTGGAAGGGGAAGGACTGCTGCAGAGGGGAAGGAAGCTGCTGTCCCCAAAGGTCTGAAGGGCTGACATGTTGGTAAGGAACAGACTTATTTTGTGTGGTTCCAGGGAACAGAAAGAGAATCAAGAGAGGCAAGTTTTAGTTCAATACCAGGAAGAATAGGTCAAAGATCAGGGCTGTTGGTAAAGGGACTGGCCCACATGGCAGGGCAGTGAGCATCTCATTACTGAAGGCGAGACCTGGTGGCCCAAGGTTTCCACCACCTCAGGAAGGTAGTTAGGTGACTCCCTCTTCCCTCTCCACACTGAACAGAAGACATTCACAGGCAAGGCTGCCTCCCTAACTCCACCCCCTCCCCATTCTCCCTCACTCGAGGCATGCTATCAGAAGTTAGTGACTAATGTTAAGACAGGAATTACTAATTTATTTATTGCAAATTGTAAAAAAAACAATCTGCAAACTTCAGTGCTTTAACAATAGTTGGGGACTCTAACAGCTACTAACAAAACAAGCTCTGACAGGCAGCTAGTCAGCTAACTCACTGGGATACCAGAAACACTGCTCTCAGACACAATACTCAGAGATTCTATACGTTCTACATAGCTTCCCTGCATCATTCTCCTAAATAATGTTCTTAATTTCAGTCTGTTAATAGACTCCAAACTCAAAATGACCGAACCTAAAGAGATTAATTTTCTTAAAACTTCCTGAAATTAGAGTGGGTCTTTTACCTCATCTCACAAAGGTTGCAAGCAAGAAGCCTGTGCAGACAATTCCTAAGCTGCCCCAGCCAGTACCTCAGAGAACTGACCCTAACGTCTACCAACGCAGTGACTGAGTGGTGTGCAGGGCGAAAGCAGAACTTACCTTTATTTGCAGATATCCATTCCCCCCCCCCCTTATTTCCACACTTCCGGAAACCCACGACTAAGTGACACTACCAGTGTCCAAATGGATGCCTAACATGGTTTGGGTCCCCTTCTAATTCTACCCTAGACACAAGATTACAGATTCCAGAAGCTCATTGCCCGACTATTCAAACTCTAAAATGACAGCATTGTCATCAAAAGTACTCTCAGAAACTCCTCTGAAAAGTACCCGCGCCCTGTCCGCAAATATTTTAAGGAGGAAGCTACCGGCCCCCAATCCGCCCTATGCTCAGGGCACCGCTTGGCTGTCCACATCCCTGCTGTATTCCCGACCTGTGGGATATTAATCTGAAACAGACGATGGTAGTTCTGTCAAAGTCACCCTTTCAGCCTGAACAACACATTCCACACCACCTGCTCTAAAGGCCAGGCTTTACCTTTCTGAACGTGGATGATGTCGGGGAAGTTGGCCAGGTGCCCCTGATACAGCGCTAACAGGTCCATGACGGGGTCCAGGTCCTGCCTGGGCTGGTCGGCGAAGAGCTCGCCGATGGCGTCGTAGGCATCTCCGGTGAAGGCGATGGCCTGGTTCAGGCCGGCCGAGAAGGCCTGCTGGTCCAGCTCAAAGGCCTGGCTGAGGCCGCGGAAGGACTGGCCCACCTTCTGATACTCCTTCTTGAAGCCCGTCACCTGCTTGCGCGCGAATTCATTGGCCGTGTGGTTGAGCTGCAGCGCGCTGTCGTCCATCTTCTTGGTGAAGCACTTGAAGCCGTCGATCTTGCTCTCCACCTCCTGCAGGTCGAGGGCGGCGGCGGGGGGTGTGCTCAGGGTCAGGAAGAAGTTGGCGCCGACCATCTCATCCTTCTCGGCCTTCCTCTTGCCCTGTTTCCAGGCCTTCTCGTCGGTGCTGCTGGGGCAGGTCAGGAAGTGCTGGAAGACGTCGCACTGCGCCAGCACCGGGTGGCTGGCCATGTGGTTCATCCACCAGATCAGGCCCTTCCTGCGCTTGGAGATGAAGTCCTCCTCGAAGCGGCCGGTGGCCTGCTTCTCGGGCAGGTGGGGCACCGAGATGACGGGGAACTTCTCGGCTAGGCGCGCATACAGCCAGTCAAAGTGCTTGTAGCGCCGGTGCACTGGCACCTGCGTGTGCGTGGGCACCAGCTTGTAGGAGATGTAGCTCTTCATGCCCTTGAACTTGGTCTGCTTGGTGGGGTCGTCGATGGTGCACTGGAAGGGGTAGGGGTTCTCCTGCCACTCGGGGCCGTAGGGCCCCAGCACCACGCACAGCTTGTCCCCGTCCTTCACGAAGCCCGACGCCTCGCCCAGCACGAAAGCCTCCCCGCCCGACTTGACGAAGGTGGAGAAGCGATTGAGGTTGCGGCTCACGGTGGCCGAGCTCTTGGCCCCCGACGGGTGGTGCTGCGGGGGCGCCGAGCCGCCGCGGGAGCCCAGCGACAAGTCGGTGCGTGTGGACAGACGGTAGCGGCCCGCAGCGCCGACGCCCCCCGACGACGAGCCGTCGAGGTCCGGGTACGCGCCGCTGCCCAGCACGCCCGGCTCGTCAGCCACCGTGGAGCTGTCGTCCCACTCGTCGTCCCAGTCATCGTCGCTGCCCTGGCTGGCCTGGTAGCCGCCGCCGTAGAGCTGCTGCGGCGACGGCTGCAGGGCACCCCCGCCATACGAGAAGCCAGCGCCCGGCGGCTGGAAGGTGCTCGGCGGCGGCGCCTGCTGCGGTTGCAGCAGCGGCTGGAAGGCGTCGGGCGGCGGCTTGAAGGAGGCGGGCGGCGCGGCGGGCAGGGGCTCGAAACCGCCGGGTGGCACGTTGGCGTAGCGAGCCGGGGCGCCCGGGCCGCCGTCGCCCGCCGGGCCGGGCTCGGGGGCTCGGATCACCTGCACGTACGAGGCCGGGAAGAGGCCGCGGTCCCCGCGGCTGTTGATCCCCTCGAGCCAGCCCTCGATGTCCTGCTCGCTGCACAGGCTCAGCACCTCGTGCTCCCGCAGCGAGATCTCGCCCGGGTTCTCCGACCTGAAGTCGTACAGCGCCCGGGCGCGCAGCGCCATGGTCCCGGCGCCCCGGAGGGCTGCCCCCGACTCCTGGCGCCCCGAGCCTGCTGCCGGCCCGAGGGGGCCGCGGTGGTGCCTGCGCCCTGGCGCGCGGAGAGAAGCCCCGAAGGCGGCGCACACTCCTGTGCCCCTGCCCGCCGGTCGCACCCTCCGCGCCCTCCGCGCCGCTCGGCTTGTAGCGCTGACTGCCGCGCTGGGCGGCCGCCGCGGCCGGTTGGGGGCGGGGCCCGCGGCCTCCCACGTCCCCAGCTACGCTAATCCACGGCCGAGAGCCGCGCGCCAGGCGAGAGCAAGCGATGGCCGAGCCGCCGCGCCCGCCCCCGGGTCTGACTCCGTAGCTGCCACTGCCGCCTTGTGGCCTGTGACGCGCAGTGAGGCTCAGGGGTGAGAGCTGCGGGTGAAGGTTTCTATTCAGAAGTAAATTGTCTGAGACTTTTTTAGGATTTTAAGTTAAAAAACGTATCCTAGAAAGTAAGTAAATGTTTGCATTGCTGATAAGCGTTCCCACTCTGAGCGCTCATTGAATACTCCTACAATGACTTAACCCATGCCTCTGTTAAAGGATTTTCAATGAATATTAGCGTTGCGCTAAGAAGAGAGAAGGATGCCTGTGTCGGGGCTGTAGACGGACGGAGAAGCTCCCTTTCATCTTCTCCCCCCTGGAGGCTTTTGGTCAAAAAAGGGAGAATGACAAGAGCAAAGTAAGGAAAGGCGCTGTGTTTGACCAATTAAGAGGCTAAGGGTGGTGTGGGGAAGGAGGCACTGGAGAGTTTACACTAAAAGAAGTGTGCAGAGAGAGCTAGCATTTTGCATGTGTCCCTTCCCCTCCCTAAGACACATGAATGAGACCTTAAGCTTCCGCGCCAGGCTGCTGGGTTCAATCAGCCTCCTGTTAATAGCTATCTGTAAGACCTTGAGCAAGTTACTTACTGGACTCCTAGGTTTGCTGTGGGGATTTGATAATCACGTAATCCCTATTTATAGATGAGGAAAATGAAACAGAGCTTAATATATGACTAGCTTTATTCGTGGTAAGCACAGTTTAAGTGTTTGCTGCTGCTGTTGCAGTTGTTATTGTTATTTTGGAAAGCAAAACCTCTGTCCTCCTTCATAAAGATAATGGGCGTCCTAAATTACAATCTTGGGGTATATGCCCCAGGAAGGGTACCAGTGTTCACACCCCTGCTCCTAGTCTGAGATCAGTGACCATCCCTCTCCATTCATCTCTGTCTCACTATATTTATATTATTTTTAAGTAGATAAAAAAATCACTTCCTGAAATATTAATCAACTCCAGTCTCCTAAAGTTGCCTTGTTTCACATCTTCTTTTCCTTCAGTGTATAATTTGCCTAAAGCTTTTTCTTCTCAGAACCCCCTCTTATTGTCTAACCTAATTATTCTTTTGAAGACACCTCTGATTGGGTGTTAGCATTCATATGTCATTAATTTCATCCTGTCCTCTGACCTTTTTCAAGCAAATCTGGGAAACAAGCCAGAAGAGTATACAATTATTGTAAGAGCTGTGGTATTCTAAGCATTCTGTACAAAACCACCAACCCAGTATACCAGAATCACTCCCATAGTGTTTATCCCTAATGCAAAACCTTAATTCAATGCAGTAAGCAAATTCTGAATTACACCATTTGTAGCTGAAAATTCTGGGTTAGGACAATTCTCACAGTAAGTAACAGAGTTCATTGAATTTCGGCATCAACAATTTATGTGGTCAGAAACATGAAGGCAACATTTGTGAAACATCTAGAATACAATTTATTTTACTTAGTAACTTCTGAGAAGCTAATCTAGAATATTTAAGATAAATACATTTAGTTTCATCCTTACTATTCATCTGGTAGTTACTCCTTAGGTTAAAGAGTTAAAGTAGCAGGAAACTTGCAACGTTTCAGGCTTTCAAATAGAGAGGGAGACTGAAAATCTATTTTGGGTGTGAAACTTCCAGGAGTTTGAGAGTATGGCATTTACAGACAGGTTGGACTGCTCTGTAGAGCAGTGGTTGAGGAACTGTTGGGATTCGGAGGTTGTTTGCAGCGCCAGTGCCCGAGCAAATGCTCGGGGTTCACGAAGAACAGGGACGTGGTACCTGGCCCTGCGGCACCCTAATGGCAGGAAAGACCCTACCACTTAAAGGTCTTAGATATCTAGAAAATATACTCCAGTATTAGAAACTTAAAACTGTTCACTCACAGAAGTAGATACAGTAATAACATTTTAAAAAGATTTCTCTAGAAAATGGAGCATATTATTCATAATTCAATTTACAGAATCATCATTATAGCCATCAACTATTTCTATTTCATTACGCTTTTATAAAGACAAGTCATTAAGGGACACTAAATGGCTCCAAACAACTGCATTTTCACACTTCTTCCCTTGGCCTGAGAGGTGGCCAGGCCCCTGCCTCTCTTTCCATCCCTCTCTTCCACTAGAGAGAAACCACAGTGGTTTCTTTGCTATTTCTGGAACAAGCCAAGTGTGCCTTTCATTTTTTTTTCTTTAGTAGACTTTTTTTTTAGAGCAGTATTAGGTTCATAGCAAACTGAGGAGAAAGTACAGAGATTTTCCATATGCTCCCTCCCCGCCACACACACAGCCTCCCCATGGACACATCATTATCACCCGAAGTCCATAGCTTATGTCAGGATTCACTCAGTGTTGTACGTTCTATGGGTTTGGACAAATGTATAATGACATGTATCTACCATTATATTATCATACAGAATAGTTTCACTGCCCTGAAACTCCTCTGTCTATTAATCCCTCCCTCCTTCCCTCCTAACCCCTGGCAAACACTGATATCTTTTCTATCTCCAAAGTTTTGCCTTTTCCAGAATGTCATGTAGTTGGAAGCATACTGTGTAGCCTTTTCATATTGGCTTCTTTCATTCGGTAATATGCATTTAAGGTTCCTCCATATCTTTTCAATGGCCTGATAGCTCACTTCTTTCTAGCGCTGAATAATATTTCATTGCCTGGGTATGTCACAGTTTATCCACTTACCTACTGAAGGACATTTTGGTTGTTTCCAAGTTTTGCCGATTATGAATAAAGCTGCTGTAAACATCCCTGTGTGGGTTTTTGTGTGGCTATAAGTTAGCCACTCCTTTGGGTGAATATCAAGTAGCACAATTACCGGATTGTATAGTAAGAGTATGTTTAGTTTTGTAAGAAAATGCCCGTGGTCTTCTGCGGTGACTGCACGACTTTGTACTCCCACCAGCAATGAATGTGAGTCCCTCTCGTTCCACGTTCTCACCATCATTTGGTGTTGTCAGTGTTCCGGATTATGGCCATTCTAATAAGTGTGTAGTGGTATGTCACTGTTGTTTTAATTTGCATTTCCCTGATGACATACGATGTAGAGCATCTTTTCATGCTCTTATTTGCCATCTGTATATCTTCTTCAGTGAGGCGTCTATTAAGGTCTTTGGCCCATTTTTAAATTGGGTTGTTTGTTTTCTTATTTTTGATTTTTAAGAATGTTTTTGTATATTTTGGATAAGAGTCCTTTATCAAATGTGTCTTTTGCAAATATTGCTGCCAGTCTGTGGCTTGTCTTCTCATTCTCTTGACATCATCTTTCACAGAGCAGAAGTTTTTTGTTTTTCAGGGTTTTTTTGTGTGTGTGGTATGCGGGCCTGTCACTGTTGTGGCCTCTCCCGTTGCGGAGCACAGGCTCCGGATGCGCAGGCTCAGCGGCCATGGCTCACAGGCCCAGCCGCTCTGTGGCATGTGGGATCTTCCCGGACCGGGACACGAACCCATGTCCCCTGCATTGGCAGGTGGACTCTCAACCACTGCGCCACCAGGGAAGCCCAGAGCAGAAGTTTTTGATTTTAATGAAGTCCAACTTACCAATTATTTCTTTCATGGATAGTGCCTTTGAAGTTATATCTAAAAAGTCATTGCATACCCAAGGTCATCTAGGTTTTCTCCTATGTTATCTTCTAGGAGTTTTATAGTTTTGCATTTTTACATTTAGGTCTCTGATCCATTTTGAGTTAATTTTTGTGAAAGGTGTGGGGTCTGTGCCTAGATTCATTTTTTTGCATGTGGATGTCTAGTTGTTCCAGCACCATTTGTTGAAAAACCTATCTTTGCTCTTTTGTCAAAGATCAGGTGACTCTGTGAGTCTGTTACTGGGCTCTCTATTCTGTTCCATTGATTTATCTGTCTCTTCTTTCACCAACACCACACTGTCTTGATTACTGCAGCTTTAGAGTAAGGCTTGAAGTTGAGTACTGTCAGTCCTCTAACTTTGTTCTTGTTCGTCAATATTGTGTTGACTATTCTTGTTTTTTACCTCTCTGTATAAACTTGAGAATCAGTTTGTCGATATCTATAAAACAACTTGCTGGGATTTTGATTGGAAGTGCATTGAATCTATAGATCAAGTTGGGAAGAATTGACATCTTAGCAATATTGAGTATTCCTATTCATGAACATTGAATATCTATTTGTGTAGTTGTTCTTTAATTTCTTTCCTCAGTTTTGTTGTTTCCTCATGTAGATCTTACACATATTTTGTTAGATTTATGCCTAAGTATTTCATTTTGGGGGGTGCTAATGTAAGTGGTGTTGTGTTTTTAATTTCAGTTCCACTTGTTCATTGCTGCTGGAAAACAGTTGGCTTTTGTATATTAACCTTGCATCCTGCAACCCTGCTATAATGTATTATGAATTTCAGGAGGGAGTTGTTGTTGACTCTTCCAGATTTTCTGCATAAACAATTATATCATCTGCAAACAAAGACAGTTTTATTTCTTCCTTCCCAATCTGTATAACTTTTATACCCTATTCTTCATTGCCTTAGCTAGGACTTCCAGTATGATGCTGAAAAGCAGTCATAAGAGGGGGAAGGACAGGGACAAGCTGTGTGGTACTGGGGGTCTACAGCCACAAGTGGAAGGAGAACCCCTTTTTCCAGTGTACCATAGATGACCCCACCAAGCAGACCAAGTTCAAGGGCATGAAGAACTACATCTCCTATAAGCTGGTGCCCACACACCCTTTCCTCAGTCATGTGCAATCTACTATAAATTCATCAAAGGCATTCTTCATTTCTCTTACAGTGTTTTTGATCTCCAGCATTTCGTTTGGTTCTTTCTTAGAATTTCCTCCTCTCTGCTTACACTGCCCATCAGTACTTGCATGTTGTCTCCTTCATCCATTACAGCCCTTAGCCTATTAACCATAGTTGTTTTAAATTCCTGATCTGATCATTCCAGCATCCTGGCCATCCATGAATCTGGTTCTGTGGCTTGCTCTTTCTCTCTTCCAACTATGTTTTTTTGCCTTTCAGTATGCCTTGTAATACTTTCTTGATAGCCAGGCATGATGCACTGGGTAAAAGGAGCTGCTGTAATTAGGCCTTTAGCAATAGACGGTAAGGTGTAGGAGGCTGGGAAGCTTTAATATAGGCTACGTTTAGGTTTCATGAGCTTGTACGTCTGCATTGTAAACGTCACATGTTCTTCTCTTAGGTGGGACTGGATGGCTAGAGGGGACTGGAGTTGAGCCAGTTCCCTTCCCCTAGGTCAGCTGGGCTCTGTTAAAGCCCAAACAGGTTAGGTTTTGGTTAAATAGTTTCTCCTGAGGGCGGGCCTTGTTAAGAAGAACAGAATACTCTGGCATATTTCAAAGTGGTTCCTTTTTCCCTGCCAGAATATTTCTCCAGCATGCGCTGTGAGAACCTGGTAGAGATCCAAGAGGCAAAACGCACACAGGTGTGGGACCCCGGGATGACTGGGTCTCCCTGGAGTTCGTAACTCTCGGAGTTGTCCACGCTAAGCCTCCAGCAATTCCTGAATTACAGTTCAGGTTTTCCTACCCCGGCACCGGTTCCTGTGGAGGTTTCTCCTCTTGTAAGTTGTGATCCTCTATATTCTCCTGTGGGTCTCTCCAGTTTTGGAGGGTTTGTCCTGTGACCTCACTTCTTTTATGGATCTAAGAAGAGTTGTTGATTTTCCACGTTGCCCAGCTTTGCTGTCTTTGCTGTTTTCTCTTTCTGGATTCCTCTTCCCCCAGAGATCCACCGTGCTGCACCTTCCCTTCAGAGTCTCTGTGGCTCCTCCATCTCTCCCTTCTTCTCCTGCCTGGGAGAGCCCGGAAGTAAGATGGAGGGAGCCTGGGCCCCTGAGTCACCAACCCCACTTGGATTTTGTGAGAGAAAAAGCCTTTGTTTGGTAAGCCATGGTTTGTTTACTGAGACAGCGGGCTTTAATTACTCTGATAAATACCATCTCCCTTTTCCTCATCTCCTTCCATCATCCAGTGCCACTTTCCTTCATAGCACTTACTACCTAATATAAACACATCGATATATTCACAGTCTCTCCCTATTAGAATGTAAACCTTTTTCAGGGCAGCAAGTCTGGGGGAGTGAGAATACAGCAATGAACAGAACAGACATGGTAGGAAACCCACAAATATTTGTTCCGTGCATGAATGAGGGAATGCCCACTTATTATCTCCCTGGAGGTCAGCTCTTCTTAGTAGCTCTTGCTGTGTCTGGCTCTATTTGCCTCAGCCTCTCGGCTGCCAGTTATAACTAACTATTTCTAAGGACAGATAAATGACACTTCTCTAAACCAACAACCTTGGGCTTCCCTGGTGGCGCAGTGGTTGAAAGTCCGCCTGCCGATGCAGGGGACACGGGTTCGTTCCCCGGTCCGCGAAGATCTCACATGCCACGGAGCGGCTGGACCCGTGAGCCATGGCCGCTGAGCCTGCGTGTCCGGAGCCTGTGCTTCGCAACGGGAGAGGCCACAACAGTGAGAGGCCCGCGTACCGCAAAAAAAAAAAAAAAAAAAATCAACGACCTTAAAGCTAACTCAACCACCCGGAACACCACTCGATATTTTCTGAGATTACTGGAAATTTCACAGTTGGCTAATTTATATTTGGCTCTTTGTATACTAACTATTATAAATAGCACTATATTTACAATTTACTTGAAAGCTCTTTGTTTACTGTATCAAGAATTACACAAATATATACATAGGATTTTACAAGCACTTCCATCTTTTAAAATCTTATTTGCTGCTGTATTTTCACAGCAGCTCTTCCACGGGCAGAGCAGTGTCACAGAGAGCGGAGAGGGTTCTCTGCTGAGGTCGCGAGGCTGGGGAGAGGGCCAGCGGCTACTCAGT
Organism: Globicephala melas; assembly: GCF_963455315.2. NCBI lineage: Eukaryota > Metazoa > Chordata > Mammalia > Artiodactyla > Delphinidae > Globicephala > Globicephala melas. The sequence continues at coordinate 41,566,599 of NC_083316.1, read as the reverse complement.
TGTCCTGAGAACTTCCACTGTCTGGGGCGCAGGTCTTCCCCCGGCTGGCGCCTCAAAACTGCTGTTATGAAACAATAGTGACCACTTGCTAGAAGTTTTGTAGCTGAGATTTAATAGGAGGAATGGGTGCAAGGGCAGCTTTGTGTCTGAAAGGAAGGCTATTTACTGTGTCTCTGTGTCTACCTGGTTTCACCAGGACTAGTAGCTCCATGAGGGCAGGGATTTTTGTCTGCTTTGTTCACCACTGTATGCCCAGCATATTAAATCAAATAAATATTTGTCAAATGAATGAATGAATCAATGAATGAATGAAGCTTTCTGAACACTGGTTTCTTAGTCTGCAAAATGGGAATAAAAATAACTCACTTCATGGGTTTACAATAGTATTTAATGAAGTACTGAGTTTGTGTAGTATTTTATAATGCTCAAAGTGTAAAAGTAATTTTAATATAATTTAAAACATAGTCCAATTTAAAAAAAAATTTTAATTTATTTATTTTTTTATACAGCAGGTTCTTATTAGTCATCCATTTTATACATATCAGTGTATACATGTCAATCCCAATCTCCCAATTCATCACACCACCACCACCCCTCGCCGCTTTCCCCCCTTGGTGTCCGAACATTTGTTCTCTACATCTGCGTCTCTATTTCTGCCCTGCAAACTGGTTCATCTGTACCACTTTTCTAAATACCACATATATGCGTTAATATACAATATTTGTTTTTCTCTTTCTGTCTTACTTCACTCTGTATGACAGTCTTTAGACCCATCCACGTCTCTACAAATGACCCAATTTTGTTCCTTTTTATGGCTGAGTAATATTCCATTGTATATACGTACCACAACTTCTTTATCCATTCGTCTGTCAATGGGCATTTAGGTTGCTTCCATGACCTGGCTATTATAAATAGTGCTGCAATGAGCATTGGGGTGCATGTGTCTTTTTGAATTATGGTTTTCTCTGGGTATATGCCCAGTAGTGGGATTACTGGGTCATATGGGAATTCTATTTTTAGTTTTTTAAGGAAGCTCCATACTATTCTCCATAATGGCTGTATCAGTTTACATTCCCAGCAACGGCGCAAGACGGTTCCCTTTTCTCCAAACCCTCTCCAGCATTTGTTGTTTGTAGATTTCCTGATGATGCCCATTCTAACTGGTGTGAGGTGATACCTCATTGTAGTTTTGATTTGCATTTCTCTAATAATTAGTGATGTTGAGCAGCTTTTCATGTGCTTCTTGGCCATCTGTATGTCTTCTTTGGAGAAATGTCTATTTAGATCTTCTGCCCATTTTTTGATTGGGTTGTTTGTTTTTTTAATATTGAGCTGCATGAGCTGTTTATATATTTTGGAGATTAATCCTTGTTCCGTTGATTCATTTGCAAATATTTTCTCCCATTCTGAGGGTTGTCTTTGTGTCTTGTTTATGGTTTTCTTTGCTGTGCAAATGCTTTGAAGTTTCATTAGGTCCCATTTCTTTATTTTTGGTTTTATTTCCATTACTCTAGGAGGTGGATCAAAAAAGATCTTGCTGTGATTTATGTCAAAGAGTGTCCTTCCTAAGTTTTCCTCTGAGAGTTTTATAGTGTCCAGTCTTACATTTAGGTCTCTAATCCATTTTGAGTTTATTTCTGTGTATGATGTTAGGGAGTGT